>NC_136701.1:5403877-6003877 GCF_947650265.1 Symphodus melops | reverse complement strand
GACAAACTGTGATAAAATGACCAGCAGCATTAATTCAAACGTTATAATACAACATTAAGCTGCATGAAGAAACAGATTATCAGATATGAAACACATTCAAAGAACATATTGGTCCATGAAGAGAGAATAATTCAGGTTGATAAAAGAGTCAAATAGTGTTTCCATGCATTTTCACTTCTGGTCCTCACTGACACTTTGAGACTGAGCTTTACCTGAGTGATGAATCACACATATTCATCATCCACACATACAGTTAGTAGAAACACGTTGATGTTAGGCTGTGAGTTGTTCTGCCTCATAAAACCTCAGCACTGCTTTATTTCCCTACACACTGCTCTCTCTCTCTCTGCTCATATTAAAGACTCACATCTCCAGAGAATTCCAATTTTCCAATGAAAAACGTTGTTCTTCTCCGTTAATCACAGCTGGCTGAAGTTTCCTCTCAGCCTATAATTTCAGTTCAGTTAAACAATGACATATCATTCAGGCAGCATGATTAGCTTCTGTCTCTCCAGCCTTCTGTGGTATCATTTCATGTTTAGATCAATGTTGACTCAGAGAATTCATTAAGGTGAAAGAGGCTTCGACTTAAAGAGCAGATCCTCATATTCAGCCTCTCTGAGTGCTTGTCTGAGAAATGCTGGTAGAGGGAGGCTCTCTGCTTTGACAATGTGCCATTAAACCATCCACAGAGACACTCTACAGTCACTGGCTGATTTATTTATTTATTTTCCTTCTACATATTTAGCTCTTCAAACACTAACCTGAAGTCAGAAATGTTGCTTATAATGATAAGATATGTTCACACTTCATGTCAGAAATGCTTGAAGAAACACTTATTTTAAACATCTTGAGCCTAAAGGATCGCTAATGTTTAAAAGTCATTCCCTGTGTGTCTGTGCTTTGAGTTGCAGATACATTACGTTGTTCACTAACACCGAAACACAACAATTTTGATCAGATGGCAAGTCACTTTAAGTAAGAAGTTCCTTTAGTGTCTAGTGTTTTTTGAGGCAGACTCATTAATCGACCAAATCCCGACTCCAAATAAATAAATCCAAATGTACAGCTTGAGGAAGCTGACAAAGCAGAGTGTGATTGAGTTTAACTAGAGAAAGACAACAAGAGGTTTGAGCTGCTCTGTAAAACAATGAAGACATCAGTGGAATAAGAGCTCACACAAACAACACAAGGTGACATACAGAGTGTTCACACCTGGGTCTGCAGAGGGTCATATCATGCAGAGTGCAGGTGTACATTTACATTTCAGACACAGAATAGATTTCTGTTGTGAAAAGTCAGGGATCAATGATTTACATGCTGTGACATTTATGGTTTCTACCTCCATCATTTTTCTATTTAGACAGCACCTTGATGCTGCTGTTGAATGTCACGTCAGGTACAAAAGTGGATTACATTTGTCCAGCAGGAGCGGGTTAGATATGACAGTTTACTGTTTAAAGGAGGATATCCTGTATGATAAAGACGTTTGATATCAATTTATATTAAAGCAGCTCTGTTTTGATTTTTAAAACGATACATGTTATACATAGTTAGTCATGTAGCTAAAATGATTGACAGGTGGGAGGGATGTATCGGTTTGTGAAGAGGCTTAACACAGCTCCAGCTGTCAGCCAGTTGTTAGGTTTACTGAAAGTTAGGCTGAGACAGCATCCAGCCTCCAGAACCTTCTGTCATATCAGATGGCTGACGTCACTCAGGCTTCATCCATTAATATTTACAGGCTGTGCAGAAAACAAAGGAAACCTAAATGTTTTGAACAAAAACCTCGTCAATGCAGGATACAGATTCTTCAGTCATGTGCATCAAAAGACCCTTTTGACCCGACCTGTTTCTGGGCCTGACATATAAAAGCATATGTTAAGCCTGTAAAGCTTGTTTGTGTAAAGTGAATATAACTTAGTTTACTTGAGCTGATATAGAAATGAAGAAAGTATCTATCTGTGCAGCAGTCACACTTGACCAGACAACAAATCACTACTCTGACCAAAGAGACTGAATCCATCACACAGACAGCTGTTTCACCACTCTGAATGTGCAGATGTGTGTGTGTCCTAATGTCTAACACTCGATCATTCAGAGGACATCCAATGAAATTCAATCTGTTACAGTAAGCCTCAGGTGTGAGCTTTAATGAAAGTCCAAAATGATTCAGTGAATGTGATCCATTCAGAGCTGCAGACGCTCCATTCTTACTACATCATCTGTTTCATTTCATGTTCTCGTGCTCCTCACTCTCCTCTCTCTAATGTCTGTGTTCAGGATTGTTGGGCTTTGAGGGACAGAGTGAGAAGAAGCTCATTTCCAAACTCTGCTCAATCTCTCTGAAGAGTTGGTCACAGCTCTTTGGAGGAGAGCCTCCAGATTGGACATGAGCTCTAACTGGGGCTCTTTTGTTAATGCTGGGGTCAAAGGTCAGGGTGTGTGGTTATATAGCAGTGAGGAGATCCTGTCAGATCTCTGCCTCTGCTGTCTGAGGGACTGAGAGAAGAAAGGAACGAGCTCAGAGAGGAATTACAGCAGTTTATTCTATTCAGCTGTCAATCACTGTGATGGACGTACTTCATCGACTCATTCCTGCTTCATCATAGTTCCCATATGAATGTTTGTCATTTTTTATCACTAACAACAATGACTGTATTTTGTCTAAGGCTCTCAGTGTTCATAAATATTCAGCTGCCTCTGAAGTAAATAAACAGACTGCTCATATATTGTCTTGAAGGAGAGGTTTTCAGTCCTCATAACCTTCACAGCAGTCTGCACAGACGATCAAGTTTAGATTTGAACTGAACAGAGATAACTTTACCATCTTTACCATATCTAACAAACAGCAGCCAAGTTTGCAGACCTTGATTTGAAAATGGAAATCAATTTAAAGCCATCTTTACACATATCTCTATGACTTTCTCCATACTTAGTTTTTTCTTTTAAACATTTCAATCAAAGTCCAAAAACTGTTTTCAAATCTCCCTGTTGGTCATCCACCATCTTTTTCCTTCTCTAAAGTTGCATCTGACTGCATGAGATTTCCTGAGGTTTACATTCTTCCTCTCAGGACTGTGGTTGTTGGTGAATGAATCTGTAAGTGTGTGGTCTGCTGTCATGTTCAGATTGTCGCTCTCCACACACTGTAGGAACAGAACTGTTTCACCTGTCATTATTTCTCACCATGTTAGGAGTCTCTCACACTTTGAACCTCTGTTTAGATTTGATCAGCTCTTTCACTGAGGACCAGACTTTAGTGTAAAGATTCCTGTGGAGTTCATCAGTTTGACTCAAAGTGAAGGAGGTACTCCAGTGATTAACTTATTGTTTCACCAACAAGTCACAGTGACATTCACAGGAAATGAGCGAGTGAGATAATGGTTGTTTCTTTGTTTTTGGAAACACTGCTGCCATGGAAACCAGGAAACATAACTGTATTAAACAATATGCTGTCATAGAAACAGAGTCGTCATCATCTCAGTAGCTGTGTCCCATTCCAGAGGTTGCAGCCTTCGTGGGCTGCATTCTAAGACCGATTACGTCACACCGGCGCGACAAGTGCTGTCCCAATTCAGCGGCTCCTTTGAATGCAGCCGAGAAATGCAGCCTTCCTTTCCCCGATTTTGGAGGCTTCAACGGTTGGATCCTTTGCAGCCTTCCCTTCCCAAGATGCATTGCGCGCAAGGGACGTTCAACATTAATGTAAACAATGGCATCCTCAAGCCCGACCTGCGCAGCTGATCTGAATTTCACTATTAAAAGCAAGTATTTGATTTTATTTCATTTAAATAGTTAAAGATGTCCATGTTTAAAGAGGAAGGCGACTGAAAAGCCTAATGTTTGTTGATTCCTGCTCACTGACGATGCGGGAGCTGTAACGTTAATGCTGTAAAGCTAGCGATAAGCTAGGCTAAAGTTACAACTCGACCTGATGTTTGTTGAGTTAACGTTAGTTTTTTTCTTACTTTACTTTGTTTTTAGTGGAGTTAACAGACTTTGCTACGCACACAAATGATCAAGTTAAAAGCATTTCGACGGTTTGATATGACTCCAGCAGCCAAACAGAGTAAAGCATAATTTAACGTCACATTTCTTAAACATGTTTTGATTTTAGGGAGCAAACTGCTTAGATGGTCCAGCTGCAAGGGAAACATGATCATCTGTTCACAGGAGTGAAGAACACAGCCAGCTTAGCTTGGAGGTAACATTAAGGAAAACAACCATATTATCACAATTTAACCATCTTGTACTTAAGGCTATAATTAGTTCTCATCCCATGTAAAGCCCACAAGAATATGGATAATATAATGGATGCAAACTGACTTTCTGTTTTTTAAATCCAAAATAGGGCATCCAAATAGATCATTTTTGAGGCCTGTGTGTTATTTTTCACCCTGGTGTAAACCTGCTTTCCCTTTTCTAGTGTTTTCTCTGTAACAGGAACTATTCTGGAGTCAACGGGCTGGAAGTGTGTCCAGGGCCAAAAAAAAAAGGGACAACCTTAAAAAGAAATACATGTCATCTGTACATTCACTTGAATGTATATAAGTTATATTCACACGAATGAATAAACTGACTTTTGCTAACATTTCTGTTGCTGTTGTTGTCAACTGTCATGATTAATTTCATCTGCAAGTGTCCAGGATCAGGAGAAGGTGCGAGTTTGGCCCTGGTTTGTCCTCATGGATGAGGTGTTGGAAAAGAGGCAGTCCACCTCAACCCCTGTCCTCATTGCCTCCATCCCTGAGGACAAACCAGGGCCCAGCGAGACGGGGGACCAGGAGGAGGAGAGGATAGGGAGAGAAAGAGAGGAGAGCCAGGCAGGAGAAAAGAGAGGGACTTCGAAAGGCAGCTGATGGACCCAATCAAAGAGGACCTGAGGTTTCAGTAGGAGGCAGCAGAGACGAGGGCGCAGGAGAGCAAGGAGCTGATGGAGAAGAAGTTCTCCCTGCTGCAATGTTTACTAGAAAAACTACATAAATAAAAAATTCAAATAGAAATGATTTATTTTGTTACATATTTGTTATGTTTGCTATGTTAAATATTATTTTAATCTATGTTTTAATTTTATCTGGACTATGAATGCATGAAAGTGATTGAACAAGATAAGAATTGAATTGATAACTTGTAATTCATTGATTAACTCATTTGGAGAAATGCAGCATGATTCACTACAGGTGCAAACTAAATCACAAGAAAATAATCTGAGGTTTCCTCGCTGTCACACACTGCTTTAATCCTCCAAGAAAATATTTAGATTGCACACTATTTACTGTACTGCCAGCTACCTAACTTAGAGAGCAGACAATAAGCAGACTTGTTTCAATATTTAAAATGATAAATAAAAGGATGTGACATAAAGCTTCAGTCCCAGTGATGAATAAGTATCAAGGAGTCGCTGCTCGTACTTTGCCAGAGGAAAACAAGGTAAGAATATCAGAAATACAAGAGCAGGTTGGAAGCATCTGAGTTTTCTCTTCTTCCAGACCTCATAGCTTCCATACTGTATACAGTTAGCCTGGCACAATAGGGAAATGGACTTTCTGATGGAATTACGAAAAATGATAACCTAATGGTAACAGTATGAAGAGAATTATTACAACCTTGCTTCACCACTGTGAAGCAAGGTTGTAATAATTCCTGTCTATTGTGGAGATTATCAACATGAACTAGTATATCTATAATAAAAACAACCAGCAGAAATGAAGTTAAACTAAACTTTGATTTATTTAACACAAAAAGGTAAAGTCTATTTCTATTATTTAAAAATCTATCGCTAATATTCTATATTTATTATATTGGGGTATTTACATTTAATTTTATTCAAAGAAAAAAAAAACCCAGGCTGTCCCTGGACAGCCGGACTCTCAGCCTTATTCTCACGCTGCTGGGACTTCTCCACCATGAAACAAACCAACGTATTGATCTGTCAGAAACTGACGCTGTCAGGGTTGCTAGGAGACCGAACAGTTAGTGACGCAAGTAGGAGGACCAGACCGTCTCATTTCGGAGACTGCGTGGATCAGCCTTCGCGGTCCACGAAGGCCACGCCCTCCGTGGACCGCGAAGGCTGCAACCTCTGGAATGGGACACAGCCAGTATGTGACCTGAACTCTTTTCTGAATCTCATGTAAACTTTGTAAAGCTCTCTCTTCGCTCCATCTATTTTAACCTTTTTGACAAGGTAAATGTGTTCATGAATGTGTGTGTGTGTGTGTGTGTGTGTGTGTGTGTGTGTGTGTGTGTGTGTGTGTGTGTGTGTGTGTGTGTGTGTGTGTGTGTGTGTGTGTGTGTGTGTGTGTGTGTGTGTGTGTGTGTGTGTGTGTGTGTGTGTGTGTGTGTGTGTGTGTGTGTGTGTGTGTGTGTGTGTGTGTGTGTGTGTGTGTGTGTGTGTGTGTCAGAGAAATCCTGAGGGTGAGATTTCCTCTCTGGAGGAGTTTTCATTGTAGTTTGGCTCTGATCTCAGTCGTTCAGTTAACTGGATGATGAAGACCTGACACAGGGGGGCTGCAGCACTCTGCTCCAGTCACTGCTGTTTGTGGTCCAGGTGATTCAGTCACAGTGCATCATGGGAACAACTGTTGTCCTCTAACAATAATTGGAAAACATTGCAGAGTTTGAGCAGCAGCTGCAGAAATGCTGTTTGACAAAAATCTCTGTATCAGGTGGATCTGCATGAAGTGCATGAAGGATGAAGTGTTCTGTCAGTATGTTTGTGTTTGTCAGCCTCTAAGCTCTGGAGAAGAAGTGGATACAAACAGGATGTTTCACAGTCACTCTCTCTCCTCTGTCATTGTTTCTATCATTGGTTAATGAATGAATAGATGTAAAAAGATTCACACTGTGGTGCTGCATTCATCCTGTCAGAGATGTAGATTACATCTTGATGAGTTTTCTTTTATCATTCATGACATGTTCAGTTGTTGTGTGGATTTAAAGATAAAAAACATCCTCTGGTGAATTTGTATTCATGTTTTTGAATATATGAAATGTGAAGGTGCTTGTGTATTAAAATGTAAAGCATGTCTGAAGTCATCACAGCACACTGCTTTAACGCTCCACCTTCATTCGCTGCAGTCTTCTGGCTCGGTGGAGATGATAAGGAACGCCCTGCAGCTTTGAGATTTTCCCTTTAATCAGGAGTTCCAGTCAAGGAAGTGTTGCATGTCTGTTTTTATCTCTTATATATATATATAAAGTTTTATAAATGTGTCTTGAGGCAGGCCATCTCTGGGCAGATAAGGACAATCAGGATGCTGGTGATGTTTTGTCTTTTTGTCACACTGAGCTTCCAGACTCCCTCCAGCACTCTCACTCTGTTAACTGTTTCTCCATCGAGTCACTTTGAGGGAGGATGAGCAGAGTTCAGAGAACACAGATGCAACTCTCTAAGAGGGATCACCTTGATTCAACCTTGAAGCTGCACTGGGCCTTTTTTTTAAAACAAATAATGATTCCTCATCTTTTATCAGCTTTCATCAGAACTTTTCTCTTGAATCTCTTCACTGATTGAACATGACTTTAGATTTTAGACACAACACAAAGTCTGAAGTACAAACTAAACATTTGGTTTGACCCCACTGCTCTCTTATTGGAGCGGCTGTGGTTCAGTGGTAGTGTTGGTTTGATCCCCAGCTGCTGCAGCTACATGTTCAATGTATCCACACATGTAACCCCAAATTGCTCCTACTGCTTTGTCAGTGACATTTGAATGTGTATGAATGGGATTAGTGAATGTAGGTGTGAGCTGCTGTGTAAAAGGGCTTTGAGTAGTCAGAAGACTAGAAGAGCACTATACTAGCTCAAGTCCATTTACCATTTAATACGCACTGATTTGATTCATGCAGACTGTCATGTCTGAGATTACTGTCACCTTCTTTGTACAGTGCAGACAATAACATTATGCAGAGAAATAATACCTTTTTGTGCATGTTAGTGAAGTCATATGAAGATATACTGACATTGTGTAATAGTGTGTAAATGAGCACAAACTGCTTTCATCTCCACTTTAATGAGACTGTGACTCCAGCACATAAGTCCAGAGTGTTATTGTGATTGGATGAGCTTTAAATGAAGTTACAGAAACATTGCAGCTCAATAAGAGTTATGAACCAACAAAGATGAGTTCAATAAACACAATTATAGAAAGGCAGATCTCATTTAGAGACTGAGCAGATGAACTGATTATTTGACTCCTCAGTCAGTACTCTGAATATTGTGAACGCTTTGGAAGAGAAGATTGACAAACTGTTGAAAGAGGAGTCGATCTCTGCTGAGATCAATCTGGTTTAGACTCATGAATGGATGTTAGGGAGTGAATACAAAGTGTTGTTGATTCTTCACATAGAGCCACACCTGATTCCCCTTCCTGTGCTTTGACCCTTACCTGAGTATACTGTGTTGTGATTGGCTGAGAAAGACAGTGAGTCACGTCTGTAACCAAATGTTTACGTTGACTTTATGTTTTAAATATTACCTGATGTTTGGCTTCAACTAACCAACATTTACATATTGAATGAAGATAAATGTTTACAGTGTAGTGAACAATTTAAATTCAAGTTTGACAACAAGTAAACATTTACATACAGACAGACACTCAGAATTACAACAACTAACTTCTGTAACCTTCATGAAAAGCTTCTGAACAATGAACTCTGGCAAAGTTTAAGTGAATAAACGAGCCAATCACAGCAGAGGACGATAAATAATACATTTAAAATGTCTGTTAATAGTGAGGGATGAAGACAAAAGAAAAACACTGGACACAAAAACAGCGAAGCACTCTGGGTAACGAATGAAGAAGTGTTACTAAGTTCAGTCTCCTTCATTACAAAGTCTCCTCACATCCTTTATTGAAATGTTTTCTAGCAGATGACCTCTAATCCTCACTGGGAAGTAAAGACCCAACACAGTCAGCTGTAATGTGGTGTTGCTGCAGGAACAATAAAGCTTGTTTTGTTGGACTTAGCAGGATTTATCTTTCTGTTTCCTGTTACAGTTGTTGAGCTCTGAGCTGACATGAAGACAATCCCTCACCAAGTTCACTGTCTTCATGAAATACTTTAATTCTCTTGAGTTACTTTTCAGAGAGCTCAGTGACAATAACCAGCTGACACTAAAGCTTGTCATTGATAATCAGTGAGAATAATTTGACACAAATCAGCTGATGATGAAGGACATTTATTACTCTTAAAACATTTTAATGTATGCACAAGACTGAACAAACACTCACAGTCATTTTCACCTCTTTCTCTTTCAGGTGTTGATGAAAAATAAAAAAATAAAAACAAGTTATTATTGGAGGTAATATAAAAGCTATCACAGTAAACTCAGGTGGTGAAAAAAAAACTGTCAGAGTCTCTTGAGTCTCATGGGATTCAGAAATGACTCGCTGCTGTAGAATCTTATTTGAGCTTTTATGTAAATTTGCATCGATAACAAACAAATCAACAATCTTGTTCATGTATAGAGTCTGAAGAAAATCTGACCTGAGTAATACATTTAACTTTAATATGTAGCTGAACAAACATGATTATCATGTCACAGAGTGTTTCACTTTATAAGACTTCATGGCACTATAACTTGAAGTCTTGAAAGTGTTATGTAAGTTTGCTCAGTAGCTACATGTGTATACTGAGGGCTCAGAGTTTAAAGGGTTAAAATGAACATCTAGCTGTGGTGAAAGTGATGTATCTTCAGCACAGAGAAGGGAGGGACCTGCTGTGTAAAACAAAATAAAGTCTTGATAACCCAGAGAACTGACAGAGAGACAAAACAGACAGCTGTGGTGTTACACATGTTCAGTAGTTTGAGCCTGCTGTGCCTGAGAACTACATCATTCATCCTGTCTAAGAGTCTGAGCTGCTGTCCTCTCTTCTTCTCTTCTTCTAAAACAGTGTGTTTTAGAGAACAGGAAACAGCAGCTGTTACACCTGGTCTGATTTTTAGCTGAACATTGTAACAACAAAGGACGATATGAGTCACCTTTATAGATTTTTTAAATGGACTTGAGTTTACATAGAGTTTTTCTACTGACTACTCAAAGAACTTTTACACTGCAGGTCACACTCACACATAAACCTCCGGGATGAGAGACAACAACTCTACCACTGATCCACAGCCGCCCCACATTTGACCTTTACAAACATTGATCAGCTCATCTGAACTTTAGCCAACATGAAGATCACATGTCATCAGTACATGAAGCAGGTTGTGACTCCTGATATGTGAGGTAGATCATCTTTGAAGGACAGCTGAGTGACAGAGGTATCTCACAGCTCTCACACTAACAGCCTGTGTTGACCTTTGCAATGGTCCTGGTTTACCTGCAGAGTCTTTGTCTGCAGAGATGCTGCTCTTCTTTAGAGAACACAACACAGAGTTTACAGGAGATGGACTGAAGATCTCTCTCTGCAGAGTCTCTGAGAGACGCTGATCAAAACTGATCCTGATTATTTTAACAACTTCCTGTTATCAACAGAGCTGAATAAACATTTGAGCTTTGATCAAATATTTATTCTCTGCTGTGATAAAATCAGTCTGTTGGTGTTCCTCTATAATTAGCTGAAATCGATGTGGTTATATTTGGATTCATTCATGTGAGCACTGATGAGATGGAGGGTCTTCCACCTTCACAGATGTTTTTCAGTATCAGTTATATTTTAAGAAACAACAGCTGAAACATGATTTAAATAAATTACATTTTGAAGTCTGATCTTCATTTCTATTCCTCACTCTGACTGTTACAGACTGTCTCTGTGTGACTCCTGTGTTACACAAGCTTCTGTATTATAACTAAATTTCATATGAGACTTATTAATATTTTAAAATGACATAAAAGTCTGTGTGTGTTAAGCTTCTAAATGTCACAGGAAGTGGATCACAATGTATCCAGAGGGGACATTATATGTAAGACTTTGATGAAATATGAATGAGGAAAAAAAATCATATTCAGCAGCTTGGTCAGTGGGCCGACACATTACAATCTGTTGAATATTAATGAGTGTAAATCTGAATGTGGAGTTCTTTACTGTCAGAGGATAAACTGACACTAGATTTATACAGAGATCATCATACAGTGCATGGGGTCTCAACATGGACACGGACTTGTGCAGGGGTTGCCTGAAGTTTGTGTTTACACATGAAT
This sequence comes from Symphodus melops, assembly GCF_947650265.1. Classification (NCBI taxonomy): domain Eukaryota; kingdom Metazoa; phylum Chordata; class Actinopteri; order Labriformes; family Labridae; genus Symphodus; species Symphodus melops. The sequence goes on along the minus strand of NC_136701.1, from coordinate 5,992,725 downwards.
GAAGAGCGTTTATTTACCCTGTCTGTCTGCACTCATCACATTGACTTTGAAGTAACACAAGATAATGACAACATAGACATGTTTGAAACTTCATTCTTCTCAAAGTATTAGTATAGGACTCAAAGTATTTTAAAACAGACAAACAAACATCCACACTGGAAACTATCAGCTGCCTGTTGCAATACAACCTGAATAGTAAATATCAACATAAGTCTGACCTCTGACAAGGGAAATAGCCCAATAATAGTCCAGAAATATGCAGTGGCCAATGACGTTTCAAGGGGGTCCCATGCCACCCGTCTTGACACGCCCCTGTTGATGTGATGATCAGAGTTCAGACAGTGTGATGCTGTGACAGCTGTAACAGACAGAACTTATCAGGGAGAGAAACACTGAATATCTAAAGTCGTCATTGACACTAAACGAGCATCTTCAAAAGAAACCTGACTACATCAGTGTGTTCTGTAACAAATGTAGAGCGAGAACAATCAAAGGAGAGCTGGAGCTCCCCTGAGGGTTCAGCTCCATGTCAGTCAGGGTCAAACTGCTATAAAGGATGAGTCAGGGTTTGACATGAAGACAGACAGGGCCATGCTGCTCCAGATTCTTACCAACGCTGAGAGTCACACAGTCCAATCCACAATGAGATCCCTCTGGAGTCTGAACTCTGTGAATCCTCCTCAGCAGAGCCTGAAATTGACTTTTGTCAGAGAAAAGGGAGCTCCATGTTAGATTCAAAGCTGCTGGGAGATGGAGGAAGGCAGAAAAGCATTATGGGAGTCTGAGACAGACGAGGGATACACCTGACAATGAAGAAACATTTGGATATGAAATATTAGGAGAAACTTTAACTTCATTTCAATGGTTTTTATTATTAATTTCCTGATTTTCTCAAAAAGATTTTATGATGTGAAACATTTTTTGGAAGAAACATTCAGAGCAATGCTTTTTCTTTTTCAAACAGGGACATGTGAATATTCAAATGTTTTTTGCCGTACAGTCTTAAAGGAACACAGAGATTTGGGGCGCTGGTGACACGTCCTCATGTCTCGAGGCTATATTCCTCATGCTGGCGGCCTGTGGCTCCTTTCATGCATGTCCCCACTCTCTCTCCCTGATTTCCACCTCTGTCCACTTTCCTCCCTCTATAATAAAGGCAAAATGCTCATGAGGACAGTTTCCATCTACAGGCTGCTCACAGTATGAGGGGAGAGAAAAGCTGCAGCAGATATAAACTCTGTCTTCGCCTCCTCGCTGTGAAAGTCACTGCGGTTTTCAATTCTCTCAACATCAAACTGTTCCATCACAGACCTGCTTCAAACAAGACTCTGTGCAGAGGTCACATCTCGTCCTTTTAACCTCCTGCTGTCGTTCTCAATAGAAAACTCAATGATGGACACACTGCTGACTGACATGCCGGTGGGAAAATGTCTCAGAGAAAACAGCCAGCTGAATGTGGAGCACTCGCTCTGCTTTTTTTGTGCCATGTTGGTCGTCGTGGTTATTTCTTGAACAGTTGACCTTGTGAAAATGTGTGGATGCTCCCTAGGGCCTCAGTGTTCCAGGTCACAGCAGAGTGCATCTCATCCACTGAAAGCTGATTTCGTTTGGATGTGACATAAAGTGCTGCTGGTTCTCTGCAGAGCGCTCACAGTGACCTGAGATCAGTCAGAGCTTCATCGGGCTGTGCTTTTATGTATCAGAGGAGGACATGAGGCACTTTGTCTTGAGTGAGCCACAGAGGTTTATGTTCTGACACTGAGAGACAGAAAACACTTCACAGAGTCGATCAGGATCTTCATCACACTTTACTACAGAGATGATGTAATAATTATGCTTCTTATCCTGTCAGCTTTTACATCCACTTGAACCTTAGTTCCAGTTTCATAAAGAAGCAACTGAACTGACTTTAAAACTTTATTACACCATGTCTTATCTCCAGAACCCTGCACTGCTTGTTTCTGCCTGTAACCCCCAGAGGAAGGTTTAGAGCTGGAGATGAATTGATGTTATAACAGAGGAGGAAACTTTTTGAAAAATGAGATTGTGTTTGGCTGGATTCTAAAAAGTCTCGACTGTGATGGAGCCTCCATGATGTTGGAGGAAAGGAGATCTGCAGAGGAAACCATTTCTGTCAGTGTCTTCTTCTCGTCTCTGTCGTCATTAGAACAGAGCAGATAACATCAGAGAAAGGTTGGTGCAGAAAGAGGCTCAACTCTTTATTTTCTCTCATCCTTTATCACTAATGGCTGCCTTTGATACTCACTGAAACAATTCACTCACTACTTGAAAACCACTGTGAATAATTCATGCAGTTTAATCTCAGAGAGTCGCTGATATTCTGGTCCTATAAGGATTGTTGATGATGATTGAAATTCAGTTTTCAACTTCACAGGGAACATGAGTCAGAAACATGTTTTTGACTTTACCTTTGAGACTCTGATACAAAAATGATCCATCAGTACATGTGGTGATATCATACTTAATTTGATGCTGAGAACATGAAGAATTTGAACATACAGTACTTCAAGATATGACATCTTCAAACCCAAAGATTCTGTTAGTTTGGTTTGTTTTGCTGTAGCTCTGGGTAGATTTTACAACTGTAACAATACTTGGACTTTTTGTTTCAATAAGACCTGAACCCAGATCTCCTGGTTAAAAAATCTGCTTTATTTGACCGGTCTATTAACCAAACAACCTCCCAAAGGTGATTCATAAACTCTTTATGTCTTCTGACCACTCTCAGAACCCATCAGACATCATTGTCTCATAGACGTGATGTGATTTTGTGAACTGATAATAATTTCTCACTAATTCTGGTAAAGACAGCAGTTAGTGTTCCAACCATGACTTTCTTCTTTGTGCAGTGTGCTGCAGACATAAACACTTGGTCCATCCCTTCTCCCTGATTTAGAGCCCATATCTGTTTCTGTGGAGTCTCAGTTCCACAGATATAATATTATACACAGCAGCTTCACTCTGGCTTATTTCTGCGTTATGACTCTAAAAAAAAAGTCATGGGTCATAGATTTGGTAAAAAAAAAAAAAAATGCGATGCAGATTCGTTAAAAATGATTTCACCACTTTTTTAAGGCTAAAAATGTCACTTTGTACATATGACATCTCCTCATGATGTCCAACATGACCTCTTAAGGTCCGGAGAACATCCATCCTTCCTACTTTAGTTCTGAGCAGATTTTGACTCTCTTTAACTACTTCACTTGTCTCCAATGTTACATCAAAATAACAAGTTAGAGGACAGCTTCCAGCTATAAACCCACAGTGTCATCATTTGAATAAAAGGACCACAGTCTAAGCTGACATGTTTGATCATTTAAGAGTCATGAAGAGAGGCGGGGAATCTAAATGCTGATTGGCTTTGAAGACACAGCGTCAGGCAGATTTGTGTCTCTTGTTGAGATGTTTGATCTATATTTCAATGTTAGCTGCACTATTATGCAGAAAAGTGTTAATAGTGATGAATAACTCATCATCAGAATACAGCCAATGGGAGCAGTACATTTTTGTAGTATCTGTCGAGGTTACTTGACTTCAAATTTCCCAGGTGTTCTGACTGTCTTACTTTATCATCACAGATCCATTTATAATGCACTAAATCGATAGACCCGACACTGGAGGGTGTCTTGTGCATCTGAGTTACGGGCCGAAGTTTTGAAGGACTTGTTGAATTATGATGTTTCAAGAATTTTTTTTTTTTTTTTTACACACTTTTTATCCTCATATGGTTTCCATCCTCCTTCTGAGGCTACGCTGAAATCTGCTCACTCTGATTCTTTTCAACAGTTCAGGATTTTCTAATGTTAACGTGTGACTGAACTATCTGCAAACCCCCACATTAAGAGAAAAGTCTATACTCTTCATCTTTTGCCAGCTCCAATTTCCAAAACAATGTGTGCTCAAACTGTTTGGAGATTTTTCCTTCCATGACATCACAAAGGGCAGAAACCCCTCCCCTGGGTGACACTCATCTCTGAGTCTGACTTCTCACTGTAAACAGTAGGGCATGTAAAGAGGACCGAAGGACCCCAAGCACTTTCAGAGAGGGGCGTGGTCAAATACAGCTCATTTACATTTAAAGCTACAGAGACAGACTGTTCAGAGCAGGGCTGAAATAGAGGGGTTTATAGGCATGATATAGAACAGGATTAGTGATCATTTTTTAAAGATGGGAGCTCTGAGACTTATTTAAACTGGTTGAAAAGGAGGAATATGTGACCTTTCAAAAGAGAGCAGCGGTAAAATGATCAGCTAAAGATAAGGGCACGATGCAGTGATGTGGATAGATGAGAGCAGCTCTTGAGACAGCTGATTTGCCAATTACAGAGCCAGACGATGACATCATGAAGTGTGAGTTAGCATACAATGAAAGGGACATGTGAGAAGTCAACAACAACCATAAACGACAAATAGAGTCTTCCTGGCTAAATGTACACTGGAGCTTCATTAGATGGACAAATCATGATTAATAAATCATGTGATCTAAAATGACTTCACATGATCTTTTGTATTAGTATTTCTGTCGTCATGTTAGCTGTTTGTTAAAACTTATGTCTTCTTGCTCATAAGCATTCAGCACAGAGGCTCCATGCAGACCATAAGGAGAGGAGCATTGTGTCATATTACAGACATTAATCTCACAAGAAAATGATCTATTGATCTTTGGTGCACCACAGGCGGATCATGAGATCACCTGAAATGAATGAATTGAAAACTCCTTCCAGATAGAATCAAATGTAAGACTTTACAGGAGGCTCATTGTTCAGAAATAAACCAGAAGACACACCATGTACTGTCAGTCACAGCCTCACTGTAATGGACTATTACAGCTATGTGAAGACTAATATCAGTCAGTTTGAATGATTTCAGTCATTTACAGATTGATGTATATTCTTGGTTCGATGATTATTTTCAATGTATTGATATGTATTTGTTTCATTTTTTAATTCTTTTTGTTTCTACATTTGTTTGCATTTTCACTTTCAATTATCTTGTTTTTTTTGTTTCCTGTTTTATTTTGAAATTCCTGTCTTTTCTTGATTAACATATCACCCTTGCACTCTTCTGAGTCTGAGTCTGGTCTTTAATGTTTCCTGTTTTCTATTTCAGTTCTTGCCTTAGTGTTTCATTTGCTGTCTTTGTGTCTCCCTCCACTGTGATTGGGTGACACACCCTGATTGTCTTCACCTGTGTAATTGTCTTGATTACCCCGGTGTCTTTTTAGTCTCTGTTACTTCCTTTCAGTGTCTGTCCATCATCAAACCTTCTCCATGTCTCCTTGTGTGGATTATTCTGTGAGCTCGTGATTTTTTGTTTTTGCTGTGTTTGGATCTTTACGTTGGACCTTGTTTCATTTGCATTTGGACTTTCGAAGAAAAAGTAGGCAAGCTTTTTTTTTGTGGAATTAGTCTCTTGTTCAATATTTCATTTTTGGTTCTAATCATGGGTCCTCTCCCTTTTTATGTCTCTATCAATAACTATGACACAGATACTGTAATTGTCGTTACACAAATGACTGAGGATAAAACACTGTACTGCAGTCAAACTGTATTTTTGAGTGTCATATTACACATATTCATAAACTACACTACATTATCACATTGAGGATCTTGTGATGTCACAGGTTTGTTCAGTATTAGTCAGAGCTGGACTCTTCATACCAGCAGAGCTACAAAGATAAATGAACACCACAGTGACCCCTGGACTCAGGTTTCCTCTCTGCTCCATTTTCACCAGAGAACACTCTGACTCTCACATGCAAAGAAGACAAAAAGTGAAGAAACATCAGTGTCCTCGGGGGGAAAAAAGTAATAATTTCAGAGGATAGAGAATTCCAGAGAGGACAAAAAAACTAATTTCAGCAGTAAAGTAGAGCTCCTGTGAAATCTGCTTCTTCCTTTTCAGAAGCTGTATATCGGGACAGTGAAGAACAGGTGTGACACGGTGGAAACACTGTAATCTGACTCTCATTATGAGTCAAACAGCGAACACACGAGAGCTTTGATTTGTGGTTTTTCAAAGAGAAGATCCATCATTTTATCCTGGAAAGGCCTGTGAGCATGGACACATTTATTGTTGTGTGTAGAAACCTGGTGTCACTCTCACATTGAAGCCCCCCTGGCTCTGACCCCTCCCATGTGAACACACATAATCATAACATTTTCTTCCTGTGTGCCTTCAAAGTAAAGCCTGGATATGAAATCTCTTTGAAGGATCTCTGAGGATAACAGAGTTTGAGAAAAGAGGATCCTGAAACTTTTTTTCCTCCAAAGTGTCCGTGGGTTCTCTTTAAGCAGAGCTTCAGTGAACAAAGACGACTCTAATGGTCTTCACTGCTGAATCCTGCACAGAAGGACATTGGACTTTAAAATGTATCTGAGGATTAGAGTGGGATTAATGTGAGTATGGGCGGTTAAAAAAGGAGCAGTGTGAGAGCTGAGAGGTCTCTGTTGTCCACTGTTGATATTCAAGAGACGTTCTTAACCCTGTAACACCCCTTGTTGTAAAATTACAACGTCACCTTTAACCATCCTAAAAAACAATCTGTTATATTTTATCTTATTTTTTACCACATTTACATAGTCATTGGGTCCTATTGTTCAGTCTCACAATGCTATTGGATCTTACATTTGTTTACAAGTCACGCCTTCTGGCCATGAACTCACACAACCTCTCAAGGTTTCCTTCGAACAACAACCATTTGTTTCATTGGACTGGATTCATCAGATTCAAGTAAGTAATATGTCTTTTATATTTTTTTTGGTTGTTATTACAATGTCTAGAGCATGTACATATGTAGTTATTGTGGAATAAATGCATCAAATTTCATTTAGAGCTTGTTATATAATTGTTGCAATTATACAACACTGGGTGAACGTGGTAGTCAAAATAGCTGGCTTGTTGCAGTGGGCTCAAACAGGTTGTATTCCCTCCACTACACCACTGCCTGAAAGAGAGTATTTTCTTTATACATGGATATTATACATTCTACCCTTCTGTTGTGTTATGGTCAAGTTTGACTGATTTAAAAGTTTTATTTCTAAAAAATGTAGTTAATTTGATCAGCCTGACCTAAAATTCCATGACTTCGTCCACAAAGAGGATATCAACAGACAATTCAGTTCTGGGGAAAGGAATGTTCCTGAATGTGGGGTGTGGATGTAAGTGGGGGTATGCATGTTTTCCTTTTAGTATGATAATTGGAGCCATTAACCCATTTACATTCACATTTACATTCAGGGTATTTAGCAGACGCTTTTGTCCAAAGTGACTTACCAGGCAGACAGTATTGTCTGCCTCGAAAACATTTCTACCCTGAACACCTAGTCCACCACCCTATTCAATTCCTTCAGGTTATGTACTACAATATATAAAACATATATATATACACATGTTAATTAATTTATATTTTATTCCATTGTTCCATTATTAGTGAAGCTCCTTGATCGGGGAATTCATTACGTGGGAACAGCCAGGCAGTTGCGCCTACCCAACTGTAACCTTGAAGACGAGAAGAGCTTGAAGAAAAAGGGGAGAGGAAGCTATGACGTCAGAGTGGAGGGGAATCACAACATCTGTGCTGTCAAATGGTATGACAGCAGGGCCGTCACACTTGTGTCATCCTTTGCTGGACCTGAACCTGTGCAGAAGATTCAACGCTGGGAAAAAGCCAACAGAACCTACGTTGAAGTTGAGAGGCCTTACATTGTTGGTGCCTACAACAAGTGCATGGGAGGTGTGGATTTGTTGGACTCATTTACAGCCAAATATAAGTTCCCCATCAAATCCCGTCGCTGGTACATGTACATCTTCTGGCACACCATCATCCTCGCTGTGGTCAATGCCTGGCTGCTCTACAAGCGGGACTGTAAAGCGCTCAAGATGTCTAGCAAAGAGACAATGAACAGGAGACAGTTTCAGGCACAGCTAGCATCCTCTCTCATCCTGGTAAACGCAACATTTCAAACTCCAAAGAGAGGACGGCCATCTTCGGGCAAAGGGAGCCCAGCAACACAGACAGTGACATCAGGAAGCCCTCTGAATGCTCAGAAGAGGCCATCCAAGAGATGTGCACACCTCCCATTGGATGTACGCAACGATCTAGTTGCCCATTTCCCAAGGAAGACAGGGAGAGGACGCTGCAGACACTGCAAGGATACACCAACACACAATGCAGAAAGTGTGATGTTCGCCTTTGCTTTACAGACGACAGGGACTGTTTTTGGGACTTTCACCACCAATGAAAGTCTTCATGAGTCAAAAAGAGTTTTTCGTTTTTCCCCCCTCAAAAAGGGGGGAAAAACGTTTTTAAAGAGTTTTATTTTGTTTAATATTTTTTATATTTTTATTGTTTTTAATAAATGACTTCATAAAAATATGACTAATGTGTGATTATTATTAATGTTATACTGTTAGGGGGCAAAGGAAGCAACCATGCAAATGAACCCTTAGTTGTTCTGAATTGTTCAGACAACAGAAATTCTGCTCCCAACTAAGCCCAATGTTGCAATATTACAACATTTCTCTAAAAACGTACATAAACATTTTTTTTTTTAAAACTCTTTAATTTCTGCATCAAATGCCTCCTAAAACAACATCTGAAAGGTCAAATAATTTTTTTTTTAGGTTTTTCTATATTTGGGTCTTACAGGGTTAACAATCCCAGCTGTAGATCACAGATTCATGGATTAGAACATCTCTCTGTCTCCTGTGATCACAGATTTAGAGCCCAAAGTTTTATTAATGTGGAGATTAAAAACATGATGAGGGACTTCTGGCTGTTTTCATGACAGGTTGTTCTTAAACTACAACGTGTTGTTCTTTCGTCTGAAACAGTTGATATCAGAAGATGTGTTTTCATGACTTGGAATGAACAAAGGCTGAATCTTTAATTTTCTTTAAGCTATTTCTGGAAACCTCCAACTAACCAGCAGCAGAGGATCACAATGTTTTTAAATACACATCGGGAGTTTGTAATGTAGCTCGGTTTTATCTTATTAAAGGCTTTGTATTTACAGAGGAGGACGTTAAAATAAAGACAGTACAGAGAGGCTGACAGTGGACTGATGTTATTAACTACTCAGCATTACTTATTAACAAATTACATGTTTTACATTGCATTACCAAATGTGATCCTCCGATTTTGAAATGGGATGTGTCCTTTTTTATGTTATGTTAACATTATGGTCAGTCCATTGCACTTAATTAGTAAGCCAGCAATGATATCCTGTGTAGTGCCATGACAGGACCAGCACACATTTGGGATGCCAGAAAAGGTAGAAGGCGAGGACATTTTAATTCAACTCATTACTTACTGACAAGTTTTTTTCAGTCAGCGTCAGATCTGATCTGAGCGAGGATGAGGAGGTGAATGTTAGCAGGCTGCTGCTCATACAATAGCCTGTAACAGCATGTATAGAGAGATTAATACTGTATCACGCTGTTTTCTTTACATAGTTAAATCTTGTTTCCTGCTGTGTTTTTAAAGCAGTCAAGTTTCTCCTCCTCCTCACTGATTGTGTGAGGAGCTTTAATCCTAACAGGTTCAGTGAGTCTGTCTGCTGTACAAATCAGAGCAGTTAAATCAGACACAAAATTTGTATTACATGTCTTCTTCTTCTCTGCACATTTAGATCATTTTATTGCTCTAAATGTGATTTTGTATTGTTTCATTATTGGAGGTCAATCACAGAGGATCATCCTGGAAAACAATGATATATCAAGGTGTTCTCCTCCAGGTCAGGAGGATGAGCTGTGTCAGCTCATTCTGTTCTCCTTCTCCTGCAGATCAAACTCCACCTCTCCACTCCAGGCTCACTGCTGCTCTGCACTGTTGTTAGTGTAATGTGTTTGTATGTTCCAGCTGAAGTTAGATGTTTGAAGTGTGTGTGTCGGGCTGTTAGAGCAGCAGTCAAAGGTCCTGCATGTCTGCTTGTTATGGCAGCTTCACTCTGATCGTTTCTGACATTTGGAGGAGAGCACCACTAAACTCTGATATGGATTAGAAAAAGATTCTCCCTCCATAGATGGTTATGGAGGCTTATTAACTGGTTTAATGACTTCTTGTCTCTCTGGCTGTTTGCTTTCTTCATCCAGTGAATAAATGTAACTGTATGCCTTCTGCTCTATCCGTTGGGCTTTGGCTAAGGAGATTATCTGAGCATATTGAATTCATAGATCATTGTAGCTGCTGGCTGCTTCAAAGTGTCGTTAATATTCAGATTGTGGAGATGTGTGAACTACTTCTCTGTTATTACAGCAGAGTTCAGACAAGAAAAGAGACTCTGGTGGAGGTTTTTTAATAACTGTATAATCCACAGATAAAAAGCTGAAATGTTTCCTTTAGTCTTTTAATCATACAGTTGTCATTGAAATGTAATAGTTTAGAAAGAGATGCTTCTCTGTTCTGGATTGTAATCAGTGCATTGCTCTGGTTGGAGGTGAAGTAGAAAGTCAGGTGGAGTCTGTTGAAAGATGTTGTGAGGATGAGTTACTTTGAAAGTGAGGTTTGTCAGATTTATACAGAAGGATTTACCTCTGGGCTTCACTGAGGATTTGAATTGATTTAAAGTTTGAGGTTTCAGACTTCATGGGTGACTTTAAACTGTTTCTGTTCTATCAATATTTGACTCTGAAAGTGGATGTTCTTTTTGTATTAACTAAATACTTATAGTTACTTGTACTTATATTTCTACCGTTAAATGCTGCTCACAGGATGGTGTGAAGAGCTAATAGATGGAACTAAGTGAAGCAATATTTAGCTTAATGACAAAATAATTATCTTATTCTTCATTTTGCAAATGACATCATGATACAAAGGTTCATGGTTTGTCAGGTCTGTCCCAAGTCACAACACACAGACAACTTTAAACTTGTTGTTTTTGGAATAAAGTTCATATCAACCTTTTTGTAAGTCAGGAGAATCTCAATACTGACAGACTTTAGTAATAGAGTGATGAAAATGTATTTCTTAAGTTTTGGAATTTGTTTTGTCCAGATCAAATGTACATCTGCATTTTTCTTGTTTCTATGTCATCGAAACAAAAACATGTTTATTCTGATCAATGGTCTGTATAGATCAATCATTTATGATTCTTTATAAATCAACACAAGACACCTGAGAGCTCAGTGAAGACACTCCTCAATCATTATTTTAAAGCACCATTTCATTATCTAAAGATGCTTTACAAAACAGCATGTGTTAATATCATAGGATAATACAGGCATGATTACTATTCCTGTTTTCCAAACTTCCTTGCTGCTAAGCTGGGTTTGGAGCAGGCACAACTGCTCCTCCTAAGAGACCCCCCCCCCCCCATGCAGGTGTAAAAATGGACAATGTGAGTGGCTCTTAAAGTTACTTCTGTCTCCTGTTAAAGTTTTTTCTGAAAAATAATGCTGCTCACACGAGAGTGTGAAGAGCTAATACATGGAGCTAAGTGAAGCATGATTTAGCTTAATGACAAAATAATTATCTTCATTTTATTTTTAGTTAGTTCTCACATAAAGTTAGTTCTCACATAAAAGCTTCATTTGTTAGATTTTTAAAAGCTGTTAAAAATCAGAGAAGACCCACACGCAGACTCAAAGGGCAGGAGAAAAGTAAAAACTGAGAATTTACTTAATCTTTCAGGCAGAGTACAGTTCAGTCCATTCCAAAAGGGAAAACCAAAAATCAGGAGAACCAGGCAGAGGCAGAAAAATTCAAAACGGTTATTCAAGCACAGGTTGAAAAGTCCAGAAGGGCAATATAATCAGGCTGGAAACGAAGCAGGCAGGAGAACAAACAACGATCTGGCAACCAACAAGACAAATTGACTAGTTAAAGTACTGAGGGTTAATGACCTAAAAAACAACAGGTGTGTGGTAGAATTGAGCAGACTGGCAGCTGATTGGCTGAGGCATACAGTAAATGGGTGGAAACTAGAAACTGGATGGAAAAGCTGGCAGGTTCTGAATAGAAGATGAGCAGAGGGGTGTGTGCAGGAGAGAGGGGTGTACGAGGAGCAGGAAGCTCCAGCAGAGTCTATGGGTGCATCCCAAGTGTCTTATTTGCACCGAGTGTCCTCCGAGTTGTCTCCTCCACTTGCGTCTTAGTCCCGCCCACCAGAGATGCACGGAGGAAACGAAGCCGAGGAGAGAGGACCGAGGAAATCAGCTTTAAGACACTTGAGACGTCGTTGCCTCGACAGCGTCACATGACACGACATCAGCTGATCACGTTCAGCTGTCAATCAGCCAAACAGCTGTTTATGTCCACACACACACGCACTGTATTATTTCTCATCAAACACACACACTGTATTATTTCTAATCAAACACACACAGTTACAGTGTTAAAACACCTGTAGAACAACCTGCAGTCTACTCATAACCAAAAGCACAGTTACTACTGACTAAAAGATTTCATTTTGAATTGTCTATAATTATTGATTATTATTAAACAGTTTGGACTTAACCTAGCCTGTATTTAGACAACGAACTCTGTATTTTATAAACACAGATATTTATGTGTTAGGATACTGAAAATGATTGATTAGAATCTAAATAAATGTGAATGTAAAACGGACTCCTCTTCATCAAACTGTCATCCTCATCATCATCAGACATTCAAACAGTCTGAGGGATGATGAACAGAACATGAAGGATGTATTGATTTGATAGAAGTTATAGAGCTTCATATTTGGTTGTTAATCTTCATGTCAGACTCTTTTTAATCCCAGCTCATCACAGAGCGACTCCTTACAAACTCACTGATGTTCATCATCTGCTTAAATGTCCCACGCTCCGTTTAGCCTCTTTTTAATGTCCGTCTTTTCTCCCGTATTAAACTCTGCTCATGTTGACAAGTTTCACTGAAGTCTGATACTGTGCAGCGTCCAATCAGTGAGTGATATACGAGAAGGGGGCGTGTCTGTCAGTGAAAAGACTTCCGTGAAGTCGGCTCTCGTGTCTCCTCGGATCAGCCTCCTCTCTCCTCGATCCTCCCTCCTCCGTTCGCTATAAGAGCTTTGGGACGATCCTCAACATGGCGGCTTTGGAACTACTTCCGGTTCGACCGAGGGCCGAGGACCGAGAAGACTGCAAATAAGACACTTGGGATCCACCCCATGACATTATCTCTGCAGACATTTTTCATTAAAATCTCCTCTCTGTGTCTCAGAGGAGTAACAGCTGAGCAGCCCAACCTCCTGTTAAAAAGCAGCTCTCATAATGTGACTCCTACAACCTGGGGAAATCTCTGTGAAACATGTCTGGTAATGATGAATTTAAATGTAAATGGCAGCTTGATAGAGGAAACAAATTACAATCATCCCTTGAATAAACGATCTAAAGTGAGGAAGAGTCTCCAAACCTGATCATATTGTACCAGTGGAGTTTGAGAAAATAGAAAATGGAAAACACAGTAATTACTAATTTGACCTCCTCCAGTTTCCACGGCCTGGGAAATAACAGAATGATTCTGATTTATTGTTAAATATCATAAACATTTAAACTGTTTCTTTTTTATGAGAGGCAGAACGTGTGAGTGGATATAATACATGAAGAGGCTCTTGTTAGCATTGTTTGTCCAACAGTGAAATATGATGTCTCAGCAGAATAAGGCTGGAGATATAGTTGCAGTGAATCTTATATTTGTGTATGATTGGTTGAGTCATGAGTGTGATTGTAAATGTACTTGACTGTATGTGTTGCATTTTATCTCTTGTTGGTTGTGTACAAGAAACATCAGTGACACTCAAGGAACTCACCATGATATAAATTCTGAGTTTAGAACTCACATACAGTAATAAACTTAAATAATCAATACTAACAACAGATCAGGTTAGCCAACAGATAATCTGTAAACAGAGCACACTGTCCGTACAATCAGCATCACGTTTCATGAACAGTTTCCTCGGGGTAACGGTCTGGTGTATCGGTTTAATGGGTGACCCTGTTAACTGGTGACTTTCAGCCAAATAAACCTGTACATGTTTAAAACAGCAGCTGTTGAAAACAGAATATTTGCTGTCAAATGTTAAAAACATGCTCATCAGTTAATTACAGCATAAAATAACACAAATGCAGGAAAGAACTCAGTATCAGTTAATACGGTCACTTGTTGAACAGAAATGTCTGAAGTGGCAGTCATCAGAAGTTTAGATCACAAAACACACACAACTTTATTGTTCATTAAAAACCAAACATGTAGCATTCAGAACTTTTACAGATGATAATTTATAAAGACAGAGAAGAAAATAGAAACCTGCATCTCTTTTGAACTCAGTTGTTACGGCAACATGTTGTCGACCTTAGAGCTGACACATTTATTTCCTGATCACCTAAAACATGACTTCCTGCGCTTCATTGAGAAAGGCTAACATGGGAGAGGGATATTAACACAGAGGATAAAGAACACTCTCCTCCTCCCCCCTCACTGTGTGTTCTCCTCAGAGCAGGGCATGCTGGGAGACTTTGAGATCAGCCGAGGAGTCGGGTGCAGAATACAGATCAGCAGCAGGAGAACTGAAGCTCAGACTCTGATTGACCTCTATTTAAAAACACCTGTGCTGTTACTGACCCACAAACCCCTCAACACCCCGACATCCCCCCTCTGTCATGATATTATTTTCTGACTCAGAGATTACAGACGAGTTTAGTGATGAGTGAGTTCATCAGGTTCAAGTCATCAGAGGGTTTGTCTGCTGCTTAATTTGACACTAAATGAAACCTACATTTCAGAGAGTAGAGAGGCAGAAAAACTCAGTTAATCTAAAATGTTTTAAAGCTGAACTTTGTCCAACCTGATCCACAGTGAAGTAAATCAGAGCAGAGTTACAGCTCTTATTAATCACTTCTCTGTGTTCATATTTCAGCCTGAATCACATTGAAATTCAAAGTGGACACTGAGAGGAGTTAGTTTGAAACTGAACGAGGAGATTAAAGACTGAGCAGTGTTTCTACAGAGTCATCAGCAGCAGTCTCCAACAGTCCTGACACCACAGTGGGATATCCCAGGAGGTCTCTGAAAACATGCAGTCATTAAGAGCTCCCATCGTTCTGATGAGATTATCACTGTGGAAAAAACAACATCAACTGTGTTTATAGAAGGAGAGAAGCTGAAGCAGATATTTCACTTCAGAGGAGACACACAAATGTCTCCCACCAACGCTGAATGTCATATTGAATGATTCTATGCTGAGGTGAAATACCAACCACAGCACATCAGGAAAATGAAACTCACAGACAACAAGCCTGAGGTGATTGAGACAACAAAGTGACTGTTTGATGAACTCTGGACACTAAATGTTTAACATGAACCTTCACTGGAGACACTCACACAGAAACAGATGATACACTGTGTGTAAAATACATCCACAGCTTCAGCAGTGTGATTCATGACAGCTGAATGATCTGACTCCATGAGCTCTACAAGCTTCACATTATGGACTAACTTAAACCTATTAAGCATTATTAGACAGTCATAATGGAGCTGTCTCTTGTCTGTGTTTAAATGACATCAATGTGTGACTCATCACTTTGTCTGAGATACACTCTCCAACATCACAGGAGAAGAATGATATCAGTGTTTTGGAGGAAGAACTTCGAGAGGATGGAAAAATCTATTATAATATTAATATTGCAACAAGTAAAGAATTGTGAACAAGCAGAAGTCAGTCAGTCTCTGCAGAGAGGAGACACTGGACTGTTGATGGAGCTCTTTGTCAAACAAAGATCGTTAGAGACAGGTAGAGCTGCTTTCTGCTGCTGATGTTTAACATGACACGCTCTGCCTCTGTCTCAAGCTTCTCATCACATCATTAGCATCAGGAGCCTTTTTAAAGGATTTTAAGAAAACATCAGCAGCTCTCTGTTTATCATCCATAAAGCTACAAGAATTCTTCATTCTTACAGTTTGATTTCTCTGTTCATCACAGCTCACAGTTTGTTGTGTCATGATGACCAAAGTGTCAAAAAGCTGATGTGCCACACAGACACACACTTTGTCTGCAGTCAGCGTGCAGATCAGTCAGCTGCAGGTCAAACTTTGAGAAGTGGAGCAGGCAGGAGAAGCTGTGAAGGCTGGCAGTGTGTCTGCAGATTAGCCTGGCATGGGTTAGCACCGCGCAGTCAGAGGCTTTTCTCTCATGCCAAAGCTAGTATCACACACGATGGGTGAGTAAGGGGAGTTCGAGAGAGAGAGAGAGAGAGAGAGACAAGAGGAGAATCTGCAGAGCAACATTGACACAACAGCAGCCAGGAAGACACCTGTCAATCAATGCTGAGTCATGAATAAATATGTGACTGTGTGTTTTCTACATGATGGACCTGCCTGTAGCTTTAAGATTGATAACATCATTATTAACATGTAAAAGATGAAAAATGATCTTCTGAGGACAATAACAATAAAGTGAAAAGCTCTCAGCACAACATAACACACGAATACACTGAGTCACTATGACATGAGAGGGAGTGCTGTTATACTAAATATCAGCATGGCTCTGATTCAGTCAGAGTAACAAAGCTGAACGATGATTGTTGATTGGTTGGTACATGACCTAAAAGATGAACAGGAAGAAGGTCCAACAGTAACTAGTTAAAAGTGGGCATAGCGCCACCTACTGTAGTGAAGTCAGACATACTTCTGACTTCTGGAACAAAGACTGGAGTCAAATTAACTGAGCCATAACTGTAGCTCGACTGAACTGAGCATGTAATGAACTGAGTGTTAAAGTTCAGGTTCTTCCTCTAAACGAACACTTTAACAAATTAATTATCATTCATCCTTCAAAATAAATCTGTCCCTGAGCCTCATGAAGAGCTCTGAAGCCTCCACCATCGAGCTTTTCATGTTCACACCACGTTTCATTCAGCTTGATTCAGTCACAGTTTGTCCTTGAAAATGTCATTCAAAGCAGGAATAATAAGGGTTATAATTCACTGCTGATTGATAAGAATGAACTGTTTTATATCTGTGAACATTGGACTAAGCATAAAAGGCTGTTTTAAATTATTCAAAGTAATAAATTATTAAATTATTTATCATGATTAATAACTCAATCTGCTCCAGTGTTTGAAATGTTCCAGAGGTTTCTCAACATATTGACCAAAAAGCTTGAAAAAGAAAAACGAAAAAGGTGATAACAGTGTGTCGTCTGATCACACCGAGGAGTTGAAATCACATCCATGTGGTGTCGATAAGAGCCCAAGTAATGTGTCATTATGAGGAACAGCCCTCCAGGTATCTGCTGAATTTATTGGAGTCGAGGAAGCAGGGAGGAAAAACATTTACCTTCTCCAGCCAACACCATCGGTCTTCTTTAACAAACTTTATTACACAGAATGAACCATCCATCATCACATCTCTACACTGGTCTCTTCAAATACATGAATATGATCATTTTCTGCAGCTTGGTCACTGCCCAATGCTTCAAAGTGTGTCACTGTATTTATTCAACTAGCATCATCTCTGGACACTCTCCAGAACATCATTGCTTTTTTTATGGTTACCTCTTTGACCTTCATAATAATGAAACTTATTTTTTTATGGAAGCCCAGAACAGGCTCATATCCATTGTGTTTCTGACTCTTGAACATGTTTTACAGGAGGTTACAGCACCTCTTAGTTGTTTTTTGGATGTTTGAAAGTGTTGAGATTGAAACGTTTCTGAGTCGTCAGCTTGTTTCTAAAATGTAAATCTTACACAAACACATTAAAACACGTCTTCAGACAAAACAGATCAAACATTTGATCTGCAGGAGGGCAGTGTAATAAAGTGATGAAAATTAAATAACAATTGTACCATGTAAATAACTAACCTGATCTCTTCCTGTCTATCTTTTCTTTCTCCTCATGCTCTCCTTCTCGCTGCAAACGTTCAGGTAAGAACATTTCTTTTCTTATATTTTGAATGGCTGTTTACAAACCTGTTTATGGATGTGTTACTGCCACCTACTGGACTGGAGACACACAGATGAAACTTGTTGTTGGTTTAGTTTGGAGCAACACAATAAAGCTGACTACTGCTCTGATGATGTATCTCCATCTGTAGACACTTCAGCAGCTGTTACACACTGATTGGTTTATTTGACTCATGTTTTGAATTTTATTGATGCTTTAATGATGAACATGTAGGCTCAACATGAAACTGTCTGTTAGCAGAAGGACAAAGAGTCCTGGTGGGAGATGAAGACAGAGCAGCTTTGTTTTGAACAAAACTCAGAGAGATCTCAAATTTAGTGACAAGAGGAATGTTGTAGTTCTATGATCTTACATTCTACTTGATTGAGTTTGTTTTCAATTAATGTGAAACTAAATCATAAAGGAAGCATTCATGTCCTTCTCTGAATTTGGCTCATGGTGACTCTGAGATCCATCACAGATGGTCTGATCACAGTCGCCAATTTATGAGAACAGTTTTATCAATATTGATATTGTTTTTTACTTTTGACATCAATGAGTTTGTGTTCCTTCATAATGCAACATTTGTTGATAAGATTATTATTATTTTGTAGTTCATATGTTTAAGGAAGAGATTGATTATGAAACCAGATGAAATCTGGTCTGAGTCAGTGTGAGGAGGTCAGCTCTGAGGGGGGAGAACTCAGGATGTGTGTGGTGGTCTGTTTGTCTCTAGATGTCTGGCTCAGTTTGCTCCCTAAAGACACAGAATCAATGTGAACTCACCCACTGGGGGGTTTCAGCCCCACTGACTCCTCCTTTAACACCAAACACTGTTATTTGTCCAGCTGGGACTCTCTCAAACACTTTGTATATCTTCTGCTGTGTTTTACAAATACTGCTGCACTGATGCATCCACAGCCATGGTGCGCTTATTTCTCTTCTCACACCATGATGGATGATCATTGTGTTTTCCCAGCATGCATTGGGAGCATCTTTGTTTGACTGTCTGCTGAAATGTCAGACATCCATCTCCTGAGATCCTGCAGTGATATCTTAAATTAGAAACACTGCTGTGTGACACACGATGAGAAACAAAAACAAATTTTTTATTTAAATGGTATTTTGAGTGCTAAGTAGCTCAGTCTGTCTGAATGTCCTGGTGTGGACCAAGTCTGGAAGTTGATTTGGTAGATCCCAGTTTACTACCTGAGCACTGCTGAGGTGCCCTTGAGCAAGGCACTGGGCCTCCCCCACCACCAGCTCAGAAGGTGAAGGTCCTGCAGTGATATTGTTCTGAAATTAGAAACACTGCAGTGTGATATACGATAAGAAACAAGGAGAGAGTTTAAATTAGAAATCGTTGTCATCATGTTGGAGGCTTTAACACAGTTATCAAGTACAATGTAAGAATATGAGGAATCACTTTAAATTCAGACAAGTGTTAATCAATACAAATATGTTCATATTTATCCAGATTCAAACAGCTCAGGTGTGGATGGAGGTGAGAAGAGTTCAGAAGGTGTCTCTACACAGAAAATGAAGTTTGTTGTGTCAGGTGTTTAAAACCTGAACTGATCCAAAGTCTTCACAAGCAGGAGAAGATGAGAGAAGAATGAGGAAATGTTTAAGATGATGTCTGAACCTGTACAGTAGTGTTCCAGGTGAGGTACAACACCTGACTGGGAGAAACTATACCTTCTGAAAGAAAAAAAAAACTGTTTCAATCTGAAACAGTTTCTGTATGACGGGCACATCTTACCATCAGAGAATTCAATCATCCTGTGAAACTCTGAGAAAAAATCTTTTGAAAGGGAGCCATGCTCTGAATTTTTAAATCCTTAAATACACAGAGGACGATCAGTGTCCAAATGGAATTCTATCATTTCTCGTCACTCACTGTGAGGGTCAGACTGTTGTGTTACACATCACAACATTATACAGATTTTTTAAACAAGATTCACAGACGCCTGTTGCTCAGTTGGTAGAGTTGGTCGTCACTCAACTGGAAGGTCGAGGGTTTGATCCCCAGCTCCTTCAAACAGTATGACCGATGTGTCTTTGGGCAATACACTTAACCCCCAATGGCTTTTGTTGATTTGTCGTTGGCGTATGAGTGTGGATAAGTGGGATTAGTTTTTTCTGATGGTCACTTGAGATAGCAGCCTCTCCATCAGTGTGTGAGATGTGATGTTGAAGAAGTCTAGAAAATGTCTTAAAAACAACTTTAACAATTTAATTAAGTCATAACTTTTGTTTCCATGAAAGAGTGTAATACATGAACTATATTACTAAACACATGTTCCACTTTACATTGTGACATAGCATCACATCAAGTGTGACTTCACTGTATCTTAGTTCACTTTTTGTATTGGTGCTTAGCAGCATTGCTGATATCATGATCTACAAACTTTAGCATGATGAGAACATCGACCTTAGTGTCTTCAGTAAAGAGGATTGTGCTGCCTGCAGGAATGAATGTGAAGGATTCCAACACAAACACATTAGTGGAGGATTATTAGCTGTGCTTTGTGCTGACAACCAGCTGCAGCTGTGATCAGCTGACTACACACCATTTGTCTGTGAGGGGATTATTACATTATTATTATTGTTCTGAGGATAATATTAGCCCTGAACCTTCAAACAGAAATGACTTGTTCTGGTTATATTTGATCTTTTTTTAAAGGTTTATTTTTGGGCCTTTCGTGCCTTTAATTAGAGAGAGGACAGTGGATAGAAAATCATAGAAAGGGTGGGGAATGAGATATGATAAATATTGGATTCAAATCTGGGCCAGCCACTTGGAATATTGACTCGTTACATGGGACAAGCAGAATAACCATGAGGCTACTGGTGTCCGATAATTTAGCTTTATGTCGTGTATGGGTTACTTAATATTTAGCTTTACCTCCCCTGTGACTGCTCTCTCTCTATCTCTCTCTCTCTCTCTCTCTCTCTCTCTCTCTCTCTCTCTCTCTCTCTCCTGCTGATTGTTAGATAACTCGTCTGTATTTCTACTACAGCCTCATGTTTTGAAAACCTTGAGATGAAAAATGAAGCCAGAGAGAAATGAGAAACTATGCAGTTCTTTGAATGACCACTAGGGTCTGACTATGAAAGTGAGCAGATCTCAGCCTCCATGTTAAAACATTGAGAGCATAATAAAATTGACATAATATTATTGCAAGAAACGGTTGTTATTTGACTTCATGACATTTAAATTATACTGGTGCTTAAAGTCATGCATTAAATATGCTGTAATCTTTTTGAGTGAGTCGGTGCCTCTAGCTGACTGCAAGGTGTCTCCACAGTGAAGTTTCTGAACTTGACTTCTTGGCTGTTTGACTTCTTGTTTTCTTTCTGGGATGTTTTTTTCTCTGAGACTATCAGACTAATTATCTGTCTTTATTGGACCCACAGACCGTCCAAAATGAACTGCACTCAAATTATTTGGTTTCTGAAATTGTACTTGATGTTTCAGCACTAACTATCAGGTTCCAGTGTGTGCTTCATCCTGTCTGGTTTGTTTACTTGTTCAGTGTTTATCACACTGACTGGTTTGTGGCTGCAGAGCTTTAGAGTCAGCGGTTTCAGTCGTCTGCAGTGATGACTTCACATGTTAGGTTACTCTGTTTGTGTTGGTGACCTGCTGGATTTCTTCTTGGAGATGTGGGTGAGTCCCTGAAGTTGTGCTCGCTGTCTTCTTGTCTTATCAGTTCATGAATCAGTCCTGCATAAAACCGTCTCGTCCAAATAAGAGTCAATTCTGCCTCCTAAAACCCAACATGGAGTTTTTTGGCGAAAACGTCAATTTTGAGGCTCCAAAAAAATAAGTCAACTAATAAATGGGTGACATCGCTGTGGCTACATTGTTGCTTCCATAGTCTACTTTGCAGCATCACGCTTCACAAGCTTACAGTCACTCATTTGTTCCCAGCATGCAACAGTGTCAACATGCTCACAGACCTTTTTGTTCTTCCTTTGAGAGTCTTTAACCTTCTTTCTGTGAGGTCACTGACGTCCACTTTATGAATCCCTCACTCGTGTCTCTCCATCTGTTCCTCCTGTTTTCTCTCCTTCACCATGTTTGTTGTGCTGCAGCACAGTGATGCAGTGTTTTCACAAATGCAGTGAGGAGGGGGCTGCAGGAGGACTGTTGGCTAGAGGATGAAGGGAGGGGGCAGGTTTCCTGAAGCCTCTGCTCTGTGTCTGCTCTTGACAGATTGATTGATGAGAAAGTGAAGCTTGTGTTGTTGTCAGGCTGGGATTCATCCTCCTGGCTGTGCAGATCCACTTATCCAGGTTTAAAGTGACCTGAATAGAGAAGGAGGGAGGGGTTTCCTACATGCTTCAATGTCAGGTGAACACACACTCCCTGCTTGAACACACAGCCAATGAAAGAGCACGGCTCAGTGATGGAGAGTCTGAAGGACAGATGAGGAAGCACATGTTGGATGTTCATGTTTTCTGTCTCTCTCACTCCAACACAAATGGAGAAAAAACAAACAGAGCAGGAAGGCTCTCATTCTGATGGATGATGTGTCATCTCAGAGGCTTTGTAGAACTACGGGTCCCCTTCAGGGTCATTTCTCTGCTCCATTTCACAGGATGAGCCTGAGTTCTCTCAGTATCATCGCCTGAATCACAAAACACTGAAACCTTTGTCTCCTGTCTGCTGTTGACTAATACAGCATGAGATCTGTGGACACATCAGACATTCAATGCAGTGAATTTATGGTTTCAGTCTCGTGCTGGAGATAAACCGAGCTTCTTCAGTTCACCTGAAGCCTGAACTCTCAACGTGAAGACCAGAGAGAGACGACTAAAGCCCCGTTTCCACACAGCAGTCCAGTATGGATCAGTTCAGTTTGGTTCCTTAAGCCTGATCCCGTTTGTGTTTCCACAGCCACCAGTGGCCTATTTGGTAGGTTGCGTGTAAGCTGGATGTCGATAGCTGCAACCTAATAACATCACATGACAGCAGCTAACTGCTAACAGCGAACAGCTAACGAAAAAATTCCACAAAGGAGAAAAACGCGACACAAACAAAACCAACAATGGAAGACATCCAGCAATTCATTTACTCTGTCCCTGGCATATGACTCTTTATTACAAAACTTAAAACTCAATCAAGCTTTGTTTCAGAGAACACTGTGTGCGGCGAATAGAAATACAGACGTTACAATCGCCTGTGTGTTTACAGTCTGTGGATTAAACACGGTGGAGTTTTGTTTGCCGATGTCACACGGGAAGTGACAATTTTTTCGACCAATCAGCAGACTGCAGTTTTTAGCTCCTCCTTCCCGGGTTGGCTCGATATTCTTCGCACCCCAAAGGAAGGGTCCCAAAAAGTAGGACAGTATGGATCTGTTATTTGGGAATCTTGGGATTAGTGTAAGGAAACACCGCAAGATTTGCCTGTGATAAATATTATGCACGCTGTACTGAGACAAACTGCTCGGTGGAAACGTGGATAAGTCTGACTCTTTACTCTCTTACATCCTTTCTTATATGGACAATAGATTTCTCTGTGTGTCTGCTTATTTGTATGCTTTACACTCAGTCTATGCTTCTCACTTCTTTTCTCTATTCTGCCTTAAAAACAACCAAACAGCTTTGATCACACTGAGAAGGCTTTGACATCCTGCCTGCAAACAACAGACATTTGGAAATAATAACTTCATCATGATCAGAGAGAAAAGAGACGTTTAAGTTCACTCACAAACACACTGTCAATTTAATATTGTTAATATTTAAAGAATTATTCTGATCTAACAGCTTTATTCATGAAATATGAACATATATTACCATGCATATTTCAATGCAGAGAGAAGTAAATATGAATATGTTTTTATAAGAAGTAGATTTTGTAAATGTAGAGTGTAAACTTTGCTCCGTGCATGGACGGCTGCTCCCTCATCAGAACAGCACTGGAGGGAGAAGAAAATGTTCTTCAGATTATTCCACCATGAAAGAAATGTTACATTGTATTGATATGCGATAGCTCTGACCTGAAGGGATCTGTTTTATAGATGTGACTTTATCTTAATCCTCTGTTCAGATCCAGAGAGCAGAGAAAAAGATGTCTCCTCTGTTTGTATTCTTATATTCGTCCACAACATGCAGTGATTTAAAACGAGTGTGTGAGAAGGTTTGAGGAACAGCAGCTGCAGAGTGAGTTACATCATGCTAACAAACAAGCCCTAACCACCTTCAACACATCTTCTGTGTTCAGACTGTCTCAGGTCTCTGTGGTAGAGATGGAAATGCAGGTGTTTTTATAAAAAAAACTGTAGAAATCTGAGCAGATGTTCAAACTTTAGATTAGTGAGTTTTTGTGTGAAGGTCAAACCTTAAAGCTTTGAATGAAATCTGCAGCAGTGCTTCTGTTTGACTCGGTCCACCTCCCTGAGCCGTCAGTGACAAACATCGAGGTCAATCCTCCCTCCTCTGACAAATGACTGAATGAGAGCTTTATTGTTCCTCTTTAATGACATCTGACCCTGTGAGAACAGCAAACAAATACAAACAGGGTGTTCTATGTCAGCTGTTCTTCATCCAGGGTAGACTGAGTGGCTCTTTTTTCAATGAACCCTGCTTTACATTTCTCTTCACCTCCTAACTCTCTTTAGTCTGAGAGCATCACTTAATAAACAGATATAACATGGTTAATACATTACATAACATCACTGAAAGTATCTTCAATCCTTCTGTTCAGAACATCAGGGTACTTAAAATGAGCGTCAAATCACTGAGAAGATGTGAGTGTGAGGACAGGACGAGTAATAAATCAAAGTAAATCATGTGTCATTATATCTACAGATGGAAAACAAGAAGTGAGTGATGTGTGACTCTGAACAGAAAATATAATTTAAAGACCTGTTGAATCACTGAATAGATCGTAAATAGACGGTGACATGTCATTTTTTATTCCTCTTGATTTTAGCTGATTGAATTTAAACCCTCTTGTTTCATGAGCTCCACTCTCCTGTGTTTCACTTTTTATCAGACAGACGAGACACAAGTAGATTTAGTTAAAGGTGAAAGTCTGTTAATTCTGCTTGAGTAGATCTCCAGTTGTTCACACTGCAGGCCCAATGACACATTAATCACATCAATATAAATATTCATTAATATGTAAATGAGTCCAGATGTTCAATAAGCAACAGATGTGAACTTTTGTACACAACAGCTCAGTGTGAGAAACTGCACAGAGAGGTTGAGACAGAAAATAAACGACAGCATGGATAATTTATCACTTTGCATTTAAGCTGCACTCATTATTATTTTATAGGAGAATAATCATGATGATTATACTATTTGAGCTCCTGCTGAAAAGATCATGGACAAAAAGTATTCGAACATCTGGACTCATAAGATGAACTGAAGCCTGAGCAGCAGTATCAGGACATTGTTTGTAAAATAAGATTGACCTTTTTACACAAGAGGACAATGATAGTATTCATGCAGGTGAGCTCACAAACACAAAAAAAGCACATTGACAAACAGTTGTTGTGAGCAGCACCAGCAGACTCAGGTCCATGTGTGCCTCTCAGTGTATGGAGGACACACGGTTTCCTTTCTTCATCATCATCTTGTATACGTGGGCTCAGGCTGGTCTCTTTTCTCCATCAGGTTTCTCTGCTTCATTAAAGCTTTCTTTAGACCTTCACTTCAACATAGTGTAGCATATAGATCACTCTGTGTCTCTGTCTGCAGCATTGAATTATCATTAGTGGTGTGCACATTACTTTGTCTTTCCATCTTAATGATTGAACTGAGAATTGAGCTGCTCGAATGAATCAGAGGAGCACATCAATGAACGACAGTAACACCACAGCAAACTGTTTCAACAGCTCCTGCTGAGTCAGCAAAACAGACTCTAATGAGAATGTTTCACTTGATGGGACGTTTGACTGTAGTTTATTATCAGGATCATCAAGTAAGAGAAGAGGAAAGAAGCATCAATGTACGTATTTGGGTTAATTTAAAAAGCTCTAACCGTTGTGTCAGAGGAAAATCTCTCCCACAGTAAAATATTTCTCTGCCAGGTATCTCTAATTCTGCATATCACATATTCTGGTTATTAAATTATCAGTAGGAGCCGGTCAGTGCGGTATGTCATAGATCATCATATTTCAATAAGTCCTTATATATTCACTCTGCAGAGATTTAAAGCTCAGTGAGTCAAACATCAGCAGACTGCTCCGTCTGTTTAGTTAATTACAGTTCTAATCTGATAGTTCCTCATTCAGCAGCTGATAGCAGGGACCTTATTCCCTTTGTCAATGAGTCTCAGGTCTTATTGTTATCATGCTGCACATCTTACATCCCCTGTTTGATGTGGAGCGGCTGTTTGCCATCCTGAGGACTCTCTGAGTAGATGAGGTCAGTGCTCGCTCCTCACCTGGACATGGATTAAAGAGCAGACAGATATTACAGGTGACTTGTTGTCTGTCTTGAATCAGACTTTCCTCCTCTTTTCATTGTGTCCACTGACTACAGAAACAGATGTAAACAATAATCTCGAGGACACATTGAAGGCAGAGAGGTAACTACAGAGTCATGGTTTAAAGTTCTGGGCCTCTGATCGAGCTGCTGCGTTTGAGGAGCAGATGAGAGAGAGCGAGACTGAACATGTAGAAAGTCATGAAAACGCTTTTTTCTCACATAGAGGATGCTGTCACAGAATTGTTGTATTTATTTCCTTTTTTTTTCTTCTGCTACTAAGACAAACAAAACAGTCTCTGCTTGTGGCGACATTTTTCCATCTGTGGACATTTTAATAAACAAGCTGTCCAGATTAATACAAAGCCCCAACAGCAAACATGGTGACCAGATACAACTGATGCTAACCACACTGACAAACACAGACACACTGAACAACATTCTGCAATTACACATTCAAACTGAATAAGAACTGCAGCAAACACACAGGAGAGAAAGAAGTGCAGCAACTTTACAACCTCAGAACAAAGGGAGTGAAATAAAAGATCAAACCTGCTCCATCATCACACAGGGATCATTCACTCATCAAACATTTTTAACAATAAGAATATCCCCATAGGATCAGACATTAAATCTATGACATAACTCCAACATTACCTCTGGAGAACAAATAATACAAGTGTTGTTACAGTAAAACTGTCTTCATGTAGTCTCACTGTGGAAATAACATTTATTGGTGAGATGAGATGGCACATCAACAAAGATGTAATAAAACGTTACAGTCCCTCTGTGACAATAATACATGTAGATTATTACCCATAGGACCAATACAAACACACTGTCAGACATGTTGGATGGTTATTTGTTTAATTTACAATCCAATGAATCCTCTGACTTTCAGACTAAACCAGTTTGGAGGAGTCGTCTCCACAGAAACCAGTTTACTACATGACAGTAAACAGCAGCTTGTTTCTCATGAACAATGTGCTGCTGAGCTCATCCAACATGTTGGAGAAGACAATACAATGTGTCATGATGAGACTGAGACTCCAGCCTGTCTCTATGGTTACGGCTGTATGTTGTTCTCTGTGCTGTTTGTGTCTTCTCTCCTTCTGTTGTCTCCATCTCTGCCCAGCTGAAGCTACTGATTGCTTAACGAGCTGCACCTGGCCTCAGACCTTAAAAACTAATGCTACCTTCACGTGCTCCTCGGACACATCGTATTTACTGTATTTACAAGTTATGAGCACACAAACTTCCTTCTGAAGTCGTAGTTACAAATGGGACATTATGATGACACCTGAGCTTTGACGTTTGTGTGACATTTCAGGGCAACAAAAATGTCAGAATGCTTTGACCAGTGTCAGCAACTGACAACAAAGCAAAACAGAGATACGGGAGTATGAATATTTACCTGAGGAGCATTCAATGTCCTTCTTTCTTCCGCACATACGAAAGAACACAGGAGCTCTGTACTACCTGCTTTTGGTAATTAGACATCAGCCACAAGAAAAACGAAAACAAAAAAAACAACCTCACTTCTCGAGTTATGTTTAATGTTTTTTTTATGACCAGAGCTCTTGAATGTGTCTTTAATCTTTCGACTGCACATATTGGAAGTATGGTGTTTCCGAGGAGTCCGTGAAGGCAGCATGACTTCAGGAGTAGGGAGTCTTTTGGAGTGGGGACTGCTGTGTAATGTCTCTCTGACAGGTGTTTAGTCTGTTGTCTTCTTGTTTTGAGTCCTTTGTTTGCTTTTATTAACTATTTAGTTATTTCTGTGTCTTATTCAAATCCTATAGTTTAGACTTTGTAAAGGTGTCTTATGTGTTTTATTGGGTCACACTGTGGATTTCTGCTCGCCCCATGGGGTCACCTCAGAGTGGTGCGTGACACTACTCACTTTTTAATGATTCTAAATGAACCATGTCTTTCTCCATAGTCTCAGGATCACATTGATTTTTAGTCTGAGATTGTCAGAGGAAATCTCCCAGCACACAGCTGTCACAGTTTTCACAATGACTGATGACATCGTCTGAACCACAGCGAGCTCACACGCCTCATGAGCTCTGTCATGAAGCTGGATATTAGGTTTGGGCAGAATTTCATTAAGCAGACATCTGATGTTTTTTTCTTTTCCTCAGCTTTGTGTTTGCTTTGCTGGGAGCCTAAAATCAAAAACCTTCCTGTTCAGATTATTATCCAGAGAGTCCTGACTGACTGACAGCTGAGAACAGGGAGTGATCATCCTCAGAGAATATATATTTTCTCAGGCTTTAAAATGAAACGCATGGAGCTGTGTGTGAAGGAGAAAGTCTGCTGTCATTTCCATCCTGTATTTTCTGTCAGCCCTTTAAGTTTAGTTACACTGAGGTGAGTTTGAGCTGATTTTGAAGGTTTCAGGTGAGATTTCACAGATTTCCATTTAGCTCAGAGGATAAAACACATTCTCTACGCCTTCTCTCCTCTGATCTTGAACATATTTAGCCTCACTTTGCTGTGTGAGCAGTCAGATGTACAGCCTCACACTCCATTGCCCAGCAGTCATCGCTCTGCTCACACTGAAATAAGAGCAGTCTGGGTGGGTTAAAGGTAAAACACTTGAGAGTTAGCCTTCTTCACCTCCAGACTTTTAATTCTTGGAGTCCAAAGTGTGAATCAGAAGATTTTAGA
The DNA here is from genome assembly GCF_947650265.1 of Symphodus melops. NCBI lineage: Eukaryota > Metazoa > Chordata > Actinopteri > Labriformes > Labridae > Symphodus > Symphodus melops. The sequence continues at coordinate 5,963,699 of NC_136701.1, read as the reverse complement.
CACCAAAGTGTAAACAAGCTTGAAGTTTTCTTTTTCTTTCCCACTTTATCTTTCAGTCTGCTCACAGTTCAAGTCTCTCTCAGTCTTGTAGCTGCTCTCTCACTGTTGGTGACCTGATGACTCTAGTTTAAATCCTGCCTCTCATTTTATCCTCACACATCTCCTTTGAGTCTGAAAGTTTCCTCCAGCAGGTCAGACAGTTTCTCCATGAACCAGTTAAACTGTTAACATGTCTTCATGTTATTCATGGAAACATCTCTCAGTTAAATGAAGAACTGAACATTTGGCTTATTTTTAACATTTTGCATTGAATCAAAACATTCACACCAACAACTCTCATGTTTGCTAGAATAGAAGAGATCTATAAAACAGTTAGACTGAAGACGACAAAATTCAAGGTTATGAACTTTCTACCAACAGCTTGATTGTTTCATGTAATTTGGTACCACAACTTTAACCTATCATAAGTAAATCTACCAAATAACACTAAAATGATTAAAGATTTTTTAGAACAAAGTTAATAAAAAATCTTTTAAAATCTTTAAAACAAATTAAAATCTTCATCCTGAAGTCTATTTTTGCATAACATTTTGTTTAATGTTATAAAAATGAAATATCTTGTCTGTCCTGCATTAGATTTTTCTTGTTGAAACACATTTAATTCTTACAAGAACAGTTTGCAGTCATACATGATTTTAGTTGTTTTTTTTTCAATTGATTGAAGCCTAAAAGTTTACAAATCACTTCATCTTACAGTGTTTTGTTTGTTCTATATTTTCTTGTCTGTTGTTTTATAAACTAACTATTTTTAATTCATGTTGCTTTTCTTTTTGCCTCAGGGAAACACATAATACAGATCATAGAGACTTTCCTGTTGTTTGATTTCTTTTAGAGTGTGCGAACTTCAGCCCTGTTTCCACCGAGCGGTTTGTCTCGGTACGGCGGGCATTCTGCGATGTTTCCAAAAACTAATCCCGGGAAAGATTTCCAAATAACCGATCCGTACCGTCCTACTTTTTGGGACCCTTCCGTTGGGGTGCCAAGAATATCAAGCTGACCCGAAAAGGTGGAGCTAAACATAGCTGTCCGTTGATTGGTTGAAAGAATCATCACTTCTTGTAGGACATCAGCAAGAAAAACTCTGCCGTTGACTGTGATACACAGCTGATTGTTTACGTCTGTATTTCTCCTCGTGGCACACAGCCTTCTCTGAAACAAAGCTTGATTGAGTTTTTATAATAAAAAGAACCACATGCCAGTGACAGAGTAGATGAATTGCTGGATGTCTTCCATTGTTGGTTTTGTTTGTCACGTTTTTCTCCTTTGTGGAATTTATTAGTTAGCGGTTAGCACCAGCCAGTCAGCTCAGGATGAATGATTCAAAGGTGTCGAGGTTCACAGCCATCCTCTGAAAAATGAATCTCAATAACACGGTGAGCTTCAGCAGCTGCAGAGACAGATTTAGAAGTTGAGGACGCACCATCGTCTTTTAAATCGGAGGTGTAGAAGCGTTTTATTGTGTCCTAAATGATTTCTGGCTGAACAATCAGAACTTCAAACGCTGCTTCGTCGCACAGAATCAGAGCTTCCCTGGCTTAGTTTGACCAAAGGAGCGTGAAAAACAAACATGGAGAGATACGGTGGTTTGTCTAAGCTAATCTTGGTCTTAAACGGCTATTTCTTAAACTTGCTCTTTGGTCCCTACGTTTGCATCCCAGAGCTCAAACTAGACTCTCTCAGGTCGTCATGGAAACCTCAAACAGTTTGAAATAAAGTCATTTTCATGTTTCTTCATATTTGAAGCTTTAACACACCCTGACCAATCACATCAGAGGTGGTTTGTTTGTTTTTAAAAACAAACAAAGTGTTTGGAGTCTTTTCAAGAACAGAATCCTTGATTGAGAAATCAAAGGAACGCTGAGGTCACAAAGTGCTCAGAGTTCACTCCGAGCTTCATAACCACTTTGAGCAGCCTCTCGATCAGTCGCTATTTTCACAGCCAGTCGGTACTTTTACAAACCTTTAAAAAACGTTCAATTACTCGGTTTTCTACGAGCACAGTCAGGAGTTTCTACCTCTGTACGAAGTTTAACTGCAGCGATGGATAAACGCTTTCACAACGAAGCTCAAAATCCAAGGAGCAGAAATCTGGAGGATACCTGCAGCAGCATGCAAGACTGTGAATACCAGTTTGAGTCAGGGTTCGAGGAGGACAAAATGTCCTGGCTGGTGGCAGAAAACACTCATTTAAAAGCACAACTCAAAGATGCCGAGTACCAACACAAAACATTTTACTATAAATATGTAGCTGCAGACAAGAAAGCTACACAGCTGAAGACCAAGCTGAAGAAGGCTCGCTCTGATCTGCTCCAAGCAGAGAATAAAGCTGCAGCTTTTGAGAGCCAACTTGAGATGGCCAAACAGAAAATGGAGCAGCAAAGCGCCAACGCCACTGCTGATGTTTCTGCAGCCAATCAGTGCACCAAGACTGAGGACATAGCAAATGGACTCAGAGCTGATCCTGCAGCTGCAGACAGCTCATGAAGATCTGGACAAATGCACCCTCAAATGTCAGTCTAGTAAAGACCTGAAGGAGGAGGATGAGCAAGAGCACCAGCAGAAGGTCTGTGCTCTGAAGACGAGCATCCTGAGCTTCAGTGAGAAGCTGCAGCAGGAACAGGCTGCTCTCATGAAGAAGGCCACACAAATGGATCCCTGCATCAGCCAGTCTGCTCAGGATGAAGAGGTGGAGAAGATTAACTTCCACCTGCAGAAGCTCCAAACTGATCTCATGAACCAGGCCCTGAGTCTGAAAACAGTCTGCAAGGAGAAGAAAGCTTCCAACAAATCCAAGTGGGTCAGAACCCACCGGGAGCAGCAGACTGACGAAATGGACGAGACAGCAGCGAGTCAGACAGCTGCCGATGTCGAGAAAGACCTGCAAAGGATCAAAGAGGAGTCTCAGACGGAGCTGGAAAGGTCCCGCTCCTCCTTCACAGCCGATCTGGAGAGCCTCAAACTGGTCAACGCTGAGCTCGCTGCTGCCCAAAAAAATGCCCAAGAAGAGCTGCAGCAGCGGCAGAAGGAGTGGCAGGACGAGAGGAGCTCCCTCTTACACGCCATTCAGCTCCTCCACAAAACCCTGAAGGAGAAGGAGGAGAAGTGGACAAAGAGGGAGAGCTACATGGCCTACAGGATGGAAGAGCTGGAGAGCAAGATGGAGGAGATGTTAGAGAAGAGAGCAAAGAAGAAAAGAAGCTGGCTGAGACGAACGTTCACCTGCTCCAGCTCCAACTAACACCGCTGGTCTCCTGCTCGCTGCACTGAAACATGTGCATGTGAAGAAATCAATAAAAAAACAACTAAAGTAATGAATGCATTCATGTTTCATATCTGTAGAGAATTGTAGGCGACATTTACAGTCAACATTTAAGTGTGATGAAAACAGCTCCACTAACCTGTCAGTTCTGAAGAAACCTTTAAGCAGGCGAACATCATGACCTGTTATCAGAGTTGTTATTCGTCAGATTTGATGACACCAGGAATTCTCATCATAGCTCCACCTTTTTAAATCCTGTCCTGATCTCATCCGACAGAATCATTAAAATCACCAGTGTGGATGGACAGAGGCTGAAGGTTTTTGTCATCCTTGTTGTGTCATGAAAGTTTCTATTTATTTCTTTATTTATTGCTTTCTCTCAGGAAGTCACGATGAATCACAGCATCTACACTGGTATTGATCCATGCACACACACATACACACACACACACACATAGAAACACACAAACAAACAAACACAAGTACAGCCTTCCAATAACCACTAGTGACTGTTTTGTGGGCAACAAAGTCATCCAAAAACTCAAGAACATCTCTTCTGACAGTCAATAACATTAAAGACATACTATTGGACTGAACTAGCTTTTGTTATTTTCAGTTTATACTTAAAGTTATCTCTAAGACACGGTCGATTCTCAATATATAATAAAGTGTCATGTTTTCAGTGTTTGTGTCTGAAGGATAAACAGAATATCTGTCCAGGTCTGCTGTGTCTCAGCATGTGTTGTTGTAATAAGTCTCATTGATGGAAGTTTAAAGTCATCTTGTTCAGGGTCAAAGTGAAACTCATTCAGAGCTCAACATCAGTCTCAGTTAAGTCGGGTTTACTGCTGCTGCCAAAAGCTTCTCTGTCCAAATCCCCTCTGAAAGATGGCTTCAAGAGATGACCAATAAGAGGAAGACTCTCTGACTGAAAAGTCTGAAAAAACTGGTAATAATAAGCTCTGCAGTCCTCCAGAAATAGACTCCTCCACTTCTTCTTCCTCCTCCTCCTCCTCTCTTTTATAAAATCCATCCATCTCTCCATGCAGCTGTATCTCCCTCTGTGTCTCACACTTTGACGTTGTTCAGATTATATTTGGTTCAATCTGAGGATTGTTTTTCATGTTGGCTCGATCCCAATCTCCTCCCTAAAGCCTCAGCTCTGAACCCTCACAGACTTTAACATCAGAAACTAATTCAAGTTTTGTGGACAACAGCTGAAGTCCTAGTGGACCAAAGTGTCCTGCAGAGTGTTTGTGTGGTCTCCTCATACAGCATCATCAGCTCCACATAGAGAGCTGACAGCACATTGAAAAGCCCTCTGTGATCAACAATCAGCATCTGTCTCATCATCTCCTCTGGGCTCCACATTCAGGCTAAAGCTCTTCTTAAATGGATCTCTCTTAAAGGGTTCAGTCTCTGCAGGCTGATTTTCACATGTAACTGATCATGCTAGCTGCAGTGTGTGTGAGAGAAATGACATTTAAGGAAACATTCACAGAGCTCATGCTGTGAAGACTTCTTTAGAAATAGTCAGGAAACTGGGTCAGAGGGAAAGTACAATCACTGATTCTGTTAAAGGGAAATTATTACAGGGGACTGGCAGGAAATGAAATTTAAAATCCTTTTCTATTTTCATTTGTAACCAGAACAGCAGAAACGTGAAAAGAAAAAAAAGTTGAACAAGTTCATGACATTTCATAACTCAGGTTTTACATGAGACGAAGTTCTCTCTTCTTTGTCCTCAAGGTGAAGTTTGTGCTAAAGTTAAAAAGTATCTGTCCTCCCTCATGAAAATGTGGAGTAGGAGGAGGAGCAGACAGTAGTTGCTGTGTAAACATGATACCAGCGTGACATCCATGAAGGCTCAGAGCTGACTGAGATGTTAATAAAGACAATAAATCAGAAGAATCCAAAGGATGCTGGTTGTGTATTCATGTCTCTGTGACGCTGCAGACCTGACCACACTGTCTTCACTCTTCAACATGAAATGATCCACACGTTCTCCTCCAAACACACATTAATATTTAACACCAGAACAAAGACCAGCAGCACAGAGCTCCAAAGTGTGAAACACTCTTGGGGATGTCTTATCTTCTCTGTGTTGTTCTTTCCTTTGTAAACCTTTGGTTTGAAGGCCACTGTGGGCTCCTCTGTGCAGCTGAACAAAGACACATCTCTTCACCTGTCGTCTGGAGTCACCTTCACACCAGCAGCAGGGAATAATGCTGCTTTGTATGAGATGCTTTTGTGTTCATCTTCTACAGCAGAGACTCTGGTCAAAGTGAACATGGACTCACTTGAGCTCATACACCTACCATTAATAGAGGACAAAGAGAGTCAGTGCACTTCATAATAGCTCTGTGTGTGAAACAGACACAGTTAGAGATTATTATTCTATGTTTTATATAAGGACTGAAAATCTGTTGACATGTTTCCATGATCTGGATTGATCTAACAGCCTATCACACAACCAGTCAGAAACCAGTTATTCTACAGTGTTTTCTTCCATGTTAAATTGAGTTTGAGCTGCTGGTGAAGAAAGTGGATATCTTTTGCTAGACAGAAAGTCAAATAAGTGGAACCAAGCTGCAGAAAAGCAACAGTAAACAATACACCCTGTGTCTGAAGAACATTTGATTGGGGAGGGTTCTTCATACCTTCCTCATTATCTGGATTCTATTTGACCTGGATGAATTCATACATTTTCTAGGATTTCATGCTGGTCAATGTTTGGTCACAAAAAAGCGAGCAGAGAGGTTCAAGTGTATTTTTTTTCTTCTCAGGAAGAGAAATCTTAAATTAAGAGTCTTCTGCTGCTGTGACTTTCTGAGCTTGTTATTCTCAACCAAAGCTCACAGCTGACCTCCTCCAACACAAGAGGAATCACAGAGTCAATAAACAGACAACAACAGGACAACAGGAGATTTACACAGAGACACCCTACACCCTCTTTGATTTAACACAGATGTGTTCATTTTTGTGAACAAAGCTCCTATAAGGCTGTTAGTCTGATTGATTGTAGAGATGATGTAAATAGAATCAAATATGATGATCCACTGTGACCATCACTGACTTTTGCACACATTCAGAATACCAAACTCTAAATAAGTCAAATGAAAACATGTCTTTAATTAGAGTAATGATACATTTGTCTGAGGGTGTTTGAGGCTCAGCAGGCCTCAGAAGTGAAGGAGGGATTATCAGAAGAGTCCAGACGGAGCAGGGAGGGAGTTCACATGGAGTCCTGTGCACACAGAGCAGATGGACAATGAGAGGCCTCATGAAACCAAACGAGCACCAGTATAACCATTGTTATGATCACTGGAACCATAGCAGCATCAAGATGACTTTGTCAGATATTAAACTGACTGATGGAGGATGGTTCAGGCCAGACAGAGAAACAAAGATGGAGAATATTTTCTCCATTGATCATGTTGATTGGACGATGAAAACAAGGTTCTCTTCAGTTTGTTATCAGGAAAAAATGTCAGCTGATTCCAAACAGAGTCAGAGACTGACTGTCTGCTCTGAGAGAGTTTGTTATTCACGTTAATATATCGATGTAAAAAAGTCAGGTTGTCTTTGTCAGTGAATTGAAAGGAGTACGGCATACATTTTAGGACATCCTCAGGTCTCAGACGAAGGTGTCAGACCTCAGACGAAAAAGCATCAGTTCTCAGGAAAACCTCCGTCGGGTGTCAGACCTCAGACTAAACGGCCTCAGATGAAACTGTCTCAGACTAAACGGCGTCAGACCTCAGACGAAACGGCCTCAGACGAAAAAGCCTCAGACGAAAAAGCCTCAGACGAAACGGCCTCAGACGAAAAAGCCTCAGACGAAAAAGCCTCAGACGAAACGGCCTCAGACGAAAAAGCCTCAGACGAAAAAGCCTCAGACGAAACGGCCTCAGACGAAAAAGCCTCAGACGAAACGGCCTCAGACTGAACGGCCTCAGACGAAAAAGCCTCAGACGAAAAAGCCTCAGACGAAACGGCCTCAGACGAAAAAGCCTCAGACGAAACGGCCTCAGAAGAAAAAGCCTCAGACGAAACGGCCTCAGACTGAACGGCCTCAGACGAAAAAGCCTCAGACGAAAAAGCCTCAGACTGAACGGCCTCAGACGAAAAAGCCTCAGACGAAACTGCCTCAGACATATTTATTTCATTTATTTTTAAATTCGAGGAGGGGGGGTGACTAAACGGCCTCAGATATAATTATTTTATTTATTTATATATTTTTAAATTGGGGGGGGAAGCGGAGCGTTGCCGGGGAACATGAAACGTCATCAAGATGCGACCACAACAACCCTGGCGCGTCTATGGGCCATAGACTGTAAAAATAATGGACGGGACAAGGTCCCCTTTGAAGTGAAGCTTTTTTTTTTAGATCGCCCCCTACTGACTGGCTGCAGTATAGGTCATAAGCCCCGCCTCCTCAATGATAACAGACGGGACTTGGGTCAAACTGTTAAGTTAAAATACTCGTCACATAATTTTTTTCCAGACCCAAACTCTGCTGTGATCATTAGATATTATCACCCTACATGGTGTTCAAGTGCTCATTTTTCTGTGAAGTTTGTTTTAAATAAGTTATTTGAGGTTAAAAAACGGGATTTTACGTCACACATGGCGATGATTGACAGCCGCGGATCTTGCGTATCGCTCTTGGTAAATAAGCAGTTACGTCGTGAAGTGAAGCCGAGACTCCACGGAGCTTTTCTGTTCAGTTTTTTCGTCTTTTTTGAGCTGGTGAAAGCTGTTTTTTCTGCAGTAAACTAATGTCACGGACCTGTGGACTCTAAGGGAGCTTTGCAGTTTTTACAGTAAGTAATAAAGTTTGATTTATGTGTCATTGCTTAAAGCGCTATCGAGCGAGCTAACATATTAGCAGGCTAAGCTAGGTTAGTTATCAGGTATGATTTATCTATTTATTTTACTTTTTAATATGAGCAAACCTAAGAACTGACATATGTTTCTTGATATTGTTATATCGTTTTTGTGAGTGGAATTGTATTTAAAATAAAAAACATGGTAATTAAAATCAGCTCATAGATGCCGTTCATTGACTGTATAGTTATGTTTCAGTAAATAAGAAATAGGTCTGGTAAGGTTTTAAAAAAAGTAAGTGTACATGTTTACAGTCTGTGTAAAGAGTGTGTTATACAGAGATTAACATGTCACCATGCAGGCTGATATTTATAATACTGTATAATGAGGTAGAATATTTCTCTAGATATCAGGATAAAACTAAAGTAAGCTCTGATTTAACTTCTGTCTGATTTAAGAGACTGACAGAAACGTGAACACAAACAATCAGCAGTGGTGTAATATAATATTAACCAAGCATCACGCTGCTTAAAAATGCCAAATATTCAGCATGAGTTTACACACACACTACCAATCCAATAATCACAAGTTGATCATGTTGTACATTTAATGACGCTTATTAATAAATGGTGTTATAACTTGACAAAACCTGACACAGACTACAAAACAGGCTGCTTGTTATGGTGGTTAGGAGGAGACAGACAGGCTCAATAAAAGAAGGCATAAAGATCACGTTTCTCACAAAATTATATATTAATGTTTCTTATTTTGCATATATAATCATTAATGAAGATTTTATGTCTTTTAATAGGTATTTCCCTGTTTTCACCAACATATTATACATTAAACTGAGGATTTCCTTTTTCTCATGTTGTCTCTCTCTTCCAGCTCGTCCTCGGAGGATTGCAGGACCTGACCACTGCTTCTCTTACCAGGGCGTTTGGTCTGATCTTACACTGGACAGCGGTCTGATGTGAAACAGTGGGCCGAGTGTCGCGCCTGAGCCACAGAGGACGCAGCTCGCACGTCCTGAGCAATGTTTGACTATTCATTCAAAAGATGAACGGAAGAAAAGAGAGGCTGTTTAATACCGAGGTTTTTCTTATAAGCCACATTTTGTTTTTGTTATTTTTAGATTAATCTGCTTTAACTTTAACATACTGTTCACTCATTTGCCTCTTTCAAACCTGTATAACCCACAAAAACCTTAAATACTACCTCCATCTAACTGAACAATCAAGTGAAAGAAAGTAGCTTAAAATACCACACTATGTTTTTAAGCACAATCTGTATTTGTTCAAGTTACAAGACTAGTGTTACATTTCATGTGATTGAATAAAATATACCGTAAATTCCGTACTATTGAGCGCACCTGGATATAAGCCGCACCGGCTAAAAATAAGTAAATAAATGTATTTGTACATATATAAGCCGCACTTGATTATAAGCCGCAGGTGTCCACGCTATAACAAGAGCTATTTACACAGACGTAGGCTACCGGTAACATCCGCAAATACTGTAGCGTCCGTACGGACGTTAAAGGACGACGAGAGCGTTCAAATAATAACTTTTAATAACCCGATCACTGTCGGCCGTGACCACGCCGTTTACAGCAGAGAGCAACACATAACTTGCCGTAACAATCCAACTCTCTCCCCCAGCGTTCTCTCATACAGCCACTCAACACGTTCTCGCTGGTGCATTCACTGACTCTCCACATAATCGGAATTATGAACACATTATCAACTACTGACTTTACAACATGAACCGTTACAATACGAAGCCTAGCCGACGGTGTCTGTAACACGGCTGAAGAAAAAGATGACCGTAATATATTTCACAAGAAAAAGTCCATCCATTCACTGCCTCAGAATGACTTCATTACTCACTTCCTCAGTCTCTGTTGTCGCTGTCAGTGTCATCTTAACGTGCAGCAGCTCTGTTAGCTTCTTTGCTAGCCAGGTCGATCGCCGTTAACTTGAAAGCTGCATCATATGTATTTCTCCGTGTGTTTTCCATCATGAGGGTGCGTGCATGAAGCGCAAAATGACTGATACTAAGATCCGACGTGACGAAGTCAAATGTTTTTGCGGCAGAAGCTCATTGTCCCCCATAAAAAATCCATGCATTAGCCGCACCGGAGTAGAAGCCGCAGTGCTCGAAGTGTGAGAAAAAAGTAGCGGCTTATAGTCCGGAATTTACGGTAATAATGTAATTGCCTTCTCAGTCGTGTCTGTATCATACCACTCTACTGTCTTTATGTGCATGCTGTCTTTAACACTAACCTGCATTAAATGTTCAGCACTCGAGTGTTGATGTACTTTTAAAGCTATTTGTTTCCCAGCTGTGACTTCTGTCATTACAAGAACATGAGACAGTCCATGTTTTTACAGCTTAAAACAGGAGAGAAAAGGTTCAAATCAATGAATACTTTATTTGATTTATAACACATAGTGTGAATGATGGTTCAGTTATAAAAGTGAGGAGGTTACTGGTTTGAATCCCTGTCTGACAGGAGTCTCTCTGTGAGTAGTTTGCATGCTCTCTTCCTTCCACAGTCCAAAGGTGTTCACCGAGAGGAGAACAAAGTAAGGGAGACCATCAGGTGAGCTGGCAGGGGTATCTGTATCAGCCATCTTTCTTCTTCCTTGTGTCTAAAATGAGGATAATAAAAAACAATGAGATAAACATCTTAGACAAGGAAAAGAACCAGAGAAAAGGTCCATACAAACAGAAACCTTAATGAAACATTCATTTACCAACTCCACAGTTATGCACAGAAACACATACTCTGTAAATGTACATAGACCTGAAGTAACTACTGACAGCAGATATAACTTTAGTACTATGTGCATCACTACTTTCAATCATATAACATATTTTCACCAGCATATGTTCGATCTGTACACAGTTTATGTTGCTAACTTAGCTTAAAATAGTTTTAGTTCGTTTTTTGCCAAAAATAAAAGGTTTAATAACCCACACAGTTAAAGAAGATAGATAGATAGATAGATACTGAGGGAAATTCAAGGCATCCAGTAACAATAAACAAGACATACAGGACACGAAAAAACGTTTAAATTCAATAATTAATATAAAAAGTGTGATTTTCTTAATTTCTGAATGAACTACGTTTAGATATTTGACTTGAAATATATGGTGGTTTTGTACTCACGTTTATGGTCGGTAGATGAATTTCTCTCCGTAAAGATTCTTAAGTTCTTGGCGTAGCTGGGCTGCGTAAGCTATCAGAGCGGTACGCAAAGTGGGCGGGGCGTGTTGCCAGGGCTCCTCCCGCCGGACCCTACTGCGCAGACTCTGGTTGCAAAATTCCAAGATGACAGCGCCCATGAGGGCTGTAAAAAAGCTTCACGAACGTAGAACCGAAACAGCTACAGTCCACACCCACTGCTATGGGCGCGGAATGAAAACTTACTTACTGTATTTTCATTCCGCGCCCATAGACGCGCCAGGGTTGTTGTGGTCGCATCTTGATGACGTTTCATGTTCCCCGGCAACGCTCCGCTTCCCCCCCAATTTAAAAATATATAAATAAATAAAATAATTATATCTGAGGCCGTTTAGTCACCCCCCCCCCCCCCCTCGAATTTAAAAATAAATAAAATAAATATGTCTGAGGCTTTTTCGTCTGAGGCCGTTCAGTCTGAGGCCGTTTCGTCTGAGGCTTTTTCGTCTGAGGCCGTTTCGTCTGAGGCTTTTTCGTCTGAGGCTTTTTCGTCTGAGGCCGTTTCGTCTGAGGCTTTTTCGTCTGAGGCTTTTTCGTCTGAGGCTTTTTCGTCTGAGGCCGTTCAGTCTGAGGCCGTTTCGTCTGAGGCTTTTTCGTCTGAGGCTTTTTCGTCTGAGGCCGTTTCGTCTGAGGCTTTTTCGTCTGAGGCTTTTTCGTCTGAGGCCGTTTCGTCTGAGGCTTTTTCGTCTGAGGCTTTTTCGTCTGAGGCCGTTTCGTCTGAGGTCTGACGCCGTTTAGTCTGAGACAGTTTCATCTGAGGCCGTTTAGTCTGAGGTCTGACACCCGACGGAGGTTTTCCTGAGAACTGATGCTTTTTCGTCTGAGGTCTGACACCTTCGTCTGAGACCTGAGGATGTCCTAAAATGTATGCCGTAAAGGAGGCCTGCTGTCATCATGTCCTAACTGGATGTGTTATATTGTTGATCCTCTTTGCTGTGAACACAGTGTGAAGCTTCAAGTCAAAGAGAGAAAGAAAATACCCAATAGTAGCATGCTAGCTCATGATGCTAACCCAGCTAATGTACAGTAATTGCCTCCATTCCAGCAGATTATGCAAATCACTGCACACACAAGCTGTGATCGTGTTTGTTAAATTATGAAATGTTTTCTTTTTAGTAATAGTTATTACAACAAATACCTTACTAAAGATTCACTCTGGGCACAATCCTTTGGCAGTACTTTATTACTAAAGGAAAAGCAAGATTAGAAACCTTCACCTGCTTACATTATAAAAAGAACATGACAATGAAAAGAGCTGGTTTAGCTTCAGGGAGCGTTATACAAAAACACCCTGAGCTTTGGAGATAAAATAAAGTGACAATTTGAAAAAAAGTGATATTTCTCATCTGAGATATTTTCTTCCTGCTCAAAAATGACAATCAATGTTTTAAAGCTCATAGAGCATTAAATGAAATGAAAAAAGGATTTAGAGCCAGACATTCAAAAGAGAATCTTGTTCTCCAAACATCGTCACACACAGAGCTCAGTTTGTTAAGAATTCATTTGATTGGCTCATGTTCATGTTTCTCTCTGAGCCTTGTTTTAATTCAATCATCAGTGTTATATTCAGACCAGGTGGACTGTTTGAATCAGTAACAGTGAAGTTAGAATAAGGAGGCTGTCTGCAGGAGACGAGCTGGGGTCAAAGCTGAGATCATCATGAAGAAGAAGAGAAGCTGCACACGCTCTGATTTGTTGAGGCTTTTCATCCTGCTGCTGCTTTTACATTTGTTCTCGAAGAAGAGGTGAGATATTTTACAGGCAGGGACGCAGGGGACGGAAAACTACTTGAAACTGTCACTTATATATCGTTTCTTTAATCATGTGAACACAGAGCCTGAGGATTGAGAATGAATCTCACTCCCACTCTGTGCATTATTTCTTTAAAGCCTGCTGCAAACTGTGAAGCTTTTTAAAGGCTTCTCCTGCTCCACTAGCTTTGATTGTTTTTCTTTGGCCAGCTCTTATGGTCACTCTGTATCAGTTTTAATGATGTGAACACAAAGCTGGGACATGAATGAGTTTGACCACACTGCAGAGTCAGTCGAGCGAAAACATCAAACACTATTAAAGAGTGAATCGAGTGCCAGAGGAATGTTTTCAGAGCTTTCAGACCACAACACTGATCCTCAGCCTGCACAAAAGAGAATCATCTCATGGTCCAAAACATAAACAGTGTTCTTAGCAACGACAACAATCCTGTAATGTGCACTTTAGCTTGAGATAATGCTGAGAAATACAGTTTGTTGATTCTTTGCTGGAACGTTTCAGTCTCACAAGAATCTGGTCTAGTTTTGTATTTTAAGTCTGTTAGTGCTTCCTGTTTTATTTTGTCTTTTTCTTTCCTTGTTTCTCTCACTCCTTGACTTATTTTCAAACCAACGCCGATGTCGAGAACACAAACACATGTGAGATCCACTGAATGACAAAAATACCTAGATGTCAGACTGATTCGGTTTAAAATCCACAGTATGCATCAGACCAGTTTTCTCGCATACTGTTTCCCATAATGCAAAGCATCAGGTCACAGATTAAAATGACGGATAGCAACACTCATCATAACAAGGGAAATCATCACAATAGGATTTAACAACACAAACATACCACAAATGATCTTTTATGATTTTCAAAAATCCTGAAAATCCAATTGAATCACTTGTCAGCTTTTTTCAGACTCTAAGTGGATGATACACTGTAGCTGTGTTTGCCGTCAGCTGGACGGTTGTTCACATCTTCATTCTAAGACAGGAAACCAGTTTAACCGAGCCTGTAATACTGTAAAATAACCACTGACTGTCGGTCATACTACATACTGTTGAATGTAAGCAGTATGCAGCATTGTGTTTGATAGTAGTATGTTGTAAGAGGTCTGACACAGCTCTTGTTTGTCTTTTTCTGTCATATTCCTGAGTTCTCAGTTGGCCTTTAGTGTTTCCTGTTTTTCTTTTGTAGTTCTTGTCCCCTTTGTTTCAGGCTGAGTTGTACTTCCTGCTCTTGTGCTTCCCTCCGCTTTGATTGGCCTCACCAGTTTCACCTGTGTGCGGTTTGTCACACCTGTGTCCAATCGGCCCTCGTTAGTGTCTGTGCGCTTTCTCTTCATGTCAGGTTGTCATATGATATTTTCTGAAACTTCTCCTCATGTTCCCTGTGGACTTTTCATCAAACCTTTTTATGATATCTGGAAACTCCCTGAGTAAGTCTGTGTTTGCTTTTTTATATTTTTTGTTATGGTTTAGTACATAACATGACAGTAAGTCTAATTAAAATAACAAAGTACAGTTTATATTGAGAAGTTTCTTTGTAAACGTTTTTGTCACAGAGTAGAGAAAAGAAGACCAACACACTCACTGCTGTATGTTTGTCAGGTAAGCGTTTTTAGGTCATGGTCAGTCTGTGCATTTACATCCAATGTGAAGATAAAAGCTAACATTAGCCTGCTAACACAATAATGCAGGACACAGGCAAAGGCAGTTCGAGCAAATGACAACTTTTTCTATAGCTTGCTCTTGATGATGGTCGGCTCCATTTGATAACTCATTCTTTGTTTTTATGTATAAAACAACAACATCCTGTTGTGTTTATATTTCTTGAAATAATGACTGTATCCATTAAAGTCATTCATTAGCTTGCTCTTAGCCTGAACATAATGACTTACTGCGATAATAAACTCTACACCAGCTCTAAGCATGCTGTTTCTTTTCCTTGTTTTCATTTCAGTACAGTATTCATGTTTGCCAATGTTTGACTCTAAAATGTCAAATTTCAGGGAGACGTAGCTCTTCAGAAAACACCTGGATACTAATAAAACAGAGCTGATTACTAAGCTCATTTAGACACATAAATGTCAAGTTGTTTTTTCAAATCATGCTGAGTAATAATAGATCGACCTCCACACATCAACAGGCTGTTGATGCTAGATTATGTTTTAGAAGTGACTTTACAAACAGACCAACAAAGGTTGATAACAGGACAGAAAAGCTGTTGACTTTTCATTACATTTTATAGTTGCATGTTCTTCCTCCTGATTGCTGTTGTAGAAAACTTTGGATGATGATTTCATATAATAGGAGTGTTTATGCTTCTTTTGTATAAAACAATTAAACTGGCATTGAGTCCTTTGTGACGTCAGATGTTAATGTTGGCTTTTATTTGAAGCTAAAACATGAGCAGAAGGGATCTGGCTGCTGGAGACAAAGAATTGACTCTATGCCTCTACGGCTAACCGTTAACTTTCGTTATGTTTTCTCTCACCTTTCCTCCATGTGTTTGTCTGTCAGTAGTATCTGCTGTTTTAGATGATAGAAACAAAGACCTGGTCTGGTTTCAAGGACTTGATGATACACTGTCATTCATGGGGTTCAGTATCTTCACTGTGTTATGAAGATGTGACTCAGTCTCCATCACAGAGACATGTGCATCCATCCCTCACAGGAAGAAAGACTGAAGGTGTTGATATGTGTCAGTGTTATCAGTCCTGTCAGTGTGTGAGCAGACAGAGGTCCAGCAGCTCTCTGGTTTGGATGTTTGATGCTGGAGGACAGATTCTGAAAAAAAGAGCAGTCTTCATTTTTCCTGCCTTGGGCCATGTCACCGTTCTGGATAGCTGTTAGCTTGTTTGTTGAACAGACAGACATTTAGTGTGAGTCAGGAGGTGAGGGTCCTCTGGGGTTTGTAGTTCAGGTGCTCTGAATGAATTCAGTCACCCAGGAGACGGCTGGGATACAACTGAGATGAGACATCAGAGCAGAGGAAGTTCAGCTTTTGTTAAGCCTGAAACCAAATACTGTTAATTTAGCTCCACCAAGGAACTCTTTCAAACATTTTCAAAGTTAACATTCTGCATTTGTCTTGTAAAACTTTGATTTATTAAGTAAGAGTTGATCTAAAGCAGCCTACTCCAAGGATGGAAAATAACAGAAATCCTTAAGTAAATTTAACCTTTGTACCAAACATCATTAAAAATGTTGGGACTGTTTCAGAGATTTGTTGATATTGTTCTTTTTTTCTGTTTAACACATAAGCTTTTAAAAGGCCTATCATTTGTAGTCACACTCAGTGAGCTCATATTCAACAATGTTAACAGTATTTAGCTGTTTATGGCGTGGTGGTGATTCTAACACTTTATGAGTATCTTCAGTGTTTTCATGATCACTCCTTGAATGATTTCTCGTAGGGGAATTAGTCTTGCGTCAAGAGCATGGCATGATAAAAGAGAAGAAAGACTTTCTGCTCTCAGGGGTGAAAAATAAATCTCATTATCACAGCATGAAGAGAATCAAAACATGTTCATGTTTTATGAAATATACCGGTACAAGTTGTGGCCAAAAACAGTAAAGAGAGGAAGCTCCTCAGCTCTGATTTATTAGGAATCACATTAATGTAGTTTTTTGAATTGAATTGACATAATGAAATCTGCTGCAGGTGAAGGTGAGTGATCTGAACTAAGCTGCCTTCATGTGTAACCTGCAGAGAGCAGCTCTCGGAGACACAAAGTCCACTGGAACATGACTTATCATGAAACTTGAGTGAAAGCAGGAGACAGTCAGAGCCCTCAGAGAGCAGGGACTTTGGTTTTCTGTCTCTATGGACGTTTTATTCATGGTCAGTGTATCAACTGATAGAAAATGAAGCTTTCTTTCATGTTATAATGTGGAGAAGAAAGACAGGGGATGATAGGATTCAAGGATGCAGACTGTTAGTGAAAATGTTGTTCAGGAGAAGTTAATGAAGAGTTTTGTTGTCTTGTTGTTGAATACAGTAAATATAAGACTAAATAGAGAATGATTCACCTTGGAACACACGCAAGTGTGGATGAAGTTTTAAACTAGATGTGACCTAAATTTGTTCAACATTAGTCATGATCAAAGTAGGTCTCTAATTATAAAGTGTGAATATAAAAACATGTTTTCTCTCAGACTGTATCATGAAGAATCAAAAGAGCTCAAACAGTAACCTGATCATGTGACGCTCTTTATAGAAGCAGTACTGTGCTCCACATTTCACATGGTTAGTCCTCTCCTCACATCAGCTGAACTACGGAACTCATCAACTCAAGTCTGTCTGTTCATCTGCTGTTTGAAACATGAGGAGAGAGAACGACTGGAAGTCTTTCTGTATATGATCGTATGTTGTTTGTCTTAAAAGGCCTTAATAACACTGTAATATATGCAGTGATGCTGAACAGGACCCTTTATATAACTCAGGGGTTTCCAAAGTGGGGGACAGGAGACACTGTGAGGGGGTCTCTGGAGGACAGAGATAGGCCTTACAGTGTGCCTGGCTGTGTGCTACATTAAGTGTGTTAACCACCTCCAGGAACAATGTGGGGCCCCAGTCCCGAGAACCATTATATTTGTGGTCGTGGGCTGAACCCCTGATCTAAATGAATTAAAATCAAGTGTTATAAACACTGATACAATTCTTGCTGCTCGATTCTCCCTCTGATAATTTGAGTCATTTATGGCTGCAGCTTCGAGACTTCTCACCTCATACCCTTTCTTTTTTTTTTTTTTTTAATTTTCTTTTTATTGAACATTATAGTAATTCATTAGCATTCATTCTACATACAGCTGGTACATAATGTTTGAGTTCTTTTTATTTCCAAATGCAAATGAGGTATCTTTAAGTTAGAATTAAACATGACAATCAAAAGATACATAAATAATACAAGAAAAAAAGGAAATAAAAATGTCTTCAGCCTTTTACTTTAAATCACCGTAGTGAGTGTCTGTACCTTTCCATGTAAACAAATGAAATTATGCCCAGGACATAGTGGGTATTTGCATTTTATCCTTCATTTTAAATGGTTCAATCTAACAGAGTTTTGTTATGTTACCAATGTAGCGAATATGGCAAAATAAAAAGAAATGAGAAAAGAAGAACTAAAACAAAAGAAAAGAAAGAAACAAAAAACTAAAATTCCAACTTCTGTAGCTATGAACTGGGTTTTTTTTTTTTTCTCCTCTTCACAATGTACATCTCAAACAAAGTCAGATCTAATTGGTTTTATGAACTCAATCCAGTTTTCCCAAATTCTTTTAAATCTATCCCTCTCCATTCTCAAAGAGAAAGTTAGCTTCTCCATCACATATATGTCGTGTATTACCTCAATCCAGTCCTCCACCCTAGGTGCCTCTATCTTCGTCCATCTTCTGGTAATCGCTTTCTTGCTAGCAATCGGCATTATTCTATAAATGTGTTTGTCCCCAAATCTTGTAAAATTTATGTCCAGTTTTCCCAGGTATAGTACCTCAAATGTAAGTGGAAGGTCTGCCTTCAGTATTTTATCCATACACTTTTTAATCTCCTGCCAGTAACAGCCAATAGTGGGGCATCCCCAGAACACATGGAAGTGGTCGGCTTTGTCAGCACCACATAGTCTCCAACACTTTGTGTCATGATACTTTGTCTGTGCTGGTGTTTTAAAGAATCTTATCATGTTCTTCCACCCGTGTTCTCTCCATGTTAAGGAGCAAGTTGTTTTCCACTGCTGTTCATGTATCTCATCCCATTCTTCCACCAATATAACAATATTTGCCTCATTCTCCCACCTCTTTTTTATATACTCCGTGTCATTTCCCTTTAGGTCTTCCACTCCCTTATATAATTTTGAAATTAGCTTATTACCCAGTTTTGATTCATATGCCGAAGTGAACATCTTTATGACTTCAAATCCCCTCCCCTCCATAATTCCCCTTCTTGTCTGCTCTAAATAATGCCTTAATTGCAAGTACCTGTATTGATCCAGATTCGTTAGACTATATTGGTCTTTCAGCTCTTGAAAACTTTTGATCTCCTTCTTTCCTAGGAGCTCCCAGAATATTGTAGGGCCCCTGTCCCAATTTTTAAAACTTTTATCTGTTCTATTTGGTATGAATTCGGAATCATATCCAATCCATCTTAATAGTCTGCTTTGTATTTTCAAGTCATTTTTCACAATTAATTCAAACCAAAGCTTCAGTGATATATCCAGCCAAGGGTTTGTCCCTTCTCTAATGTGTTTTCTCAGGTTATTGTCCCCTATTATAGCCTGTATAGGAACACCATCAGTTGTGGTGATCTCAATTTCTTTCCATCTTGCTGAGTAGGAAGGATTGTATATATTCAACAATATTTTTATTTGTGCTGCTTGATAATAGCTTTTCAGGCAAGGGAGTGCTAGTCCTCCTTTGTTTTTAGGTAACTGCAGTGTTCTGTACCTGATCCTTGGTCTCTGCCCCTGCCAGATATATCTAGAGATCAATTTATCCCATTCCCTGAATTCATTTTCTGTTACCTCCACTGGTAAACTCTGGAACAGATACAGAAGCCTTGGCAGTATATTCATTTTGATCACCTCTGTTCTTTGTGTAATACTCATGTAAGGTATCAGATTCCATCTCCTAATATCTGATTTAATTCTATTGAGCAATGGATCATAGTTGATGGATTTTAATTGCCCTAGATCTTGAGGTAGATTCACTCCCAAATATTTTATTGATTTTAGGTCCCAGTTGATCTTGTACATTTCCCTAATCACTTGGTTTGGTCTGTAATTAAAAGTAATAACCTGAGTTTTTTGTATATTTATTTTATAGCCAGATAGATGGCCATAATCTGTAAGGGTTGTCATAAGTGCAGGGAGGGATGTATTGGGGCTCGACAAATATATTAATACGTCATCTGCGAATAAGGATATTTTTTGTACACCTCCCCCCATATCTATGCCTGCTATTTTTTCATTTTGTTTTATCCATTTACTCAGGGGTTCCAAAAAAATGGCAAAAAGTAGGGGACTCGCTGAGCAACCTTGACGACAGCCTCGTTCTAATGAGATAAACTTAGAAAGACTTCCATTAATCCGGATCCTAGCTGTTGGTTTATTATACAGGGCCTGTATGGTCTTAATAAATGTCTCGTGGAAATCAAACCTCTCCAGCACTCTGTACAGGAAATCCCACCTGACAGAATCAAATGCTTTTTCCGCGTCTATTCCCACCACTACAGTCTCCGTCTGATTTTTGGTTACGTGCTGCATTACATGTAGGGTGCGCCTGATATTGTCTTGCGTCTGTCTTTGTTTTATGAATCCCGTCTGGTCTAAGTGGATTATTTCTGGCAGAATTGTTTCTAAACGTCTGGCTAGAATAGCTGTAAATAATCTGTAGTCTTGGTTAAGGACACTAATAGGCCTGTAGCTGGAGCATTCCTGCTTATCCCTTCCCTCCTTCGGAATCACAGAGATAATGGCCTCTCTCCATGAGTGAGGAATCTCTCCCTCCTTCAACACCCAGTTAAATGTCTTTCTCAGAAGTGGGATTAATGACACCCTAAGTGATCTGTACCATTCAGCGGTGTACCCGTCAGCTCCCGGGGACTTGTTGGCCTTAAGATTTGAGATTGCTTTGTTTATTTCCTCATCTGTAATTTCGGTAGTCAGAGCCTTATTCTGTTCATCTGTTACTCTTGGTAATTTTAAGTTCTCTAAAAATGTATCCATCTCGGTTTTATTACCAGCTTTCGGTTGGGCATATAGATTTTTATAATAAGCTTCAAAGCACTTTTGAATTTCCGACTGTTGTTCTTGTATGTGGGTCCCTTATCTTGTAAATATTGTTTTTGGATTGCTGTTTTTTCAGTTTATATGCCAATAATTTTGTTGATTTACCCACAACTTCATAGTATCTTTGTTTTGTGAACATTAGATTTTTTTGGATCTCCTGTGCATAAATCTCATTTATCTCTGCTCTCTTTTTTTTAATTTCCTGATTTATGTGCTCTTCCAATTTGTCTTTATGTTCACTTTCTAGTTTTTTTAGGTCTGATATGAGTGCATCAAGTTTTGACTGTCTTACCTTTTTTAAATATGCTGTTTTAGCAATTATCTTCCCTCTCATCACTGCCTTACACGCGTCCCAGAGCACCGACGGGGACACCTCACCATTATCGTTATCCTCTATATATGTCTGTAGTTCCTTCACTATTTCTTCCTTAGTGTGTCCTTCTAATATACTTGAATTTAATCGCCAGATTGTTGTTTTTTTCTCACTCGCCAGACGTAATGTTAAATAAAGGGGGCTATGGTCTGATAGGTCCCTTACTCCTATATCACATTTTTCTACCCTATACATATCTTTATTATACATCAAAAAATAATCGATCCTCGTATAAACGTTGTGTGGTGAAGAGTAATAAGTATAATCTCTACTTGAGGGATTCAAATCCCTCCATACGTCTACAATCCCCAGTTCAGACATCAGACCTTTTATTTTTTTACTTATTGCACTTTTTAGTATTCCACCTCCTGAGGAGTCTAGCTGAGGATTAAGTCTTTGGTTCAGATCACCTCCAGCAATGAATACTCCCTCTGTCTCTGATGTCATCAGATCGAACATCTGTCTATAAAATCTCCACTCCGAGCCTGGTGGGGCATAGACATTCAGAAAAGTCACCACCTCTCCCTCCAGTTTCCCCTTAACCATGATAAACCTTCCCTCTTTGTCCCCTGTCATGGATATTTTTTCAAATGAAATACTCCCCGAGATTAAAATGGCCACCCCCCTCCGGTGTCCTGATTTGTAGGAGGCAGAGAATATTTGGTTGTAACCATTCCTCTTTAGCTTAGCATGTTCCTTTTCTGTCAGGTGGGTCTCCTGCAGCATTATCACCCCCACTCTTTCTTTTTTCATCTTTCTTAATATCTTACTCCTTTTGGTTGGGTTGAGTACACCGTTCACATTATGTGAGGCTACTTTAATGCAGTTTTTGGGTGTTATCATTTTTCTTTGTTCCTCTTGCCCTGTGCCTCTCTCCTCTCCCTTTCATATTTACCCCCTTTGCTACAGAAACCATAATGAACATTGAACAACGTTGAACAAAAATGTAACATGAATACATTGTAACAAAATACTAAACGAACTTCCTTAGGTGAGGTCTGATTATTGACCCTCTTTGAGCTATGATGTTCAGTCCGCTCTGAGGGATATCCTCTGCTCCCAAGGGGCAGAGGGCCCTCGCTGATAAAATCAGTGTTGTTCATAAGTCCCCAACAGCTTTAAGTGCTGCCCCGACTTCCATAGATAGTAAGGATAACCGCATTTCAACCCAAAACTGTATAAAACGTTAGTCTTTACAAAATTAAAGTCATATTGTCATTCTCACCTCGGTTATCTTAGTAGGCTTAAAATATTTCCTGGAAACAGTCTAATCTTCACCTTAAAGAGCTGTGTTTCATCAGGATCTGATGGTACCTGATCATCAGGTGTTCCTTTCTCTCCTGAAGGCTTGTAATCTCTGTTTGTAGCCCTGCCGTGTCTCCGTTGTCCCGTGTCCACTCCTCGCTCGGCTCGTCGTCCACATTAGCTGCTTGATCCGCTCTGTCCAGTTCTCCGTCGGTTTCACGACCTCCACCTGGAGCCCTCGGGCCGCCATGTCCTTCGTAGCCTCCTCAGCTGTGCTGTAGATACGCGTCTCTCCCTCGTAAAACACCCGGAGTTTCGCTGGAAACGGCATCTGGAAGCGTATATTATTGTCTCTTAATACCTTTTTCGCCTCCGTGTATTCTTTGCGTTTCCTCAAAATCTCCGGCGCATAATCGTGGTCCAGAAACACCTTTCTCCCGTCGTACATAAAGCCCTTCTTCTGCCACGCAATCTTGATAAGTTCTTCTTTACACCGAAAACTTTGCAACTTTATCACAATGGATCGAGGCGGGCCGTCTTTGGGAGGTTGTGAGACTAGAGCCCGGTGTGCTCTTTCGATCTGCAGCTCAAACGATGGGGGTAAATCCAGCTTCTCCTTAAGGAGGTTTTCAACAAAAGCAACCATCGATTGAGCGTTTCCCTCTGCTCCTTCCTTCACGCCGTGGATCCGGACATTCTCCCTCCTCGAGCGGCTCTCCAAGTCCGTCATTCTGGTCTCGACCTGCTTCTGCAGCTCCATGAGCTCCAAGGTGGCTTCCTCTAGATCCTGAGTACGGTCCTCTGTTTCCACGATCCGCTTTTCGGCGTCATCTATCCTGTTGTTTGTTTTCTTAATATCGTCTTTAATTTCTTTCAGGTTTTCCAAGTTCTCCCGGCGGAATTCTCGTAACTCTTGCAAGATTGTTTCTAAGTCTGCCATGTTTTTAATCGGTTGTTGTGTTTCTTCTCGTTCTTGGCTTGGTTGCGTTGCTAGCTTAGCCTTCACTTTATCACCTGTTGGCTCTGTTAGCGGTGCAGGTAGTTCGGCTAATTCGCCTGTTAGCTTAGCTGGTTCGTTGTCTTGCTCGAGGTCCGGATCCGCGTTTTTAGTCGACTTTCGATTTTTTCCTCTGGTCTTAATCATTGCCCTTGCTACCACACTCTCACAATTGTACTCTTTCTCAGACTGATAGGATTTTAGGGCTTTTTTTAATCTCAATGTCGGGGAGCTCTCTTTTTATGCTGCCGCCATGTTGGAGTCCAGCCGGAAGTCACCTCATACCCTTTCATGGTGTAACCCGTTGGCTCTCAGCACTGAGGCACATTGATATTCAGGGTCAAAAATACATAAATGGCACCAGGTGAGAGGGCGTCTGATGAGAGGCTCCGGTCTGCAGCCATACATTGTTGGATAATTTAGATAAATATTAGATATTAAAAGTAAGCTGCTGGAGGAGTTTTTAATAGACAAAGATAAACAGAGAGCTCAGTGTGCTGTGTGACTTTGTTTGAACAGTTACATTTAAAGATGATTTCTCTGCTGCGCTCTGACTTTAAAGTCCACATCTGTCCCCCTGTGATGATCAAACAGCACACTGAGCTGTTATAGCTCTGAATGCATTGAGGCTCAGATTGCAGGCATATTGCTGCTCTCTTAGTTAAACAGACTTTTAATTCATAATGAATATTTCACATGAAAGCACTAATAGTCTCTAATGGAAGTGAATCTTGTTCCCCTCAGGACATGATATGAAGCAGCTTCAAACGTTGGAGGAACAGGATTGAAAGGATCAAATCAAAGATTATTAAAGTGGTTATTGTTTGATAAATAATCTGTGGTGAAGATGCTGCTGACTCAAAGGATTATGGGTAACTTTGACTTCACTTTGAGACCCCACAGAGGACAGCTGAAGACGATTCACTGCAGGATGTGAGAGGCTGTATGAGCTCACATTTACACTGATAGCATGGAGGATCATTGAGTGCATTCTCATTACAATAGTAGATTAACAATCCAGCAGGAATCAAATATACACAGAGAGAAATAAATGTCAGTTTAAAGACGATCTTCTTCATCAGTCTGTGCAGAGTGTTTCTGAAGAGAACATACATCAAATCTGCTTTGACACTAAAGTTTAGGAAGAATCAACAACGAGGTCCTGAGTGAGTCAGAAAACAGCTTCTGTGTGATTTCTGTTCACTGTAATGTAAAGTATGAATGTTATTGGTTAGCTGATCATTGTACAACATGATCAATAAACTGAAATAACTTTTGTTCTTAGATTCAATCACACCACAAACCATGAAAAAGTCTCCTCCCATGAGTCTTTGCTGTTCAGCAGCTCGGGGCTCATGCAGGAGTCATGAATATGTAGCATTAGCTGAATGGACTCATCCTTCATGTTAAAGGTTCATATTATTTCTTGACTGCAGCTAATACGTTAGCTTGACATTTATTTGGTGCATGAATCACGTGCAGAGGCTGTTTGAGTCAGTGTGACCTTGATGTGAGCAGAACAGAAGAAACTCTGCTGTGTAGTTCATGTGTGTGTTTCAAACAAGTGATGGAGAGAAAAGCTGCACACTTCTTTAGTTCAGTTTAACTTGTTTGGATACATCTCTGAATAGTGTTATTTTCTCTTGATTCCAGTTCTTCCATTCAAACACAGATTCAGACACACAGACAGCAGCAGTTTAGTTTGGGAGCAGTGTGCAGTTCAGTGTCTTGATTTGAGAGTTAACAACAAATTGACTAGAGGAGCTGGGGATTGAACAGCCGACCTTCTGCTCAGAGGTCAACCCGCTTATCCCCCTGAGCCACGACCACCTACACTGCATTACTCATTTGTCAAACAGCACTGTGTCCACAGCATTTATCGAACAAGTCAAAGTTTACTGTGAAACTGTTCAAAATAACCTCTTGTGTTGTATGAGTGATAAAACCTGCTGACTGCAGCACACTGAAGCAGCTCCACTATAAATAATCTAAACAGTGAGATCCACAGAAAACGACAGAGCTGCAGGCTTCCCTCCAACATGACCTCATGATGAATGTCACCTTACAGTTTGAAGATGTTTATTTGTGTTACAACAGGCAATAGAATAAATGACTGTAGTTGGTTCACAAGCTTTGTGTTGTTATCTCAGATCTAGTCTCTGATTAATGAGATGTTTCTGTCTTCTGTTTGCTGAGTTACACTTTTAATAACTGGTTAATCAAACATAGATCTGTTTATACAGACTCAAATATCTGTGTGTCTCATACTGTCACTTCATGTCTGATTCAATCAATCATTTGAATCAAATCATTTTGTCAGTCAGTGATAAATTTGCTCACAATGAGTGAATGTATGAATCCTCTCCTTGTTAATGCAGTGTACACTCTGAATGTATGATCTAATAGTCTCTCTCTCTCTCTCTCTCTCTCTCTCTCTCTCTCTCTCTCTCTCTCTCTCTCTCTCTCTCTCTCTCTCTCTCTCTCTCTCTCTCTCTCTCTCTCTCTCTCTCTAGGTAAGTGAAACAAATCACTCAGACTGATTGAAAGTGGACTGCCTCGAGGCATCCCGTTCACCAACACAGCCAGCTCTGGTACAGTAGCAGCCTTCACACTGCAGATTCTTTGTTTCTCTCTGTTGACACACACTGACTCAACACATCATGGAGGATTGATGTGTACATGCTTTTTTCTCTTTCACGTTTGTTTTGATCACATGTTGGTGACTTTGGAAGAACTCTTGAAGTTTTCAGGAGTTTTTGATGGTTGATTGTTGTTGAAGTTCATTGGTGTTGATCTTAGCTGAAGATGACAAACATGATTCAGAGTAATGTTGTGATTGTTAGTAGAGCTGGATTAAGGTCTTGTGTGCACAGATGACACTTTTGCTATGTCAGCTCCAGTTTTCAGCTCTTTGGTTTCTAACTGCTTTGCTGTAGTTGACAATCCCTCATGTTGTTTCTTCACTATGTTGACACGTTCACCTCTCAGTGGTCGTAGCATTCTGTCTCTGGGGAAGAGGGGGAAGTCTCTGTGTTTCTCTTTGACTCTCTCTGTCTGTGTGTCATGCAGCCTGAGTGAGTTCAAATAGAATCTGAGCTTTCAAATGAGATTTGATCAGAGATCAAACGTGGATATGTTAATTTTAATTTTATTAGATAAAGAAACAAATGTTTGTTCTGAAGAGGATTCTGTTTTTTTGTTTTTTAACTGATAATGACCCAGAGATGGACATTTTTCTCAGGATAAAATCTGTAAAAACCAGAAATAACTACTTTTGTCATCTAAATGCCACCAGACTCCATTAGCCAAAAGAGTCATTTTACCTCACAGAGCTCTGGAGTCGCTGGTTTACAGTTACCTTAAAGGTTAGTTTATTTGTGTTCATGACATTGGAAATGATGAGTAAGTACTTTTTGGCTCAGACAGGCCCAGGATTCAAAGGCCTAAAAGTTCCTCTATAAGGTTGTCAACATGTTTATCTGTTTCTTTATCTGCAGCAGTTTGTCATAATTTAATGAATTAAGGAGAGGTTTTTCATGAGCATAAATATTTAAGTTTCTAGTAACATATTTTATAAGGTTACTACTTTATTGAATTATCACTTGGTGGACTTTAAAGTCAGTCAGGCTGTTTCAATGTAAACCTTTTTTTTTTGTTCTTTCTTTCAGTGAATCTCACAGTCTTTAAACGAGCCAATAACTTTAACATCAATAGATAGACATCAGTGTTGTCAGGTGGAAAAAAAGAAAAACATCTTAAGATATTCAGAAGCTCCTTTTTATATGAACAGTTCAAAGAGGAACTTTTACCTCCCTCTAACGTCTCACCATCGATATAAATATTACAGAGACATAATGGTGGGATGAGGATGTTTTAAAGCTGTGCCTGTATTGGAGTGAAAACGAACATGTCTACAGTATGTGGAGATCTCACACTTCTAACACAAGTGTTTTCTTTCCCTCTTGTGCTTCTTTTACTCTATAAAACACAATGTTAGATCAAACACTGTCACACCAACACTACACTGATGCTGATTGAATGTAAAAGCACAAAGACTGAGTGAAGGCAGAGCTTCATTACGGTGCTGTTGTGGACTTGTAATGTCAAAAGGTCAGAGAGTCTGCATCATGACCTCCTTGGTTTAAGATGCTGCTGTAACTCAGCTTCTGGCCTTATTATAAAGCCTCTTTGTTTGTCTTCATACCAGCATCACAACACTGAACCAAGAGTCAGACACCTCTGCTGCACAGCACAAATGAAGCATTGTAACCTCTGATCTATTGTTCTTAACAGAGCAGTAAATACTGTATGTGAGGGTGTCAGGCTGAAATACTTACATGCTAATTCAGTGTTGATTCAAGTGAGTAAAAAAACAAGAGGCAGGTATCTGTGTAGAGAGTCTTCCCATTCTAACACTGTATGCTCCACTGCTGCTTCCATTATGCTAATGTTCAAGCTGAAGCTGTTCAGAGGATTAGTTGCAATCATTGGTTGAAGCTAATTGGGTGAATTTTTGCCAAATTGACAGACATGATTAATCGTCACCAATAAGCCTGAGGCAGATGTGAACCTACACATGCAGGTACAAATGTTCTCACAAAAACACAAACACAACCTGTACAAATGAATGCAGAGGAGTCTACAAGAAGGGTGACTGCTCTTCACACATGACAGGCCTCCATTTAGAGCCGGCGTGCTGCACAGGAGCTCACTGCTCCGAGACAGACGAGATCTCAGAGAGAGAGGAAAAAAAGAGACATGAATACTGAGCAGCTCTCTGAGCAGCAACAGTCACAACCTGAGTCAGATGAGTCTGTCACTCACAGGAAGAAGTAGATCCTTCAGGAAAGTATCAGAGCTGATGCATTTATGAAGACGGCTCAGGAGAGACGATACAGATGTTATTTTCACCTCCTGGATGTACGTGCAGCATGTTAAACAAACTCCTCAGACTTTACCAAAAAAACTCTTATTTACCCAGAAGGCTTTGCGTCTTGTTGATTCATTAGTTTCTCTTCTCTAATCTGAATGTATGTAATTGTGTGTTTGTGTGCAGAGTGAGAGTAATCTCTGGATAATGTCACATTAGCATACTTCCATCCCCGTGCTGTCACTCAGTGTAAAATAGAAGACATACCTGTAGAGTCAGACGTACACGGGCTCCTCAAATATGTCTCTCATGTAATCAGGAGTCAGCCATGTGTTTCAGCACAGTAGCTGACATTACACCCCGTGTAACTCAGCAGGGGAATTCATGCATTAGCAGTAATGGAATACAAACGGTGTGGTTCAGAGAGGGGAAACACAATGCAGCAAAAGTTCATATTTTCTGCTGATATCACATTAAATATGATATAATATCAAAGTGTGACAGCAGGAGGGCTGCTGCTGTGAGAGTGCACAGGAACACCACTTTAGAGAGGAGAGGGAAATAAAGATCAAATAATGTGTGCTTAAAATGAAGGATAATAACAAGTGTATTGCATCCACATGAAGATATTAAAAAACTGTTCTGTTTTTTTTTAATTAATGAGATAATTAACCTCGTAATTAAGAGTCAGACGTGTCTGCGTTTCTCAGCACAACACCGGTGCCTTAGTTTCGCTCCGTGAGGCTCTAGTGCCTTCTTGTCTCTTGAGACACTGTTTAGCTAGCATGAGGTTTGCATCTGCAAATATCTGAGCAGCATGCACAAAGTTGATAATCTAACAATAACATCATCTTTGTTTCTGATTGACACAAATATCGAACCCAAACCACAATAAAACTGTGTCAAACTCAAAAGTCTGAGGATGTTTGTTCCTTTACATCAGGGGTGCCCAATCCTGGGCCTCGAGGGCCACTGTCCTGCATGTTTTAGATGTCTCCCTCTTCCAACACACCTGATTGAAATGATTGTCTCATCATCAAGCTCTGCAGAAGCCTGATAACGATCCTGATCATTTGAATCAGGTGTGTTGGAAGAGGGAGACATCTAAAACATGCAGGACAGTGGCCCTCGAGGACCAGGATTGGGTATCTCTGCTTTACGTGATCTAAATGAGAGCTTCTGTTGGGATTTTGAGTTACAGCTCATTCAGACAAACAGGTTCAGGAGCACATTACATTCAGATGAGAACATTAAACTGTGTCCCATCAGCCAGAGCTCTGTATGAACTCTATCAGGGAATCTGGAGCTCATTCGTTAATTAGTGTGTGTTTCATATAAAAGGTAAATTCTGGCATTTTTAAATCTGGGTTCCAGTTGTAACTCTCAGTAATGTGCTTATTAAGAGAACATATATACAGATTTTAAATTAGTTTTATAAATCTGTATGTTAAATAATTCTCATGATGAAGACTGAGCATCTCTTTGCAATAACAGTGTTTGACTGATGTGACTGATGCTGATGTGAATGATTTCTAAACATTTTATAAAATAATGATCTTCACACCTTTAAACTCTTAGTGAACTCATTACATCATCACATTATCAGTTCATCTCTGTCAGCATCCTGCAGCTGTGGATCTGTTATGTTCATGTCATTTCTCAGGATTTCAAAGCTGGAGCGAGCCGTCACATCAGTTTCATGTCAGAGTATTTATTCCAGCTGTCTGTGCTGTAATAAAAGCTGTCACATTTCACAGTTATTATCCACAGGAGCACAAAGTAAGATGTATATTCTTTCTTTGTGTATATTTATCTTTACTGTGCAGGGTTAGATTTGTGCAGAGACACTTCCATCTGAGAATCTGTTTCACTTTGATCATACATTCAATTTCAGTGTTTGTAGATATTTTTAAAATGTTCTGTTCACACTTAAACGACTTCTTCACTGATCTTCTCTATTTCTATGACTGTTATTATTTCATACTTTCTTCATGGTGAGGGAGTTATTGAGCTTTCACTTAAAGATGTGGCCTTCATATCCTGCAGTTTAGTCACCCTGTGGACTCTTCCTCAGTGATGTATAATTCTGGTTATTTGGCTGATATCCTGCATCACCACATTAAAGTGTTTTGTAGCTCACAGGAACAGATTCAACATAATGTGCCTTCAAATTTCGTGCAGATTCACTCAACAGGATTTTGTTGTAGAGCAGATTGAACGTTTAGGAGAAAATCCAAGCTGGTAGAAAGAGTGAGCGTGCTCCTCAGTGTGGACTGATGTTGATTTCTGTAACTGCTGCAGTGCAGAGAAATGAATGAGGCGGGTTACACTGATGGATCAGTTTAACTCTGAGGAGAAGAGAACAACAAAGCAGCTGATACAGGTTTACTGCAGAAGAGCTGAAAGCTTCTGAACTGATCACAGGACGACAAGAATGAACTTCACTGAAACTTTAGAGAGAAGTTTAATGACTCAGTGTCAGTCTAAGGCTTTCTTAGAGTCTCAGTAACTGTTAATAAAACTTTCACAGTGAGGTCTGTTGTAGTTAAGTTGACCCCTCTTAAGGACATCATCATGTATTCAGTCTGTACAGTAGGTCATGGAGAACCACAGAGGAGAGGAGGGAGGGGGGTCTCTACTGAGGCAGAGATGAACACAAACAGGAGTTAATCTGTCTGTGCTGCAGGACCTCCTGTGATTTGGGATTTTAGTCCCCTAAGTGTTTTAATTTGTTTAATTAGAGGATTAATGAACTTTGTGTTTTACTCAGATGAACAGATTTAAACTGAAACGATAACACACTCATTATACAGAATGATGAGTTCATTCTCTCTAATGATTAGCGTGCTAGAATTAAAAACATGTAACAGTATAACACTCCTCTGTGTACATCACCAGTGAAACAGGAAGTACGGTGGCCTTGAGAGCTCAACAGATTGTAATTTAGGAATTAGATAAAAATACGTAAAAAAAATAGAAGTCAGAAAATATCTTCAACTTTTTAAAGACACATGTGAAGCTTCATTGACAGTGACTGTAAATAAATGTAATCATTACTGCATGTTTTCATCAAGCAGAGATTATAGCAGCACACACACTTTGTTTGTGTTAGTTCTTCCACTGTTGAACTGTAGCTAAGAACTGTAGCTAAGAAAGAGCTTATTATTGGGGCAGTTGCCCAGTGGTAGAGTCAGTCGTCTCTTGAGGACAAGGTTGGGGGTTTGATCCCCAGCTCCACATGTGACCTATGTGCTTGGACAAAGACGCATAACTCCAAATCAGAGGGTGAGAGTCCATCAGCAGTGTATAAATGTTTGAATGGGATTAGTTATTCTGATGGTCATCAGTGTGTGACTGAGAAGCTGTGACCTGCACTTCAGAAGATTAAAAAGAGTTATTCAAACTGAAGTCTATTTACTATTTACTGTCCCTGAAATAGTACATTAATGTTTCTTTGTGAAACAAACATTAAGAAATATGTATATTTTTGTTTTTGTTTTTTCTGTACTGTGTGGAGCTGGTTCAGCACCGTCTCCTCCAGCATGAAGGCTCTGCAGCCTCCTGCAGGACTTTACTGAGTCCAGTCTGTATGTTCTCTCTGTGTTCTCGATAAAATATGCTGTGGGAAAGAATCCATGTAAACATGCTGTGTGGGATTAACAGAAAGTCGTCTTGTTTTCCAGCCCACCATCATGTTAAACACTCAGTCATCATAGTCTGTAAAGCTCTTTAATATCTTCTTCATGCATGTGTGCTGTTTGTGGATGCAGTGTGTGTGAGTGATTTCTGCTCACTAACAAACTGTGTGTGTGTGTGTGTGCGTGTGTGTTTGTCTCTGGTCCATATGAGGCTCTGAATCAGCTCTTTGTGATCAACAACAACGATCACTGTACTGCAGGAATTATACAGATTTATGAAACACATGACAAAAGTCATCCAAAGGTCCACATACAGTACTGAACATGTTTATTCTGTGGATTTTAATAATCTGAGAACACTAATTCAAGGCGTAGGGTTGGATAAATGATTCTTCTCATAATCATCATCCTCCATTTGTGTCTTTCTGCAGATTGAATAAATGAGAAGAGGTGGGTCACATCTGACAGACATTAGGAAGAAGCTTCAGTAGATTTAAAGAATCATGTCATAAGAAAATTCCACATGTCAGCAGGACCAAATAAAGTGTTATCAACATGATTATAGATAATCAATGATGAGTGAGTTAGGAACACTTTTCTATCTTATTGTACATTAATCTTTATTATAATTCAAAATCTTCGTTATGTTATTTTCTGTGTAACATTTTTCATCTTGTCATCTACTGTAAATTCCTGAGCTAACCTGAGCTAAGCTAACATCATTATGTCTTCCTGTATTTCATCAGTATTCATTTGTATGAAACATTTCTTGCAGCTGTAGAACATAGTTTATTTGGTGTCTCTGCTCTGACGTCATTTCTCCTTGCAGTTTTCTTTTACATGTAGAAATCTGAGGAGAGATGGGATGATATCTGAAAGCCTCAGTCGGAGCCTCCAGGTGGACTCTTGGACTGAGCAGCAGTGCTGTTGCAGGTGTGACGACCCGGCTGCAGGTGGTTTTGCCGTGTGTGTATTTTATGTTGCAGGCTCCAGGAGGTGTGCTTGAGTAAAGATTGAGAACACCTTGGCCCGGTGTTCTCAATCTATTTAAGATGGCCTCACTTCCTCGTTCGGGGGGAGACTGGAGGAAGAGACTGAGGAGAGAGGCTGCACGTTGCTCTCGTCTGTTTTTGTTGGTGGTTTAATAAGTTGGGAACTATAGTACACGGTAAACTCTGTCTCCTCCAGTAATTTCTTGTGGGTCTGAGCTGGCCGTGACACAGGTCAGAGCTGTTAATGATAGAGAAGAGGGCGAGACATGAAATCATGCAGCTTAAGTAGTCTGCTAATTGGAAGGAGGTGTTGTCAGGTTGTTGTGGATAATGACTCATGTCAAGAGTAAACTTAATGCAGCCGGAGTTATCTGACTGAGCGAGTTCACACGGGAAAACAAACCTGCAACAACCAAGAACAAACTGCAGCATCTTACAGAACAAGCATCATATGATTATTACTGACTCCTCTATGACAGCAAACTTCTGGTCATCATGGTTTTCATGTTTTTTCAGGGATTAAAATATAATAAAAAAAACAAAACATCCTTCTTAACTCTTCAGATAGGACTCGGCTGCCTGTGTGCCGCTGTCAAGCCCTGTCATTGTGTATCGAGTTGTTCCATGTAAGCACACTCTCTCTTTGCTGCAGAGATGAGCACAGCAGGGGGGCCTCTGCACCGCTCTTGCGAGCAGGTAAAGGACCTTACTCTTTGTCTGTTAACATTAACAAAAGAGCAGGCAACAAGACCACGCTCATCATTATGTTTACAAACAGCAGGTAAAGGACCTTACTTATGGCTGTATTACAAGAGCCCGGCATACCGCCACGTGTCCAATAGGAGGGGAGCTCAGATCACAAACGGTGTCTTACTTCCTCAGCTCTAGTTTAAAGACCTACCGGGACATCGGCAAGAAAAGCTCTGGTTTTGAAAGATGTTTCCAACAGTTTGGGCGTATCAGGTGTGTTTAAAACAGAGCAGTGATGTGTGTCATGCTCGTTCAGTGAATACAACATCGTGCTGTGGCAGAAGCTACTTTCTCAAGCTATTTTCCTCACTATTGTTTGAGTTATGTGCGCTGTTGTTTTTTGCTTGTGTGTGCTCTCCACTTTAGCTCTGCACCAACTCTGCAACGAGCTCGAAACAGACCCTGTCCTATCTGAAAGGCCCTTTACTGCGCAGTATGATGGATTGGTCATATATACAATTTATTATTCTCTTGTTTTATTTTGGACTTTTACAGCCAATATGTGATCCAAATTGCACATTTCCAATGTTTATTAGAAAACTAAATGTAAATGTAGATTACTCCTCCATTTTAATTTAAAGTCTTTGCAGTGGAAGACATTCATAAAGGGAACCAATCCATTAACGTCACTTTAATAAGATCTCAAATCAGCAGGACATGAGGGCTCGTTCATGCAGGTCGGCTGTTATGATGAAAATCACTGGTGGTGTTTGTATTGGTCCAGACTGAACCTGCTGGAAAACCAATCAAATGTTTTCACTTCATTCAGCTGGAGGACAGAACGGCTCTTAAATCCAAGATGAATTTGAGGTGTTGATCTGTGCAGCAGTGATCAGTCAGAGTGGAAACATGGTGACATGACAAGAGGAGAGAGAGACATCAACCACACCCAGTCTACACCAACCAATCACACGTCACTACATGTGGACACACCTTTAATGTCAGCACACACGTTTTACTGTCTCACACACACACACACACACACACACACACACACACTGCAGAAAGCTTTGTCAGCAGACTGAGCTTTATTGTTTACAGGATTTCTAATTCTGATCGAGAGTCTGAGTATTGTGACAGAAGAAAATCAAGTCAATAAGTTTATGAAATGAACTGAACGGTGAGTTTGTTCAGCATGAAGAGTAAACTCTGCTTTCAGAAGTTTACCTTTAAGCTTTGATGACACTGCAGTCTGTATGAAAGAAGAGCACCCGCTCTGCTGTCGGCCTCAATAAGAACATTTTCTAACACCTCACACTCTCTTCAATATAAACACACTCTCTCACTACAGAGAAAATCTTCCTCACAGTAACACATGATAATGTATCTCTGAATACAATACAATGAGCTGAGTGTGATGACAAGAACATCTAATTCTCCTGAAACAGTTTCACAGACACCATCCCACCTCCTGTCAACGACTCGTTAGCTTTTTACTAATGAAGAAAAACAGGAAGTGACTCATTATGTCTCTTTAGAGAACATCTCCTGTATTTCTGTGTTTGATCTTTATCCATTAAACATATTTTAGAATTGAGACGGCTTCTTTAGTTACTCTTTTTAGAGCACTTTTTTGACTTTTCACAGAAAGAACTCCAGAGATACCAAATCCATCTTCCATCTCTTCTTCATGAGCTGCAGTGAAACTGTGGATCAGATCACTTCCTGTTGATGATATGATTACAGAGAGTCCCTCAGGAAGCTGATCTGATGAAGCATCAACATGACCTGCTTTGAAATGACTGCTGCTCAGTTTGAAATGAAGTCTGGGAATACACAATTCACACATATTTGATGTGATAGCTACATATTGATTCATAAGCTGAAGCTTTATTAAGTTTTCATCAGGCTTTAAGCTCGGGTTTGATATGTGGGAAGAAAGACAGTACAGTGTATTTTATGAAGCTCATAAAAATGATTTCTTGGGCACCAAAAATCTTGTAGGTTCTGTTTTGCACACCGTGTACAGAAGTCATAGTCCTTGACGTAAAGGTTGTGGGTTCAAATCTGACCTCGTCCCTTTGCTGCATGTGATCCTCCACTCTCTGCTCCCATCATTTCCTGTCTCTCTCCACCTGTCCTTTCTAATAAAGGTCAGAAAGTAAAGGGTGAAAGATGATCTGATATTGATCCATTGACTCTCTCTGAGGATTATCTGAGGTAGAACAATGACTTTTATCAGTCATCAATAATGAACTTTTCTTGTACTCACTGAGATTCATAAGTTGTTCCTTTTGTCGTCTCATTATTGAGAACAAGCAGAGCAACATGTGATTAATGAACATCTTCTAATTAGAGCTGCAGTGTTGGAAGCTTTCGAGGATTTCATCTCCAGGAACATTTATCACATTTCTGTCTTGGTGTTGAGATCATTCTGTCTCCACAGCTGCTGCATGCAGGATTCACACACATACAAACATATACACACCCATACACACACACATACAGACACGATGCATTGAAAACAGAGGAGCATGTGGTCTTTCATCCTTTATGTTCATCTCTGTGTGAAGAGGAACATCAGAGTTTCTTCAGACACATGTTCATGTCTAAGATGAGTCGATGTTCACGGGTCTGAAGGTCATGAATGTTGTTTCATAAATGTGTTATCAAAATAAGGAGAGCCCCTTTAGGCTCCTAAATGTTCCACTTTGAAGGAAACCCAGAGGAGCAGGAGGTGTGACATTCTCAGCAGGTGTGTCCTTCACTCAGCGTTGTGTTCACTTTGCTGTTTTATCGGAGGAGACGGAGTGATTGTGGAGACGAGCACGCTGACATGTTAGGATCTCACTGCAGCAAACATTGTCTCCATTCCCGTCTTGTGATCCTGTGTGGTCTGTGAGAGAAGACTTCAGCACAGTGACGACTTCTGCTTCTGTTTCTGAACATGTTTCAGCTGCTTGTAACTACATTAGAGATGTTACTGCTGAGCACACAGAGATATCACATCTCCTTCATGCTGTGTGTTGTTTCATTCTCGGTTCATTTAAAGAGATCTCTAATCAGTTCATCAGATTAAGACAGCATGTGTAAACTCTGTGATCTTATTTGCTGATATTGAATGTTCCCTGACATGCTGTGTGCACAGACACATACTCATTAAAGGTGTTGAGATTTGTTCTGACAGAAACATCAGTCGATGCATGTGAGCTATAATTTGGACCTGAGTGAATGTCTCTCAGCTGTAATGTTGGGATGTCTCATGGTTTCGTGCAGCAGGTATGACAGGAAGTCTTTTTGAAGTGAAAACAAAGGAGCCTCATTATAAATGATGCTGTGGAGCTGATAAGAGATTAAAAGGTGTCAAAAGTACCTCAGTGCAGAGAGAGGAGCAAACATGGAGAGCCGAGATTAAAGGTTCAACTTTGTTTTCTGTCAGTTTCAACAAACATCCTCAATCATCCCTCTGTGCTCAGGTTTTAATTTCTTACTCTTCAGTTAAAGTGCCAATCAGAGGAAGAGGAAGTGGAATGTGATTTTCAGTTTTCTTTCTTTTGTTTTGAGTTTTGTTTGTAAAAAGTTTTAACTCAAGCAAACTACAGGAAGCTGTTCTCACAAATCAAATCAGACATGGACAGATGGGAAACTTTACCTGTCTCTCTCTCTAAAGGGAAGAATGGAATCAGTTTATATACTATCTAAATTACTCAATCTGTTTGTGTCACTCTCCACAACACTACCTGCCTCCCTGTTCATGATGCTGAATAAACTCTTACTGCAGTACATTTGGCAGAAGAAACGACCCCAGACTGAGATTCAGAACACTTCTCTTACCTCAACAAGGAAGTCAGACTTGTATACATCACTGAGTGATAGCAGTTTTCATAAGTGGGCAGGCTTTGGCCATCTTACCATTAACTAGTTACTGGAAGGAGATAATTTAAAATCCTTTCAATGAAGACATGATGGAATTGTCTTATAACAAGTGAGAGACATCAAGGAGGCCTCTGAAAAATGAGGAACAAAAAAATCGTACAGAATTAAAAAAAAAACAAAAAAAAACCTTTTAGTCTTCATGTTTATTTGTCATTCTTGTGTTTGTAGTATTTTTATGTAAAATCCAGTTGATCATCTTGCCTTTAATTTCAACTTTCAAACACTTTCATTCTGTGTTCTGTAAAGTCAGCAAACGTCTGCTGGAGAAAAAGTCTGATCAAGAGTTTGTGCCTCAGCAGAAATCACATGAAAACAGGAAAACACTTTGCTGTTTGTGTGAACCTCTCAAACACTCCAACAAGTGAGCTGAGCAGAAACAGACTCTGAGGCTGAGAGCCAGTGAACCGTGATCATCTGTGAGCGTGTTCAGGATGATAATATGCAGAACATTCACAGACTTTGTCAAGGTCAAAGCTGAAGAGGAAGAGAGTGGGCGTCTCTCCTGCAGAGCAGACGACAATCTTCCCCTCAGAGAGATCACAAGCACAAGAGCTGGAGTGTGCCAATAATGTTCATGGATGCTAAGAGAAGAAGAGAGCCCCTCTCATAATTCACCAGCAGTCCCTGCCTCTGTTATCTGTGATTGGACAGGAGGATCACACAGCGCCTGTTAGACGATAGATTGCTCCGATAGAGTCGTGGTGGCAGCTGTGCCGGTTGTTTAAAGGGTCATTCAGATGCAATCTGAGAGATTTCAGCCTGGATTTATGCCTCTCTTATTGCTGGGGCTCCTCACTCTGGAGCTTCAGTAAACCAGAATGAATGATTGTGTCATGAAGCAGACTTCCTCTCTCCCACCCAGCAGACAGGACCCTGAGATGAGCAGGCTGACTGTGCTGTGTGTTTCATTCACACTCTGCAGAGCTTCACCTGAGTGTGTGAAGACCATTAACAGAGTCATTAGAGGAGCTCAGGTCATGTTGAAGACAAAGGTTTCCCCTCAGTGAAAAAAACCCAGCAGGAGTTATTTATCAGCCATGATGAGAGTGATGTAAACTGTTCACTGAGATAACTGATGGTGATTCGCTAAAAGAGGACGACTTGACCTCTCACTTTTTACATTTGAGTCTGCTTCTTTATAGCAGTCAAAACAAAGCTGTAGGCTAGTTATAGTCAGACTCGTATGTATAAGTAGATGGACAGATAACCTGTAAACAGAGCCACTTTTTAAATTAGAATATTCCTGTCTTCATCTTTATATTAACGTCAATGTATTTTTCAGACAGACAGACAGACAGACAAGGAGGGCATTAAGCTTCAAACCAGTTCAGCAGTTTCATCATTAATGCATGGTGTGGAGTTATTGACAGATTTTGAGACAAATTCAGTTTATTTGATGTATAGCCCCTTGAGATGATTCATCTCGTTTTCAAGGGGGTCCAATACAAAAAAAACCCCACAAAGGTACAGTTTAATACAGTTACACAATATACACACATGAAGTCTCTCACTCACCCATCCACCCACATATCCCACTCGTAAAGTCACAGCACCCTCACAAAACCATCACAGGAAGATACAGATGACATATTGCACAATCAAGAAAACAAAGATGCATTATCATAGTAGCTAAAAATGGTTGCTGAGTATGTCTTATGTCTTGAAAGAAGATGAACACACCAAGTCATATTAATTAAAGTTCCACGTGTTAAACACACCCTGACAATGGACGGCCTCCAAACAGCTGAGCACACATTTCTGTGACACACTCAGAGCTCATGATGCATTTTAAAGTAAATGGAGCTCATCAATGTAGCCTTTAGAGGAAAGCAGCCAGGTATCCATCTGCCTTCTTCTACCTGAACAGCTGTGTGCTCACTGCGGCTGTGT
This sequence comes from Symphodus melops, assembly GCF_947650265.1. Lineage (NCBI taxonomy): Eukaryota > Metazoa > Chordata > Actinopteri > Labriformes > Labridae > Symphodus > Symphodus melops. The sequence goes on along the minus strand of NC_136701.1, from coordinate 5,924,131 downwards.
GCTTCATGTCACACTATACCTGACTAACATATGGCAAAGACTCCGCCCCCCACCACAGAGCCCATTTCATATGAATAAATGGACTCATTAGTCTGACCAGTTGGCGTGCTCAGAACACAGAACACACATTCTTTACCAGAAAATAAACAATGGAGAAACCTGGAGCTCATTTTTCCTCTTCAGTGATGAATCTTTGCTGCTGATGATGGAGGAAGCAGCTCCTTCTAGAATCAGGTTTATACCTCCACTCATCACTTTGGTCTGCTTTGGTTTTGAACAGAGTGTTGCTAAATGTGAAGAAACATGTAGACTGTGTGATTCAGAGTGTTTATGGGATAAAAAGATAGAAACACTGCTTTATATTGGGGCTGATATTTGAGTTTGTCTTTTGAATTTGAGAGTGTCATGATAATCTCATTATGCAGCTTTTGAATTTCTGAATCTTAACAGTCAATCTACTTCTATTTCAAAGTTAGTACAAAGGCTTTTCTATAACAGTAACAATATTTTAACTTCATAATTGGGAAAATAATTTATTTTTGCTCTGAATCTCCAAGAAAAAGTGCTGAGTGTTGTGTTAGTGTGATCGAGATTATTCTCATTAAGCAGACCAATAAATGCTTTACAGTAGATATACATATTCAGCTGCCATGCAGCAGTACATTGTGTTCAGCAAGAAGCTGCAAAAGCAGAGTCGGTATTTCTTCAGCAACTGATGGAAATTCACGGGGAAGAGGAAACTGTCACTCTTCCATCACTTTGAAAGTTTGATGAACAAAATGTGAAATAAAATAAAGTGACCTGACAAGAAAAAAATTTAAAAATGTCTCCCTGTTTCCTCTCCCTGCACACACTGCACCTGTGTCACCTGAGGGAGCTAGTTAAAGCTCTGCTCATGACAGGTTGTGGATAAAGAGGCTCTGTGGGACTTTTATTGCTGTGCACCCTGTTAGTGTGTTATTTAGCAGACGCTGGTCAGTCCTCTACAAAACGTCTCCTTCTGCATCGTTTGAGTTCAACAGAGTCTCTGTGGTTCTGAAGTTCACTCATCAAAGTCAGAGAGACCTCAGGCACTCACCATGTCATTAGTCTGAATATCAGACACACTGTTATCAAGAACAGACAGAACATCACACTGTCAAGGTAAAGAATGCAGAGAATGAGGCAGATCAATGAACCCATTTTCTCAGACTAAACCCGGAGATATTTCTTTACACAAAACATCCAATTGAACCAAAATCAACACAAAACCAAAGTTTAATCCTTTTAATCAGGTTCTCTAATTCATGGGGTTCAGTGAAGCCAAACAGCTCAGGTGGCTGGATGTTGAATCCAGCGTTTGACTCTTGGACCGGTCTTTGTCCTCTTCTTGTGTCTGCATCGATCTCTGCAGCTAGCTGATGTCTGCACGGAGAACAAACTCACTCAGAACTCAGATGAACTGCTGTAGATACACAATCCAACCTCTGACACCATGTCATGCTCTTACTTCTGAGCTTCATCAATAAATCAATACAAATATGTCCTTTTATAAAACGTCTTCAAACAGAACGCTTCCTGTCATGTCAAAGTCTCCCTCCTATAACTCTTTACATCACACTACCTAACTTTGTGTGGCAGCAGTGATAAATGTATCCTGGTCATTTCACACACACACACACACACACACACACAGCATTTCTGTAGACACTTCCATCTTTCGATGTTAGAGGCAGAATAACTGAGAGGAGACTTTAATGTGATTTTCTCCCTGAGGCCTTGAATCTCTGCACACAGAAAAGAGTCCTGCCTGATGGTGGAGTGTTCTGTAAATATCAAAGTTCATTTAACTTCTCTGTTCTACTGAGAAAGCATTTCTAGGTTTGCTGTTCTTAAAAACTTCCTCAGATATGAAACATTAAACACAGCCCTGAAGTGATCGCTGACTAGTTTCTCATCTGCAGGATGGAAAAGAGTAAAACAGGACAGGACAATCTTAAATCTTAAATGAAGGAATGTTTAACCCACCTGGTTGATGGATGTGACATTGATCAGAGAGGCTTCACAGGGGATCTCCTGCCAGCTGCAGACAGATGTGACCACATCAGCAGCTCTGATGGAGGCGACTCTGACCATCAAAGACGAACAACACAAATAAATAGCTCTCTCTCTCTCTCTCTCTCTCTCTCTCTCTCTCTCTCTCTCTCTCTCTCTCTGATTTCCAACTATCAACTGTCCTGTCTTGATAGCTTTTAAGATTAGCTTTCAGATAAGAGGTGGTGATGATGGACCTCAGGTCAGCAGGTAGTTTGTTCCAGAGATAAGGACCACAGTAACTAAAATAACTCTTCAGACTTTGCTCTAATTCTGAGTACGGTTAAAAGACCTCCAGCTGATGAGCTGAGCGGTTCAGGTCAGGTTGTAGACTGTATGCTGATGTGAATATGTCACATTCATGTTTGTAACAAACATCTGCTGTAGCAGCACAGTGAATAAATATCCAGCAGCCTCTCTCTCTCTCTCTCTCTCTCTCTCTCTCTCTCTCTCTCTGTCCCCCCCCCCTCTTCTTCTTCTTCTCGTTAGGAAAGTCAAATATTTCTCCTCCTGCTCTCAGCGTCTCTCTGCTCTAACAGCGCTGTCATCACTTCTAATCTCTGCATCAGTTTATTTCTGCTGCTGAAGAAGTCTGAGTTGTATCTGCTGTGTGACACATCTGGAGTGCTCTTCTATCAGATCTGTTTCTGTTAACCCTGATGGAGGGAAGTTTATTGACGTCTCTTTGATTACTGGAAACTGGAGCTGTTAGAAAGCTGCATGTGTCACTTTTAATGTGTGTTCAATAAACAACACAAATTAATGCAGGATTAGTTTTTAATAGAAACTCAACAAACTAGATAGAACAAACTTTATATGACACATTAATCTCAGACTCTTCACATGCTGTCATAACAACAAGCTGACACTGAGATCTAAATATAGATTGTAATTCATGTCGGACTTTGTTCTCTGATGATCCACTTAGTGAAGTACAGAGTTTGCATGAGTAAATATTTACTTAAATTAAGTATGACCTGCCAGTTATATCAAAAATGAACTCTTCTGATTCTACCTTAGAATTCTACCTCTTTACTTTTGGTGTATGTCATGTGGTGTTTAAGTGACTTCTAATCATCAGGGTGCTGGAGCAGGTGCAGGAGGAGATAATCTGCCGTCAGGAGGCAGAGTGCAGGCAGAGATGTCTGTTTAACATAAAGACATCAGACACAGATCATCAACATGCTGATGTTCTGTGTCACAGATTAGAGTGCCAAAGTAAAGACAGAGCAGAGTGTTTTAGAGACAACACTGCTGCAGAAGTCACTTTGATTTAGTGAATCTCCAACTCACCAACAAGAGCCTCTACATATATCTACTCTAATACAAAGAGTTTATTTAGACCTACATAGTGGTTTGAACAGATCGGTCTCCTACTTTATAGAAAACACCCAACATGCACACACACCAAGCGTTCTAACAAACTGAAGACATTAATTTGCTGATTTAACTGAGATAATGAAGAAGATTTTGACTTCGGACCAACCAGCCAGCTGTGGTGTTTCTGTTTATTGTTTCTGTTCTGTCTTTACATTGACTTCCTCCATCAATCAAAATCATGAAAGTTATTAAAATTGTGACTCTATTTTATTTGTAAAAATGAGTTTGAATGGGTGTCTGTCTCTCTCCCTGAGATTGACTGCAGACTAAACAGGGTGAACCCGCCTCTCACCTGACATCATCTGCGATCAACTTTAGCCCCCTGCAAACCTCTAATGAGAAGCAGTATATCAATCAATCAATCAATCAATCTTTATTTATATAGCGTCAATTCATAACAGGCGTTATCTCAAGACACTTTACAAAAGCAGGTAAAGGACCTTACTTATGGCTATATTACTATATTACAAGAGCCCAGCTTAATCCGTCATAGCGTGGCAAGAAAAAACTTCCTTTTAACAGGCAGAAATCTTCAGCAGACCCGGGCTCATGACGGAACAGCCATCTGCTAAACTGTGCTGGGCTTGAAAATGGGATGGGGGAGATGGGACAAGATGCAGAAAGAAGAATAGGATGGGAATGGGGGGGGGGGGCGTCGGGGGGGGTGGGGGGGTGTTCTGGGCAGGCCATCCTCACCAACAGTCCCAAGGAACCTAAGAGAGCTCAAGGAACCTAAGAGAGCTCAAAAGGAGAGGTTAGAATACAAAGATAGTGACAAGCTACTGCTTGTCACTATAGACATATCTTATTACTATAAGATAAGAAAGCTGGGAGAGAGAGAGGGAGAGAGATAAGAGATCCTGGTGCCAGTTCCCCCGGTAGTCTAGGCCTATAGCAGCATAACTATGAGCTGGTCCTAACTATAAGATTTATCAAACAGAAAAGTCTTAAGTCTATTCTTAAAAGTACCTAGTGTGTCTGCCTCCCGGACCCTGACTGGTAGACGATTCCAAAGGAGCGGTGCCTGATAACTAAAGGCTCTACCTCCCATAGTACTTTTAGAGACTATAGGCACCACAAGCAGGCCTGCATTCTGGGAACGTAATGTTCTTGTCGGATAGTACGGTACAATTAACTCTTTAAGATAGGATGGTGCCTGACCGTTTAGAGCTTTGTAGGTCAGCAGAAGGATTTTAAATTCTATTCTAGATTTTATAGGGAGCCAATGGAGAGAAGCCAATACAGGAGTAATGTGGTCCCTTTTCCTAGTTCTAGTCAGAACACGAGCTGCAGCGTTTTGGACGAGTTGGAGGGTCTTTAGAGATTTACCATAGCACCCTGCTAAAATAGAATTACAGTAATCCAACCTGGAGGTAACAAATGCATGAACTAATTTTTCAGCATCATTTTGTGACAGGATCTGCCTGATCTTAGAGATATTACGAAGGTGAAAATAAGCTGTCCTTGAAATTTGTTTAATGTAGGAATCAAAGGACATATCCTGATCAAATAGAACTCCTAGGTTCCTAACAGTGGTACTAGAGGCTACACTAATACTACTAAGGGCCGTCATATCGGCAGAGAAAGTCTCTCTAAGGTTCTTAGGTCCAATCACTATAACTTCAGTCTTGTCTGAGTTGAGCAGTAAGAAGTTTCTGGTCATCCAGGTCCTGATGTCCTTGACGCAGGCTTCTAGTTTACGAAGCTGGTTGGTGTCTTCTGGCTTCATTGCTATGTAGAGCTGAGTATCGTCTGCATAGCAATGAAAGTTCATGGAGTGTTTTCTCATAATACTACCTAGAGGGAGCATATATAATGTAAATAGAATCGGACCAAGCACTGATCCTTGAGGCACTCCATGGCTAACTTTGGTGTACAAAGAGGACTCATCATGAACATGCACAAACTGAGATCTGTCTGATAAATAGGATCTAAACCAACTTAAAGCAGTCCCTGTAACTCCAAGCAATTGTTCTAGTCTCTGTAACAGAATCTGATGGTCAATTGTGTCAAAAGCAGCACTAAGATCTAACAGGACAAGCACAGATAGAAGTCCCCTGTCTGAGGCTAACAGAAGATCATTTGTTACTCTAACTAGTGCAGTCTCAGTGCTATGGTAAGCTCTAAATCCCGACTGGAACTCCTCAAACAAGCTGTTGTTGTGGAGAAAATCACACAACTGATTAGCTACCACTTTCTCTAAGATCTTGGAAATAAAAGGAAGGTTAGATATAGGTCTATAGTTAGCTAGAGTTCCTGAATCAAGAGTAGGCTTTTTAAGGAGCGGTTTAATTACAGCTACTTTAAATGACTGGGGTACATAACCTGCTGCTAAAGATAAATTGATCATATCTAGTATGGAGCTGCTAACTAGAGGAAAGACTTCCTTAAAAAACTTGGTTGGGATTGGATCTAAAAGACAGGTTGACGGTTTAGACGCAGAAATAATCGAATTTAGTTCTGTGAGGTTAAAAAACAGTCGAGGTTGGTATCAGAATTTGGAACCGTTTCTGCCGAATCGAAAATATAGGAGGAATCTGCACGAAGTAAAGGTAGTAAGTTGCTAATTTTGTCTCTAATGTTTAGAATTTTATCATTAAAAAAGCTCATGAAATCATTACTGCTAAGGGCTAAAGGAATAGATGGCTCAAATGAACTATGACTCTCTGTCAGCCTGGCTACAGTGCTGAAGAGGTATCTAGGGTTGTTTTTATTTTCTTCGATAAGAGACGAGTAATAGGCAGTGCGGGCCTGCCGTAGAGCTTTCATATATCTATTATGACTATCTTGCCAAATTAAACGAGATTCTATCGTTTTGGTGGAGCGCCAAATTGTTTCACATTTACGTGACGTTAGTTTTAGAGTACGGGTTTCTAAATTGTACCATGGAGCTGATCTCTGTCGTTTGATTGGCTTCTGTTTTAGGGGGGCGATTGAATCCAGAGTAACTCTAAGTGAATCCATCACACTATCTACAAACTGATCTAACTGAGAGGGACTAAAGTGATTATAGGAGTTTTCAACTAGGTTAGGGGATGGAACTGAAACAAAGGCAGCTGAAATAGCTTCCTTAAATTTAGCTACAGCATTATCATTTAAATTCCTAGAGAGCACTTTTTTATTAAGAGGAGTTAAGGTTGGTAAAAAGAAATCAAAAGTTATTAGGAAATGGTCTGATATCAGAGAATTTTCCAGAAAAACCGACAGACTATTAATTTCAATACCATAGGCTAAAACAAGATCCAGGGTGTGGTTAAATCGATGAGTAGGTTTGTTTACACCCTGGGTGAAGCCAATAGAGTCCAATAGAGACATGAAAGCCGTGCTAAGACTGTCATTAACAACATCCCCATGGATATTGAAATCACCTACAACAATTATTCTATCACTGCTAAGAACTATGTGTGATAGAAATTCTGCAAATTCAGATAGAAATTCTGAATATGGGCCAGGAGGGCGATAAACTATAACAACTAGAACTGGCTGAAAAACTGACTGAGTGCAAGACTTTCAAAAGAGGTATAATTCAGCTTTGGTCGAGGATTGATTATAAGACCAGAATTAAAAATAGCTGCTACTCCACCACCTCGGCCAGTGTCTCGAGCTATATGAGCATTCAAATGACTGGGAGGGGTGGATTCATTTAAACTAACATATTCATCCTGAGAAAGCCAGGTTTCAGTTAAACAAAGTAGATCAATATGATTCTCTGATATTAGCTCATTTACCAGGAGAGATTTAGATGCTAGGGATCTAATGTTTAGCAAGCCGCATTTAATTGTTCGATTTTTTTGCCAAATCGTATTTGTAGTTTTGATTTTGACTAAATTGTTATGATTTACGCCTCTTTTATTGAGGCTGGAATTGCCGAAGACAGGTCTGGGGCGGAGAACAGACACAGTATCTATAGTATAAGTAGGGTTACAGCTATAAGAAGATCTAACTGAGTTACAGTTAGATTTACAGTCACAAGGACAGCTATAGTGGCAGGTAAACAGATCTAAAGGAAGCGCAGAGAAGTGTGTAAGACTGCAGCTCTGCATCCTGGTCTGAACTCTGATGAGTTGTCAGGGTTTGGGACTAATAAACTCTCCTACATTTCTAGATAATAGAGCTGCACCAACCAGAGTAGGATGGATGCCATCTCTAGCTAGCAGACCAGGCTTTCCCCAAAAGGACTGCCAGTTATCTATGAAGCCCACATCGTTTGCTGGACACCACCTCGATAGCCAGCGGTTGAATGAAGACATGCGGCTATACATGTCATCACCGGTCAAATTAGGGAGAGGACCAGAGAAAACTACGGAGTCCGACATCGTCTTAGCAAAACTACACACCGACTCCACATTAACTTTAGTAATTTCCGACTGGCGAAGTCGGGAGTCATTTGTGCCGACATGAATTACAATTTTATCAAATCTACGTTTAGCCTTTGTCAGCAGCTTTAAGTGAGCCATGATGTCGCCCGCTCTGGCCCCGGGTATACACCTAACTATGCCCGCTGACTTCGCTAACTTCACGTTTCTGACTATGGAGTCTCCAATTATCAGAGTTTTTGTCTCAGCGGGTGCGTCGCTGAGTGGGGAAAATGAGTTTGAAACATGAAGTGGTTGGTGGGGAGCCGTGAGCCTCGTTTTCTTACTATGCCTCCCTCGGACAGTAACCCAGCCACTGCCTCCCGGCTGCTCGGGAGCTACCGGGGGAGATTTAACACTATGTCGGCCCGCACCGGCTACAGAAGGCTGGCTAACTGCTGCTGCGTAAGATGACTGTGACTCTGACTCAAAGGTGCGGAGCCTGCTCTCTAACTCAGACACCCTCGCCTCCAAAGCTATAAATAAACTACATTTAATACAGATACCTTTATCAGTAAATGAGGACTAGGAGTAACTAGACATCTGACACACAGGACAAGAGAGAGCAGGAGAGGGAGAGGCAGGGAGAGAAGCCATCGTATGAGAAGCTAACTGCTAAGTTAGCCTGAGAGTACGTAGTTTAACGCAAACCAAAGATCTATAGATAGCTCGCAGGGGTGCTTGGTGATTATTTCGATTACTCAGAGTGTGCAGTGAATGGAGACAAATGTAAGAAAATACACAGGATAAACAATCTAGCTTTAGCTCTATCGATCGGTAGTAGCGATAGAGCGAGACACAACAGGAAGTGATGCAATACGCTCACCGTAGTACGTCAGGACGTCGATCCCGAAGTCCATCAGTATATAGAAAATAGATGGAACATGTAAGTATCTAAAATAAGAAGCAGGGAGAAAATAAGTAATTGACAAAGACGGGGGTTCACTCAACAATAGAGACTTGAAAAGACATGAAAGACGACAGAGCAGAGTGTGATCTGCAGCAGCTCTGTTGGACTCATCATGTCCACTGTTGGTGTCTGAGATCACAGAAACAACAGAAATGATTTGACAGCTGGAAGATTCTCCTGAATTCCAGTTATCACCTCTTTGAAAAGTGTTGCTTCAGCTGTAATGTAAAATCAGGATCTGGTTAAGCATAGCATTTTAGTGGTTATCAGAAGCTTCAGCATCAATGTGAAATGTTCAAATATCATTGATCTGTGACCTGCATTTCAAAAATCTAATCATGTTTTGAGAGTCATCAGTGAGCCCAACTCAGAGGAAATGTGCAGGTTTGAATGTCTGTGAGGAGAGTAAAGAGATGATACTGCAGCTTGTCTGTCTGAGGATTTATATAAATGTGGATATTAGATGTCGAGGGACTGAAAGAGCTGAAAGATGTCTGATTCTCCTTCTGGCTGTGTCCAGCAGAAATGAAGCTCTGCTTATGTCAAACTCTCCTCTGCTTCTGGTGAATATCCAAACTTAAGCTGCAGGGTCTCTTCCATCGAGCTCTCTTTCAGATGTTTAAATCCAGCTTTTACACCCTTCACTCTAACAGTCTGTGTGTCTTTAGCTGAGGACACCACACAAACACTCAGGGGAGGACATGATCCTCTGCTTTGTCTTCTTGTCTTTGTTCTAAATGAACAAAGGCCTCTTTGGAGCTTTGCCATTTCTTTGACCTTTAGAAGTATAAATTGACTTTCATATTGTTTTTCCTCTTGTCACCTTTCTGTGGTTGGTGTTGGATGAACCTTGGCTGATCTCAATGAAACTACTGCATTAATCCGTCCCTCCTGTTGTGAGCTGGATTAAAAGCGACTGGTGTCTTAAAACAAGAAACCAGACTGTTCTGTGTGTTTCTGTCAAAAAGAACGAGTCTCACATGCTGTTTTTAAATGAGACATGTTGGGTCTGCCTCACTGCTGCTTTTGATCTTCTCCACCAGTCTGACTTTGGTTTGTGGATTTTTCTCTCTCGTGGACAGAAAAGTGTCTCACTCACCTCGATGTCAGAGAAGAAAGAATGAAAGAAAGAAAATGTGACAAATGAGAGAAAAATAAATTTTAAACCTTCATGATGGACAGACTGGAAACAAATTATAAGAAGTCTTTTTTTCCATCTAACATTCATTTTATTAGAAGTTCACTCTTTACATATTCAATCTCTTTGATGGTCTCTGATATTTCTGTCAAACAATGCAGAGTGAGATGTGTTGATTCAGATTCATGCAGCTCATTGATCACCTCAGTCTGTCTGAGGTTTGAACTTCTCTTTCATGTTGCTTCATTCATCTGTATTTAACCAAGTCTGAATCTTCAGGCTTTGTTCAAATAATACTCAAGTTAACACTGCTTGACCTCTCGGGGGGTTGACCTCTCCTCTATCTACATGCAAAAAGAACAGATTTTATTTTCTATCATTCAATTATTCTGACCTTGAAAAACAAAAAAAGTATCACTCTTGAAAAGTGTGATAAAGAGCAGAACGTGTGACGTTACAGCAGAAATATGAAAATATCTCTCTGAGTTATGACTGTCTACAATGAGTATGACATGAGTCCAGCTGGCTATGATGTTGTCTGAATCATGTTCACATGGACAGGGTGGCTGTTAACACACACTGACACAACACATCATGGAGGGTTGATGCTTCTTCTTGTGATATCGATAGATAGATAGATAGATAGATAGATAGATAGATAGATAGATAGATAGATAGATAGATAGATAGATACACTGTAAGAAATGTTCGTAAATTTTGCGGTGAAAAACTGTCAATCGTGACAGTAAAAATCTGTAAATCTCAAAAACAGTTTGATACTGTTTATATAACACAGAATCACCGTAAATAAGTTAATCAGGAAAAAACTGTGTTTTTTACATTTTTTCTCTTGAAAAAATACGTTTCCCTACTCTTGCACAGTTTTTTTTAATGGAAAAATTCCGTAATATGTATAACATTCAATACTGTGATTTTTGCATTTATTTCTTGAAAAGAATACAATATTTCACAGTTAAATGTATGTACTGTTGTGCTGATCACTGAAACATACTGTAATATTTATAACAGGTCACACTACAGTTTTTACATTCATTTCTCATAAAGAATGCAGTTTGTAACTACTATTGTACTATACTATTGTGCTGATAACCGAACAACTCAAACTGAAAACTTTATTTTTAATTTTTAACTTTATTTAGATTATTTCTCTGTTGTTACAATGCTAATTGTCATTGTTTTTCATATGGTTGAAGAGCCTGTTTATTTCCCTTTACAATGAATTATATTAACAATATCTATCCTAAGACTACAGTTTGCCTTTAAATGTTTTAAAATGTTGTTTAAATTCATATCTTGAAAATAGCTCTCATATGAACTTTTGTATTATATATATATATATATATATATACACACACACACACACACACACACACACACACACACACACACACACATTTGTTTTAAAACATTAATCTGAGCTATCTATCTAAACTGAGTAGAAGTCGTATGCCCCCCTACAGTTCGTTCGACAGACTGTGCATTCTTTGACAGCGCGCCTGAAATTCAAAACGGGCCAATCAGCGCATCGCATCTGACGCATCATACGTTAACCTCTGACACACTCCGGTTCACGGTCTTCACCAGAGGAGCAGCTTTCATCAGCGTCTGGACTTTTTTATGATTTCCAGCCAAAGCCTGTCGTCAGTACACCTCGGTAAGTACAGCAAAACCAATTAAAGAGACCGAGTGAATTATTAGCAATCGTTTAATCAGTTTGACTGCTTTAAAAAAAATGCGCTGTGTAGTTAGCCGCTTAGCATCAAGCTAAAGCGGGTCCGTCTGTGCTGAAGCCTCCGGTTAGCTAACTACGCTGCTCGTGTTGTGGATATGTGTGTTTTTGACTGTTGAATATGTATTCCTGTAATGTATGTGGAGAAAACGTTACGTCTGTAAAAGCCTATGTTTTACATTGCAAACTGCACCGCAATGAACCCCGACGTGTTTTCAAATGTGTTGGAACAAGTTGTAAGCAGGTGTTTTCTGGATATACCGCGTTAAAGTCGCACTTCTATCGTCACCACAGCAGTACACCAACAGTTACTCAGGATACGACTTTAGCGCCATTAAAATGCACCATCTCACTTTGTGAACGCCAGTGTGAGGGAACTAAATCGTTGGTCGCTCACTTAAAGGAGCACATAGCAGAAGGGCGTCATGTAGCTTGCCCAGTGAGAGGATGCAAAAATGTGTTCACTGCAAAAACGTCCTTTACCTCTCACATGTCCAGAAAGCACAGACATTGGTCAGAAAATGTGATTTGTCCATCAACCAAAGATACACAGTGTGAGAGTCCCACTACAAGTGCTAGCACACAGGGAGCTGCCAGCATGTCAGATGCTGAAAACATTATTGGGGATGGGTCTAATTTCAGTGACCTGTATCTGAGAAATATATGTATGTTTTACATAAAACTGCAGGGACAGCATCTTCTTCCAGTGTCTACCATTCAAAACATTGTTGAAGAAATACAGAATATACACGAGTTGGGACAGACATATACTTTGAATCAACTTAACTTACTTCTAAAAGATATGTCAGCTTCAGATGAAGACATTGTAAAAATCTGTGACACAATTAAACAATCTGACTTGTTGACAGCTTGCCACAGAGGGCCCATGAGAACTGCTTACTCAAGGGCCCAGAGCTTTAAAGACATGTTCAAATATGTGGAGCCCAAAAAAGTATTGTTGGGCAGAGATGAGAACAGGACAGAGAGGTGTGCCTATTATATTCCTGTGCTAGACACTTTAAAGGGTATGCTGGAGTCTGGTTTTTGGCAGGGCCTCATGTCAGTGGATCCTAATGATGTTTCCAAAACAGATGTTCTCTCTGACAGTTGTGATGGTAAGGTGTTTATGTCAAACACATTTTTTCAGGAAAACCCAAACTGTCTCAAGCTGGTTTTATACCAGGATGCGTTCGAAGTTGTGAACCCATTAGGTTCTGCAAAAAAGAAGCACAAGGTTTTGGCTGTGTACTTCTCTCTACTCAACATGCCCCCCCATGTGCGATCAAATGTTGACCACATGCAGCTGGTTTTATTGTGTAGAGAGAAAGATTTTAAGGAGTTTGGCCATGCCAAGGTTTTTTCTGAACTGCTTACTGATCTGAAACAACTGGAGGAAAATGGGATAACAATAGGAGATTAACCTGTAGTAAAGGGAGCTCTCTACTGCATTGCTGGAGACAACCTGGGCTCTCACGCAATTGGTGGTTTTACAGAAAATTTCAGTTCTTCCGAGTACTTCTGCAGATATTGTCTGATTTCTCGAACTGAATTTCAGGGTGCTGATCCTAACATCTGTGGACTGGAGCGGACTCCAGAAATATACAGATCTGCCATTGAACAGCTGGAGAAGGAGGATTCGCCACAAGTACAAGGGATAAAGTTCAGGTCGGTATTTAATACTTTGCAAAACTTTGATGTTTGTTCACCTGGCCTGCCTCCCTGTCTCCCTGTCTTGCCTCAAATACTTCATCAACAAAAAGAAATGGTTCACCTACACAATTTTGAACAGGCGAATCAAGCAGTTTGAATACAAAGCAACAGATGCTTGTTCCAAACCTTGTGAGGTCAGTCCTCAAACACTAAAACTGAGTGGACATGCTGTCCAAAACTGGAACTTCTTGAGACTGTTGCCTCTTATAATTGGAGACAAAGTGCAGGACCCCCAAGATAGTGTGTGGCAGTTAATTTTGCAGCTTAAGGACATTGTTGACCTGATTTGTGCTCAGCAAATTTCCATAGCTCAGGTCGCTTATCTGGATATACTCATCCAAGAATATTTGGAAACCAGGAAGACACTATTTCCAGATATCAACTTGAGACCTAAACATCATTATTTGCGGCATTATTCAGGACTGATCCTGAAATTTGGCCCACTCATCAGGCTATGGACTATGCGGTTTGAGAGCAAACATAGTTATTTCAAAAGATGTACAAGGCATCTGAAGAATTTCAAAAATCTGTGTTTGATTCTTTCAGAGAGGCATCAGATGTTTCAGGCCTTTCTTTCTGCTGGGTCAGTAAGTCCTCCAGCCTTGCAAATAAAAGACAGCTCACCATTTTACTCAGAGCTTTACAGTGAGCAAGTTAAAGGCACAGTCCTCCATTTTGGCTTCACTGAAAGAAATACAACAATTCATGTTAACGTGCAGTATAATGGGATCATTTACAAGAAGGGCCAATTTGTTGTCACTAAGAATGATGATTCCATCGAGTTTGGTGAAATCATCCTCATTCTTGTGAAAGATGAATTTGCACTTCATTTTCTCATGAGAGTGCATGATGGGGAATTTCTTTCACACTACCACATGTACACTGGAAGATTAGAATGCAGACTTGTTAGTGACCTGGTTGACATGTGGCCTTTATCATATTACATACAAAACGGAAACCAGATTGTCCCACTGAAGCACAGTCTCTTTTCACACTAAGTGCTTTAATTACAGTGGGCCATATGCTAAATTCTCTTGTCTGTGTCTTAACAGATATGGCTCAGTCACAGATGCCAGAGAAGCTGTGTGATGCTGTAGCAGCAGTGCTACCGGATCTTCCTGATTGCGTTGTCAAGACAGTAGAAGATACTTTGAAGGCACTTGGTGCCGATACAACAGCTGATTTAGTGTACATTACAGAGGGAGACTTGCTGCCAGTATTAAGGCCAATACAAGCCAGACGACTGGTTGCTGCCTGGGCCCAAAATGGTGAGTTTGAGTGGGCCATGAGTGGGAAAAGTTTGGGAACCACTCAACAAATTATCTAGAAATTTATAAGTATGTTACATTCTGTTACAGAGGAGAAAAACATTCAAGGTATAATGCTTTCAAATGTTTTTTTGTTGTACTTTTACAGACTCATCCACTCCAACTCCAGCCCCGGCATGTTCCTCTCCAGTGTCTCTCCTTTCCTCTCCTTCTTCATCCTCAGTCACTGCCTCACCAGCATCATCCACAGCTACATCATCACCTTCAGGAAACTGTTATGCACTTGCACCAAACTGGGTAGACAATTTTCAGATACCATGGCAGAAGCTCCCTGAAGAGTTGGTACAGAGTTTGGAAAGACAGAAAGGCCAAGTGCCCGACTACGACGAGAAATGGTGAGGACTGTGGTCTCTGAGATGATGAAGATTTGTAAGAATCCAACCAAACACAACACCACAGAGATAGCAAAAAGGATGGTGGCCAGGTATCCAAAGTCTCTTCAAGATGTGATTGATGGTGATGTTATTGGACTTGGATACCATTCCCTGGTAAAGCAGCTCCAGTCAAGAGTTGAAAATGTCAAACGACCTGACACACCAAAGATAAAGAAACGCAAAGTAGCATCAGATGATGACACCGATGAAATAACTGCTGAACAAAGAGCAAGTGTTCAGGACACGTATGGCTGTGTCAACTGGGAGCCGAAACATTTGCCACTCCCTGAGACTGTGGAGAGTCAGCTAGAAAAAAAAGAACAAATGAAGATGTTTGATGAGATGAACTACAATTCAGATGCTGTGAAAGAATTAATCAAGTCCACCTATTTCACACAGCGCAAAGAGATCAATAAAGGTGCAAGCATCCAGAAATTATGCCAGGAATGGCCATTTTTGTTTAAGGAAGTTGGTATGGCAGCACACTTCCAGGAACTGACTGGCATTAGTTTGATCGAGTCCTTCCTTGCCAATGTGGACAAAAAGGGGGCACGTCTGCTAAACTTCTTCAAACGTGTTGATGCACATAAACGCAAACAAGTTCTGGATGCTCTTCTAAAGCAGGAAACTGAAAGAGGTCAGTCCACTGGTTGTTCAGAAGAAATCATACAGATGGTGCTTCTTTTACTGGCTCATTTTGATGAGAAAGAAGAGCATCTGTTCCATTTCGTTGAGAAGACAAGCCTTGCTGAGGAGGTTCAGATGAAGGATGTTCCACCAACACCCTGCCTTATTGTGTGTGGTAAGTAAACTGAACCAAACCTGTAAGAAATAAGTACCACTGGATTTGTATTTATGGCTGATATTGAAGCTCTTGTCTCTTGTATTTTTAGGGTCCTCCTGCTTTGCCGCTGAGACATTTATGTTGAGCATCGACCAAGAGATTGTCAACAACCACATCACTTCCTTCACATCTGCCATCTGCCTGATGTTTGGCAGTTACTACTGCTTCAACATACACTACCCAGTGGAACTACGGTCTACACTGGAGTTCCTCCAACGGTAAAATTTCTTTCTTTTTATAATATTAGAAAATACACTGCATTTGATGACCCATCTGATGTTTTCTTTCTTTCTTTCTTTCTTTCCTTCCTTCTTAAAGGTGTTTCTTTTCAATAAATCCTGAGAAAGGCACCAAAGTCGAGTGGAATAAGAAGAAGAAAGTGTTCTCAGTCAATCCCAGGGTCCTCACTCTGATCTCAGACCTTGCTGACCACGAGTGGACCTACCAGTGATGCTGAGGGATGATATGATAAAAGGTACACTGGATGTTATATAAAATGCAGATATTTTGTTGTTAGACTTAAATTTCTGAAAGTTTTACAAAAGCTATATTTTTACTAGATAAATTATCTGGTACAGTTTGTACATGTTGCTAGTTCCAGAATTGTCTTAAAAATGGTAAAGCTCTCAAGTGAAGTGTTACAATTCCTTGCAGTCATAGAGATTGTATATTCTTTAGCTTTATGATGCAAGATTTGAAATTTTGCTCCCCTTCAGGGATGATTTTATTTTGATAACGTGAAAATGATACCCTGTATGTAGACTGATGTCACTTTGTGGTTATATTTGTACCAAAAAATGCACTTAAATGTTCTCAAATTAAGTCTCAAGGTTTCTTGGCAAATTGTGTCTTGTCACTTTGAAACAGTTTCAAAGTGAACATTTCTTACATGATGTTTTTATAGATGATGTTATGATGTTATTCATAGATATTTTGTGATATGTAAAACTTCAAATATTTGATATTTACAACCTCACAAATATCAAATAAAGAGTTTATATATTTGAAAAGTTTAAGGTGGATATTTTTTGTGTTGCTGTTTTAGTACATTAAGTAATTTGACAATATTAATTCATGCTCTTTGTTTTAAGTTTACAGAACAGAATGAATGATAACAGTGGAAATGCTAATTTGGCTGAATATTCAAAGTATATTAATTTTTTTCTTTACATGTGATCTTTTCTTATTTTATATTATGTTCTGATTCTACTCTGATAAATATAGAGAAGTAAAGTATGCTTCAAACATCTTTTGTTAGATTTTTACATTGATGGATTTAAGCAGTAGTTTATAATTCATAGTACTAATTATACAATTAATGTACATGCTTTTACAGTAAAATATGGACTAAAACACCATTTTTAACCATAAAATTAGCAGCACTAGCACTCATTGCTATTACTAATAGACATTGATTTACTGTAATTTTTGAGGGGAATTTCGGTGCAAACCTTAATATTTGCAGTAATTTTTGGGAATTTTTACAGAATAAATTAGTAGTTTATATTTTAGACTGTTTATTGTCAAGCAAAAAACCGTCATATGCCATGAAACAAACTTTATTTTATGCGGTATTTCCATGTAAATTTTCAAGTAAAACAATTTTTTTTAAAGGTTCAAACTTTTTTTTTTAACAGTAAAATATGGAATGAGGCACATTTTTTAACTGTAAAATCAACAGTATCGATAGTAAATGAAGAAAATGTTTACCGTAATTTTACGGTAGTGTTTCGGCAACCACAGCTGCCGGAAGTTTACCGTTAAAACAACAGTTTTCTTTTTACAGTGTAGATAGATAGATACTTTATTGATCCCGAGGGAAATTCAAGGCATCCAGTAGCAGTATACAGACAGGCAGGACACAAGACATTAGTTACAATACACACCCGCTGTCAGCCCTCCCCTCTGTATACAATAATCCCCCAAACAAGATTTAGCAGCCCCTATGTGACTAAGAGTAAACATAATTATATGTTAAACCTGTGCAGTTAGCATTAGCAATTAGACTTAAAACTTATATAGCATAATGTACATAACCTGTGAGGAGAGAAAAACATGTGTTGGTTAAAAGAGACCTGTAAACAGTTTAAGAGCCTTAGAAACAAAGTGCTGACCTTCTAGAAACTAGTTACATGTGCATGTACAGGGTGTTTGAGCTTATGCCAGAGGTGTGAGTACAGTCGTTAAACAGTCAATGCAGGAATGTAAATTGGCTCACCAACTTAAAGGAGCAGTGATTAGCATTAAGTGTCCTAGACAATAAGCTGAAACCAGGAGTGATTTGGGTGATTATCATTAAGTACCCAACTATTGAGGAGCAGATTAGCATTAAGTGTTGAAGACAATAGAGTGAAACTTGACCTAATTAGGGTGATCATGTCAACCATTACAGATGTAGCTAAACACAACAGTAGGATGAAACCAGACATGATTAGGGTGATTATCTTTAGAGTGACCAGTGCTCAGTAAGGTGACTATCAATATGCATTAAAGTGTCCAACTGGAGGCTGACTCTGAGGTCAGCAGTGCAGATGAGGAATGAAGTGAAAAGAAAAAAAGAGCTCAGGGTTCACCGTGTGCTTCTTCCCTGCCGTGACAGTGAGGTGTTGTACAATCTGATGGCCAGGGGGACAAAAGAGTTCTTGAGCCTGTCCGTGGAGCACGGCTGTGACAGCAGTCTGTCGCTGAACATGCTCCTCTGCCCGGTGAAGGTGCTGTGCAGAGGGTGGTGTGTGTTGTCCATGATGGAGAGCATTTTGTCCAGAGACCTCCTCTCTACCACTGTCACCAGTGAGTCCAGCTCTGTGCCCACCACAGAGCCGGCCCTCCTCACCAGTCTGTCCAGGCGTGCTGCGTCCCTCTTCTTGCAGCTTCCTCCCCAGCACACCACTGCGTAGAGGAGGACACTGGACTCCACAGACTGGTAGAACATCTGCAGCAGCTTTTTGCAGATGTTGAAGGACCCCAGCCTTCTCAGGAAGTACAGACGACTCTGTCCCTTCCTGCAGGTAGTGTCCATGTTAGGCGACCAGTCCAGCTTGTCATCCAGCTGCAGCCCCAGGTACCCGTAGGTCCTGACCACCTCCACGTCGACCCCGCCGATGGAAACAGGTTCTAGATGTGGTTTGTTCCTTCGGAAGTCCACCACCATCTCCTTGGTCTTGGAGGTGTTTAGCTGCAGATGGTTGTCACTGCACCACGTCACAAAGTCCTCGATCAGGCTCCTGTACTCCTCCTCCTGTCCATCCCTGACACAAGCAACTATCGCAGTGTCGTCCGAGTATTTCTGCATGTGGCAGAGCTCAGAGTTATACTGGAAGTCAGAGGTGTACAGGGTGAACAGGACAGGGGAGAGCATGGTCCCCTGTGGTGCTCCGGTGCTGCTGACCACAGTCTCAGATGTGCAGTCCTTCAGTCTGACGTACTGTGGTCTCTCTGTGAGGTAGTCCGTGATCCACCTCACCAGGTGCGAGTCCACCCTCATCTCGGTCAGCTTGTCTCTCAGTAGGAGGGGATGGATGGTGTCGAAAGCGCTTGAGAAATCAAAGAACATGATTCTCATCACGCTGCTCCCTTTGTCCAGATGAGAGTAAGCCCTGTGTAGAAGATAGAGGATGGCATCGTCCACGCCCACCTTTGCCTGGTATGCAAACTGCAGGGGATCCTGTGCGTGTTGTACCTGGGGGTGTGTAGAGGGGTGCTGGGGGGACAGGCACTGGCTGCAGCGACGGGGCTGTCGAACCTGTTAAAAAACAAGTTGAGCTGGTTTGCTCTCTCAGGGTCCCCGTCTTCTGTGTTGTTGTTTTTCTTTTTGCAGCCTGTGATGGTCTTCATGCCCTCCCAGACCTCCCTCATGTTGTTCTGCTGCAGCTTCTGTTCTACTTTCCTTCTGTACTCCTCCTTTGCCTCTCGGAGTCTGACCTTGAGTTCCCCCTGCACACGCTTCAGCTCTGCCTGGTCTCCCTCCTTGAATGCCCTTTTCTTCCTGTTAAGGATCTCCTTGACATCGCTGGTGATCCAGGGCTTGTTATTCGGGAAGCAGCGCACAGTTTTAGTGGGAACCACAACGTCCATACAGAAGTTCATGTAGTCAGTTGTGCAGTGTGTGACCCCCTCAATGTCATCACCATGGGTCTCTTGTAGGGCACTCCAGTCAGTGGTCTCAAAACAGTCTCTGAGCGCCTCCTCTGCCTCAGGAGACCACTTTCTGAAGGTGCGAGTAGTTATCGGTTGTCTCTGGATCATAGTTTTGTACTGTGGCTTTAGTAGGACCAGGTTGTGGTCGGACTTACCCAGAGGTGGTAGGGGGGTGGCAGTGTAGGCGTCCTTCACGTTTGCATACAGGAGGTCTATTGTCCTGTTCTTCCTGGTGGGACAGCTTACAAACTGGTGAAAGTCCGGTAGTGTGGAGTTCAATGTAACATGGTTAAAGTCCCCTGAGATGGCGATGAAAGCATCCGGGTGCAGCATTTGTAATCTTGAGGTGGTCGCGTGGATGACGTCACACGCAGTTTCGGCGTGTGCCCGGGGTGGAATGTAAACACAGACCACGATCGCGTGAGAAAATTCCCTCGGCATGTAGTAAGGACGGAGACCCACCGCCAGCAGCTCGATGTCTTTGCTGCACGTTGCCTCCTTCACAGTAACATGTCCATGGTGGCACCATCTGTTGTTAATAAACAGCGCGAGTCCTCCTCCTTTCCGTTTGCCGCTGCGTTTCATGTCTCTGTCCGCTCTCACTGTAGTAAAGTCCGGTAGATCCACGTTAGCGTCCGGGGTGTTTTGAGTCAGCCAGGTTTCTGTGAGGCACATTAAACTGCACTCTCTAAATGTCCGGTTGTTCCTCACAAGAGCAGCCAGCTCGTCTGTCTTGTTGGTTAGACAGTTTACGTTCCCCATAACTATCACCGGAACCGAGGGCTTGTACCTCCATCGCTTAGCCGCGAGCTTAGCCCTTACCAGAGCCCCGGCTCTACAGCCTCTATACCGCCGCCTCAGCTCCTCTGGTATCGGGTGAACGATGCCGGCTTGTCCCGCTGACCGGAGCGAGAGCAGCGTTTCCCTTGAATAAGAAAGTTTTCCGCTGCTATTTCCACGAAGGCACGAAAAAGTATCCATAGGATACATAAAGTTATACACTGAAGGTGTACTATAAAAACTATATAGTATAGTACTATAAAAACTATAAAAGTAGAAGTTGGCACAGAGCCACAACAAACGAATAACATATCAGACGGGTACGACAGGGACGGAGCTACTGAATGTGCGGCCACTCACGTCGGCGCACAGGTGAGAAGTACTACACATTAAAGTGGTGTTATGTTTTTGGAAGTTCTTGGACAATGAGGAGCTTTAGATGGATGATCGTTCTGAGAAGCACATTGTTGTTGATCTTAGAAGTACTGAGGCTCAAACAGTTTGCAGGCGATGATGTTGACTTGTGTTGTGACTCTGTGAAGAACTGGAATCAGAAAAGGCAGGTGGAAGTCTACTGAACCAGCAACTTCAGGGTATTTTGATCTGAGGAGCATATCATGACCCATATGAACACAAATTTAATGTTTTATAGATTATAGTTGAGAGACTCCAATAAGTGCTTGAAGCTCTGTGCTCTGAGAGGGGATGAGCCGCAGGCTAAAACTGCTGTGAGGCCGAGTCAGCTCAATGGAGAGAGAGAGAGAGAGGCTTTGTCCAAAATGAACATCAGCTCTGATATGAATTTGATGAAATACTTTATTTAATATAACACTTTCACATGTGCGATGGGAAATGATACTTTAACATGTCAAAGTGAGCCTTACACTTAAAGTCAACTATCTTTTTGTTGGTTTATTGTTTTTTTAGTTGCATTATCATAAACAGAGAAATGCAGGTCCTGGTATTCTTTTCAGTTCATCTGCCATTAGGACAAGAAAGTCTATTTCTCAAAAAAGTCACTGATTGAAACTTTTTCATGTTAAAAAAAGTCTTTTCTCTCTCTGATTGATTAATAATAACAGGAAGTTAAAAAAGGACAGTGAGGAAGAATGTTATTAAGTGCAAAGATTTGAATGTCTGGCCTTCATCTGGAGCTTTACAAACTCTGATAAAGGTGCATCTTACAGGTAAAACATGAGACTCATGGACGCTGATGAAAAGTTTGCAGTACAGTAAAACAAAGAGGACCTCATGTGTTCTGCTGCTGCTCTGATTTTGAATATGCAAACTCTGTATGTGGCTGGGAGAACACAGTATGATCTGTGTTTACAGGATGTAACACTTTCGCTGGTGCTCTTGTTTACTGAGAATCTTGCAGACCTGTGTGTTGTGTCATCGTCCTTCCTCCATCAGCTCGTGCCAGCCAAAGATGATGAATTATGGAAATGTGGAGCAACAGCTGTTAATGGATGAGCAGCTAGGAGAGTAGAGATGGATAGGGCTGGTGGTGGAGGAGCTGTGGTGTGCTGGTTGTGTGCAGTCTTTTGTTAAAGACATTGAGTTCATTGTTGTTGGTAGAGTGTGTTCTCGTCTTATCGTAGAGCTGCAGAAACTCCAGAGGGATCTGAGGGATAAAGAGGCAGAGCTGTTGATGTAAAAAATGTCTTTGTCCTTCTCCTGATGTGAATAAAACCTCGGAGCAGGAACCACCAGTATAGGTTTTGCTGAATTGTTTCCACAGCAGGAGTTATTCTAATCTGATTTTATAATCTTCTCAGCTATTTTGTAGACATTGTGATTCCGTCGAACTATTGGTAAAGACAAATAGTGTCATCATAGTATAACGGACTCTGTTGCTCATTCTTCTCCTTTTGCATCATTTGTTTTACATCATGTCTCTGGTGACCCCTCCAGCCTGACAGAGATAGTCTCCTGCTGTGTGCTGCATGTGTGAACAGCCAGGTCAGGAGAATGTCTGGAGCCTTTGCATGTGTGAAATATCTTTACAAAGATAACACGTTACATTTGGAGTGAGAACAAGCTGATCTACGATCTCCTCAAAGGCTGCATTGCATTCTGGTCAATTGAGTCTGTTGTTTAGTTACAGATACCCCAGCCTTTCTTTGTAAGCTGAAAAAAAAAGACAAGACTCATGAACACTATTAATGACATTGTGATTACCAAAATCTGTTAATGTTTTCTTCCTAAGTGTCTTTCCATCATACAAACCTTTTTTTTCTAAATTCAACTTAAAGGTCATATTTTATATTCCTTTTCAACAAGTGTCAGAGCTCTTTATAACATGTCTGTGAAGTTTCTAATCATCGACTTTGATCCTGTATCATCCTGTCAATAACCTCTGTATGTGATCCCTGCTCTGAACAGGCTGTTTCTGTGTTGGCAGCTTTAAATGTAAGTGTGCTGTTTGACCACGCCCCTCTGTGGTATGGGGTGTGGCTTGGGTTTTCTTGTACCATGTCAGATTGTTTACGATGAGAAGGCAGACTCGGAGAGCAGAACTATAACACTGAGTTGTGGGAGTGTCAGTGACCTGGGGGAGGGCTTACTGCCCTTTGTGATGTCATAAAGTAAAACAATGTCGTAATTGTCTGTTTGAGCACACATTTTCTGAAAAGTGGAGCAGGCCAAAGACGCATGATTTAGGCATAATTTTAGGCAGGTTTGTTGACAGGATAGGGACACATGTATTGCATATGAGACTGAAGAATTCAGAAACATTGTGTGATGAGTTTCTGTAAATCAGAACAGTTGAATTGCTGCTCCACAGGGGTTACATTTTCCACTTTGTCTGTTTGAGGGAAACAAGAGTTTCTGTTTGTTTGCTGAAGAGGCAGATTGTAAATTAGAAATCAATGTTATCCAGTCATCTTTTTGATTCTCATGGTGGGAAACAATTTCTGTTCAGCACTCTGTTTCTGTATCCAGTATTGTTTGACTTGTTTTTGTGTGCGTGAAGCACAAATGAATAATTTCTGGGTTGTTGAAAGTTTGTCAGAACATTTCATGGAAGTCAGATTGATTTCCTCACATTTAGTTTGTGTCCACAGTCAATTTAAAGAACTGGAATTTCACTGAATCCATTCAGCACTGAAGCAGCATTGTGTTTGATATAATGACATTCAGCAGACAAAGAAGGAAACAACAAATCTCAGCAGATGCTCAGTAAAACATATCCTGTAACTATTTGTAGATTATATCTTCTCTGCCTTTTATGTCCAATGTGTGACATGGTGAGAGGTAACGGAGCTGCAGACATAATGGATATAAAATGCAATCTGAATCAGTTTTCTTACTGTTTGTGATGAATGAAGTTTTTAGTTTGTCACTGTTGCTTTCTGGATATCAAAATATCAAAAGATGTACTTTCATGTTGCAGTTTTGAGATGGTTGTGGTGGGAGGGGATTGGACATCCCAGGTGCCTCCCCAAAAATCCTAAACTGTGATTGGCTAGTTACCTTTTCAGAGACAAGACTTGTAACAGGCAGATATTCCTGACTCTCATGGCTTTTTGTAATCAATAGGGAGAGTGAGTTCACACTGTGTTCTTTCAGCAGGTTGTTGTGTGTGAGGAATGCTGCCTCCCTGAGAAACTCACACTGTCTGTTTCTGTGTGAGCAGCTTCATAGAAACTGATAGAATATTAGGCCTTTTTCTGCTTATAATCAAAGTGTTTACTGCAATAATGTATTGTTGAATAAAGGTTTGATCACCAAATACAAAGGAATGATTAGATATCCATTGCATGAATGATTGTTGCTCACATTTATATTATATCCATTATTATATCATGTTTTACTCTAAGTGTTTTAATCTAATTGTTTGAGTTTTAGTTAAGAGGTTAAAGGTATTCTGTGAAGAGGGCTTGCAGAAGTGAGTGCACATTCCAACATGTGTTTGATGTGACCCTTTAAACTGAATCACTCACCAAATCAAACAAAGGTTTAGTTTAAGGCCCTGAACAGTTAATCACTCATCCACTTTTATTTAGGTTGAGTGAGTCTTGATTCTTAATTACCTAAATTGTCTTCTCCTTAAAAAGAATTAGTTACTAGACCAGATGTCAGGTTATGATAAGAAACAGGTAGGAAGTGTCTTCCCCTACAGATTGGACAAAGGATTCAGGAGTATGATGCACCAATGAGAGAAGGGGAACCAAACATCAAGAGACGCATAATTTGGAAAGCTGCCCAATCAGAGGAAGGAAACCGCACATTCTCAAATGCATAATTTGGTTAGATATTCTCTGTCTAATGTATAAAAGGGTTCAGGGAAAGATAGTCGGGGCTCAGACTTCGCAAACTGGCCAGGTATCTGTCTGTCATCAGGGACATGTTGAACATGTTGAACCCAGAGACTCTGTAACTTGTATTCTTGATTCATCGGGTTAATAAACTCTGTTAACCTGAAAGAGACGCCTCCAGTCATTCCTCTCATCCCATCAAAAGAATGCGCAGAGATTTGAGGTAATTATTTAGAGGAGTCAGATTTCTATTAACAACATAGGAAAAGTTTTAAATAGCAACTTTTATCCTTCAAAACACTGCAGAGTGTATCAACTCCATGTGTCCTCTAAGCTGAGGGAATACACACAGTTACATGAAGCACTCAGTTTCAGACTCTGCTTTCACACTCTTGTCACCTACAAACATATTTCAGGAGAGTTTTTGTGAGCTGCAGGGAACGAGGAAGTCTTTGAGATGCAAAGATTTCAAGTTTTTCTACAAAGATTCCTGTTTGTTCGGAGCATTATTTATGAAGCAGTTCCTACAGTATGCAGCCTCAAGAGATTATTTTATTATCTTAACTTCTTGCATCTAATTTTCTTAACCATGTCTCACATCTGTTACTAAAAATAGTTATTTTGGAAAAGCCTAGAGCAAAATGAAAATGTGTTCACAGTAAAACAACGAGTCACTTTGCAGGAGAAGTAATCATATTGAGACATCTACAAGTATTTCAATAACAAAATGCTTTAATCAAAGAGTTCTTTCTTCTGTTCTTTTTCCTCCTTGTTGTGGACAATTCTGTTTTTCTACACGGTCATTTACAGCCTGAGCTTCTCTCATAAATCTTTCCTATGTTCTTTAGATGATTTTAATTCTCAGGTGAAGGAATCAGTATCTTTCAGTTCAGTCTGTAGATAACCTCCATCAAGTTTCCACCATCATCCGCACAGATCCTTCACATGGTCTCTAATAAGAGTTCATGCATTTGCAGCAGGGAGATGTGTCACAGGTGGGGAGTTTGTGTGTACAGTTTACTAATGCAGCAGTGCTTGTCATTTTGGATCAGATGGAAGAGTTAGTGGTTAGAAACACATGATCTGTGGAACGTGTCTGACATGTGTCTCTGATACAAGTTGAAGCAGCCCTGAAAGGAGATGCAGCTTCCACAGAGTCACAAAGAGCTGATAAGAAGTCAAACAGAGTCGAGTTCTGAGCCTGAACAAGCTTTGTCTTTCTCTTTGTTGTTCACATGTGCATGAATCTGCAGCTCCACCTTCACCATGTGTAAACTCGTGAATATTTCACCAGGAGTTGTTCTTTGAATTCCTCATGATAAATGTAATGGCAGTCATGTTTTAGTCTCCACTGACTCAGATGCCCTAAACTGTGTTCATGGATATTTATGAAGTATCGGTGAGCTGAAGAGACTTGTTGTTCTGTTGTGTAGACGGCCTTAAATCTACAACTCTTATCTGCTTCTAGTCATCTGAGCTGCTGTGTTTTGATTTGAATCTGTGCTGAAGTCTTTTTACATCATTCACATGAGCAGCAGCTGAGTGAGCTGAACCCTGATGCTGTTTAACAGGTCGATCAGAGGGGATACATGGAGCTCAGTGATTGAGACGCTTCAGTCTCTTTGTGCTTCCTGCTGTTATCACTGAAGACCAACAGCAGCTGTGATGGAGCTGACTGTGCTGCACACACTCTCATTCAATATTCACAATCACTTTAGTCTTATTCACAGGATCAGTATTACCTGGAGACATCATTCTCGCGTTGACCTCAAACCTCTGTGTTGTGTGGCCGATTCACTGAAGACCACCTGCAAACACAGGTGACACAGTGTGTCCACATTAGGACACCGAGGTATTAACTGGAGACGTCTTCATTTTGTCGACTAAAGATGAACCAAAACAAAAGAATCAAACATAAGAAATGTTCGGTAAGTAAAGTGAGGTGCAGGAGGGAAGGAGAAAAAATATTTATTTCTCTGTTTCACAAATAATAGTGATAATAATGATGGTAGCTGTGACAGTACAGGCAACAAAAGCATGTAGGTAACCACAGTGGAATATTTAAAGGGTTCTCCTACTACTACTGATGATGATGATTGTTATGGCTTCAGATGGCTTCAAGTATTCCACTGCTGAGCGGGTTTAACACACACGGTCAACAAACTTAAAGCAGTCGTGGATCTGAAGTCGACTTATGAATTTATTAACAAAAAACTGTTGTCAAAAAATTAAACTGACCAAATGAAATAAATAAATCATGAGGTTATCATCTCATGTTAGCTGCAGTTTAACTCTCATTAGCCTCACCCTGGTCTCATTCATCTCTTTTAATGTCCTCGCTGTTATACGAAGTGGTTCTGCTCCAAAGAGGGAGGAACAATGCACACATACCCCGAATCAATTTACAAAAGCTCAAATCAAAATAAGCTCACATAAACAATAATTTGAATGAATCAATCTAATGCAATCATGTTTGGCTCTTTTGTAATGTTTAACAAGAAATCAATTATATTTCTGTCTGCTCCTAACAATATAAAAAACCCCAATAATAATAATGTTCTTTTATTTCCTCATGATGAATGTTCACGACTTCAACCTAACTCTCTCCAAAGCTCTGTGCATGACTTCAGACTTTACAGTGTTCATTAATGTCATGAAAGCTGATGGAGGCCTCTCTTATAATTAATGCTCAACGCTTGACTGGAAATCTTCATAGTCTTTAAACTCTCAATACTGAAATAAATGGTTCTCATTAATCCAAACCTAACTCCTGCTGAGCCTTTTTCTTAACTTGGTTCTAACATTTAACTCTTTCAGGACAAGCAAACATTGATTCAGCTTTTCTTCTCATCATGTGGTATCTTTGAGGGTTTAAGCAGAAGCAGTAACTTTGTCTTTCTTTGTCGTCCTAACAGATATGATGTGCTGAGACGTTACAGATGGTTACTGTGTTTCTGCTGTGTGGTCACTTTGTTCTGATTGGTTCTCATCTGATTGTACTGTGCATGCCTCAGATGGCTGAAACTAGCTACATCACATGATCACATATTACCCAGCAATCATCACTGTACATTTGGATATAACGAAACTATCAAAGTAATTCTGAAATAATTCATTTAATCAAATTGTTTTCATATATATCGTAGGTTTAATGTTTATGTAAAATAAAACCATGATAGAGATCAGAGTTCCTCTTTAAGGTCATTTATAACAAACGACACAGTGTAACTATTAATGTGTGCTTTTCCAGACATGAGTGAATATCTGGTTATCAGTCCAGCTGACTTTCATGAGGTCAATGTGGGGGGCTTCTTGAGATCATAGATAATCAATGCAGCTCAACTGTTAGTTGTTATGCTGTTGTTTCTCATCAATCACTTCATTAGTGTTTGATTCATGGCTGCACAGTTTGTTCACGTTTCATAACAACAATCCTGCTCAGAGCTGCTTCACACTGTAACAGACTAATAGTAGATTGTAGTAAGTGAAGGTTAATGTAGCTTTACAAATGAAGCTTCATAATGAGAGCTGAACATTGTTTACAGAGACAGCTCCATCTGAAGTGCACAGACAGCTGCTGTACTTTGAGGACTGAACACACTGGAGAAAGTCACTTTGCATTATTAACTGTGCTGCTTCACACTTTACCCACCCAAAGATCACTTTACTTTTTGGAAAAGGCTTGAACCTTAAAACTTCACATGAACAGACAGTAGACACGTTTGAGCCTCTGGATTTCTCTCTGAAAGTGACCAACAGACTCGTCTGATTCAGTATAAGATTTAAACTGTTTCAGATCGGGACAGTCGTGTCCTCCAGACTAGCCTGCAGCTGTTCAGCAGGTCAACATTGGTAATGTCCTCTTGGAATGTGGACAGCAGCTTTGTGCTTGAGTGTCTCAGACAGCACTCTCCTTCTGTGTTCATCTGACTCAATGATGGAGATCCACTGAGGCCTTCTTGCTCTCATGGTAATAGCTGCTGCTGTATTGATGCTGATTGGTTAAAGGTTTCAGCATGTCTGATTTCCTCCCACAATATGTTTCACTCCTGTCAGTTATAGTCCATTCAGAGAGACTCATAAGTGCTGTAATGGATCCTCATGGTGCATGCTCTCTGTGCTGCTCTCTGTACACACTCCTACTTAAAGCAGAGACGGTGGACAGGTTCATTGGTATGTAAACAGAGCTCTTATATAGGGCGAGGACACACTGGGATCATAAACAGGCTGACACCTGGCTGTGCTGCTGGAGCAGAGAGGTTCAAATGAAATCTAAATCAGGAACATTCTGGAAAGTGTGACTGAAATGAATCACTCCTTTCTCCGAACATTTTCTGCAGCAGCTCTTTGAAAACCCTGACACACTGTATCTCTGCTGCCAGGTGGTGAGCCTCTCAGAAGTTGTTTTCACAGAGTTCTCTTTGCTCTACAACCAGGTACCACACGCAGCAGAAATAATATCTCTATTAGAATGCAAAGGATGCTCAGACCTTCTTTTCTTCATAAACCATGAGCTCCTTTTCTCTGACTCATTGTCAGATTTCTGCATGAGTAAAGATACTGTAACTTTTGCCCTGCAGGAAAGCTTTTAAAATCCATACTGTATAATATCTTGAGTTATTGCAGCCCTCGTGTTTTTATATGATCCCTGGAGACTTTTACATTCAATATGAAATATGCAGAACATAAAACAAGTTATCACTGTAAAATCCTGGAAGTACCAGTATTTTTAGAGAAATCTATTTTGTAATTACCGTAAATTCCGGACTATAAGCCGCTACTTTTTTCTCACACTTCGAGCACTGCGGCTTCTACTCCGGTGCGGCTAATGCATGGATTTTTTATGGGGGACAATGAGCTTCTGCCGCAAAAACATTTGACTTCGTCACGTCGGATCTTAGTATCAGTCATTTTGCGCTTCATGCACGCACCCTCATGATGGAAAACACACGGAGAAATACATATGATGCAGCTTTCAAGTTAACGGCGATCGACCTGGCTAGCAAAGAAGCTAACAGAGCTGCTGCACGTTAAGATGACACTGACAGCGACAACAGAGACTGAGGAAGTGAGTAATGAAGTCATTCTGAGGCAGTGAATGGATGGACTTTTTCTTGTGAAATATATTACGGTCATCTTTTTCTTCAGCCGTGTTACAGACACCGTCGGCTAGGCTTCGTATTGTAACGGTTCATGTTGTAAAGTCAGTAGTTGATAATGTGTTCATAATTCCGATTATGTGGAGAGTCAGTGAATGCACCAGCGAGAACGTGTTGAGTGGCTGTATGAGAGAACGCTGGGGGAGAGAGTTGGATTGTTACGGCAAGTTATGTGTTGCTCTCTGCTGTAAACGGCGTGGTCACGGCCGACAGTGATCGGGTTATTAAAAGTTATTATTTGAACGCTCTCGTCGTCCTTTAACGTCCGTACGGACGCTACAGTATTTGCGGATGTTACCGGTAGCCTACGTCTGTGTAAATAGCTCTTGTTATAGCGTGGACACCTGCGGCTTATAATCAAGTGCGGCTTATATATGTACAAATACATTTATTTACTTATTTTTAGCCGGTGCGGCTTATATCCAGGTGCGCTCAATAGTACGGAATTTACGGTAGTCCAGAGATGTTTCTAGTGTAAGAAAAAAAGATATCTTTAACCACAAGGTTGCATCTCTATTTGTCTGATAATGTGGCTCACTGCCAGAACCTACAAAACAAGGTTACACCAGAAGAGAGTAGGGACAGAGACAAAAGCAAAGCTGGATTATAACAAGAAAAATACACTCATGGAGAACAATGTGTGGAGGTCTGTAATGATTATAAGTTCATTCAGGTCATCTCTGCTCCTCAGAGGAAACACAAACAAGAAATATCTTACAGCTTTTCACAAGCAAGGAACCAAGACTCAACAATATTAAACACTTCATGTGAATCCACATCATATATAGAGACAGATGTGTATATTGGGTGGTCTTTAAGGCTGATCTGGTATGTCGATCAGAAGATCAGGGAGAGAGAGACTCAGAGAGAAGGTTCATTCTTGAGCAATATCTGATTACAGGCAAGACTGTTATAGAGAGACATGGAAGAGGAATATATCAAGTTGAACAGGAAGGAATAATGAAGGAGGGTGAATGGATGAGAAGAAGGTGGAAGGAGCTGAGGCAGACAGAGTGGAGGTGACCAGGTAGAAGTAGGATTGTCAGGTGATTGAAGTTGTGGTTAGGCGTGGTCCTGCTCCAGGAAATAATTTCATTAACTTTATTATGAGTGAATGACTTCATCTTAAAATGAGACATTTTCTTTAAAGTATGCTGCTGTACAGAGAAAATAGTTAATGTGCTAGAGTGCAAAAAATCCTAAAAATAAAACCTGTTTCTTCAAGATCACAACCTGACACACACTGAGTCTCAGGCTGAAGGTTTCTGCAGGTTGAAATGTTTTCAGCAACACAATCTGCACACAAACTGTGCAGAGCAGTTTCATCAATCATTTTAGTGGATCCATGGTCCCTGCAGGATGTTAGATATTTCCTGTGAGTGTGTTTCCTCATGATGTAACGTCTGGTTTCTAGTTTGATTTTTGGACGTCTCACTGCTTCAGTGTTCTCAGCAGCACACAGTGTAACCACAGTGTCCCTGGTCCCACTATCGTCCCCTGTGTTTCCTGTCACAGTCTGCTGTCAGATATCAAATACAGAGAGGCAATAAAGACGTACAAATGTTACAAATGCACCTCAGGCTGTTATGTTAGTGTTTATGTGACAGGAAGTGACAGAACAAAGAGATGCTGCAGGACGCTAAGACAACAAGTGACAACAATGAACAATGGGACTTTTTTAAGCTTCTGTCCAACTCCCACATCTCAGCATCCAGTGTAAATATACTGAATATCATTGTGTTTAGAGATGGACTCCATTCGTTCCTGCAGGTGTGAATACAAAGTTTGTTCACCAGCTTTGAATCAAACCTCCAACAGGCGGATTATTGGGCCCATAGTCGGACATGTTTGACCTTTTATACCCTCATCATGAACAAAGAGAGGACAAAGAGCCTCCTGCCTCCTCCTCTAAGCAGACTTTACATACTGCTTCATTAACTCAGTGTGTGTGTGCTGCTGTTTGAAGTGTGTGCTTTGTCACTCTTTCATACTGCTTTAAATTCCCTCTGCAGGTAATCAGAGTGGGACTCATATTAAATCTGTTCACATTCAGTCACAGTCAGTTTTGATGATGAGCATATGGTCATCACAATCACTGCCTCCAATCAGACGTACAGACCAAATATCAAAGTGATGAACTTTATTTTTTAACTTTGATGACTTTGAGTTCAGCTCAGTTAAAGCAGCTGAAGTTACTTTTCTCTCATCACTGATGAGCATAATAATAATTAGCAGCATGAATAGATGACTCAACCCGGTGTTTAAATGATCTTGACGGGATTAAAACGTTGTGTCAGGAAGATAAACAGGTTTTTATATTTTTCTTTTCTCAGTAGTTTTTTTTCCTAAAAAATAAAGTATAGACTTATACTAAAGTAATGGTGCACAATCATCACTAATGGTCCTCTTTACATGTGTAGTGTTGACTGTGTCTGCAGAGAGCCTGTCCTCTGCCTCCTGTTTGTTTTGGTTGACGAGGGATGTTCCTGGGTGGGAGCTGGTGTGTTTCCATCAGTCAGTGACAGCACACTGGTGAGTTTAGGAGTGGGAAAATCAGTGATTGGATGACGCATACATGGTCAAAAAGAATAAAAAAATAGAATCACAGTGAGGTGAAACAAAGTTAGTAATAAGACAAGTGTGAACTGTGGGTTAGCTTTCACCAACATTTTCACAGCTCCTGTTGGACAGGCAGGTATCAAACACTGGCAGTGAGCTTGTACAAGTGTGCAGTAGTTGTCAGTCAGCAGTAAGTACACACTTCCTGCAGTGAGTGTGATCTCTGGGGGAGATGAGCCCAGGAGGAGGGACTCAGTTTGTGTTTTACAAGCTGCAACAAACATTTGTACTTCCTCTGCTCAGTCTGCACTAACTGAATGATTTACTGAATCTTTTGTTCCTGAAGAAGATGAATGTTGAACAAGATTGAAACTCTTGTCTTGTTGTTCTTGTTGGAGTCTGTGGAGGCTTTAACACAAATACAACAGGACCTCTTTCCGTTCTGTGCAGAATTCCTCTGAGACAAAAATAAATGTCAAGTTTCCTTAAAAATCTGAGTTGAATGCACAAACAGCTTTTCTCTTTAGTAATGCTGTGGGCTTGGACATTTGTGTTGGCTGGCATTTTGGACCAATATCAGAAGAGCCTGTTTACCTCGTGAGCCACAAAGCAAAGCAAAGTTGTCGTTGATGTTGTCAAGGCATGAGAGCTGCAGCAGTGAGATCATTAACAGTCACCAAATGAAGAGGAGGAGGAGGAAGAGTAGTGTTACATTGAACATAGCACAGCAGCATGGGTAGAGGAGGACACCTGATTCATGCACTGACAGTGTTGGAGGAGAGCAATAAGATCTCTGAGTTCACTAAAGGTTTATATGATTCACTTCTGTTGGTTGTATCAGACTCCACCTGTGCTGGTATTCTTGTGTTCATTCATGAGGTTTTCATTGATTTTTTTTTTTTTGTTTTGTCTATGTGGCTTCAATGAATTTTATATCCTGCGTTCCTGTTTGTTAATATTTATAATTATTATTCTTGCATTAATTATCTCTGCATAATTGGTTTATGTTGAGGAATAGGCCATCTCATTTTGTATTAGCTGCAGGCTACCTGCAGCTTTTACAAAGCTGAGCTTTTTAGATCAATTTAATATTGGAAATAACAAGTGCACTTTTATTTTTTCCATGACAAAGTGTGATAAAATGACCAGCAGCATTAATTCAAACGTTATAATACAACATTAAGCTGCATGAAGAAACAGATTATCAGATATGAAACACATTCAAAGAACATATTGGTCCATGAAGAGAGAATAATTCAGGTTGATAAAAGAGTCAAATAGTGTTTCCATGCATTTCCCTTCTGGTCCTCACTGACACTTTGAGACTGAGCTTTACCTGAGTGATGAATCACACATATTCATCATCCACACATACAGTTAGTAGAAACACGTTGATGTTAGGCTGTGTGTTGTTCTGCCTCATAAAACCTCAGCACTGCTTTATTTCCCTACACACTGCTCTCTCTCTCTCTGCTCATATTAAAGACTCACATCTCCAGAGAATTCCAATGTTCCAATGAAAAACTTTGTTCTTCTCCGTTAATCACAGCTGGCTGAAGTTTCCTCTCAGCCTTTAATTTCAGTTCAGTTAAACAATGACATATCGTTCATGCAGCATGATTAGCTTCTGTCTCTCCAGCCTTCTGTGGTATCATTTCATGTTTAGATCAATGATCACTCAGAGAATTCATTAAGGTGAAAGAGGCTTCGACTTAAAGAGCAGATCCTCATATTCAGCCTCTCTGAGTGTTTGTCTGAGAAATGCTGGTAGAGGGAGGCTCTCTGCTTTGACAATGTGCCATCAAACCATCCACAGAGACACTCTACAGTCACTGGCTGATTTATTTATTGATTCTCCTTCTACATATTTAGCTGTTCAAACACTAACCTGAAGTCAGAAATGTTGCTTATAATGATAAGATATGTTCACACTTCATGTCAGAAATACTTGAAGAAACACTTATTTTAAACATCTTGAGCCTAAAGGATCGCTAATGTTTAAAAAGTCGTTCCCTGTGTGTCTGAGCTTTCAGTTGCAGATACAGCACGTTTTTCTCTCACACCAGAACACAACTATTTTGATCAGATGGCAAGTCACTTTAAGTAAGAAGTTCCTTTAGTGTCTAGTGTTTTTGTGAGGCAGATTTCTTAATCGACCAAATCCCGACTCAGCTCCTAATAAATCCATCCAAATGTACAGCTTGAGGCTTTAAAGAGGAAGCTGACAAAGCAGAGTGTGATTGAGTTTAACTAGAGAAAGACAACAAGAGGTTTGAGCTGCTCTGTAAAACAATGAAGTGGAATAAGAGCTCCATTAATATTTACAGGCTGTGCAGAAAACAAAGGAAACCTAAATGTTTTGAACAAAAACCTCATCAATGCAGGATACAGATTCTGCAGTCATGTGCATCAAAAGACCCTTTGGACCAGTTACCTGTTTTTGGGCTGACCTAAAAAAGGATATAATTAAAGTTTGTTTCTTTCTTTGTTTTTGTGTAAAGTGAATATAACTTAGTTTACTTGAGCTGATATAGAAGTGAATAAAGTATCTATCTGTGCAGCAGTCACACTTGACCAGACAACAAATCACTTCTCTGATCAAAGAGACTGAATCCATCACACAGACAGCTGTTTCACCACTCTGAATGTGCAGATGTGTGTGTGTCCTAATGTCTAACACTCGATCATTCAGAGGACATCCAATGAAATTCAGTCTGCTACAGTAAGCCTCAGGTGTGAGCTTTAATTAAAGTCCAAAGTGATACAGTGAATGTGATCCATTCAGAGCTGCAGACGCTCCATTCTTACTACATCATCTGTTTCATTTCATGTTCTCGTGCTCCTCACTCTCCTCTCTCTAATGTCTGTGTTCAGGATTCTTGGGCTTTGAGGGACAGAGTGAGAAGAAGCTCATTTCCAAACTCTGCTCAATCTCTCTGAAGAGTTGGTCACAGCTCTTTGGAGGAGAGCCTCCAGATTGGACATGAGCTCTAACTGAAGCTCTTTTGTTAATGCTGGGGTCAAAGGTCAGGGTGTGTGGTTATATAGCAGTGAGGAGATCCTGTCAGATGTCTGCCTCTGCTGTTTGAGGGACTGAGAGAAGAAAGGAACGGGCTCAGAGAGGAATTACAGCAGTTTATTCTATTCAGCTGTCAATCACTGTGATGGACGTACTTCATCGACTCATTCCTGCTTCATCATAGTTCCCATATGAATGTTTGTCATTTTTTTATCACTACCAACAATGACTGTATTTTGTCTAAGGCTCTCAGTGTTCATAAATATTCAGCTGCCTCTGAAGTAAATAAACAGACTGCTCATATATTGTCTTAAAGGAAAGGTTTTCAGTCCTCATAACCTTCACAGCAGTCTGCACAGACGATCAAGTTTAGATTTGAACTAAACAGAGATAACTTTACCACACTGACATCCCATACCTGAGGATGATCTTATGATCAGCTCTAATCTAACAAACAGCAGCCAAGTTTGCAGACCTTGATTTGAAAATGGAAATCAATTTAAAGCCATCTTTACACATATCTCTATGACTTTCTCCATACTTTGTTTTTCTTTTTTTAAAATTTCAATCAAAGTCCAAAAACTGTTTTCAAATCTCCCTGTTGGTCATCCACCATCTTTTTCCTTCTCTAAAGATGCGTCTGACTGCATGAGATTTCCTGAGGTTTACAGTTTTTGGGTCAGGACTGTGGTTGTTGGTGAATGAATCTGTTAGTGTGTACACTTTGAACCTCTGTTTAGATTTGATCAGCTCTTTCACTGAGGACCAGACTTTAGTGTAAAGATTCCTGTGGAGTTAATCAGTTTGACTCAAAGTGAAGGAGGTACTCCAGTGATTCACTTATTGTTTCACCAACAAGTCACAGTGACATTCACAGGAAATGAGAGAGTGAGATAATGGTTGTTTTTTTGTTTTTGGAAACACTGCTGTCATAGAAACCAGGAAACATAACTGTATTAAGCAATATGCTGTCATAGAAACAGAGTCATCATCGTCTCTGTATGTGACCTGAACTCTTTTCTGAATCTCATGTAAACTTTGTAAAGCTCTCTCTTCTCTCTGTAAACATCCAGCTGCGGTCACACATTTATCTTTGTTTGTCGAGATTCTTCCCTCACTGCTCCGCTCCTTTCACACATTTAAGGGATCGTCTTCATTTTATGTTCCTCCATCTATTTTAACCTTCTTGATGAGGTTAATGTGTTCATGAATGTGTGTGTGTCTGTGTGTGTGTGTGTGTGTGTGTGTGTGTGTGTGTGTGTGTCAGAGAAATCCTGAGGGTGAGATTTCCTCTCTTGTTGTGTGGATTTAAAGATATATAACATCCTCTGCTGGATTGGTATTCATGTGTTTGAATATATGAAATGTGAAGGTGCTTGTGTATTAAAATGTAAAGCATGTCTGAAGTCATCACAGCACACTGCTTTAACGCTCCACCTTCATTCGCTGCACTCTTCTGGCTCGGTGGAGATGATAAGGAACGCCCTGCAGCGTTGAGATTTTCTCTTTAATCAGGAGTTCCAGTCAACAAATGTTGCATGTCTTTTTTATCTCTTTTTCTATATAGTTTTATAAATGTGTCTTGAGGCAGGCCATCTCTGGGCAGATAAGGACAACCAGGATGCTGGTGATGTTTTGTCTTTTTGTCACACTGAGCTTCCAGACTCCCTCCAGCACTCTCACTCTGTGAACTGTTTCTCCATCGAGTCACTTTGAGGGAGGATGAGCAGAGTTCAGAGAACACAGATGCAACTCTCTAAGAGGGATCACCTTGATTCAACCTTGAAGCTGCACTGGGCCTTTTTTAAAACAAATAATGATTCCTCATCTTTTATCAGCTTTCATCAGAACTTTTCTCTTGAATCTCTTCACTGATTGAACATGACTTTAGATTTTAGACACAACACAAAGTCTGAAGCACAAACTAAACATTTGGTTTGACCCCACTGCTCTCTTATTAGAGCGGCTGTGGATCAGTGGTAGTGTTGGTTTGATCCCCAGCTGCTGCAGCTACATGTTCAATGTGTCCATACACGTAACCCCAAGTTGCTCCTTCTGCTTTGTCAGTGACATTTGAACGTGTATGAATGGGATTAGTGAATACTGATGGACAGGTTACACAGCAGTATCAGTGTGTGAATGTGTAGGTGTGATCTGCTGTGTAAAAGGGCTTTGAGTAGTCAGAAGACTAGAAGAGCACTATACTAGCTCAAGTCCATTCACCATTTAATATGCACTGATTTGATTCATGCAGACTGTCATGTCAGAGATTACTGTCACCTTCTTTGTACAGTGCAGACAATAACATTATGCAGAGAAATAATACCTTTTTGTGCATGTTAGTGAAGTCATATGAAGATATACTGACATTGTGTAATAGTGTGTAAATGAGCACAACCTGCTTTCATCTCCACTTTAATGAGACTGTGACTCCAGCACATAAGTCCAGAGTGTTATTGTGATTGGATGAGCTTTAAATGAAGTTACAGAAACATTGTAGCTCAATAAGAGTTATGAACCAACAAAGATGAGTTCAATAAACACAATTATAGAAAGGCAGATCTCATTTAGAGACTGAGCAGATGAACTGATTATTTGACTCCTCAGACAGCACTCTGAATATTGTGAACGCTTTGGAAGAGAAGATTGACAAACTGTTGAAAGAGGAGTCGATCTCTGCTGAGATCAATCTGGTTTAGACTCATGAATGGATGTTAGGGAGTGAATACAAAGTGTTATGGAGTGAATACAAAGTGTTGTTGATCCTTCACATAGAGCTACACCTGATACCCTTGACCCTTTCCTGAGTATACTGTGCTGTGATTGGCTGAGAAAGACAAAAACAGAACCTGAAGCGATGATCGTGCTGTTTGTGTCCCGTCTGAAACCAAATGTTTACATTGACTGAATATTTTAAATATTACCTGATGTTTGTCTTCACCTAACCGACATTTACATACTGAATGAAGATAAATGTTTACAGTGTAGTGAACAATTTAAATTCAAGCTAACACAACAAGTAAACATTTACATACAGACAGACACTCAGAATTACAACTAACTTCTGTAACCTTCATGAAAAGTTTCTGAACAATGAACTCTGTCAAAGTTTAATTAAGGAAAATGAGCCAATCACAGCAGAGGACGATAAATAATACATTTAAAATGTCTGTTAATAGTGAGGGATGAAGACAAAAGAAAAACACTGGACACAAAAACCGCAAAGCACTCTGGGTAATGAATGAAGAAGTGTTACTAAGTTCAGTCTCCTTCATTACAAAGTCTCCTCACATCCTTTATTGAAATGTGTTCTCACAGATGACCTCTAATCCTCACTGGGAAGTAAAGACCCAACACAGTCAGCTGTAATGTGGTGTTGCTGCAGGAACAATAAAGCTTGTTTTGTTGGACTTACCAGGATTTATCTTTCTGTTTCCAGTTACAGTTGTTGAGCTCTGAGCTGACATGAAGACAATCCCTCACCAAGTTCACTGTCTTCATGAAATACTTTAATTCTCTTGAGTTACTTTTAAGAGAGCTCAGTGACAATAACCAGCTGATACTGAAGCTTCTTATTGATAATCAGTGAGAATAATTTGACACAAAGCAGCTGATAATAAAGGACATTTATAACTCTTATCTCACAGAAAGCATTTGAATGTTTGCACAAGGCTTAACAAACACTCTGCAGTCATGTTCACCTCTTTCACTTTCAGTTGTTGATGTGTTGCTGCAAAATAACACTGAAGTTATTATTGGAGGTAATATAAAAGCTATCACAGTAAACTCAGGTGGTGAAAAAAAAACTGTCAGAGTCTCTTGAGTCTCATTGGATTCAGAAATGACTCGCTGCTGTAGAATCTTACCTGAGCTTTTATCAAAATTTGCATCGATGACAAACATGTATCGAGTCTGAAGAAAATCTGAGCTGAGTAATACAGTTAACTTTAATATGTAGCTGAATAAACATGATTATTTTGTCACAGAGTATTTCACTTTATAAGACTTCATGGCACTAAAACTTGAAGTCTTGAAAGTGTTATGTAAGTTTGCTCAGTAGCTACATGTGTATACTGAGGGCTCAGAGTTTAAAGGGTTAAAATGAACATCTAGCTGTGGTGAAAGTGATGTATCTTCAGCACAGAGAAGGGAGGGACCTGCTGTGTAAAACAAAACAAACTCAACCCAGAGAACTGACACTGAGAGACAAAACAGACAGCTGTGGTGTTACACATGTTCAGTAGTTTGAGCCTGCTGTGCCTGAGAACTACATCATTCATCCTGTCTAAGAGTCTGAGCTGCTGTCCTCTCTTCTTCTCTTCTTCTAAAACAGTGTGTTTTAGAGAACAGGAAACAGCAGCTAATACACCTGGTCTGATTTTTTAGCTGAACATTGTAACAACAAAGGATGATGTGAGTCACCTTTATAGATTTTTTAAATGGACTTGAGTTTATATAGAGTTTTTCCTACTCAAAGTACTTTTACACTGCAGGTCACACTCACACATTCACACAGATTCACACACTGATGGCAGAGGTCACTATTTAGTGAGACCATCAGAAGTAACTAATCTCATTCATACGACAAAGCAGCGGGAGCCATTTAGGGTTACGTGTCTTGTACAGACATGTTGCTGCTGATGGATCGAACCCTCAACCTCCAGGATGAGAGACAACAACTCTACCACTGAGCCACAGCCGCCCCACATTTGACCTTTACAAACATTGATCAGCTCATCTGAACTTTAGCCAACATGAAGATCTCATGGAATCGGTACATGAAGCAGGTTGTGACTCCTGATATGTGAGGTAGATCATCTTTGAAGGACAGCT
The DNA here is from genome assembly GCF_947650265.1 of Symphodus melops. Lineage (NCBI taxonomy): Eukaryota > Metazoa > Chordata > Actinopteri > Labriformes > Labridae > Symphodus > Symphodus melops. The sequence goes on along the minus strand of NC_136701.1, from coordinate 5,883,520 downwards.
GAGTGACAGAGGTTTCTCACAGCTCTCACACTAACAGCCTGTGTTGACCTTTGCAATGGTCCTGGTTTACCTGCAGAGTCTTTGTCTGCAGAGATGCTGCTCTTCTTTAGAGAACACAACACAGAGTTTACAGGAGATGGACTGAAGATCTCTCTCTGCAGAGTCTCTGAGAGACGCTGATCAAAACTGATCCTGATTATTTTAACAACTTCCTGTTATCAACAGAGCTGAATAAATATTTAAACTTTGATTTTTTTTTTTTAGATAAGAGGATCAAATATTTAATCTCTGCTGTCTGTTGGTATTACTCTATAATTAGCTGAAATCGATGTGGTTATATTTGGATTCATTCATGTGAGCACTGATAAGATGGAGGGTCTTCCACCTTCACAGATGTTTTTCAGTATCAGTTATATTTTAAGAAACAACAGCTAAAACATGATTTAAATAAATTACATTTTGAAGTCTGATCTTCATTTCTATTCCTCACTCTGACTGTTACAGACTGTCTCTGTGTGACTCCTGTGTTACACAAGCTTCTGTATTATAACCAACTTTCATATGAGACTTATTGATATTTTAAAATGACATAAAAGTCTGTGTGTGTTAAACTTCTAAATGTCACAGGATGTGGATCACAATGTGTCCAGAGGGGACATTATATGTAAGACTTTGATGAAATATGAATGAGGGAAAAAAATCATATTCAGCAGCTTGGTCAGTGGGCCGACACATTACAATCTGTTGAATATTAAAGAGTGTAAATCTGAATGTGGAGTTCTTTACTGTCAGAGGATAAACTGACACTAGATTTATACAGAGATCATCATACAGTGCATGGGGTCTCAACATGGACACGGACTTGTGCAGGGGTTGCCTGAAGTTTGTGTTTACACATGAATGAAGAGCGTTTATTTACCCTGTCTGTCTGCACTCATCACATTGACTTTGAAGTAACACAAGATAATGACAACATAGACATGTTTGAAGCTTCATTCTTCAAGGACTCAAAACAAGATGTACATCCAATATGGGGTGGCCAATGACGTTTCAAGGGGGGCCCATGCCACCTGTCTTGACACGCCCCTGTTGATGTGATGATCAGAGTTCAGACAGTGTGATGCTGTGACAGGTGTAACAGACAGAACTTATCAGGGAGAGAAACACTGAATATCTAAAGTCGTCATTGACACTAAACGAGCATCTTCAAAAGAAACCTGACTACATCAGTGTGTTCTGTAACAAATGTAGAGCGAGAGCAATCAAAGGAGAGCTGGAGCTCCCCTGAGGGTTCAGCTCCATGTCAGTCAGGGTCAAACTGCTATAAAGGATGAGTCAGGGTTTGACATGAAGACAGACAGGGCCATGCTGCTCCAGATTCTTACCAACGCTGAGAGTCACACAGTCCAATCCACAATGAGATCCCTCTGGAGTCTGAACTCTGTGAATCCTCCTCAGCAGAGCCTGAAATTGACTTTTGTCAGAGAAAAGGGAGCAGCTCCATGTTAGCTTCAAAGCTGCTGGGAGATGGAGGAAGGCAGAAGAGCATTATGGGAGTCTGAGATAGACGAGGGATACACCTGACAATGAAGAAACATTTGGATATGAAATATTAGGGGAAACTTTAACTTCATTTCAATGCTTTTTGTTATTAATTTCCTGATTTTCTCAAAAAGTTTTTTATGATGTGAAACATTTTTTGGAAGAAACATTCAGAGCAATGCTTTTTCTTTTTCAAACAGGGACATGTGAATATTCAAATGTTTTTTGCCGTACAGTCTTAAAGTAACACTGAGTGCACTGCATGTTATGAAAACATAATGTGAATGTAATGTACTCATGAGGACAGTTTCCAGGTCTTGTGTTACATTTCATCTACAGGCTGCTCACAGTATGAGGGGAGAGAAAAGCTGCAGCAGATATAAACTCTGTCTTCGCCTCCTCGCTGTGAAAGTCACTGCGGTTTTCAATTCTCTCAACATCAAACTGTTCCATCACAGACCTGCTTCAAACAAGACTCTCTGCAGAGGTCACATCTTGTCCTTTTAACCTCCTGCTGTCGTTCTCAATAGAAAACTCAATGATGGACACACTGCTGACTGACAGGCCAGTGGGAAAATGTCTCAGACAGCCAGCTGAATGTGGAGCACTCGCTCTGCTTTTTTTGTGCCATGTTGGTCGTCGTGGTTATTTCTTTAACAGTTGACCTTGTGAAAATGTGTGGATGCTCCCCAGGGCCTCAGTGTTCCAGGTCACAGCAGAGTGCATCTCATCCACTGAAAGCTGATTTCGTATGGATGTGACATAAAGTGCTGCTGGTTCTCTGCAGAGCGCTCACAGTGACCTGAGATCAGTCAGAGCTTCATCGGGCTGTGCTTTTATGTATCAGAGGAGGACATGAGGCACTTTGTCTTGAGTGAGCCACAGAGGTTTATGTTCTGACACTGAGAGACAGAAAACACTGAGTCGATCAGGATCTTCATCACACTTTACTGCAGAGACGATGTAATGATTATGCTTCTTATCCTGTCAGCTTTTACATCCACTTGAACCTTAGTTCCAGTTTTATAAAGAAGCAACTGAACTGACTTTAAAACTTTATTACACCATGTCTTATCTCCAGAACCCTGCACTGCTTGTTTCTGCCTGTAACCCCCAGAGGAAGGTTTAGAGCTGGAGATGAATTGATGTTATAACAGAGGAGGAAACTATACAAAAGGTGAGATTGTGTTTGGCTGGATTCTAAAAAGTCTCGACTGTGATGGAGCCTCCATGATGTTAGAGGAAAGGAGATCTGCAGAGGAATCCATTTCTGTCAGTGTCTTCTTCTCGTCTCTGTCGTCATTAGAACAGAGCAGATAACATCAGAGAAAGGTTGGTGCAGAAAGAGGCTCAACTCTTTATTTTCTCTCATCCTTTATCACTAATGGCTGCCTTTGATACTCACTGAAACAATTCACTCACTACTTGAAAACCACTGTGAATAATTCATGCAGTTTAATCTCAGAGAGTCGGTGATATTCGTGTCCTATAAGGATCGTTGATGATGATTGAAATTCAGTTTTCAACTTCACAGGGAACATGAGTCTGAAACATGTTTTTGACTTTACCTTTGAGACTCTGATACAAAAATGATCCATCAGTACATGTGGTGATATCATACTTAATTTGATGCTGAGAACATGAAGAATTTGAACATACTTCAAGATATGACATCTTCAAACCCAAAGATTCTGTTAGTTTGGTTTGTTTTGCTGTAGCTCTGGGTAGATTTGACAACTGTAACAATACTTGGACTTTTTGTTTCAATAAGACCTGTTGGGGTTTTCAGGAGCGAATACCTGACCAACGGTTAGGTTGGGTTTTAGGACGTAAAATTTGATTGTCAAAATAAATGTAATAATTAAGTTTATTTAATTATCAATATAAATCAATAATTATTATTAAACTGAGTTTAATAAACCTTGGGGCACCACCCTGTAAACAGGGAACAACCAAAATATTACAAATATCAGTCTCAAAATTAGTTAATTAAATACCAATATCATTAATAATTAATAATCTGTATTTAATTGAAGGTGTGAAATCCGAACACAAAGCCCTTTCACCCAGCCTAAGTCACAATGCAAATACACAGTAATCACAAACAACTGCTCTTTAAATTATAACAGAATTTATTTAACAAAGCAACATCAAGTTAATCAATGAAACTCAATCAAACAAACAACTATTATAAACCAAACTACAGGTAACAAACAAAAACAAACAAGCGTGGCACATGTGTGTGTGTGTGTGTGCGTGTGTGTGTTTCTGTGAGAGTGAGTGAGAGAGAGAGAGAGGGGGGGGGGGGGGCGAGATCAAGATGGCCGTGTGACCGCGTGGTCACGTGATGGCGGACACAGAACACAGGTCTCCTAACCTGGTCTATTGTCTACCTGATCTACGTTTCTGCAGCATCTGGAAAGCCACAGATCTCTATGTGTGTGTGTCTGCCGAAAGGTGCGTGTTTGCGTAACGGGAGAGAGCGAGAGAGAAAAGAGCGCACCTCAGAAGCTCAATCTCAGCCTGGAACTCACGCACAACTCAGAGCATAGTTTACTTCACTACCAGAAGCCAGCGGCCGGATTTGTATCAGACGGCGTTCACACTAGTCTTTCTGATAATGAGTCTATTACCCGGTTCAAGGTTCAAGGTTGTTTATTGTCAAATATGCTCCATGTTAAACATACAGCACAGATGAAATTGCAATCCCCCCCAACCCCAGTGCAAACCTGCAGTGCAAAAGAAGAGCACTAAAAACTAGCAATAAAAAAAACAATACTATAAAACAGATAACTTAACTAAAGACATTTGGACAACAAATAACGAACAACAGACAATCGACAGACAAGGGCACTTGTGAGTATTTCACTATGAGGTAGTATGTATGTGGATAAATTTAAATATTAACAATATAAACAGAGTGCAGATTAAGCTAAAAAGTGAGGTAGTGCGTTGAAAGGTGCAAATAGCATAAACAGTATAAACAGTAAACAGTAAACGGCTGTCCAGAGTTTTTTAGGGTGCGTGAATTAGTGGAGCACGCGGGGGGTGGAGGTGGAGGGGGGGTGATGACCGATGCAGTAGGGGCTGACTGTGGCAGGGTGCAGGGGGGGGGAGAGGCAGAGGGTGGGAGGAGGGCTGAGGGGACGAATGGGGGGGAGAGCAGGGAGGGAGTTAAGTCTCCTGACAGCCTGGTGGAAAAAACTGTTCTTGAGCCTGCTGGTACGGGCACGGAGACTCTGCAGTCTCCTCCCAGATGGCAGCAGGCTGAGGAGGCTGTGAGACGGGTGGGTGGGGTCACCTGCAATCCTGGTGGCTTTGCGGGTGAGACGTGTGTTGTAGATGTCCAGAAGGGGGGGAAGAGAGACACCAATGATCTTCTCAGCTACTCTCACGATGCGCTGCAGAGACTTACGGCAGGACACGGTGCAGGCGCCGTACCACACGGTGATGCAGCTGGACATGATGCTCTCAATGGCGCCTCTGTAGAATGTGTGCATGATGGAGGATGGGGCTCTTGCTCTCCTCAGTTTGCGGAGGAAGTAGAGGCGCTGGTGGGCTTTTTTGGCCAGTGATGCAGAGTTGAGGCTCCAGGACAGGTCTTCGGAGATGTGCACGCCCAGGAACTTGGTGCTGCTCACCCTCTCCACTGCAGCACCGTCGATGGTCAGAGGAGCATGCTGGGTGTGCGTTCTCCTGAAGTCCACAACAATCTCCTTCGTCTTCTCCACGTTCAGATGGAGATTATTGTCCTTGCACCACAAGGCCAGCCTGCTCACCTCACTCCTGTAGATTGTCTCGTCGTTGTTGTTGATGAGACCCACCACAGTCGTGTCGTCTGCAAACTTAACGAAGAGGTTGGAGCTGGAAGATGGGGTGCAGTCATGGGTCAGCAGAGTGAAGAGGAGGGGGCTCAGCACACATCCTTGGGGGGCCCCCGTGTTCATCATGATGGTGCTGGAGGTGTTTCTGCCGACCCGGACTGCCTGTGGTCTCCCTGTCAGGAAGTCCAGCAGCCAGTTGCACATGGAGGTGCTTAGGCCCAGGTTGTCCAGTTTGTTTATGAGTTTATGAGTTGAGTCCACAGTGAAACACACGGGACGCAGCGGCACAAATAAAGAAAACAAAAGAGGTTTTACTCTCATAAAACCTAAGACACAGTGGTCAAACACCAAGCAAATATTATCACAGTTTCACAATAATAACTCAGTTATTAAACACACTCTCTATATCTAACTGCCCAGACCTAGCTAAGCCTCACTTGTAACCGTTTTGTCCACGGTTGATGAAAGGAGCAACAAAGAGGGTCCTTCACTGTGGCGGTCTCTAGCGTCTTCCTGCAGTTATATGGTGATGGCGGCGCGTCCCAGAGGGTGAGCAGAGCCGTGGTGTCCTCCGTCGAGCGAGGTGATCTCCGTGGATGTCCTTTCTTTAAAGGACGGAACGAGACGTAATCCTTACAATCTCTCTCAATACCGTTTTACTACGGGAGAATTAACTCTTCTTAGAGATGCGTTCAAATGGATGATCTAAGCTCGGAATTTAGGGCGTCGGTATGCTTCAAGGCCTTTGGATTTGCTGCGCGCCAAAACTTTTAAACAAAGAGAAGCGTGTTGAAACAGGAAGCAGAGTTGGTATCCTCGAACGTCGCCAGACGACGTATGAAAGAGAATGAAGAATGGGGCATGGCCGGTTTTATACCTCCCAAACTTCACACCTATGTGTTAGGTGTGGCAAAGCATTCTGGGAGTACCTGCAAGGCATGCTGGGATAAAGAGTCTTTTGTCCTAGTTCTCCAAACGTACACAGCCTGAATTTTGCCATCCTGGCTGGACCCAACAACCTGAACCCAGATCTCCTGGTTAAAAAAATCTGCTTCATTTGATCGGTCTATTAACCAAACAGCCTCCCAAAGGTGATTCATAAGTAAAGTCTCTATGTCTTCTGACCACTCTCAGAACCCATCAGACATCATTGTCTCATAGACGTGATGTGATTTTGTGAACTGATAATAATTTCTCACTAATTCTGGTGAAGACAGCAGTTAGTGTTCCAACCATGACTTTCTTTTTTGTGCAGTGTGCTGCAGACATAAAAACTTGGTCCATTCCTTCTCCCTGAATTAGAGCCCATACATCTGTTTCTGTGGAGTCTCAGTTCCACAGACAAAATATTTTACACAGCAGCTTCACTCTGGATTATTTCTGCTTTATGACCCTTAGAAAAAATAAGTAATGGGTCATAGATTTGGTTAAAACCACTTTTTTAAGGCTAAAATGTCACTTTGTACATATGACAACATCTCCTCATGGTGTCCAACATGAATTTAATCCCTGTCTCCTCTCTTAAAGTCCAGAGAACATCCATCCTTCCTACTTTAGTTCTGAGCAGATTTTGACTCTCTTTAACTACTTCACTTGTCTCCAATGTCACATCAAAACAACAAGTTAGAGGACAGCTTCCAGCTATAAACCCACAGTGTCATCAGTTGAATAAAAGGACCACAGTCTAAGCTGACATGTTTGATCATTTAAGAGTCATGAAGAGAGGCGGGGAATCTAAATGCTGATTTGGCTTTGAAGTCAGGCAGATTTGTGTCTCTTGTTGAGATGTTTGATTTATATTTCAATGTTAGCTGCACTATTATGCAGATAAGTGTTTATAGTGATGAATAACTCATCATCAGAATACAGCCAATGGGAGCAGTACGTTATTGTAGGATCTGTAGAGGTTACTTGACTTCTAATTTCCCAGGTGTTCTGACTGTCTTACTTTATCATCACAGATCCATTTATAATGCACTAAATCGATAGACCCGACACTGGAGGGTGTCTTGTGCATCTCAGTTACGGGCCGAAGCTTTGAAGGACTTGGGGAATTATGATGTTTCAAGAAATTACTTTTTTTGTACACTTTTTATCCTCATATGGTTTCCATCCTCCTTCTGAGGCTACGCTGAAATCTGCTCACTCTGATTCTTTTCAACAGTTCAGGATTTTCTAATGTTAACGTGTGACTGAACTATCTGCAAACCCCCACATTAGGAGAAAAGTCCATACTCTCCATCTTTTGCCAGCTCCAATTTCCAAAAAAAATGTGTGCTCAAACTGTTTGGAGATTTTTCCTTCCATGACATCACAAAGGGCAGAAACCCCTCCCCTGGGTGACACTCCCACAGCGTGGTGTTTGTTCTCATCTCTGAGTCTGACTTCTCACTGTAAACAGTAGGGCATGTAAAGAGGACCGAAGGACCCCAAGCCCTTTCAGAGAGGGGCGTAGTCAAATACAGCTCATTTACATTTAAAGCTACAGAGACAGACTGTTCAGAGCAGGGCTGAAATAGAGGGGTTTATAGGCATGATATAGAACAGGATTAGTGATCATTTTTTAAAGATGGGAGCTCTGAGACTTATTTAAACTGGTTGAAAAGGAGGAATATGTGACCTTTCAAAAGAGAGCAGCAGTATAATGATCTGCTAAAGATAAGGGCACGATGCAGTGATGTGGATAGATGAGAGCAGCTCCTGAGACAGCTGATTTGCCAATTACAGAGCCAGACGATGACATCATGAAGTGTGAGTTAGCATACAATGAAAGGGACATGTGAGAAGTCAACAACAACCATAAATGACAAATAGAGTCTTCCTGACTAAACGTACACTGGAGCTTCATTAGATGGACACGTTAATAAATCATGTGATCTAAAATGACTTCACATGATCTTTTGTATTTGTATTTCTGTCGTCATGTTAGCTGTTTGTTAAAACTTATGTCTTCTTGCTCATAAGCATTCAGCACAGAGGCTCCATGCAGACCATAAGGTGAGGAGCATTGTGTCATACTAGAGACATTAATCTCACAAGAAAATGATCTATTGATCTTTGGTGCACCACAGGCGGATCATGAGATCACCTGAAATGAATGAATAAAAATCTCCTTCCAGATAGAATCAAATGTAAGACTTTACAGGAGGCTCATTGTTCAGAAATAAACCAGAACACACACCACGTACTGTCAGTCACAGCCTCACTGTAATGGACGATTACAGCAATGTGACTAATATCAGTCAATTTGAATGATTTCAGTCATTTACAGATTGACATGTAGATTCTTGGTTTGATGATTATTTTCAATGTATTGATATTTATTTGTTTCATTTTTTAATTCTTTTTGTTTCTGAATTTGTGTGCATTTTCATTTTCAATTATCTTGTTTTTTGTGTTTCCTGTTTTATTTTGACATTCCTGTCTTTTCTTGATTAACACATCACCCTTGCACTCTTCTGAGTCTGGTCTTCTGATATATAATATTTCAGTTCTTGCCTTAGTGTTTCATTTGCTGTCTTTGTGTGTCTCCCTCCACTGTGATTGGGTGACACACCCTGATTGTCTTCACCTGTGTAATTGTCTTGATTACCCCGGTGTCTTTTTAGTCTCTGTTACTTCCTTTCAGTGTCTGTCCATCATCAAACCTTCTCCATGTCTCCTTGTGTGGATTATTCTGTGAGCTCGTGATTTTTTGTTTTTGCTGTGTTTGGATCTTTACGTTGGACCTTGTTTCATTTGCATTTGGACTTTCGAAGAAAAAGTAAGCAAGCTTTTATTTTGTGGAATTAGTCTCTTGTTCAATATTTCATTTTTGGTTCTGCTCATGGGTCCTCTCCCTTTTTATGTCTCTATCAATAATTATGACACAGATAGTGTAATTGTCATTACACAAATGACTGAGGATAAAACACTGTACTGCAGTCAAACTGTATTTTTGAATGTCATATTACACATATTCATAAACTACACTACATTATCACACTGAGGATCTTGTGATGTCACAGGTTTGTTCAGTATTAGTCAGAGCTGGACTCTTCATACCAGCAGAGCTACAAAGATAAATGAACACCACAGTGACCCCTGGACTCAGGTTTCCTCTCTGCTCCATTTTCACCAGAGAACAGTCTGACTCTCACATGCAAAGAAGACAAAAAGTGAAGAAACATCAGTGTCCTCGGGGGGAAAAAAGTAATAATTTCAGAGGATAGAGAATCAGAGAGAGGACAAAAAAACTCATTTCAGCAGGAAAGTAGAGCTCCTGTGGAATCTGCCTCTTCCTTTCAGAAGCTGTATATCGGGACAGTGAAGAGCAGGTGTGACACGGTGGAAACACTGTAATCTTACTCTCATGACTCAAACAGCGAACACACGAGAGCTTTGATTTGTTGTTTTTCTAAGAGAAGATCCATCATTTTATCCTGGAAAGGCCTGTGAGCGTGGACACATTTATTGTTGTGTGTAGAAACCTGGTGTCACTCTCACATTGAAGCCCCCCTGGCTCAGACCCCTCCCATGTGAATGCACATAATCATAACATTTTCTTCCTGTGTGCCTTCAAAGTAAAGCCTGGATATGAAATCTCTTTGAAGGATCTCTGAGGATCACAGTTTTTGAGAAAAGAGGATCCTGAAAATGTTATTTCCTCCAAAGTGTCCGTGGGTTCTCTTTAAGCAGAGCTTCAGTGAACAAAGACGACTCTAATGGTCTTCACTGCTGAATCCTGCACAGAAGGACATTGGACTTTAAAATGTATCTGAGGATTAGAGTGGGATTAATGCGAGTATGGGCGGTTAAAAAAGGAGCAGTGTGAGAGCTGAGAGGTTTCTGTTGTCCACTGTTGATATTTAAGAGACGTTTAAATATCTTAATATTAGTTTTATTAATGTGGAGATTAAAAACATGATGAGGGACTTCTGGCTGTTTTCATGACAGGTTGTTCTTAAAGTACAAAGTGTTTTTCTTTTGTCTGAAACAGCTGATTTCAGAAGATGTGTTTTCATGACTTGGAATGAACAAAGGCTGAATCTTTAATTTTCTTTAAGCTATTTCTGGAAACCTCCAACTAACCAGCAGCAGAGGATCACAATGTTTTTAAATACACATCGGGAGTTTGTAATGTAGCTCGGTTTTATCTTATTACAGGCTTTGTATTTACAGAGGAGGACGTTAAAATAAAGACAGTACAGAGAGGCTGACAGTGGACTGATGTTATTAACTACTCAGCATTACTTATTAACAAATTACATATTTTACATTGCATTACCAAATGTGATCCTCCGATTTTGAAATGGGATGAGTCCTTTTTTAAGTTATGTTAACATTATGGTCAGTCCATTGCACTTAATTAGTAAGCCAGCAATGATGTCCTGTGTAGTGCCATGACAGGACCAGCACACATTTGGGATGCCAGAAAAGACAGAAGGCGAGGACATTTTAATTGAACTCATTACTAACTGACAAGTTTTTTTCAGTCAGTGTCAGATCTGATCTGAGTGAGGATGAGGAGGTGAATGTTAGCAGGCTGCTGCTACTGCTGCTCATACAATAGCCTGTAACAGCGTGTATAGAGAGATTAACACTGTATCAGGTTGTTTTTTTTTACATAGTTAAATATTGTTTACTGCTGTGTTTTAAAGCAGTCAAGTTTCTCCTCCTCCTCACTGATTGTGTGAGGAGCTTTAATCCTAACAGGTTCAGTGAGTCTGTCTGCTGTACAAATGTGAGCAGTTAAATCAGACGCAAAATCTGTAATACATGTTTTCTTCTTCTCTGCACATTTAGATCACTTTAAAGCTCCAAATGTGATTTTGTATTGTTTCATTATTGGAGGTTAATCACAGAGGATCATCCTGGAAAACAATGATATATCAAGGTGTTCTCCTCCAGGTCAGGAGGACGAGCTGTGTCAGCTCATCCTGTTCTCCTTCTCCTGCAGATCAAACTCCACCTCTCCACTCCAGGCTCACTGCGGCTCTGCACTGTTGTTAGTGTAATGTGTTTGTATGTTCCAGCTGAAGTTAGATGTTTGAAGTGTGTGTGTCGGGCTGTTAGACCACCACTAAACTGTGATATGGATTAGAAAAAAGATTCTCCCTCCATAGATGGTTATGGAGGCTTATTAACTGGTTTAATGACTTCTTGTCTCTCTGACTGTTTGCTTTCTTCACCCAGTGAATAAATGTAACTGTATGCCTTCTGCTCTATCCGTTGGGCTTTGGCTAAGGAGATTATCTGAGCATATTGAATTCATAGATCATTGTAGCTGCTGGCTGCTTCAAAGTGTCGTTAATATTCAGATTGTGGAGATGTGTGAACTACTTCTCTGTTATTACAGCAGAGTTCAGACTAGAAAAGAGACTCTGGTGGAAGTTTTTAATAACTGTATAATCCACAGATAAAAAGCTGAAATGTTTCCTTTAGTCTTTTAATCATACAGTTGTCATTGAAATGTCATAGTTTCGAAAGAGATGCTTCTCTGTTCTGGATTGTAATCAGTGCATTGCTCTGCTTGTAGATGAAGTAGAAAGTCAGGTGGAGTCTGATGAAAGATGTTGTGAGGATGAGTTACTTGGAAAGTGAGGTTTGTCAGATTAATGCAGAAGGATTTACCTCTGGGCTTCACTGAGGATTTGAATTGATTAAAAGTTCGAGGTTTCAGACTTCTTCATGGGTGACTTTAAACTGTTTCTGTATTATGAATATTTGACTCTGAAAGAGTTTGTTCTTTTTGCACGAACTAAATACTTATAGTTACTTGTACTTATATTTCTCCTGTTAAATGCTGCTCACAGGAGAGTGTGAAGAGCTAATACATGGAACGAAGTGAAGCATTATTTAGCTTAATGACAAAATAATTATCTTACACTTCATTTTTGCAAATGACATCATGATACAAAGGTTCATGGTTTGTCAGGTCTGTCCCAAGTCACAACACACAGACAACTTTAAACTTGTTGTTTTTGGGATAAAGTTCATGTCAACCTTTTTCTAAGTCAGGAGAATCTCAATACTGACAGACTTTAGTAATAGAGTGAAGAAAATTTACTTCTTAAGTTTTTGAATTTATTTTGTTCAGATATGTATTCTCCTCTGCATTTCTTGTTTATATGTAATCGAAATAAACAAAAAAATCAATCTAATCAATATCCTGGGGGATCTCTGATGTTTACTCAGTAGGCTTAATGGTTCACATCAATACCAGGCTCTTGAAGCCGGTCCCTGCTGCGCTGACTCTGGTTGAAAAGACACAAGTCAGCCTTCACTCCTGTCATAGCTTCATCTCTGTCCAACAGGAGGAGGCTGAGGCACATTGTCCATTTGTAGATACAGTCTATATGATCTGAACTGATCTTCAGAATTTATCCTCATTAAAAATACTTTTTGGAGTTTTATAAGAGTTTAAGTGAAGACAGATGAAAGGGTTGTGTTCATGTTCAAACTGTGAACTAAATCCTCCTGTCAGTCGAATAGATACTTTCACTTTCAAAACATTTTCAGGCTTTGCTTCTTTTACTTAAATCTTACTTACTGATCGTGCCTTTGTTCATCTGTTTGTTCAACACTGTATCAGTTATGTTATTATTTTACACTGATTCATCTGGTGTTAATAAATAGAACAGATGATGTCATTAACAGAGAAGACCAATCATTACTTCAGTTTGATCTTATTGAACCTTGATAAAACTCTTCAGTGTTTGTGAGTCTGTGTGACAGAAGATGCAGTCACTGCAGAAAGAACACTCTCACCATTACACCAAAGCTCTATTTTCTGCAGAGAATTGATCTATACTTACTGCTAACACTCAGTCACTGAGCCCCTGTAGCAGAGTCACAAACACAATATTTGTACCCACACTCTCCTCTAATCATTGAGTTTAGAGAGCACAGATGCACAACTGCCCCTCCTATGAGACCCCCCCCCCCCCCCCTCCTTCTGAGACTCAGAAATCCACTGAGAGATCCCTCAGGTGTTACAAATGAACCCTGCTGTTACCTCAACTTACAAACTCTTGCAGCTATAGAAGTGAATCACTCTTTGAATTCAGGATCTCATCTCTTTTTCTTTGTGCTTTTTGATCCTCTTCTATTTTTGGGAGATTTGGATATACATGAAAAATATTTTATATGACAGTTTTTTTTCCAAATAGCAGTAAGGAAAAAAAGGACAATCAGAAAAGAAAAAATCCTACATAAATTTTATTTTTTTTTTCAAATAGAGGTTGTTAACCCATTAATCTCCACTAATCTTCATCAGTTTCTAAATCTCTGACACCCTGATTACCAGCTGAGCACAGAATTTAAACTCAGTGTTCACAAAAAAAAAAATGTTTTCAAGATTCAATCCACATTTCTCTCACTCTGCTGAGCTCATTGTAAATTCTCTGAACTTGTTTTTGGTCTTGAGGACAAACTAATGAACACCGAGGTAGAAAAAGATGCTGGATCAATACAATGAGAGAAGTGAGACGACAGAAGTCATTTAGTGAGAGATGGTGTGAGGCTCTGACCTGAACTCTCCTGTGTGTTCATTAAACACATTTACTACAGAGACATTTAAAGATAATCACATTATCTGTCCCCCTGTTTCCTTTTCTTCTCCTCTCAGTTTGGAAGTGACCTCCAGGAAAAGTTGGAACACACACCTGAAGGACTGATAAAGTGCTAATGGAACAAACACAAACACAGCTGAAATTTCAACACAGCAGTCCTCACTATAAAAAAACCCAAAAGCTTTCAGATGATAAATCAAACAAGTTTTAATCTTCTAGACTGTTTAAATAGAAATAGAAATCTATATATTTTTTCTTTGTTTTTATTCCCCCTCCCTTTCCTCATGAAAAAGAGTAAGGAGGGGAAAGTAAAGTGCCCAATACAGCAGGGATGAGTGCTGGCCCTTATCGAGAGATTCATCAAACCCTCTATTTGAACTTTTTTTCACTTTTTACTTCTGCTGCCAATTAAAAAAAATAAATCTCTGTTCTCACATTGGTATTCTGCAGCATCTTTACAAACAACTTTGTGTAAAAAAGTCATCAAAAGTAATTCACCTCACAACATGAAAACTGTTCTAACATTGAGTCTCTCCTATTAGCTGTGTGAGCTTGTTTTATTTTGAAGGTCGTTTTGACGTTGTGTTCTGAAATCTGTTTTTAAACAGACGTCTGATAGAGGACAGGATCTTTTTTTTAGAAACTCTATTTATCCCTGAAGGGAAATTAGCGCACCAAGCGTTCAACCACAGGAGCAGCGAACTGCATACACCCTGACAGAGCAGGGGGAGCAATTCAGGGTTAAGTGTCTTGCCCAAGGACACATCGGACATGTTGCTTGCAGGAGCTGGGGATCAAACCCTCGACCTTCCGGTTGAGAGACGATGACTCTACCCACTGAGCCACAGCCACCGCAAAGACCAATCTGGACAGATTTGAATGTTAGCATTGATTAAAATCTCCTCAAACTCATAATTGATATAAATACAAACGGCTGAGCTGAGATTATGAACATTGAATGAGTGTCAGAGACGACAGCTGGCTCACAGAATGTGAAATGTTGAGTTTCTTTAAAAGCCGGCTGGATTTCTTATCCAGGGTTTGTTGAGCTGAAGTTTACTCTGTTTCCTTTTTTAGCTTTCTGTTTGCAGGACTGACTTCGTCTGAAGCAACATCACTGTTTCAATGTAACCACAATAATAATAAAAACACAAACCAGAGAGAATTCATGAAAGTGAAATGATCACTTGAAGAAGTTTGATTAATATAACACAGGATGTTTGGATTTGTGACCAGCATGCACCTCTTCATCATTGTACATCAACTCTTTTCCAGAATGTCTTAATATAGTGTTTGTTTGTTTGTCTTGTCCTTTATAAGTTATTTGGATTTTAATACACAGAGTCTAGGGTCCAGATGTATTAGTTTGTATAACCCTGTATCTTTTGACGTGAGGAGAAATAATGGTTGGACAGATTAAAGGGATAGAAAGCAGTTGAAGATCACTTTAATCAATCTCCATAATTTAATCGCCATGTCTTATTTTTATTGTCACATAAAACCACACTTGATGTTTTCTAATTATGCAGGTGTAAAAATGTGAGTGGGTCTTCCAAAGTTGATTTTCACAAAAAGCTTCATTTGTCAGGTGATTTTTAACAGCTCTGTCTCTGCAGACATTTTACATTAAAGTCTCCTCTCTGTGTCTCAGAGGAGTAACAGCTGAGCAGCCCAACCTCCTGTTAAAAAGCAGCTCTCATAATGTGACTCCTACAACCTGGGGAAATCTCTGTCAAACATGTCTGGTAATGATGAATTTAAATGTAAATGGCAGCTTGATAGAGGAAACAAATTACAACCATCTGTTGAATAAATGATCTAAAGTGAGGAAGAGTCTCCAAACCTGATCATATTGAACCAGTGGAGTTTGAGAAAATAGAAAAATGGAAAACACAGTAATTACTAATTTGACCTCCTCCAGTTAACACGGCCTGGGAAATAACAGAATGATTCTGATTTATTGTTAAATATCATAAACATTTAAACTGTTTATTTTATATGAGAGGCAGAATGTGTGAGTGGATATAATACATGAACAGGCTCTTGTCAGCATTGTTTGTCCAACAGTGAAATATGATGTCTCAGCAGAATAAGGCTGGAGATATAGTTGCAGTGAATCTTATATTTGTGTATGATTGGTTGAGTCATGAGTGTGATTGTAAATGTACTTGACTGTTTGTGTTGCATTTTATCTCTCGTAGACTGTGTACAAGAAACATCAGTGACGCGTAAGGAACTCACCATGATGTCAATTCTGAGTTTAGAACTCACATACAGTAATAAACATCAATAATCAATACTAACAACAGATCAGGTTAGCCAACAGATAATCTGTAAACAGAGCACACTGTCCGTACAGTCAGCATCACGTTTCATGAACAGTTTCCTCGGGGTAACGGTCTGGTGTATCGGTTTAATGGGTGACCCTGTTAACTGGTGACTTTCAGCCAAATAAACCTGTAAATGTTTAAAACAGCAGCTGTTGGAAACAGAATATTTGCTGTCAAATGTTAAAAACATGCTCATCAGTTAATGACAGAATAAAATAACACAAATGCAGGAAAGAACTCAGTATCAGTTAATACGGTCACTTGTTGAACAGAAATGTCTGAAGTGGCAGCCGTCAGAAGTTTAGATCACAAAAACACACACAACTTTATTGTTCATTAAAAACCAAACATGTAGCATTCAGAACCTGAACAGATAATAATTTATAAAAGAGAAGAAAATAGAAACCTGCATCTCCTTTGAACTCCGTTGCTATGGCAACATGTTGTTGTCCTACAGCTGACTCCTTTTTTCTTGATCACCTCCAACATGACTTCCTGCGCTTCATTGAGAAAGGCTAACATGGCAGAGGGATATTAACACAGAGGATAAAAGAACACTCTCCTCCTCCCCCCTCACTGTGTGTTCTCCTCAGAGCAGAGCATGCTGGGAGACTTTGAGATCAGCCGAGGAGTCGGGTGCAGAATACAGATCAGCAGCAGGAGAACTGAAGCTCAGACTCTGATTGACCTCTATTTAAAAACACCTGTGCTGTTACTGACCCACAAACTTCTCAACACCCCGACATCCCCCCTCTGTCATGATATTATTTTCTGACTCAGAGATTACAGACGAGTTTAGTGATGAGTGAGTTCATCAGGTTCAAGTCATCAGGGGTTTGTCTGCTGCTCAGTTTGACACTAAATGAAACCTCAATTTCAGAGAGTAGAGAGGCAGAAAAACTCAGTTAATCTAAAATGTTTTAAAGCTGAACTTTGTCCAACCTGATCCACCGTGAGAAGTAAATCAGAGCAGAGTTACAGCTCTTATTAATCACTTCTCTGTGCAAAATATTTCAGCCTGAATCACATTGAAATTCAAAGTGGACACTGAGAGGAGTTAGTTTGAAACTGAACGAGGAGATTAAAGACTGAGCAGTGTTTCTACAGAGTCATCAGCAGCAGTCTCCAACAGTCCTGACACCACAGTGGGATATCCCAGGAGGTCTCTGAAAACATGCAGTCATTAAGAGCTCCCATCGTTCTGATGAGATTATCACTGTGGAAAAAACAACATCAAATGTGTTTATAGAAGGAGAGAAGCTGAAGCAGATATTTCACTTCAGAGGAGACACACAAATGTCTCCCACCAACGCTGAATGTCATGTTGAATGATTCTATGCTGAGGTGAAATACCAACCACAGCACATCAGGAAAATGAAACTAACAGACAACAAGCCTGAGGTGATTGAGACAACAAAGTGACTGTTTGATGAACTCTGGACACTAAATGTTTAACATGAACCTTCACTGGAGACACTCACACAGAAACAGATGATACACTGTGTGTAAAATACATCCACAGCTTCAGCAGTGTGATTCATGACAGCTGAATGATCTGACTCCATGAGCTCTATAAGCTTCACATTATGGACTAACTTAAACCTCTTAAGCATTATGTCATAATGGAGCTGTCTCTGGTCTGTGTTGAAATGACATTATCAATGTGTGACTCAGCACTTTGTCTGAGATACACTCTCCAACATCACAGGAGAAGAATGATATCAGTGGTTTGGAGGCAGAAATTCAAGAGGATGGGAACATCCTCTAAATAATGTAAATAGTAAATATTGCAACAAGTAAAGAATTGTGAACAAGCAGAAGTCAGTCAGTCTCTGCAGAGAGGAGACACCGTGGACTGTTGATGGAGCTCTTTGTCAAACAAAGATCGTTAGAGACAGGTAGAGCTTCTTTCTGCTGCTGATGATTAATATGACACGCTCTGCCTCTGTCTCAAGCTTCTCGTCACATCATTAGCATCAGGAGCCTTTTTAAAGGATTTTAAGAACACATCAGCAGCTCTTTCTTTATCATCCATAAAGCTACAATAATTCCTCATTCTAACAGTTTGATTTCTCTGTTCATCACAGCTCACAGTTTGTTGTGTCATGATGACCAAAGTGTCAAAAAGCTGATGTGCCACACAGACACACACTTTGTCTGCAGTCAGTGTGCAGATCAGTCAGCTGCAGGTCAAACTTTGAGAAGTGGAGCAGGCAGGAGAAGCTGTGAAGGCTGGCAGTGTGTCTGCAGATTAGCCTGGCATGGGTTAGCACCGCGCAGTCAGAGGCTTTTCTCTCATGTTGTGTCACACACACGATGGGCGAGCAAGGGGAGCTGGAGAGAGAGAGAGAGAAGAGGAGAATCTGCAGAGCAACATCGACACAACAGCAGCCAGGAAGACACCTGTCAATCATTGCTGAGTCATGAATAAATATGTGACTGTGTGTTTTCTACATGATGGACCTGCCTGTAGCTTTAAGATTGATAACATCATTATTAAAATGCAAAAGATTAAAAATGATCTTCTGAGGACAATAACAATAAAGTGAAAAGCTCTCATCACAACATAACACACTAATATACTGAGTCACTATGACATGAGAGGGAGTGCTGTTATACTAAATATCAGCATGGCTCTGATTCAGTCAGAATAACAAAGCTGAACGACGATTGTTGATTGGTTGGTACATGACCTAAAAGGTCAACAGGAAGAAGGTCCAATAGTAATTAGTTAAAAGGGGGCATAGCGCCACCTACTGTAGTGAAGTCAGACATACTTCTGACTTCTGGAACAAAGACTGGAGTCAAATTAACTGAGCCATAACTGTAGCTCGACTGAACTGAGCATGTAATGAACTGAGTGTTAAAGTTCAGGTTCTTCCTCTAAACGCACACTTTAACAAATTAATTATCATTCATCCTTCAAAATAAATCTGTCCCTGAGCCTCATGAAGAGCTCTGAAGCCTCCACCATCGAGCTTTTCATGTTCACACCACGTTTCATTCAGCTTGATTCAGTCACAGTTTGTCCTTGAAAATGTCATTCAAAGCAGGAATAATAAGGGTTATAATTCACTGCTTGATAAGAATGAACTGTTTTATATCTGTGAACATTGGACTAAGCATAAAAGGCTGTTTTAAATTATTCAAAGAAAACTTTATCATGATTAATAACTCAATCTGCTCCAGTGTTTGAAATGTTCCAGAGGTTTCTCAACATATTGACCAAAAAGCTTGAAAAATAAAATGGAAAAAGGTGATAACAATGTGTCGTCTGATCACACCGAGGAGTTGAAATCACATCCATGTGGTGTCGATAAGAGCCCAGGTAATGTATCATTATGAGGAACAGCCCTCCAGGTATCTGCTACATTTATTGGAGTCGAGGAAGCAGGGAGGAAAAACATTTACCTTCTCCAGCCAACACCATCGGTCTTCTTTAACAAACTTTATTACACAGAATGAACCATCCATCATCACATCTCTACACTCGTCTCTTCAAATACATGAATATGATCATTTTCTGCAGCTTGGTCACTGCCCAATGCTTCAAAGTGTGTCACTGTATTTATTCAACTAGCATCATCTCTGGACACTCTCCAGAACATCATTGCTTTTTTTTATGGTTACCTCTTTGACCTTCATAATAATGAAACTTATTTCTTAATGGAAGCCCAGAACAGGCTCATATCCATTGTGTTTCTGACTCTTGAACATGTTTACAGGAGGTTACAGCACCTCTTAGTTGTTTTTTGGATGTTTGAAAGTGTTGAGATTGAAATGTTTCTGAGTCATCAGCTTGTTTCTAAAATGTAAATCTTACACAAACACATTAAAACACGACCTCAGAAGAACCAGAACCAAACAGATCTAACATTTGATCTGCAGGAGGGCAGTGTAATAAAGTGATGAAAATAACAATTGTACCATGTAAATAACTAACCTGATCTCTTTCTGTCTGTCTTTTCTTTCTCCTCATGCTCTCCTTCTCGCTGCAAACGTTCTCCTCATGCTCTCCTTCTCGCTGCAAACGTTCAGGTAAGAACATTTCTTTTCTTATATTTTGAATGGCTGTTTACAAACCTGTTTATGGATGTGTTACTGCCACCTACTGGACTGGAGACACACAGATGAAACTTGTTGGTTTAGTTTGGAGCAACACAATAAAGCTGACTACTGCTCTGATGACATATCTCCATCTGTAGACACTTCAGCAGCTGTTACACACTGATTGGTTTATTTGACTCATGTTTTGAATTTTATTGATGCTTTAATGATGAACATGTTGGCTCAACATGAAACTGTGTGTTAGCAGAAGGACAACGAGTCCTGATGGGAGATGAAGACAGAGCAGCTTTGTTTTGAACAAAACTCAGAGAGACCTCACATTTAGTGACAAGAGGAATGTTGTAGCTCTATGATCTTACATTCTACTTGATTGAGTTTGTTTTCAATTAATGTGAAACTAAATCATAAAGGAAGTATTTATGTCCTTCTCTGAATTTGGCTCATGGTGACTCTGAGATCCATCACAGATGGTCTGATCACAGTCGCCAATTTATGAGAACAGTTTTATCAATATTGATATTGTTTTTTACTTTTGACATCAATGAGTTTGTGTTCCTTCATATTGCAACATTTGTTGATAAGATTATTATTATTTTGTAGTTTATATGTTTATGGACGAGATTGATTATAAAACCAGATGAGATCTGGTCTGAGTCAGTGTGAGGAGGTCAGCTCTGAGGGGGGAGAACTCAGGTGTGTGTGGTGGTCTGTTTGTCTCTAGATCAAAGGAAACAGTCTGACTGGTTCATCAAGCAGAAAGGAGAGAAACATATGAGTACCATTTTAGTATCCTGGAGCACGTATGACTGTATATCTGCAGGGGGTGAGGCTCTGCAGCTCTCTGTTGTTACTGGGCTGCAGAGGGGTCAGAGCTACAGGTGGTCTCTCTGCTCACACTGGGTCACTTTGAACCTAATCTTTCATTACTCTTAAATATAAAGCACACTCTGCTCCCACCAACAATTTAGACAGAAAATATGAAGAATTTGGTCAGAGGCTTTAGAGGCCTGTTATTGGTTATTTAGCATCAAGAACGCTGTGAGGACATCAGTGTTTAGTGTTCAGATTAAATTACCAGATTAGACTGCAAACCTTGTACATGTCCCCGTCCATGTCAGAACGTCCTCTGTTCAGCTAACGTCGGCTCTTTGGATGTATCACCTGTGAATGTAACTCCCCCTCTCTCCAGCCTCTCTCCTCCTCTTTCATTTTATCTCATTAACTCTCCTGAGGACAAAAGGGACAATGTCACAGTTTTCCCCTCACCTTCCTCTGAACTGCACGATCACCTGTTTGAAAGAAAGGCTCCAGCACACTTTTAATTACCAAGCAAGACACTCAACCTTGATGTGTGTGTGTGTGTGTGTGTGTGTGTGTGTACATCCATTGTGTTCCCAGGAGTCTGGCCGCTGCATCAACATTAAGTATTAAGAGACCTGCTGGGTAAAATAACAGCAGAGGTGGAGGGCTGCAGGGGGCAGAGAGAGGGCAGTGCTCTGTGTCCTTCCTTCTCTGTCTCTCCCCTCGTGGTGTTTTAAAGACTTCTTTTGTGCAGCTCTGAGTTTATAAAAGTTTCATCCATCCAGCCTCCATGAGGGACTGAAGTCAGCTCTCACCGAATGTTGACAAAGCGTGTTAAATCAATAACGTCACAGACAACACGAGCTGATCACTTCTCACTCTGAGTCTTTTTTTTAATTGAATGCTTCAGTGATTCACAGTTTTTGTTCTTTAGTCTCCTGATCTTAAACTTTTTTTTTTTCCTTCTGACTTTGACTGCATCCTCTGATTGTGAGCCAATCAGAGCAAAGAAAAACTCTGGCTCTGTATAAAAAAAGTTTTTTGATTGGCTGCCTGTTCTGCCGTCTGTTAATGAAGTGTTATTGTCTTTTGTTTCTGCTCCGCCTGGAGAGTTAAGTGACCTTACATTAGCTGATAATTAATATTGAACTCAATTTACAGACAACAATTTAAGTTCACTTTGTCTCCTGTTGTCATGAAGTCAGCTCACCTTGATGAGAGTTGTGTTTCAGTTTTGTGTTTTAAAGTTGTGTTTCAGTGTTTTGCTGAATAAGAAGAAATGTCTGGCTCAGTTTGCTCCCTAAAGACACAGAATCAATGTGAACTCACCCACTGGGGGGTTTCAGCCCCACTGACTCCTCCTTTAACACCAAACACTGTTATTTGTCCAGCTGGGACTCTCTCAAACTCTTTGTATATCTTCTGCTGTGTTTTACAAATACTGCTGCCCTGATGCATCCACAGCCATGGTGCGCTTATTTCTCTTCTCACACCATGATGGATGATCATGATGTTTTCCCAGCAATGCATTGGGAGCATCTTTGTTTGACTGTCTGCTGAAATGTCAGACATCCCTCTCCTGAGATCCTGCAGTGATATCTTAAATTAGAAACACTGCTGTGTGACACACGATGAGAAACAAAAACACATTTTTTATTTAAATGGTATTTTGAGTGCTAAGTAGCTCAGTCTGTCTGAATGTCCTGGTGTGGACCAAGTCTGGAAGTTGATTTGGTAGCGGGAAAGGTCCCAGTTTACTACCTGAGCACTGCTGAGGTGCCCTTGAGCAAGGCACTGGGCCTCCCCCACCCCCAGCTCAGAAGGTGAAGGTCCTGCAGTGATATTGTTCTGAAATTAGAAACACTGCAGTGTGATATACGATAAGAAACAAGGAGAGAGTTTAAATTAGAAATCGTTGTCATCATGTTGGAGGCTTTAACACAGTTATCAAGTACAATGTAAGAATATGAGGAATCACTTTTTTTTTTTAAATTCAGATAAGTGTTAATCAATACAAATATGTTCATATTTATCCAGATTCAAACAGCTCAGGTGTGGATGGAGGTAAGAAGAGTTCAGAAGGTGTCTCTACATTTGGAGAAAATGAAGTTTGTTGTGTCAGGTGTTTAAAACCTGAACTGATCCAAACTCTTCACAAGCAGGAGATGATGAGAGAAGAATGAGGAAATGTTTAAGATGATGTCTGAACCTGTACATTACTGTTCCAGGTGAGGTACAACACCTGACTGGGAGAAGCTATACTCTCTGAAAGAAAAAAAAAAAAACTGTTTCAATCTGAAACAGTTTCTGTATGACGGGCACATCTTGCCATCAGAGAATTCAATCATCCTGTGAAACTCTGAGAAATAATCTTTTGAAAGGGAGCCATACTCTGAATTTTTAAATCCTTAAATACACAGAGGACGATCAGTGTCCAAATGGATTTCTATCATTTCTCTTCACTCACTGTGAGGGTCAGACTGTTGTGTTACACATCCCAACATTGTACAGATTTTTTAAAATAAGATGTTGGTCAGTTGGTAGAGTCGGTCGTCCCTCAAATAGATGGTTGAAGGTTTGATTCCCAGCTCCTTCAAACCGTATGTCCTTTGTGTCTTTGGACAATACACTTAACCCCCAATTGCTCTTACTGCTTTGTCATTGGCGTATGAGTGTGTATAAGTGGGATTAGTTTTTTTCTGATGATCACTTGAGATAGCAGCCTCTCCATCAGTGTCGTCAAGAAGTCTACAAAATGTCTTAAAAACATCTTTAACAATTTAATAAAGTTATACCTTTTTTTTCCATAAAATAGTGTGATACATGAACTATATTACTAAACGCATGTTCCACTTTACATTGTGACATAGCTGTTAGGTTTTGTTTTTGGCGGACCCCAAAATGCAGAGACATAGATGAACCAAAATAGTTTTAACCAAAAGATATTTAATGTTCCAAAACAAAAGAGCAGGCAGTGAAGGCAGGAGGCTGGCTGGCTCGACGATCCAGGAGGCACACCAGCAAAAACGAACGAGACGGAATTATCTGGCACAGGAGTAGGGTGACAGCCAGGCTTATATGGAGGGGTTGATTTGATGGAAGACAGGTGTGCCTCGTCTGCTGCCTGGAGGAGCCAGCCACACCCCCTGCCACTCACATACCTGCAGAGGAGAAAAGACCAGAGAAGGGAAGGGGAGAAAGGACAACACAAACTCACACAGAAAAAACAAAACAGAACTGAAACCTCACAATAGCATCACATCAAGTGTGACTTCACTGTATCTTAGTTCACTTGTTGTACTGGTGCTTAGCAGCATTGCTGATATCATGATCTACAAACTTTAGCATGATGAGAACATCGACCTTAGTGTCTTCAGTAAAGAGGATTGTGCTGCCTGCAGGAATGAATGTGAAGGATTCCAACACAAACACATTAGTGGAGGATTATTAGCTGTGCTTTGTGCTGACAACCAGCTGCAGCTGTGATCAGCTGACTACACACCATTTGTCTGTGAGGGGAATTATTACATTATTATTATTGTTCTGAGGACAATAATAGCCCTGAACCTCCAAACAGAAATGACTTGTTCTGGTTATATTTGATCTTTTTTTAAAGGTTTATTTTGGGGATTTTCATGCCTTTAACTAGAGAGAGGACAGTGGATAGAAAATCATAGAAAGGACTCCAGGCACCAGGACTCCCTAGGCCGGAGGTCGATGATAGACTTTGTGGTCGTGTCATCTGACCTTCGGCCGTGTGTCTCGGACACTCGGGTGAAGAGAGGGGCTGAGCTGTCAACTGATCACCACCTGGTGGTGAGTTGGATGAGCTGGCAGGGGAGGAAGCCGGTCAGACTCGGCAGGCCCAAACGTGTAGTGAGGGTCTGCTGGGAACGTCTGGCTGAACCCTCTGTTAGCGAGGTCTTCAACTCCCACCTCCGGACGAGCTTTTCACAGATCCCGGGGGAGGCTGGGTGCATTGAGTCCGAGTGGACCATGTTCTCCACCTCCATTGTCAAAGCAGCTGCTCTGAGCTGTGGTCGCAGGGTCTCTGGTGCCTGTCATGGCGGCAATCCCCGAACCCGGTGGTGGACACCGGAAGTAAGGGAGGCCGTCAAGCTGAAGAAGGAGTCCTATTGGGCGTTGCTAGCGCATAGGACTCCTGAGGCAGCTGACGGGTACCGGCAGGCCAGGCGTTCCGCAGCCCGGGCGGTCGTGGAGGCAAAAACTTGGGCCTGGGAGGAGTTCGGGGAGGCCATGGAGGAGGACTTTTGGTCGGCCTCGAGGAAATTCTGGCAAACCGTCCGTCGCCTCAGAAGGGGGAAGCAGTGCTTCACAAACACTGTTTACAGTGCAGGTGGGGAGCTGCTGACCTCAACTGGGGATGTCGTCAGGCGGTGGAAGGAATACTTCGAGGATCTCCTCAATCCCACCGTCACGTCTCCCACCGAGGGAGCAGAGGCTGAGTTCTCAGAGGTAGACTCGTCCATCACCCAAGCCGAAGTTACCGAGGTAGTTGGCAAGCTCCTTGGTGGCAAGGCTCCGGGGGTGGATGAGATTCGCCCTGAGTATCTTAAGTCTCTGGATGTGCAGGGGCTGTCATGGTTGACACGTCTCTGTAACATCGCGTGGAGGTCAGGGACAGTGCCTCTGGACTGGCAGACCGGGGTGGTGGTCCCTCTTTTCAAGAAGGGGGACCGGAGGGTGTGTTCCAACTACCGGGGAATCACACTTCTCAGCCTCCTTGGGAAAGTCTATTCCAGGGTTCTGGAGAGGAGGATCCGGCTGATTGTCGAACCTCGGATTCAAGAGGAACAATGCGGTTTTCGTCCTGGCCGTGGAACACTGGACCAGCTCTACACTCTCCAGCGGGTGCTCGAGGGTTCATGGGAGTTTGCCCAACCAGTCCACATGTGCTTTGTGGATCTGGAGAAGGCATTCGACCGTGTCCCTCGCGGCGCCCTGTGGGGGGTGCTCCGGGAGTATGGGGTTCGGGGCCCTTTGCTAAGGGCGGTCCGGTCCTTGTACAACCGGAGCAGGAGTATGGTTCGCATTGCCGGCAGTAAGTCGGACCTGTTCCCGGTGCGCGTTGGCCTCCGGCAGGGCTGCCCTTTGTCACCGGTTCTGTTCATTACTTTTATGGACAGAATTTCTAGGCGCAGCCAGGGGCCGGAGTGGGTCCGGTTCGGGGACCACAGGATCTCGTCTCTGCTTTTTGCAGATGATGTGGTCTTGTTGGCTCTATCGAACCCGGACCTCCAGCGTGCACTGGGGCGGTTCGCTAACGAGTGTGAGGCGGCTGGGATGAGGATCAGCACCTCTAAATCTGAGGCCATGGTTGTCGACCGGAAAAAGGTGGTTTGCCCTCTTCGGGTCGGTGGGGAGTCCTTGCCCCAGGTGGAGGAGTTTAAGTATCTCGGGGTCTTGTTCACGAGTGGGGGGAAGATGGAGCGCGAGATCGACAGACGGATCGGTGCGGCGTCTGCAGTCATGCGGTCGCTGTATCGGTCCGTCGTGGTGAAGAAGGAGCTAAGCCGAAAGGCGAAGCTCTCGATTTACCGGTCGATCTTCGTTCCTACCCTCACCTATGGTCATGAGCTTTGGGTCATGACCGAAAGAATGAGATCTCGGATACAAGCGGCCGAAATGGGCTTCCTCCGTAGGGTGGCTGGGCGCACCCTTAGAGATAGGGTGAGAAGCTCGGTCACCAGGGAGGAGCTCGGAGTAGAGCCGTCACTCCTCCACATCGAGAGGAGTCAGTTGAGGTGGTTCGGGCATCTGGTCCGGATGCCCCCTGGACGCCTCCCTAGGGAGGTGTTCCGGGCATGTCCCTCCGGGAGGATGCCTCGGGGTAGACCCAGGACACGCTGGAGAGACTATGTCTCTCGGCTGGCTTGGGAACGCCTTGGGGTCCCACCGGAAGAGCTGGAGGAGGTGTCTGGGGTGAGGGAAGTCTGGGTGTCTCTGCTTAGACTGCTGCCCCCGCGACCCGGCCCCGGATAAGCGGCAGAAAATGGATGGATGGATGGAGAAAGGGTTGGGAATGAGATGTGGTAAATATTGGATTCAAATCTGGGCCAGCCATTTCGACGAGCCATAACCACGAGGCGTGGTGCCCAATAATTCAGCTTTATATCGTGGATGGGTTACTTAATATTTAACTTTAATTCATCCTCCTCTGTGTGGTGATGTTTCTACTACTCCAGAAGAGTTCTCACACAGCCCTCGAGTTAGACCAGCTCTACTCCTGCAGCTGTCAACAGAAATACACAGGATGTAATGTAACCGGATAGCAGTCTCATCCTGGATCACATACCTATAGGTGTCATATCTTTGATGTCTCTGCTTGAGGACATATCAAATCATCAGCAGATACAGTCTGCATGTGTGTGGAACATGAAGATAAAACTTCGAGCTAAAACATGAAGCCAAAGAGAAATGTGAAAATATGCAGTTCTTTGAATGACCACTAGGGTCTGACTATGAAAGTGAGCAGATCCCAGCCTCCATGTTAAAACATTGAGAGCATAATAAAATTAATATAAAATTATAGCAATAAACTGTTGTCTCTTTGAAGTTATGACATTTAAATTATACTGGTGCTTAAAGCCATGCATTCAATGGGCTGTAATCTTTTTGAGTGACAAGTCGGTGCCTCTAGCTGCCTGCAAGGTGTCTCCACAGTGAAGTTTCTGAACTTGACTTCTTGGCTGTTTGACTTCTTGTTTCCTTTCTGGGATGTTTTTTTCTCTGAGACTATCAGACTAATAATCTGTCTTTATTGGACCCACAGACCGTCCAAAAATCAAATTATTTGGTTTCTGAAATTGTACTTGATGTTTCAGCACTAACTATCAGGTTTCAGTGTGTGCTTCATCCTGTCTGGCTTGTTTACTTGTTTAGTGTTTATCACACATTGACTGGTTTGTGGCTGCAGAGCTTTAGAGTCAGCGGTCGTCTGCAGTGATGACTTCACATGTTAGAGTCAATTCTGCCTCCTAAAACCCAACATGGAGTTTTTTGGCAAAAACATCAATTTTTAGGCTCCAAAAAAATATGTCAACTAATAAAATGGGTGACATCGCTGTGGCTACATTGTTGCTTGCAAAGTCTACTTTGCAGCATCACGCTTCACAAGCTTACAGTCACTCATTTGTTCCCAGCATGCAACAGTGTCAACATGCTCACAGACCTTTTTGTTCTTCCTTTGAGAGTCTTTAACCTTCTTTCTGTGAGGTCACTGACGTCCACTTTATGAATCCCTCACTCGTGTCTCTCCACCTGTTCCTCCTGTTTTCTCTCCTTCACCATGTTTGTTGTGCTGCAGCACAGTGATGCAGTGTTTTCAGAAATGCAGTGAGGAGGGGGCTGCAGGAGGACTGTTGGGTAGAGGATGAAGGGAGGGGGCAGGTTTCCTGAAGCCTCTGCTCTGTGTCTGCTCTTGACAGATTGATTGATGAGAAAGTGAAGCTTGTGTTGTTGTCAGCCTGGGATTCATCCTCCTGGCTGTGCAGATCCACTTATCCAGGTTTAAAGACCTTAAGAGAGAAGGAGGGAGGGGTTTCCTACATGCTTCAATGTCAAGTGAACACACACTCCCTGCTTGAACACACAGCCAATGAAAGAGCACGGCTCAGTGATGGAGAGTCTGAAGGACAGATGAGGAAGCACATGTTGGACGTTCATGTTCTCTGTCTCTCTCACTCCAACACAAATGAAGAAAAAACAAACAGAGCAGGAAGGCTCCCATTCTGATGGATGATGTTTCATCTCAGAGGCTTTGTAGAACTACGGGTCCCCTTCAGGGTCATTTCTCTGCTCCATTTCACAGGATGAGCCTGAGTTCTCTCAGTATCATCGCCTGAATCACAAAACACTGAAACCTTTGTCTCCTGTCTGCTGTTGACTAATACAGCATGAGATCTGTGAACACATCAGACATTCAATGCAGTGAATTTATGGTTTCAGTCTCGTGCTGGAGATAAACCGAGCTTCATCAGTTCACCTGAAGCCTGAACTCTCAATGTGAAGACCAGAGAGAGACGACAAAGTCTGACTCTTTCCTCTCTTACATCCTTTCTTATATGGACAATAGATTTCTCTGTGTGTCTGCTTATTTGTATGCTTTACACTCAGTCTCTGCTTCTCACTTCTTTTCTCTATTCTGCCTTAAAAACAACCAAACAGCTTTGATCACACTGAGAAGGCTTTGATATCCTGCCTGCAAACAAAAGACATTTGGAAATAATAACTTCATCATGATCAGAGAGAAAAGAGATGTTTAAGTTCACTCACAAACACACTCTGTCAATTTAATATTGTTAATATTTAAAGAATTATTCTGATCTAACAGCTTTATTTATGAAATATGAAAATATATTACCATGCATATTTTAATCCAGAGAGAAGTACATCTGAATATGTTTTTATAATGAGCAGAGTTTTCAAATGTAGAGTGTTAACTTTGCTCCGTGCATGGACGGCTGCTCCCTCACCAGAACAGCACTGGAGGGAGAAGAAAATGTTCTGTAGATTCTTCCACCATAAAATAAATCTTACATTGCATTGATATGCTATAGCTCTGACCTGAAGGGATCTGTTTTATAGATGTGACTTTATCTTAATCCTCTGTTCAGATCCAGAGAGCAGAGAAAAATATGTCTCTTCTGTTTGACTCGGTCCACCTCCCTGAGCCGTCAGTGACAAACATCGAGGTCAATCCTCCCTCCTCTGACAAATGACTGAATGAGAGCTTTATTGTTCCTCTTTAATGACATCTGACCCTGTGAGAACAGCAAACAAATACAAACAGGGTTTTCTATGTCAGCTGTTCTTCATCCAGGGAAGACTGAGTGGCTCTTTTTTCAATGAACCCTGCTTTACATTTCTCTTCACCTCCTAACTCTCTTTAGTCTGAGAGCATCAGTTAATAAACATATAGATGGTTAATACATTACACAACATCCTTGAAAGTATCTTCAATCATTCTGTTCAGAACATCAGGGTACTTAAAATGAGCGTCAAATCACTGAGAAGATGTGAGTGTGAGGACAGGACGAGTAATAATCAAAGTAAATCATGTGTCATTATATCTACAGATGGAAAACAAGAAGTGAGTGATGAGTGACCTTGAACAGAAAATATAATTTAAAGACCTGTTGAATCACTGAATAGATCGTAAATAGATGGTGACATGCCATTTTTTATTCATCTTGATTTTAGCTGATTGAATTTAAACCCTTTTGTTTCATGAGCTCCACTCTCCTGTGTTTCACTTTTTATCAGACAGACGAGACACAAGTAGATTTAGTTAAAGGTGAAAGTCTGTTAATTCTGCTTGAGTAGATCTCCAATCTTTCACACTGCAGGCCCAATGACAATCACATCAATATAAATATTCATTAATATGTAAATGAGTCCAGATGTTCAATAAGCAACAGATGTGAACTTTTGTAGACAACAGCTCAGTGTGAGAAACTGCACAGAGAGGTTGAGACAGAAAATAAACGACAGCATGGATAATTTATCACTTTGCATTTAAGCTGCACTCATTATTATTTTATAGGAGAATTAATCATGATGAGATTAAAATCTTATTCTTTTTGAGCTCCTGCATGGACAAAAAGTATTCAAACATCTGGACTCATAAGATGAACTGAAGCCTGAGCAGCAGTATCAGGACATTGCTTGTAAAATAAGATTGACCTTTTTACACAAGAGGACAATGATATTGTTCATGCAGGTGAGCTCACAAACACACAAAAAAAACACATTGACAAACAGTTGTTGTGAGCAGCACCAGCAGACTCAGGTCCATGTGTGCCTCTCAGTGTATGGAGGACACACGGTTTCCTTTTTTCATCATCATCTTGTATACGTGGGCTCAGGCTGGTCTCTTTTCTCCATCAGGTTTCTCTGCTTCATTAAAGCCTTCTTTAGACCTTCGCTTCAACATAGTGTAGCATATAGATCACTCTGTGTCTCTGTCTGCAGCATTGAATTATCATTAGTGGTGTGCACATTACTTTGTCTTTCCATCTTAATGATCGAACTGAGAATTGAGCTGCTCGAATGAATCAGAGGAGCACATCAATGAACGATAGTAACACCACAGCAAACTGTTTCAACAGCTCCTGCTGAGTCAGCAAAACAGACTCTAATGAGAATGTTTCACTTGATGGGACGTTTGACTGTAGTTTATTATCAGGATCATCAAGTAAGAGAAGAGGGAAGAAGCATCAATGTACGTATTTGGGTTAATTTAAAAAGCTCTAACCGTTGTGTCAGAGGAAAATCTCTCCCACAGAAAAAATATTTCTCTGCAGGTATCTCTAATTTTGCATATCACATCTTGTGGTTATTAAATTATCAGTAGGAGCCGGTCAGTGCGGTATGTCATAGATCATCATATTTCAATAAGTCCTTATAAATTCACTCTGCAGAGATTTAAAGCTCAGTGAGTCAAACATCAGCAGACTGCTCCGTCTGTTTAGTTAATTACAGTTCTAATCTGATAGTTCCTCATTCAGCAGCTGATAGCAGGGACCTTATTCCCTTTGTCAATGAGTCTCAGGTCTTATTGTTATCATGCTGCACATCTTACATCCCCTGTTTGATGTGGAGCGGCTGTTTGCCATCCTGAGGACTCTCTGAGTAGATGAGGTCAGTGCTCGCTCCTCACCTGGACATGGATTAAAGAGCAGACAGATATTACAGGTGACTTGTTGTCTGTCTTGAATCAGACTTTCCTCCTCTTTTCATTGTGTCCACTGACTACAGAAACAGATGTAAACAATAATCTCGAGGACACACTGAAGGCAGAGAGGTAACTACAGAGTCATGGTTTAAAGTTCTGGGCCTCTGATCGAGCTGCTGCGTTTGAGGAGCAGATGAGAGAGAGCGAGACTGAACATGTAGAAAGTCATGAAAACGCTTTTTTCTCACATAGAGGATGCTGTCACAGAATTGCTGTATTTATTTACTCTTTTTTTTTTTTTTTTCTTCTGCTACTAAGACAAACAAAACAGTCTCTGCTTGTGGCGACATTTTTCCATCTGTGGACATTTTAATAAACAAGCTGTCTAGATTACTACAAAGCCCCAACAGCAAACATGGTGACCAGATACAACTGATGCTAACCACACTGACAAACACAGACACACTGAACAACATGCTGCAATTACACATTCAAACTGAATAAGAACTGCAGCAAACACACAGGAGAGAAAGAAGTGCAGCAACTTTACAACCTCACTCATCAAACATTTAATAAATCACTAAGAATATCCCCATAGGATCATACATTAAATCTAAGACATGACTCCAACATTACCTCTGGAGAACAAATAATACAAGTGTTGTTACAGTAAAACTGTCTTCATGTAGTCTCACTGTGGAAATAACATTTATTGGTGAGATGAGATGGCACATCAACAAAGATGTAATAAAACGTTACAGTCCCTCTGTGACAATAATACATGTAGATTATTACCCATAGGACCACACTGTCAGACATGTTGGATGTTTATTTGTTTTATTTACAATCCAATGATTCCTCTGACTTTCAGACTAAACCAGTTTGGAGGAGTCGTCTCCACAGAAACCAGTTTACTACATGACAGTAAACAGCAGCTTGTTTCTCATGAACAATGTGCTGCTGAGCTCATCCAACATGTTGGAGAAGACAATACAGTGTGTCATGATGAGACTGAGACTCCAGCCTGTCTCTATGGTTACGGCTGTATGTTGTTCTCTGTGCTGTTTGTGTCTTCTCTCCTTCTGTTGTCTCCATCTCTGCCCAGCTGAAGCTACTGATTGCTTAACGAGCTGCACCTGGCCTCAGACCTTAAAAACTAATGCTACCTTCACGTGCTCCTCGGACAAATCGTATTTACTGTATTTACAAGTTATAAGCACACAAACTTTCTTCTGAAGTCATTACAAATGGGACATTATGATGACACCTGAGTTTTGACGTTTGTGTGACATTTCAGAGATACGTGAGTATGAACATTTACCTGTGGAGTATTTAATGTCCTTCTTTCTTCCACACATACAAGAGAACACAGGAGCTCTGTACTACTTGCTTTTGGTAATTAGACATCAGCCACAAGAAAAACAAAACCAAAAAACAACCTCACTTCTGGAGCCATGTTAGATGTTTTTTTATGACCAGAGCTCTTGAATGTGTATTTAATCTTTCGACTGCACATCTCGGAAGTGCAGTGTTTCCGAGGAGTCGATGAACGCAGCACCTCTTTTGGAGTGGGGACTGCTGTGTAATGTCTCTCTGACAGGTGTTTAGTCTGTTGTCTTCTTGTTTTGAGTCCTTTGTTTGCTTTAATTAACTATTTAGTAATTTTTGTGTCTTATTCAAATTCCATAGTTTAGACTTTGTAAAGGTGTCTTATGTGTTTTATTGGGACACACTGTGGATATCTGCTCGCCCCATGGGGTCACCTCAGAGTGGTGCGTGACACTACTCACTTTTTAATGATTCTAAATGAACCATGTCTTTCTCCATAGTCTCAGGATCACATTGATTTTTAGTCTGAGATTGTCAGAGGAAATCTCCCAGCACACAGCTGTCACAGTTTTCACAATGACTGATGACATCGTCTGAACCACAGCGAGCTCACACGCCTCATGAGCTCTGTCATGAAGCTGGATATTAGGTTTGGGCAGAATTTCATCAAGCAGACATCTAATTTTTTCTTTTCCTCAGCTTTGTGTTTGCTTTGCTGGGAGCCTAAAATCAAAAACCTACCTGTTCAGATTATAATCCAGAGAGTCCTGACTGACAGCTGAGAACAGGGAGTGATCATCCTCAGAGAACATATATTTTCTCAGGCTTTAAAATGAAACGCATGGAGCTGTGTGTGAAGGAGAAAATCTCCTGTGATTTCCATCCTGTATTTTCTGTCAGTCCTTTAAGTTTAGTTACACTGAGGTGAGTTTGAGCTGATTTTGAAGGTTTCAGGTGAGATTTCACAGATTTCCATTTAGCTCAGAGGATAAAACACACTCTCTACACCTTCTCTCCCGTGTCTCCTCTGATCTTGAACATATTTAGCCTCACTTTGCTGTGTGAGCAGTCAGATGTACAGCCTCACACTCCATTTCCCAGCAGTCATCGCTCTGCTCACCCTGAAGTAAGAGCAGTCTGGGTGGGTTAAAGGTAAAACACTTGAGAGTTAGCCTTCTTCACCTCCAGGCTTTTAATTCTTGGAGTCCAAAGTGTGAATCAGAAGATTTTAGACACCAAAGTGTAAACAAGCTTGAAGTTTTCTTTTTCTTTCCCACTTTATCTTTCAGTCTGCTCACAGTTCAAGTCTCTCTCAGTCTTGTAGCTGCTCTCTCACTGTTGGTGACCTGATGACTCTAGTTTAAATCCTGCCTCTCATTTTATCTTCACACATCTCCGTTGACTCTGAAAGTTTCCTCCAGCAGGTCAGACAGTTTCTCCATGAACCAGTTAAAGTGTTAACATGTCTTCATGTTATTCATGGAAACATCTCTCAGTTAAATGAAGAACTGAACATTTGGCTTATTTTTAACATTTTGCATTGAATCAAAACATTCACACCAACAACCCTCATGTTTGCTAGAATAGAAGAGATCTATAAAACAGTTGGACTGGAGACAACAGGTTTCAAGGTTATGAACTTTCTACCAACAGCTTGATTGTTTCATGTAATTTGGTACCACAACTTTAACCTATCATAAGTAAGTCTACCAAATAACACTAAAATGAAATGATTAAAGATTTTTTACAACAAAGTTAATAAAAAATCTTTTGAAATATTGACAGAAAATAAAATCTTCATCCTGAAGTCTATTTTTGCATAACATTTGATTTAATGTTATTAAAATGAAATATCTTTTCTTGTCCCGTATTAGATTTTTCTTGTTGAAAGACATTGAATTCTTACAAGAACAGTTTGCAGTCATACAGAATTTTAGTTGTTTTATTCAATTGATTGAAGCCTAAAAGTTTACAAATCACTTCATCTTGCAGTGTTTTGTTTGTTCTATATTTTCTTTTCTGTTGTTTTATAAACTAACTATTTTTAATTCATGTTGCTTTTCTTATTGCCTCAGGGAAACGCATAATACAGATCATGGTGGAGACTTTCCTGTTGTTTGATTTCTATAAGAGTGTGCGAACTTCAGCCCTGTTTCCACCGAGCGGTTGGACTCTGTACGGCGAGCATTTTGCGATGTTTCCAAAAACTAATCCCGGGAAAGATTTCCAAATAACCGATCCGTACCGTCCTACTTTTTGGGACCCTTCCGTTGGGGTGCCAAGAATATCAAGCTGACCCGAAAAGGTGGAGCTAAACACAGCTGTCCGTTGATTGGTTGAAAGAATTATCACTTCTTGTGGGACACCAGCAACAAAAACTCTGCCGTGTTTAAACCATTGAGTGTAATACACAGCTGATTGTTTACGTCTGTATTTCTCCTCGTGGCACACAGCCTTCTCTGAAACAAAGCTTGATTGAGTTTTTTTAATAAAAAGAGCCACATGCCAGTGACAGAGTAGATGAATTGCTGCATGTCTTCCATTGTTGGTTTTGTTTGTCACGTTTTTCTCCTTTGTGGAATTTATTAGTTAGCGGTTAGCACCAGCCAGTCTGCTCAGGATGAACGATTCAAAGGTGTCGAGGTTCACATCCATGCTCTGAAAAATGAATCTCAATAACACGGTGAGCTTCAGCAGCTGCAGAGACAGATTTAGAAGTTGAGGACGCAACATCGTCTTTTAAATCGGAGGTGTAGAAGCGTTTTATTGTCTCCTAAATGATTTCTGGCTGAACAATCAGAACTTCAAACGCTGCTTCGTCGCACAGAATCAGAGCTTCCCTGGCTTAGTTTGACGGAGAGTTACGGTGGTTTGTGTAAGCTAATCTTGGTCTTAAACGGCTATTTCTTAAACTTGCTCTTTGGTCCCTACGTTTGCATCCCAGAGCTCAAACTAGACTCTCTCAGGTCGTCATGGA
Source organism: Symphodus melops (assembly GCF_947650265.1). NCBI lineage: Eukaryota > Metazoa > Chordata > Actinopteri > Labriformes > Labridae > Symphodus > Symphodus melops. The sequence goes on along the minus strand of NC_136701.1, from coordinate 5,847,401 downwards.
AACCTCAAACAGATTGAAATAAAGTCATTTTCAATTTTCATCATATTTGAAGCTTTAACACACCCTGACCAATCACATCAGAGGGAGAAAGGTTTGTTTGTTTTTAAAAACAAACAAAGTGTTTGGAGTCTTTTCAAGAACAGAATCCTCGATTGAGACATCAAAGGAACGCTGAGGTCACAAAGTGCTCAGAGTTCACTCCGAGCTTCATAACCACTTTGAGCAGCCTCTCGATCAGTCGCTATTTTCACAGCCAGTCGGTACTTTTACAAACCTTTAAAACACTTTCAATTACTCGGTTTTCTACGAGCACAGTCAGGAGTTTCTACCTCTGTACAAAGTTTAACTGCAGCGATGGGAGTTCCTGAGCTCTCTTAGGTTCCTTGGGACTGTTGGTGAGGATGGCCTGCCCAAACACCCCCCCCCCCCCCCCCACGAGGATGGCCTGCCCAACCCCCCCCCCCCCCCCCCCCCCCCAAACCTATCCTATCCTATTCTTCTTTCTGCCTCTTGTCCCATCTCCCCCATCCCATTTCAAGCCCAGCACAGTTTAGCAGATGGCTGTTCCGTCATGAGCCCGGGTCTGCTGAAGATTTCTGCCTGTTAAAAGGAAGTTTTTTCTTGCCACGCTATGACGGATTAAGCTGGGGTCTTGAAATATAGCCAAAAGTAAGGTCCTTTACCTGCTTTTTGTAAACATAATGATGAGCATGGTCTTGTTACCTGCTCTCTTGTTAATGTTAACAGACAAACAGTAAGGTCCTTTACCTGCTTTTGTAAAGTGTCTCGAGATAACACCTGTTATGAATTGACGCTATACAAATAAAGATTGATTGATTGATAAACCCTTTCACTCAAAATCCAAGGAGCAAAAATCTGGAGGATACCTGCAGCAGCATGCAAGACTGTGAATACCAGTTTGAGTCAGGGTTCGAGGAGGACAAAATGTCCCGGCTGGTGGCAGAAAACACTCATTTAAAAGCACAACTCAAAGATTCTGAGTACCAACACAAAACATTTTACTATAAATATGTAGCTGCAGACAAGAAAGCTACACAGCTGAAGACCAAGCTGAAGAAGGCTCGCTCTGATCTGCTCCAAGCAGAGAATAAAGCTGCAGCTTTTGAGAGCCAACTTGAGATGGCCAAACAGAAAATGGAGCAGCAAAGCACCAACGCCACTGCTGATGTTTCTGCAGCCAATCAGTGCACCAAGACTGAGGACAAAGATGCCTCAGAGCTGATCCTACAGCTGCAGACAGCTCATGAAGATCTGGATAAATGCACCCTCAAACGTCAGTCCAGTAAAGACCTGAAGGAGGAGGATGAGCAAGAGCACCAGCAGAAGGTCTGTGCTCTGAAGACGAGCATCCTGAGCTTCAGTGAGAAGCTGCAGCAGGAACAGGCTGCTCTCATGAAGAAGGCCACACAACTGGATCCCTGCATCAGCCAGTCTGCTCAGGATGAAGAGGTGGAGAAGATTAACTTCCACCTGCAGAAGCTCCAAACTGATCTCATGAACCAGGCCCTGAGTCTGAAAACAGTCTGCAAGGAGAAGAACGCTTCCAACAAATCCGAGACAGCAGTGAGTCAGACAGCTGCCGATGTCGAGAAAGACCTGCAAAGGATCAAAGAGGACTCTCAGGCGGAGCTGGAAAGGTCCCGCTCCTCCTTCACGGCCGATCTGGAGAGCCTCAAACTGGTCAACGCTGAGCTCGCTGCTGCCCAAAAAAATGCTCAAGAGGAACTGCAGCAGCGGCAGAAGGAGTGGCAGGATGAGAGGAGCTCCCTCTTACACGCCATTCAGCTCCTCCACAAAACCCTGAAGGAGAAGGAGGAGAAGTGGACAAAGAGGGAGAGCTACATGGCCTACAGGATGGAAGAGCTGGAGAGCAAGATGGAGGAGATGTTAGAGAAGAAAGCAAAGAAGAAGAGAAGCTGGCTGAGACGAATGTTCACCTGCTCCAGCTCCAACAAACACCGCTGGTCTCCTGCTCGCTGCACTGAAACATGTGCATGTGAAGAAATCAATAAAAAAACAACTAAATTAATGAATGCATTCATGTTTCATGTCTGTAGAGAATTGTAGGCGACATTTACAGTCAACCTTTAAGTGTGATGAAGGCTGCAGCACTGTCCCTGCTTCACATGGTTTACAGTTAATCCAACTGTTGTCAACTTATTAGGTTTTTATAAATCAATATGACATATTTCTGATGGTGAAACTCGGAGAGCGCTTACTTTGAGGTGGAAATAAAATGTTTGATGAGCTAAAAAGGATGTAAAGATGAATCGTGACAAAACAGCTCCACTAACCTGTCAGTTCTGAAGAAACCTTTAAGCAGGCGAACATCATGACCTGTTATCAGAGGTGTTATTCGTCAGATTTGATGACACCAGGAATTCTCATCATAGCTCCACCTTTTTAAATCCTGTCCTGATCTCATCCGACAGAATCATTAAAATCACCAGTGTGGATGGACAGAGGCTGAAGGTTTTTGTCATCCTTGTTGTGTAATGAAAGTTTCTATTTCTTTCTTTATTTATTGCTTTCTCTCAGGAAGTCACGATGAATCACAGCATCTACACTGGTATTGATCCATGCACACACACACACACACACACACACACACACACACACACACACACACACACACACACACACACACACACACACACACACACACACACACACACACACACACACACACACACACACACACACACACACAAGTGCAGCCTTCCAATAACCACAAGTGACTGTTTTTGTGGGCAACAAAGTCATCCAAAAACTCTGACAGTCAATAACATTAAAGACATACTATTGGACTGAAATAGCTTTTGTTATTTTCAGTTTATACTTAAAGTTATCTCTAAGACACGGTCGATTCTCAATATATAACAAAGTGTCATGTTTTCAGTGTTTGTGTCTGAAGGATAAACAGAATATCTGTCCAGGTCTGCTGTGTCTCAGCATGTGTTGTTGTAATAAGTCTCATTGATGGAAGTTTAAAGTCATCTTGTTCAGGGTCAAAGTGAAACTCATTCAGAGCTCAACATCAGTCTCAGTTAAGTCGGGTTTACTGCTGCTGCCAAAAGCTTCTCTGTCCAAATCCCCTCTGAAAGATGGCTTCAAGAGATGACCAATAAGAGGAAGACTCTCTGACTGAAAAGTCTGAAAAAACTGGAAATATAAAGCTCTGTAGTCCTCCAGAAATAGACTCCTCCACTTCTTCTTCCTCCTCCTCCTCCTCTCTTTTATAAAATCCATCCATCTCTCCATGCAGCTGTGTCTCCCTCTGTGTCTCACACTTTGACGTTGTTCAGATTATATTTGGTTCAATCTGAGGATTGTTTTTCATGTTGGCTCGATCCCAATCTCCTCCCTAAAGTCTCAGCTCTGAACCCTCACAGACTTTAACCTCACAAACTAATTCAAGTGTTGTGGACAACAGCTGAAGTCCAAGTGGACCAAAGTGTCCTGCAGAGTGTTTGTGTGGTGTCCTCATACAGCATCATCAGCTCCACATAGAGAGCTGACAGCACATTGAAAAGCCCTCTGTGATCAACAATCAGCATCTGTCTCATCATCTCCTCTGGGCTCCACATTCAGGCTAAAGCTCTTCTTAAATGGATCTCTCTTAAAGGGTTCAGTCTCTGCAGGCTGATTTTCACATGTAACTGACCATGCTAGCTGCAATGTGTGTGAGAGAAATGACATTTAAGGAAACGTTCACAGAGCTCATGCTGTGAAGACTTCTTTAGAAATAGTCAGGAAACTGGGTCAGAGGGAAAGTACAATCACTGATTCTGTTAAAGGGAAATTATTACAGGGGACTGGCAGGAAATGAAATTTAAAATCATTTTCTATTTTCATTTGTAACCAGAACAGCAGAAACATTAAAATAAAAAAAAGTTGAACAAGTTCATGACATTTCATAACTCAGGTTTTACATGAGACGATGTTCTCTCTTCTTTGTCCTCAAGGTGAAGTATGTGCTAAAGTTAAAAAGTATCTGTCCTCCCTCATGAAAATGTGGAGTAGGAGGAGGAGCAGACAGTAGTTGCTGTGTAAACATGATACCAGCGTGACATCCATGAAGGCTCAGAGCTGACTGAGATGTTAATAAAGACAATAAATCAGAAGAATCCAAAGGATGCTGGTTGTATATTCATGTCTCTGTGACGCTGCAGACCTGACCACACTGTCTTCACTCTTCAACATGAAATGATCCACACATTAATATTTAACACCTGAACAAAGACCAGCAGCACAGAGCTCCAAAGTGTGAAACACTCTTGGGGATGTCTTATCTTCTCTGTGTTGTTCTTTCCTTTGTAAACCTTTGGTTTGAAGGCCACTGTGGGCTCCTCTGTGCAGCTGAACAAAGACACATCTCTTCACCTGTCGTCTGGAGTCACCTTCACACCAGCAGCAGGGAATAATGCTGCTTTGTATGAGCTGCTTTTGTGTTCATCTTCTACAGCAGAGACTCTGGTCAAAGTGAACATGGACTCACTTGAGCTCATACACCTACCATTAATAGGACAAAGAGAGTCAGTTCACTTCATTATAGCTCTGTGTGTGAAACAGACACAGTTAGAGATTATTATTCTGTGTTTTATATAAGGACTGAAAATCTGTTGACATGTTTCCATGATCTGGATTGATCTAACAGCCTATCACACAACCAGTCAGAAACCAGTTATTCTACAGTGTCTTCTTCCATGTTAAATTGAGTTTGAGCTGCTGGTGAAGAAAGTGGATATCTTTTGTTAGACAGAAAGTCAAATAAGTGGAACCAAGCTGCAGAAAAGCAACAGTAAACAATACACCCTGTGTCTGAAGAACATTTGATTGGGGAGGGTTCTTCAACCATTCGCCATTATCTGGATTCTATTTGACCTGGATGAATTCATACATTTTCTAGGATTTCATGCTGGTCAATATTTGGTCACAAAAGAGCGAGCAGAGAGGTTCAAGTGTTTTTTTTTCTTCTCAGGAAGAGAAATGTTAAATTAAGAGTCTTCTTCTGCTGTGACTTTCTGAGCTTGTTATTCTCAACCAAAGCTCACAGCTGACCTCCTCCAACACAAGAGGTATCACAGAGTCAATAAACAGACAACAACAGGACAACAGGAGATTTACACAGAGACACCATACACCCTCTTTGATTTCATACAGATGTTCATTTCTGTGAAAAATGCTCCTATAAGGCTGTTAGTCTGATTGATTGTAGAGATTATGTAAATAGAATCAAATATGATGATCCACTGTGACCATCACTGCCTTTTGCACACATTCAGAATACTAAACTCTAAATAAGTCAAATGAAAACATGTCTTTAATTAGAGTAATGATACATTTGTCTGAGGGTGTTTGAGGCTCAGCAGGCCTCAGAAGTGAAGGAGGGGAATATCAGAAGAGTCCAGACGGAGCAGGGAGGGAGTTCACATGGAGTCCTGTGCACACAGAGCAGATGGACGATGAGAGGCCTCATAAAACCAAACGAGCACCAGTATAACCACTGACATGATCACTGGAACCATACCAGCATCAAGATGACTTTGTCAGATATTAAACTGACTGATGGAGGATGGCTCAGGGCAGACAGAGAAACAAAGATGGAGAATATTTTCTCCATTGATCTTGTTGATGGGACTATGAAAACAAGGTTCTCCTCAGTTTGTTATCAGGAAAAAATGTCAGCTGATTCCAAACAGAGTCAGAGACTGACTGTCTGCTCTGAGAGAGTTTGTTATTCACGTTAATCTATCGATGTTAAAATGTCAGGTTTTCTTTGTCAGTGAATTGAAAGGAGGCCTGCTGTCATCATGTCCTAACTGGATGTGTAATATTGTTGTTGATTTTTGCTGTGAACACAGTGTGAAGCTTCAAGTCAAAGAGAAAAAGAAAATACCCAATAGTAGCATGCTAGCTCATGATGCTAACCCAGCTAATGTACAGTAATTGCCTCCATTCCAGCAGATTATGCAAATCACTGCACACACAAGCTGTGATCGTGTTTGTTAAATTATGAAATGTTTTCTTTTTAGTAATAGTTACTACACCAATACCTTACTACAGATTTGTTCTGGCCACAATCCTTTGGCAGTACTTTATTACTAATAGAAAAGCAAGATTAGAAACCTTCACCTGCTTACATTATAAAAAGAACATGACAATGAAAAGAGCTGGTTAAGCTTCAGGGAGCGTTATACAAAAACACCCTGAGCTTAGGAGAGAAACCATAAAATAAAGTGACAATGTGAAAAAAAGTGATATTTCTCATCTGAGATATTTTCTTCCTGCTCAAAAATGACAATCAATGTTTTAAAGCTCATAGAGCATTAAATGAAAAGCAGCAGAGAGAGACCGAACAAATGGAGACTGATGCGACAGTGAAGCACACGCGTCTATTCAAGGTGAACAAATGTGTGTATGCATGCATCACTTTCTTTTTTTAACATCAGCTGTCAAAGCAGAATAGCTCTGTAAATCATGTGGGTGTCATATAATATTAATGTATTTATGTGATTATTGATGAGTATCAGAGAGAGTACATGAGCACATCTGAGCATGCAGTCTAAGAAAGACATCTACATGAAAAGTTTGTTATGTAACTCAGTTTGTTCTGCATTCACCAGTGTTACAATGTGGATGAGGACGTCTTTGAATTAATAATACAATAAATTCACCTGCATTGTCAGAGATGATTTACTTCTGTGATTTCTCAGCAGACAATAACTGTGTTGGTCCTGAAGGTGGAGCAGAGCTCAGTGAACTTCAACAACACAGAGAGCTCAGTGAACAAGTGAACTTTAGAGGAAACATTGAGCCTCACACATTAACAAGCACACAGTTAAACTGAAGACAGCTCAGAGCTCACAAAACACTTTAAAGTTCTGGAAAATAATATATTTACATAATTTTACGTTAGTCCTTCATTCTGTTTGTTATGATAAGACTTCAGTTTGTTTTTGGCAGCGAGCTACCTGTTGGTATTTCTGTGTTCCATTCGATCCCGGAAGTTGGAAAATCCTAAAACTTCATCAGGAACAACCCTGAAGTTGGAATTCCGACTCGTAAACTCTGAGAGCCTTCCGTAGTCCGAGTCCAAATCCAATATGGCTGCTATGTGCATCAAACTGTCACTGTTTAGTTTATTAACAGCTTAGACTTTTTGTGTAATTAAACCAATCACACCGATGGTGTCATTCAAGTTCTCCCTGTGGAGGTGTTGTCATGTTATTTTTCGTCAGAAACTATCACATAGTTATCGTCTGGTATTAGCTAAAAAAACAAAGGTTCTCCTGGAGGCGTTCATGTTCCTTGTCTGACTTCCAACTGAAACGCAGTTAACGCAGTTGGGTGTGAAGTCATTCCCAGCTCCAAGATCCAAGTTCCAATGGATGGAGCACAGCATTTGAAATAACTCCAAGTCCACGAGGAGAGTCTTTGGTCGAGCTCTACAATCAGAGGTTCCAACCTTCAGACTGAGACTCACATGGTGATCACAGAGGGGGGAAAGCGTCTTATACCTTGATAACTGCCAACAAGTTTGATTTAAATCATAGAGCATTCTTTTTCTTTCATCACAGATGTGACATCAGTTTGATGAATGTTAAAGCTGTTTCTCAGCTCGTAGATCAGACTGTCAAATTATTCATTCATGTTTTTCTTCATTTCATTTTGAATCTCAAGCTGTCTCCTGGCAAACATCTGACAAGATAATTACAGGTTTGGATCATGATCATTCAGAAGTAATTAGTGAGGGATTTTAGATCAGTTTAATTATTGATCTCTCTCTTTGAGAGTCTGGATTTAGAGCCACACATTCAAAAGAGAATCTTGTTCTCCAAACATCGTCACACACAGAGCTCAGTTTGTTAAGAATTCATTTGGCTCATTTTCATGTTTCTCTCTGAGCCTTGTTTTAATTCAATCATCAGTGTTATATTCAGACCAGGTGGACTGTTTAAATCAGTAACAGTGAAGTTAGAATAAGGAGGCTGTCTGCAGGAGACGAGCTGGGGTCAAAGCTGAGATCATCATGAAGAAGAAGAGAAGCTGCACACGCTCTGATTTGTTGAGGCTTTTCATCCTGCTGCTGCTTTTACATTTGTTCTAGAAGAAGAGGTGTGATATTTTACAGGCAGGGACGCAGGGGACGGAAAACTACTTGAAACTGTCACTTATATATCGTTTCTTTAATCATGTGAACACAGAGCCTGAAGATTGAGAATGAATCTCACTCCCTCTTTGTGCATTATTTCTTTAAAGCCTGCTGCAAACTGTGAAGCTTTTTAAAGGCTTCTCCTGCTCCACTAGCTTTGATTGTTTTTCTTTGGCCAGCTCTTATGGTCACTCTGTATCAGTTTTAATGATGTGAACACAAAGCTGGGACATGAATGAGTTTGACCACACTGCAGAGTCAGTCGAGCAAAAACATCAAACACTATTAAAGAGTGAATCGAGTGCCAGAGGAATGTTTTCAGAGCTTTCAGACCACAACGCTGATCCTCAGCCTGCACAAAAGAGAATCCATCTCATGGTCCAAAACATAAACAGTGTTCTTAGAAACGACAACAACCCTGTAATGTGCACTTTAGCTTGAGATAATGCTGACATTATTTGATGGAACGTTTCAGTGTCACAAGAATCTGGTCTAGTTTTGTATTTTAATTTAATTTTTTAGTCTGTTAGTGCTTCCTGTTTTTTTTGTCGTTTTCTTTGTGTCTCACTCCTTGACTGTTTTCCAAACCGATGCCGATGTGGAGAAGACAAACACATGTGAGATCCGCTGTTTGACAAAAATAACCAGATGTCAAACTGATTCGGTTTAAAATCCACAGTACACATCAGACCAGTCTTCTCGCATACTGTTTCCCACAATGCAAAGCGTCAGGTCACAGATTAAAATGACGGATAGCAACACTTATTGCAACAAGGGAAATCATCACAATAGGATTAAACAACACAAACATTCCACAAATGATCTTTTATGATTTTCAAAAATCCTGAAAATCCAAATGAATCACTTGTCAGCTTTTTTCAGACTCTAAGTGGATGATACACTGTAGCTGTGTTTGCCGTCAGCTGGACTGTTGTTTACTTCTTCATTCTAAGACAGGAAACCAGTTTAACCGAGCCTGTCATACTGTAAAATGACCACTGACTGTCAGTCATACTACACACTGTTGAATCTAAGCAGTTTGCAGTACTGTGTTTGATAGTAGTATGTTGTAAGAGGTCTGACACAGCTCTTGTTTGTCCTTTTCTGTCATTTTCCTGAGTTCTCAGTTGGCCTTTAGTGTTTCCTGTTTTTCTTTTGTAGTTCTTGGCCCAATCTCATTTCCCTTATTTGCACCGAGTGTCCTCCGAGTTGTCTCCTCCACTTGCGTCTTAGTCCCGCCTGCCAGAGATGCACGGAGGAAACGAAGCAGAGGAGAGAGGACAGAGGAAATCAGCTTTAAGACACATGAGACGTCGTTTCCTCGACAGCGTCACATGACGCAACATCAGCTGATCACGTTCAGCTGTCAATCAGCCGAACAGCTGTTTATGTCCACACAAACACGCACTGTATTATTTCTAATCAAACACACACACTGTATTATTTCTAATCAAACACACACACTGTATTATTTCTAATCAAACACACATAGTTACAGTGTTTAGTCTCTTTAGCTGATAAAAAAAACACCTTCATTTAAAATGTTGGTACTGTTTCAGAGATTTGTTGGTTAAATATTGTTCTTTTTCTGTTTAACACAAAAGCTTTTAAAAGGCATATGTGTAGTCACACACAGTGAGCTCATGTGTGACTATGTTGACAGTATTTTGCTGTTTATGACGTGGTGGTGATTCTAACACTTTAGTACGAGTATCTTCATGATCACTCCTTGAATGATTTCTCGTAGGGGAATTAGTCTTGCATCAAGAGCATGGCATGATCAAAGAGAAGAAAAGGCTTTCTGCTCTCAGGGGTGAAAAATAAATCTCATTATCACAGCATGAAGAGAATCAAAACATGTTCATGTGTTTGATGAAATATACAAGTTGTGGCCAAAAACAGTAAAGAGAGGAAGCTCCTCAGCTCTGATTTATTAGGAATCAAATTAATGTTAATATGGTTTTTGAATTGAATTGACATAATGAAATCTGCTGCAGGTGAGTGATCTGAACAAAGCTGCCTTCATGTGTAACCTGCAGAGAGCAGCTCTCAGAGACACAAAGTCCACTGGAAAATGATTTATCATGAAGCTTAAGTGAATGCAGGAGACAGTCAGAGCCCTCAAAGAGCAGGGACTTTGGTTTTCTCTCTTTGGACGTTTTATTCATGGTCAGTGTATCAACTGATAGAAAATCAAGCTTTCTTTCATGTTATAATGTGGAGAAGAAAGACAGGGGATGATAGGATTCAAGGATGCAGACTGTTAGTGAAAATGTTGTTCAGGAGAAGTTAATGAAGAGTTTTGTTGTCTTGTTGTTGAATACAGTAAATATAAGACTAATTAGAGAATGATTCACCTTGGAATACACGCTGCTGGATTTATATTTTGTAAGATATGTTTAAAAAGTTCAAGTGTGGATGAAGTTTTAAACTTGATGTGACCTAAATTTGTTCAACATTAGTCATGATCAAAGTAGGTCTCTAATTATAAACTGTGAACATAAAAACATGATGAGCTTAAACAGTAACCTGATCATGTGAAGCTCTTATAGAAGCAGTACTGTGCTCTACATTTCACATGATCAGTCATCTCCTCACATCAGCTGAACTACTGAACTCTTCAACTCAAGTCTGTCTGTTCAAACACAACAACCACATCTGCTGTTTGAAACATGAGGAGAGAGAACGACTGGAAATCTTTCTGGATATGATCGTATGTTGTTTGTCTTCAAAGGCCTTAATAACACAGTAATATAACCAGTGATGCTGAACATGACCCTTTATATAACTCAGTGGTTCCCAAAGTGGGGGACAGGAGACACTTTGAGGGGGTCTCTGTAGGACAGAGATAGGCCTTACAGTGTGCCTGGCTGTGTGCAACTTGAAGTTTGTTATCCACCTCCAGGAACAATGTGGGGCCCCAGTCGATAGAACCATTATATTTGTGGTCGTGGGCTGAACCGCTGATCTAAATGAATTCAAAGTTTTAAATCAAGTTTTATAAACACTGATACAGTTCTTGCTGCTCGATTCTCCCTCTGATAATTTGAGTCATTTATGGCTGCAGCTTCGAGACTTCTCACCTCATACCCTTTCATGGTGTAACCCGTTGGCTCTCAGCACTGAGGCACATTCGTATTCAGGGTCAAAAATACATAAATGGCACCAGGCGAGAGGGCGTCTGATGAGAGGCTCCGGTCTGCAGCCATACATTGTTGGATAATTTAGATAAATATTAGATATTAAAAGTAAGCTGCTGGAGGAGTTTTTAATGGACAAAGATAAACAGAGAGCTCAGTGTGCTGTGGGACTTTATTTGAACCGTTATATTTAAAGATGATTTCTCTGCTGCGCTCTGACTTTAAAGTCCACATCTGTCCCCCTGTGATGATCAAACAGCACACTGAGCTGTTAGAGCTCTGAATGCATTGAGGCTCAGATTGCAGGCATGTTGCTGCTCTCTTAGTTAAACTGACTCTTAATTCATAATGAATATTTCACATGAAAGCACTAATAGTCTCTAATGGAAGTGAATCTTGTTCCCCTCAGGACATGATATGAAGCAGCTTCAAACGTTGGAGGAACAGGATTGAAAGGATCAAATCAAAGATTCTTAAAGTGGTTATTGTTTGATATATAACCTGTGGTGAAGATGCTGCTGACTCAAAGGATTATGGGTAACTTTGACTTCACTTTGAGACCCCACAGAGGACAGCTGAAGACGATTCACTGCAGGATGTGAGAGGCTGTATGAGCTCACATTTACACTGATAGTATGGAGGATCATTAAGCTCATTACAATAGTAGAGTAATTATTGACATTAAAGTTTAGGAAGAATCAACAACGAGGTCCTGAGTGAGTCAGAAAACAGCTTCTGTGTGATTCCTGTTCACTGTAATGTAAAGTATGAATGTTATTGGTTAGCTGCTCATTGTACAACATGAGCAATAAAATAACTTCAGTTCTTAGATTGAATCATACTCCAGAACATGAAAAGTCTCCTCCCATGAGTCTTTGCTGTTCAGCAGCTCGGGGCTCATGCAGGAGTCATGAATATGTAGCATTAGCTGAATGGACTCATCCTTCATGTTAAAGGTTCATATTATTTCTTGACTGCAGCTAATACGTTAGCTTGACATTTATTTGGTGCATGAATCACGTGTAGAGGCTGTTTGAGTCAGTGTGACCTTGATGTGAGCAGAACAGAAGAAACTCTGCTGTGTAGTTCATGTGTGTGTTTCAAACAAGTGATGGAGAGAAAAGCTGCACACTTCTTTAGTTCAGTTTAACTTGTTTGGATACATCTCTGAATAGTGTTCTTTTCTCTTGATTCCAGTTCTTCCATTCAAACACAGATTCAGACACACAGACAGCAGCAGTTTAGTTTGGGAGAAGTGTGCAGTTCAGTGTCTGGCTTTGAGAGTTAACAATATTTATAATAGTGTTTCTCTCCTCTCTCTCTCTCTCTCTCTCTCTCGCTCTCTCTCTCTCTCTCTCTGTAGGTAAGTGAAACAAATCACTCAGACTGATTGAAAGTGGACTGCCTCGAGGCATCCCGTTCACCAACACAGCCAGCTCTGGTACAGTAGCAGCCTTCACACTGCAGATTCTTGGTTTCTCTCTGTTAACACACACTGACTCAACATATCATGGAGGATTGATGTGTACATGCTTTTTTCTCTTTCACGTTTGTTTTGATCACATGTTGGTGACTTTGGAAGAACTCCTGATGTTTTCAGGAGTTTTTGATGGTTGATTGTTGTTGAAGTTCATTGGTGTTGATCTTAGCTGTTAGCAGAAGATGACAAACATGATTCAGAGTAATGTTGTGATTGTTAGTAGAGATGGATTAAGGGCTTGTGTCCACAGTTTGTTTCATATGTCAGCTCCAGTTTTCAGCTCTCTGATTTCTAACTGCTTTGCTGTAGTTGACAATCCTGCATGTTGTGTTTCTTCACCATGTTGACACGTTCACCTCTCAGTGGTCGTAGCAGTCTCTGTCTCTGAGGGGAAGTCTCTGTGTTTCTCTTTGACTCTCTCTGTCTTTGTGTCATGCAGCCTGAGTGAGTTCAAATTGAATCTGAGCTTCAATCAGTTTAATTAATGGAGGATTGGATTGTGTCTGTGAGGGCAAAGGGAGAATGATCTCTGGAGCCCTCACACATTAAAATCTAAACACACACACACACACACACACACACACACACACACACACACACACACGCACACACACACACACAGACATCATAGCTGACTGAGGATTCACTGACTGTGATTTCATTGATTTCAGTCACTCATGTACATCTTACTTTCTCATTTATTTATTGTGAGTGTAGAGAAAGAAAAAAAAAAGGTTTCTTTTTTTTTAACTGATAATGAGATGGACATTTTTCTCAGGATAAAATCTGTATTAACCAGAAACAGTAATAACTACTTCTGTCAACTAAATGCCACCAGTCTCTATTAACCAACAGTCATTTTACCTCTCAGAGCTCTGGAGTCGCGGGTTTACTGTTACCTTAACAGTTAGTTTATTTGTGTTCATGACATTGGAGATGATGAGAAAGTACTTTTTGGCTCAGACAGGCCCAGGTTTCAAACGGCTAAAATTTCCTCTCTAAGGTTGTCAACATGTGTATCTGTTTCTTTATCTGCAGCAGTTTGTCATAATTTAATAAATTAAGATGAGGTTTTTCATGAACTTAAATATTTAACTTTGTAGTAGCATATTTTACAAGGTTACTAAAAATATATATTTCTGTATTAAATTTGTACATTTTTGTTTACTGGACTTTAAAGTCAGTGAGGCTGTTTCCATGTTTGTTTTTCTTTCGGTGTATCTCAGTCTTTGAACGATCCAATAACTTTAACATCAATAGATAGACATCAGTGTTGTCAGGTGGGGAAAAAAAATATAAACATCTGAGAGATTCAGAAGCTTCTTTTTATGTGAACCCTTCAAAGAGGAACTTTTACCCCCCTCTAACGTCTCACCATCGATATAAATATTACAGAGACATAATGGTGGGATGAGGATGTTTTAAAGCTGTGCCTGTATTGGAGTCAAAACGAACATGTCTACAGTATGTGGAGATCTTACTCTTCTAACACAAGTGTTTTTTTTTCCTCTTGACTTCTTTAACTCTATAAAACACAATGTTAGATCAAACACTGTCACACCAACACTACACTGATGCTGATTGAATGTAAAAGCACAAAGGCTGAGTGAAGGCCGGGCTTCATTACAGTGCTGTTGTGGACTTACAATGTGAAAAGGTCAGAGAGTCTGCATCATGACCTCCTTGGTTTAAGATGCTGCTGTAACTCAGCTTCTGGCCTTATTATAAAGCCTCTTTGTTTGTCTTCATACCAGCATCACAACACTGAACCAAGAGTCAGACGCCTCTGCTGCACAGCACAAATGAAGCATTGTAACCTCTGATCTATTGTTCTTAACAGAGCAGTAAATACTGTATGTGAAGGGTGTCAGGCTGAAATACTTGTATGCTAATTCAGTGTTGATTCAAGTGAGTAAAAAAACAAGAGGCAGGTATCTGTGCAGAGAGTTTTCCCATTCCAACACTGTATGCTCCACTGCTGCTTCCATTATGCTAATGTTCAAGCTGAAGCTGTTCAGAGGATTAGTTGCCATCATTGGTTGAAGCTAATTGGGGAATTTTTGCCAAATTGACAGACATGATTAATCGTCACCAATAAGCCTGAGGCAGATGTGAACCTACACATGCAGGTACAAATGTTCTCACAAAAACACAAACACAACCTGTACAAATGAATGCAGAAGAGTCTACAAGAAGGGTGACTGCTCTTCACACATGACAGGCCTCCATTTAGAGCCGGCGTGCTGCACAGGAGCTCACTGCTCCGAGACAGACGAGATCTCAGAGAAAAAAAAGAGACATGAATACTGAGCAGCTCTCTGAGCAGCAACAGTCACAACCTGAGTCAGATGAGTCCGTCACTCACAGGAAGAAGTAGATCCTTCAGGAAAACTATCAGAGCTGGTGTATTTATGAAGACGGCTCAGGAGAGACGATCCAGGTGTTATTTTCACCTCCTGGATGTACGTGCAGCATGTTGAACAAACTCCTCAGACTTTACCAAAATAACTCTTCTTTACCCAGAAGGCTTTGCGTCTTGTTGATTCATTAGTTTCTCTTCTCTAATCTGAATGTGTGTAATTGTGTGTTCGTGTGCAGAGTGAGAGTACTCCCTGGATAATGTCACATTAGCATACTTCCATCCCCGTGCTGTCACTCTGTAAAATAGAAGACATACCTGTAGAGTCAGACGTACACGGGCTCCTCAAATATGTCTCTTATGTAATCAGGAGTCAGCCATGTGTTTCAGCACAGCAGCTGACATTACACCCCGTGTAACTCAGCAGGGGAATTCATGCATTAGCAGTAATGGAATACAAACGGTGTGGTTCAGAGAGGGGAAACACAGTGCAGCAAAAGTTCAAATTTTCTGCTGATATCACATTAAATATGATATAATATCAAAGTGTGACAGCAGGAGGGCTGCTGCTGTGAGAGTGCACAGGAACACCACTTTAGAGAGGAGAGGGAAATAAAGATCAAATAATGTGTGCTTAAAATGAAGGATAATAACAAGTGTATTGCATCCACATGAGGAAATTAAAAAACTGTTCTCTTTTTTTTTAATTAATGAGATAATTAACCTCGTAATTAAGAGTCAGACGTGTCTGCGTTTCTCAGCACAACACTGGTGCCTTAGTTTCGCTCCGTGAGGCTCTAGTGCCTTCTTGTCTCTTGAGACACTGTTTAGCTAGCATGAGGTTTGCATCTGCAAATATCTGAGCAGCATGCACAAAGTTGATAATCTAACAATAACATTATCTTTGTTACTGATTGACACAAATATCGAACCCAAACCACAATAAAACTGTGTCAAACTCAAAAGTCTGAGGATGTTTGTTCCTTTACATCAGGGGTGCCCAATCCTGGGCCTCGAGGGCCACTGTCCTGCATGTTTTAGATGTCTCCCTCTTCCAACACACCTGATTGAAATGATTGTCTCATCATCAAGCTCTGCAGAAGCCTGATAATTTGAATCAGGTGTGTTGGAAGAGGGAGACATCTAAAACATGCAGGACAGTGGCCCTCGAGGACCAGGATTGGGTATCCCTGCTTTACGTGATCACCGTACTGGCGCCTGTGACTGGCAGTGCCACAGCTCGCTCTCTGTTTTGTAGATTATTGACGTTTATTGTTTCACGATATGTGATCTTAGCAGCCCAGATGACAAATGGAAGTGTCCTGGCTTTACTAACCTATGATCGGGACTCTTTATTTCGTATCAAAGAGTCATTGGAGGACATGTTTCATACCTGGGACCGGTACAAACAGGCATTTCCGCCTCCTTTTGAAATCGATCCCGACTCACCGGAGTACTTGATGCTGTATCGGGTGCCGGGTAAGACCCGCAGGAGATCCAGAAAAAGAGGCTCTCGGTCCGGTATCCAAGTAAAGCGAAGACGTGCTGCGGCGCACGGGGGCTCTGTCGTCTTCGGCTGCCGGGACCACGCTCGGTTCCTGCGCCAGATTCCTCTTCTCGATGTGTGCGCCAGCGTGTCCTCGCTGCCGCCTGCCCGCACTTCAACAAGTGTCCTGGACCCTTCACAGTGCTGGAGCCATGGTCAGGGGTTTTCATCGCCATCGCCTACTTCCGTGTTTATGCCGGCTTTTCCAGCATGGACCAGCTGGAGCTCACGTGATCGCTGGATGTGCCTTCGTCCAATCCCGCTCCGCAACACGGACACTACCTCCGAGACGTCAATCCACGTCGGCCTATTGAATGCTCGTTCAATTGCGAACAAGTCTCATTCACTAAACGATCTTTTTACAAGAGAAAACCTGGATATTATGTGTCTTTCAGAGACATGGCAGAGAGATGAAGAGTTCATTCATTTAAATGATCTCTGTCCACCTGGCTGCTCTGCTGTCGGGAAGCCCCGCCCCTGTCGCCGTGGTGGTGGCCTGGCCATTGTGCACAGGGAGGTCCAAAAATGCAAACTGATCCAGTCCCAAGATTTCTCTTCGTTTGAATCACAGATGGTTAAGATGGGTTCCTCATCCCCTTTTTACTGTGTGTTGATCTACCGTCCTCCTGGCCCTGCTGCTGTCTTCTTAAAGGATTTTAGTGACTTCTTGTCCTCTATTATAAAGCTGGACTCTGTTTTAATCCTTGGGGATTTTAACCTTCATGTTGATGACAGCTCGTCTTCCCCTGCAATGGAGCTTCTAACATTGACTGAAACTTTTAATTTTGAGCAGCATGTTTCTGAGCCCACTCACCAAAAAGGCCATATTTTAGACTTAGTTTTTACGCTTGGCCTAGACATTTTAAACCTGTCTGTAAATGATGTTCATTTGAGTGATCATAGTCTTGTTCTGTTTGATCTGCACTTTTGTCCTGAGCCGAAGCCTTCAACAGTCAGGTCTCAGAGGCGTGTTATCACTGCTAATACTGCAGATAGTTTCTCTCATTTATTTGATCCTGTCTTGGTCATGAACTGTCTCGATGTGGATGATCTCACTCACTGTTTTAACAATCACTGTGTAGAAATTCTGAACCAGGTGGCTCCTGTTAAAACAAACTCCTCTACCAGGGAAAAAGCTCGCCCGTGGACTAATGAAGACATCCTAAATCTAAAGAGACTATGTCGAAAGACTGAACGCCTGTGGAAATCCACTAACCTTGAGGTGCACAGGCTCTACCTCAGGGACCTTGTGTCCTCATACAATGTGATGGTCGAAAATGCCAGATCTGAGTATATCCATCAACTGGTAGCACTAAATAAGAAAAACCCCAAAGTGTTGTTTGAAACGATAAACTCACTTGTATGTCCTGCTGCCCCAGTTACCCCCGTGTTTTGTGAAGCTGACAGCAATGCCTTTTTGAGATTCTTCACAAACAAGATAAAGATGATCAAGGACAACATCCCGCCCCCTCTTCGTGTTACCCCTGCTGTTTCTGAGCATGTCTCCAGCTTGTGGTCCTCGTTTAGGACTGTGACGGTTGCTGATATTTTGGCAGTGGTGTCTAAGATGAAGCCCTCCTCTTGCTCATCTGACGTCCTTCCCTGTAGGCTTTTTAAAAAAGTGTTTGGGGAAATCGGCCCGTGTGTGACCAAAATGGTTAACCTGTCTTTGTCCACTGGTGTGTTTCCTACTGCATTCAAACATGCCATAGTGGAGCCATTACTAAAAAAAGCAGGCCTAGACCAAACAGATCTTAATAGCTTTAGGCCTATTTCTAAGCTCCCTTTCATGTCAAAGATCCTTGAGAAGGTGGTCTGTAATCAGTTGACCCTTTTCCTGGATCAAAGCAGCATCCATGAACCGCTTCAGTCCGGTTTCCGTAAGCAACACTCCACGGAAACAGCCTTACTGAAAGTGTCCAGCGACATTATGATGACTGCTGACTCTGGAAAGTCCACGGTCCTGGTTCTCTTGGACCTGTCCGCAGCCTTCGACACTGTAGACCATCAGATTCTGCTGAGAAGACTGAGGGATCAAGTTGGACTGTCGGGTTCAGTTCTAAAATGGTTCTCTTCTTATCTAGCTGGACGAAGCTTCAATGTAGCAGCCAACCAAATAAGGTCGGATTCTGCGGACCTGCTGTGTGGAGTGCCTCAAGGTTCCGTCTTGGGTCCTGTCTTGTTTTTGCTGTATTTGATCCCTCTAGGAAAGATCATACGAAGGTTCGATGATGTTTCTTTCCACCTATTTGCTGACGATATCCAGCTGTACTGCTCTTTTAAGCCGTCCGAGATCCAGAAGCTGAGCTCCCTACGTCATTGTCTGATGGAAATCAAACAATGGCTCAGCGAAAATTCTCTGCAGCTCAATGCAGAGAAAACAGAAACATTGATTCTCGCCTCTGATGACTCAATTCCAGGGATTAAGCAGTTCTTGGGGGACCTAGGCCAGTCCGTGAAGCCTAGTCTTAGAAACCTGGGAGTTATTTTCGACAATGACATGTCTTTAGTCCAGCACTGTAAACAGCTGTCAAGGAACTGCTTCTTTCAACTGAGGAAGATCTCCAAACTTAGAAACATGGTTTCGCAAAATGATTTGGAGCTCATTATCCATGCCTTTGTGTCTTCACGTTTAGACTATTGCAATAGTTTGTTTTCTTGTCTTAACAAGAAAGAGCTCTCTAGACTGCAATTAGTTCAAAATTCTGCAGCAAGAATTCTGACCCGCACAAATAGGAGGACCCACATATCCCCTGTTCTGAAAAACCTTCACTGGCTGCCAGTGTCCTTTAGGTTCAGGTTTAAAATCCTGGTTCTGGCCTTCAGAGCCCTACATGGTCAGGCTCCCTCTTACCTTAGTGAGCTGATCCAGCCTTACGCCCCTATGCGAGCGCTGAGGTCTATGGATCAGAACCTGATGAAGGTCCCTCGAGCTCATTATCACACTAGAGGTGACCGGTCGTTCCAGGTCGTTGCTCCGAGCCTCTGGAATGAACTTCCATCATCCTTGCGCTCAATTGATTCAGTTGACACTTTCAAGAGTCAACTGAAGACGTTTTTATTTGTCCAGGCTTTTAATTAGTCTCTTTTAGGGCTGCTATGATTTTTTGTACTGTCTGTATATTGCTTGTGATGTTTTTAAACCCTGTTTGTGAAGCACTTTGTGGCCCCTGCCTGCGAAAAGTGCTATATAAATACATTTTACTTACTTACTTACTAAATGAGAGCTTCTGTTGGGATTTTGAGTTACAGCTCATTCAGACAAACAGGTTCAGGAGCACATTACATTCAGATGAGAACATTAAACTGTGTCCCATCAGCCAGAGCTCTGTATGAACTCTATCAGGGAATCTGGAGATCATTCGTTAACTAGTGTGTGTTTCATATAAAAGGTAAATTCTGGCATTTTTAAATCTGAGTTCCAGTTGTAACTCTCAGTAATGTGCTTATTAAGAGAACATATATACAGATTAAATTAAATTATATTTTATAAATTAATTAGTTAAATAATTTTCATGATGAAGACTGAGTGTCTCTTGCAATAACAGTGTTTGACTGATGTGACTGATGCTGATGTGAATGATTTCAAAACATTTTATAAAATAATGATCTTCACACCTTTAAACTCTTAGTGAACTCATTACATCATCACATTATCAGTTCATCTCTGTCAGCATCCTGCAGCTGTGGATCTGTTATGTTCATGTCATTTCTCAGGATTTCAAAGCTGGAGCGAGCCGTCACATCAGTTTCATGTCAGAGTATTTATTCCAGCTGTCTGTGCTGTAATAAAAGCTGTCACATTTCACAGTTATTATCCACAGGAGCACAAAGTAAGATGTATATTCTTTCTATGTGTATATTTGTCTTTACTGTGCAGGGTTAGATTTGTGCAGAGACACTTCCATCTGAGAATCTGTTTCACTTTGATCATACATTCAATTTCAGTGTTTGTAGATATTTTTAAAATGTTCTGTTCACACTTAAACGACTTCTTCACTGATCTTCTCTATTTCTATGACTGTTATTATTTCATACTTTCTTCATGGTGAGGGAGTTATTGAGCTTTCACTTAAAGATGTGGCCTTCATCTCCTGCAGTTTAGTCACCCTGTGGACTCTTCCTCAGTGATGTATAATTCTGGTTATTTGGCTGATATCCTGCATCACCACATTAAAGTGTTTTGTAGCTCACAGGAACAGATTCAACATAATGTGCCTTCAAATTTAGAGCAGATTCACTCAACAGGATTTTGTTGCAGAGCAGATTGAACGTTTGGGAGAAAATTCAAGCTGGTTGAAAGAGTGAGCGTGCTCCTCAGTGTGGACTGATGTTGATTTCTTTGACTGCTGCAGAGCAGAGAAATGAATGAGGCGGGTTACACTGATGGATCAGTTTAACTCTGAGGAGAAGAGAACAACAAAGCAGCTGATACAGGTTTACTGCAGAAGAGCTAACAGCTTCTGAGCTGATCACAGGACGACAAGAATGAACTTCACTGAAACTTTAGAGAGAAGTTTAATGACTCCGTGTCAGTCTAAGACTTTCTTAGAGTCTCTTAGAGTCTCAGTAACTGTTAGTAAAACTTTCACAGTGAGGTCTGTTGTAGTTAAGTTGACCCCTCTTAAGGACATCATCATGTATTCAGTGTATCATGTATTCCTGTACAGTAGGCCATGGAGAACCACAGAGGAGAGGAGGGAGGGGGGTCTCTACTGAGGCAGAGATGAACACAAACAGGAGTTAATCTGTCTGTGCTGCAGGACCTCCTGTGATTTGGGATTTTAGTCCCATAAGTGTTTTAATTTGTTTAATTAGAGGATTAATGAACATTGTGTTTTACTCAGATGAACAGATTTAAACTGAAACGATAACACACTCATTATACAGAATGATGAGTTCATTCTCTCTAATAATTAACGTGCTAGAATTAAAAACATGTAACAGTGTAACACTCCTCTGTGTACAGCACCAGTGAAACAGGAAGTACGGTGGCCCTGAGAGCTCAACAGATTGTAATTTAGGAATTAGATAAAAATACGTAAAAAAAATAGAAGTCAGAAAATATCTTCAACTTTTTAAAGACACATGTGAAGCTTCATTGACAGTGACTGTAAATAAATGTAATCATTACTGCATGTTTTCATCAAGCAGAGATTATAGAAGCACACACACTTTGATTGTGTTAGTTCTTCCACTGTTGAACTGTAGCTAAGAAAGAGCTTATTATTGGGGCAGTTGCCCAGTGGTAGAGTCAGTCGTCTCTTGAGTAAAAGGTTGGGGGTTTAAACCCCAGCTCCACATGTGACCTATGTCCTTGGACAGAGACACTTAACTCCAAATCAGAGGGTGAGAGTCCATCAGCAGTGTATAAATGTGTAAATTACTTTTTTTTTTGTACTGTGTGGAGCTGTTTCAGCACCGTCTCCTCCAGCATGAAGGCTCTGCAGCCTCCTGCAGGACTTTACTGAGTCCAGTCTGTATGTTCTCTCTGTGTTCTGGATAAAATATGCTGTGGGAAAGAATCCATGTGAACATGCTGTGTGGGATTAACAGAAAATCGTCTTGTTTTCCAGCCCACCATCATGTTAGACACTCAGTCATCATAGTCTGTAAAGCTCTTTAATATCTTCTTCATGCATGTGTGCTGTTTCTGTAAACTGTGTGTGTGTGTGCGCGCGTGTGTGTGTGTGTGTGTCTGGTCCATATGACGCTCTGAATCAGCCCTTTGTGATCAACAACAACGATCACTGTACTGCAGGAATGATACAGATTTATGAAACACATGACAAAAGTCATCCAAAGGTCCACATACAGTACTGAACATGTTTATTCTGTGGATTTAAAACAAGGCGTAGGGTTGGATAAATGATTCTTTTCATAATCATCATCCTCCATTGGTGTCTCTCTGCAGATTGAATAAATGAGAAGAGGTGGGTCACATCTGACAGACATTAGGAAGAAGCTTTAGTAGATTTAAAGAATCATGTCATAAGAAAATTCCACATGTCAGCAGGACCAAATAAAGTGTTATCAACATGATTATAGATAATCAATGATGAGTGAGTTAGGAACACTTTTCTATCTTATTGTACATTAATCTTTATTATAATTCAAAATCTTTGTAATAGGTTATTTTCTGAGTGACATTTTTCATCTTGTCATCTACTGTAAATTCATGAGCTAACCTGAACTAAGCTAACATCATTATGTCTTCCTGTATTTCATCAGTATTCATTTGAATTAAACATTTTTTGTCAGCTGTAGAACATAGTTTATTTGGTGTCTCTGCTCTGACGTCATTTCTCCTTGCAGTTTTCTTTTACATGTAGAAATCTGAGGAGAGATGGGATGATATCTGAAAGCCTCAGTCGGAGCCTCCAGGTGGACTCTTGGACTGAGCAGCAGTGCAGTGCTGTTGCAGGTGTGACGACCCGGCTGCAGGTGGTTTTGCTGTGTGTATTTTATGTTGCAGGCTCCAGGAGGTGTGCTTGGGTAAAGATTGAGAACACCTTGGCCCGGTGTTCTTAATCTATTTAAGATGGCCTCACTTCCTCGTTCGGGGGGAGACTGGAGGAAGAGACTGAGGAGAGAGGCTGCACGTTGCTCTCGTCTGTTTTTGTTGGTGGTTTAATAAGTTGAGAACTATAGTGCACGGTAAACTCTGTCTCCTCCAGTAATTTCTTGTGGGTCTGAGCTGGCCGTGACACAGGTCAGAGCTGTTAATGATAGAGAAGAGGGCGAGACATGAAATCATGCAGCTTAAGTAGTCTGCTAATTGGAAGGAGGTGTTGTCAGGTTGTTGTGGATAATGACTCATGTCAAGAGTAAACTTAATGCAGCCGGAGTTATCTGACTGAGCGAGTTCACACGGGAAAACAAACCTGCAACAACCAAGACCAAACTGCAGCATCTTACAGAACAAGCATCATATGATTATTACTGACTCCTCTATGACAGCAAACCTCTGGTCATCATGGTTTTCAGGTTTTTTCAGGGATTAAAATATAATAAAAAAAACAAAACATCCTTCTTAACTCTAAAGAGCCTTTCAGATAGGACTCAGCTGCCTGTGTGCCGCTGTCAAGCCCTGTCATTGTGTATCGAGTTGTTCCATGTAAGCACACTCTCTCTTTGCTGCAGAGATGAGCACAGCAGGGGGGCCTCTGCACCGCTCTTGCGAGCAGGTAAAGGACCTTACTCTGTGTCTGTTAACATTAACAAAAGAGCAGGCAACAAGACCATGCTCATCATTATGTTTATAAACAGCAGGTAAAGGACCTTACTTATGGCTATATTACTAGAGCCCAGCATACCGCCACGTGTCCAATAGGAGGGGAGCTCAGATCACAACAAACGGTGTCTTACTTCCTCAGCTCTAGTTTAAAGACCTACCGGGACATCAGCAAGAAAAGCTCTGGTTTTGAAGATGTTTCCAACAGTTTGGGCGTATCAGGTGTGTTTAAAACAGACCAGTGATGTGTGTCATGCTCGTTCAGTGAACACAATATCGTGCTGTGGCAGAAGTTACTTTCTCGAGCTATTTTCCTCACTATTGTTTGAGTTATGTGCGCTGTTGTGTTTTGCTCGTGTGTGCTCTCCACTTTAGCTCTGCACCAACTCTGCAACGAGCTCGAAACAGACCCTGTCCTATCTGAAAGGCCCTTTACTGTGCAGTATGATGGATTGGTCATATATACAATTTATTATTCTCTTGTTTTATTTTGGACTTTTACAGCCAAATTGCACATTTCCAATGTTTATGAGAAAACTAAATGTAAATGTAGATTGCTCCTCCATTTTAATTTAAAGTCTTTGCAGTGGAAGACATTCATAAAGGGAACCAATCCATTAACTTCAATTTAATAAGATCTCCAATCAACACGACATGAGGGCTCGTTCATGCAGGTCGGCTGTTATAATGAAAATCACTGGTGGTGTTTGTATTGGTCCAGACTGAACCTGCTGGAAAACCAATCAAATGTTTTCACTTCATTCAGCTGTAGGACAGAACGGCTCTTAAATCCAAGATGAATTTGAGGTGTTGATCTGTGCAGCAGCGATCAGTCAGAGTGGAAACATGGTGACATGACAAGAGGAGAGAGAGACATCAACCACACCCAGTCTACACCAACCAATCACACGTCACTACATGTGGACACACCTTTAATGTCAGCACACACACACACACACCTACACACACACACACACACACACACACACACACACACACACACACACACACTGCAGAAAGCTTTGTCAGCAGACTGAGCTTTATTGTTTACAGGATTTCTAATTCTGATCGAGAGTCTGAGTATTGTGACAGAAGAAAATCAAGTCAATAAGTTTATGAAATGAACTGAACGGTGAGTTTGTTCAGCATGAAGAGTAAACTCTGCTTTCAGAAGTTTATCTTTAAGCTTTGATGGCACTGCAGTCTGTTTGAAAGAAGAGCACCCGCTCTGCTGTCGGCCTCAATAAGAACATTTTCTAACACCTCACACTCTCTTCAATATAAACACACTCTCTCACTACAGAGAAAATCGTCCTCACAGTAACACATGATAATGTATCTCTGAATACAATACAATGAGCTGAGTGTGATGACAAGAACATCTAATTCTCCTGAAACAGTTTCACAGACACCATCCCACCTCCTGTCAACGACTCGTTAGCTTTTTACTAATGAAGAAGAAAAACAGGAAGTGACTCATTATGTCTCTTTAGAGAACATCTCCTGTATTTCTGTGTTTGATCTTTATCCATTAAACATATTTTAGAATTGAGACGGCTTCTTTAGTTACTCTTTTTAGAGCACTTTTTTGACTTTTCACAGAAAGAACTCCAGAGATACCAAATCCATCTTCCATGTCTTCTTCATGAGCTGCAGTGAAACTGTGGATCAGATCACTTCCTGTTGATGATATGATTACAGAGTGTCCCTCAGGAAGCTGATCTGATGAAGCATCAACATGACCTGCTTTGGAATGACTGCTGCTCAGTTTGTAATGAATTCTGGGAATACACAATTCACACATGATATTTGATGATGTGATAGCTACATATTGATTCATAAGCTGAAGCTTTATTAAGTTTTCATCAGGCTTTAAGCTCGGGTTTGATATGTGGGAAGAAAGACAGTACAGTGTATTTTATGAAGCTCAAAAAAACAATTTCTTGGGCACCAAAAATCTTGTAGGTTCTGTTTTGCACACCGTGTACAGAAGCCATAGTCCTCGACGTAGAGGTTGTGGGTTCAAATCTGACCTCGTCCCTTTGCTGCATGTGATCCTCCACTCTCTGCTCCCATCGTTTCCTGTCTCTCTCCACCTGTCCTTTCTAATAAAGGTCAGAAAGTAAAGAGTGAAAGATGATCTGATATTGATCCACTGACTCTCTCTGAGGATTATCTGAGGTAGAACAATGACTTTTATCAGTCATCAATAATGAACTTTTCTTGTACTCACTGAGATTCATAAGTTGCTCCTTTTGTCGTCTCATTATTGAGAACAAGCAGAGCAACATGTGATTAATGAACATCTTCTAATTAGAGCTGCAGTGTTGGAAGCTTTCAATGATTTAATCTCCAGGAACATTTATCACATTTCTGTCCTGGTGTTGAGATCATTCTGTCTCCACAGCTGCTGCATGCAGGATTCACACACATATACACATTTACACACCCATACACACACACATACAGACACAATACATTGAAAACAGAGGAGCATGTGGTCTTTCATCCTTTATGTTCATCTCTGTGTGAAGAGGAACATCAGAGTTTCTTCAGACACATGTTCATGTCTAAGATGAGTCGATGTTCACGGGTCTGAAGGTCATGAATGTTGTTTCATAAATGTGTTATCAAAATAAGGAGAGCCCCTTTAGGCTCCTAAATGTTCCACTTTGAAGGAAACCCAGAGGAGCAGGAGGTGTGACATTCTCAGCAGGTGTGTCCTTCACTCAGCGTTGTGTTCACTTTGCTGTTTTATCGGAGGAGACGGAGTGATTGTGGAGACGAGCACGCTGACATGTTAGGATCTCACTGCAGCAAACATTTTTTTCATTCCCGTCTTGTGATCCTGTGTGGTCTGTGAGAGAAGACTTCAGCACAGTGACGACTTCTGCTTCTGTTTGTGAACATGTTTCAGCTGCTTGTAACAACATTAGAGATGTTACTGCTGAGCACACAGAGATATCACATCTCCTTCATGCTGTGTGTTGTTTCATTCTCGGTTCATTTAAAGAGATCTCTAATCAGTTCATCAGATTAAGACAGCATGTGTAAACTCTGTGATCTTATTTGCTGATATTGAATGTTCCCTGACATGCTGTGTGCACAGACACATACTCATTAAAGGTGTTGAGATTTGTTCTGACAGAAACATCAGTCGATGCATGTGAGCTATAATTTGGACCTGAGTGAATGTCTCTCAGCTGTAATGTTGGGATGTCTCATGGTTTCGTGCAGCAGGTATGACAGGAAGTCTTTTTGAAGTGAAAACAAAGGAGCCTCATTATAAATGATGCTGTGGAGCTGATAAGAGATTAAAAGGTGTCAAAAGTACCTCAGTGCAGAGAGAGGAGCAAACATGGAGAGCAGAGATTAAAGGTTCAACTTTGTTTTCTGTCAGTTTCAACAAACATCCTCAATCATCCCTCTGTGCTCAGGTTTTAATTTCTTACTCTTCAGTTAAAGTGCCAATCAGAGGAAGAGGAAGTGGTATGTGATTTTCAGTTTTCTTTCTTTTGTTTTGAGTTTTGTTTGTAAAAAGTTTTAACTCAAGCAAACTACAGGAAGCTGTTCTCACAAATCAAATCAGACATGGACAGATGGGAAACTTTACCTGTCTCTCTCTCTAAAGGGAAGAATTGCATCAGTTTGTATGAATATATTATCTAAATTACTCAATCTGTTTCTGTCACTCTCCACAACACTACCTGCCTCCTCGTTCATGATGCTGAATAAACTCTTACTGCAGTACATTTGACAGAAGAAACGACCCCAGACTGAGACTCAGAACACTTCTCTTCTCAACAAGGAATTCAGACTTGTATCCATCGCTGAGTGATCGCACTTTTTATAAGTGAGCAGGCTTTGACCAGTTTACCATTAATGAGTTACTGGATGGAGATCATTTAACCCTTGCGTAATGTTCATATTGTTGTTACTCAGCCAGTGTTTGTGGGTCTGATGGACCCATTGCATTTTGTGGCTCTTAATGTGAGGTAAAAAAAATGTTGCATGTCTTGTTGTGTCCACTGAGTCCCTGAGACATGTCGAGGACAACTCTCATTCCTTGGTTTTCCTCGGGGGCTCCTCCATCAGGTTTCCCTGTGTAGACTTGTAAGTTCCAAGCATACGAGGGAGTGGCATCACAGGCAGCCCAGATCTTTATACCACACTTTGCAGTTTTGCAGGTCTGCTTCTTTTGTGTTTCTGCACCTGTGGTTCCCACACAAGGTTTGTTTGTCAACACTGTCTGCTCTCCTTTTCTCGCACATTTGACCCTCTGATGTTCTGTGCCCCGGGTCCAGTGGACCCGGACAGCTTATATGTAATAGAAATGTGTAGGGGGGGTGTATGGTGTGTGGTCATTAAATATGTATTCTGATATATGTTCTTCACAGAAAATGAACTAAAGTCAGTGAGTCTTAGTTTAAAAAATTAATTCATTGTATGATTTTCTTTTAATAAACCATGAAAACGGGTCCCACAGACCCGTTAAAATCCTTTCAATGAAGACATGATGAAATGGTCTTATAAAGAGTGAGAAACATCAAGGAGGCCTCTGACAAACAAGGAGAAAAAACCTAATCTGTCACACAAAAGAAATCGTACAGAATAACAAAAAAAAAACCTTCTTTTAGTCTTCATGTTTATTTGTCATTCTTGTGTTCATAGTATTTTTATGTAAAATCCAGTTGATTATCTTGCCTTTAATTTCAACTTTCAAACACTTTCATTCTGTGTTCTGTAAAGTCAGCAAACGTCTGCTGGAGAAAAAGTCTAATCAAGAGTTTGTGCCTCAGCAGAAATCACATGAAAACAGGAAAACACTTTGCTGTTTGTGTGAACCTCTCAAACACTCCAACAAGTGAGCTGAGCAGAAACAGACTCTGAGGCTGAGAGCCAGTGAACCGTGATCATCTGTGAGCGTGTTCAGGATGATGATATGCAGAACATTCACAGACTTTGTCAAGGTCAAAGCTGAAGAGGAAGAGAGTGGGCGTCTCTCCTGCAGAGCAGACGACAATCTTCCCCTCAGAGAGATCACAAGCACAAGAGCTGGAGTGTGCCAATAATGTTCATGGATGCTAAGAGAAGAAGAGAGCCCCTCTCATAATTCACCAGCAGTCCCTGCCTCTGTTATCTGTGATTGGACAGGAGGCTCACACAGCGCCTGTTAGACGATAGATTGCTCCGATAGAGTCGTGGTGGCAGCTGTGCCGGTTGTTTAAAGTGTCATTCAGATGCAATTTGAGAGATTTCAGCCTGGATTTATGCCTCTCTTATTGCCGGGGCTCCTCACTCTGGAGCTTCAGTAAACCAGAATGAAGGATTGTGTCATGAAGCAGACTTCCTCTCTCCCTCCCAGCAGACAGGACCCTGAGCTGAGCAGGCTGACTGTGCTGTGTGTTTCATTCACACTCTGCAGAGCTTCACCTGAGTGTGTGAAGACCATTAACAGAGTCATTAGAGGAGCTCAGGTCATGTTGAAGACAAAGGTTTCCCCTCAGTGAAAAAAACCCAGCAGGAGTTATTTATCAGCCATGATGAGTGTGATGTAAACTGTTCACTGAGATAACTGATGGTGTTTCGCTAATAGAGGACGACTTGACCTCTCACTTTTTACATTTGAGTCTGCTTCTTTATAGCAGTCAAAACAAAGCTGTAGGCTAGTTATAGTCAGACTCGTATGTATAAGTAGATGGACAGAAAAACAGTAAACAGAGCCACTTTTTGAATTAGAATATTCCATAAGTGTTACTCACTGACAAGTAAATAGGTAAATGACTTTGTAATATCCAACTTTTTGTAAATGACTTGACTTCAAGATTAATCTAATGTAGTGTTGTCATAATCTAAACTGTTTACAGGTCAAAGAAGCTTTGACTAACTTGAGAACTTCTCTCGCTTTTAAAAGTAGCAGACCTGAGATCATGTGGTAAATGAGGTGAGACAGACAGACAGGGCTCTGAGTTTATAAAAAGTTCACCAGCTTCATCATTAATGCATGTGAGGTTATTGACAGATTTTCATGAAAACATGATGAACACACCAAGTCATATTAATTAAAGTACCACATATTAAACTTACCCTGACAATGGACGGCCTCCAAACAGCTGAGCACACATTTCTGTGACACACTCAGAGCTCATGATGCATTTTAAAGTAAATGGAGCTCATCAATGTAGCCTTTAGAGGAAAGCAGCCAGGTATCCATCTGCCTTCTTCTACCTGAACAGCTGTGTGCTCACTGCGGCTGTGTGCTTCATGTCACACTATACCTGACTAACATATGGCAAAGACTCCGCCCCCCACCACAGAGCCCACTTCATATGAATAAATGGACTCATTAGTCTGACCAGTTGGCGTGCTCAGAAAACAGAACACACATTCTTTACCAGAAAATAAACAATGGAGAAACCTGGAGCTCATTTTTCCTCTTCAGTGATGAATCTTTGCTGCTGATGATGGAGGAAGCAGCTCCTTCTAGAATCAGGTTTATACCTCCACTCATCACTTTGGTCTGCTTTGGTTTTGAACAGATTGTTGCTAAATCCAAATACTAAATGCTAAATACTGTGTGTGTGTGAGTGTTATGTGAGTGTGATTGAGATTGCAGGATGTTTGCATCTCATTAAGCAGACCAATAAATGCTTTACAGTAGATGTACATATTCAGCTGCCATGCAGCAGTACATTGTGTTCAGCAGGAAGCTGCAAAAGCAGAGTCGGTATTTCTCCAGAAACTGATGGAAATTCACGGGGAAGAGGAAACTGTCACTCTTCCATCACTTTGAAAGTTTGATGAAAATAAAGTGACCTGACAAGAAAACAATTTAAAAATGTCTCCCTGTTTCCTCTCCCTGCACACACTGCACCTGTGTCACCTGAGGGAGCTAGTTAAAGCTCTGCTCATGACAGGTTGTGGATAAAGAGGCTCTGTGGGACTTTTATTGCTGTGCACCCTGTTAGTGTGTTATTTAGCAGACGCTGGTCAGTCCTCTACAAAACGTCTCCTTCTAAATCGTTTGAGTTCAACAGAGTCATCAGCAGCTCTGTGCTTCTGAAGTTCACTCATCAAAGTCAGAGAGACCTCAGGCACTCACCATGTCATTAGTCTGAATATCAGACACGCTGTTATAAAGAACAGACAGAACATCACACTGTCAAAGGTAAAGAATGCAGAGAATGAGGCAGATCAATGAACCCATTTTCTCAGACTAAACCCGGAGATATTTCTTTACACAAAACATCCAATTGAAAAATCAACACAAAACCAAAGTTTAATCCTTTTTAATCAGTTTCTCTAATTCATGGGGTTCAGTGAAGCCAAACAGCTCAGGTGGCTGGATGTTGAATCCAGCGTTTGACTCTTGGACCGGTCTTTGTCCTCTTCTTGTGTCTGCATCGATCTCTACAACTACCTGATGTCTACACGGAGAACAAACTCACTCAGAACTCAGATGAACTGCTGTAGATACACAATCCAACCTCTGACACCATGTCATGCTCTTACTTCTGAGCTTCATCAATAAATCAATACAAATATGTCCTTTTATGAAACAGCATGTCAAAGTCTCCCTCCTATAACTCTTTACATCACACTACCTAACTTTGTGTGGCAGCAGTGATAAATGTGTCCTGGTCATTTCACACACACACACACACACACACACACACACACACACACACACACACACACACACACACACACACACACACACACACACACACACACACACACACACACACACACACACACACACACACACACACACACACACACACACACACACACACACACACACACACAGCCTTTAACAGCATTTCTGTAGACACTTCCATCTTTCGATGTTAGAGGTAGAATAACTGAGAGGAGACTTTAATGTGATTTTCTCCCTGAGGCCTTGAATCTCTGCACACAGAAACGAGTCCTGCCTGATGGTGGAGTGTTCTTTAAATATCAAAGGAGTTCATTTAAGTTCTCTGTTCTACTGAGAAAGCATTTCTAGGTTCCCTGTTCTTAAAGACTTCCTCAGATATGAAACTTTAAACACAGCCCTGAAGTGATCGCTGACTAGCTTCTCATCTGCAGACTATCAGGATGGAAAAGAGTAAAACAGGACAAGACAATCTTAAATCTTAAATGAAGGAATGTTTAACCCACCTGGTTGATGGATGTGACATTGATCAGAGAGGCTTCACAGGGGATCTCCTGCCAGCTGCAGACAGATGTGACCACATCAGCAGCTCTGATGGAGGCGACTCTGTCCATCAAAGACGAACAACACAAATAAATAGCTCTCTCTCTCTCTCTCTCTCTCTCTCTCTCTCTCTCTCTCGTCAGGTTCTCAGGGCTCACTCGTCTGGAGCCGAGGTCTTCCCTGTCATGCTCTGACACATTTCACAGCTGACATCAACAATCTGTCTTCACTTTGATTTGGATGGGTGGAGATCCCTCTCTGTTTCCATCAGTTATACCATTTGCAGTTCAATGAGTGACTGTGATGTAACTCTTTAGTATTTATTTCATGTAACAGGATAAGAGGCATATTATGTTTGTGGCAGCTCCTAGAAGGATTGATGAAGAGGTGTTTCTCTCTCTGCTTTGTCAAACATCAACATCAGTTTGTCTTTCTTCTCT
Source organism: Symphodus melops (assembly GCF_947650265.1). Lineage (NCBI taxonomy): Eukaryota > Metazoa > Chordata > Actinopteri > Labriformes > Labridae > Symphodus > Symphodus melops. The sequence goes on along the minus strand of NC_136701.1, from coordinate 5,814,826 downwards.
CATGTGGGTTGAAGTGGTCTATATTTGTGGAGTTGAAGCAGCAGTCTTACTCAGATTTAATCAAAGAAAAGTGCTTTGTACGGTCTGTGAAAAACAGCAGTCTCCTAGTTGAAGTCCTGTGTTGATTGAGACATCCATCGTCTGTGCCCGCTGACCCAGGCAGACTTCATCAGTCTTTATACTCTGTCTCTAAGAGCAGCTGCTCTGGATAAGCTGGTCTGTTCATTACACTGTTCAGCTTTCTGAAGTGCTTTCAATTAGATCTTAATAATGCTGGAGATGGTTTTACATTTGAGTTTGTTGTCTTCTTACTCTCTGTGTTGAAGCTACATCAAAACACAATGAAGGCGTTCAGAATTTTTCAGCTTTTGGTTTGTAATTTTATTCTTCAAACACATTTCATTACAGGACAACTCAATGTGTTTTACATTGTTTGAATACATAGGAATACAATATAAAAAAAAAAAAAAAAAAAAAAAAAAAGTTTCTGGTGCACTAGTGGTTTGTTTGTTTGCCTGATGTACAGAGAGTCTAATCCTCAAAGAGGACAGCCTGGGTTCAAATCTGACCTGTGACTCCGTTTCCACACTTCATCCCTTCTCTCTCTCTTTCTTCATCATTTTCAACTCTATCAGCTGTCCTGTCTTGATAGCTTTTAAGTTTAGCTTTAAGATAAGAGGTGGTTGTGATGGACCTCTGGTCAGCAGGTAGTTTGTTCCAGAGATAAGGACCACAGGAACGGTTAAAAGACCTCCAGCTGATGAGCTGAGGGGTTCAGGTCAGGTTGTAGACTGTATACTGATGTGAATATGTCACATTCATGTTTGTAACAAACATCTGCTGTAGCAGCACAGTGAATAAATATCCAGCAGCCTCTCCCCCCCCCCCCCCCCCCTTCTTCTTCTTCTCGTTAGAAAAGTCAAATATTTCTCCTCCTGCTCTCAGCGTCTCTCTGCTCTAACAGCGCTGTCATCACTTCTAATCTCTGCATCAGTTTATTTCTGCTGCTGAAGAAGTCTGAGTTGTATCTGCTGTGTGACACATCTGGAGTGCTCTTCTATCAGATCTGTTTCTGTTAACCCTGATGGAGGGAAGTTTATTGACGTCTCTTTGATTACTGGAAACTGGAGCTGTTAGAAAGCTGCATGTGTCACTTTTAATGTGTGTTCAATAAACAACACAAATTAATGCAGGATTAGTTTTTAATAGAAACTCAACAAACTAGATAGAACAAACTTTATATGACACATTAATCTCAGACTCTTCACATGCTGTCATAACAACAAGCTGACACTGAGATCTAAATATAGATTGTAATTCATGTCTGACTTTGTTCTCTGATGATCCAACTCTGAGTGTTAACAAGAGATCAGATATGTTCAGTCACTCATGATGATCATTGTTCTGCTCTCTCTTCTTTCAGAGGGTACATACAGCTGCTGAACACACTTTGGCTGTTGCTGAACTACATCTACTGACAATGATTGGCTGCATGACTTCCTGCTCCTCCTATAATCTGGGTTAGCAGCAGACATCTTACTTGTCAGTCTCTGTCATCAGAGTATGAATATGAGTAAAATGGTGACATTTATAAATCAAACACTGTTATTTTATTGTCGGTTTGAGCAGTAAATGCTGGAAGACAAACTTTATTTGCAGGATTAGTTTTTCCTCTTTTATTCAGGTTTTTACTTTCACACCCTGAAGGGACGTGCACACACATCAGCAACTGAGAGTCAAGCCAAGAGAAATGCCCTCATTTTGAAACAACATGATGATTCATCAGTGTCCTGTCACAGGCTGAAGTCAGAGCCAAGAGGAGATGCAGACGTCTGGTGTGATGATGATGCCAAAATAAACTGCCTTTAGCTTTAAGTAATTATTTCCAGGTAGTGTTTTTCTACATTTTTACCTGAACAATATAAAATATATGGAAGGAGTCTTCTTCAGAACAAGTCAATCAAACCACTTAGTTTGAAGTAAATCTTAATTTAGATTAAGTATGACCTGTCAGGTACATATCAAAAATAAACTCCCCTGATTCTAACTTGACGGCTGCAGAATTCACTTTGATGAACAACAACAACTACACATGTCTAATCTAATACAAAACATGTATTTAGACTTACATGTTTGAACAGATCTGAAGGATCATTCTATTGGTGATGTGACTCTTTGAAGTCAGTTTACTGATGGAGAACAACGTGGTTAACATGTCCATTATATAACTTTGCATCATCTTTTTCCAAAACAATTACAGATGAAATTAACTGTTCAAAGTGTATTCAACCTCTGTCTCCTACTTTATAGAAAACACCCAACATGCACACACACCAAGCGTTCTAACAAACTGAAGACATTAATTTACTGATTTAACTGAGATAATGAAGAAGATTTTGACTTCAGACCAACCAGCCAGCTGTGGTGTTTCTGTTTATTGTTTCTGCTCTGTCTTTACATTGACTTCCTCCATCAATCAAAATCATGAAAGTTATTAAAATGGTGACTCTAAACCTATTTTATTTGTAAAAATGAGTTTGAATGGGTGTCTGTCTCTCTCCCTGAGATTGACTGCAGACTAAACAGGGTGAACCTGTCTCTCACCTGACGTCATCTGGGATCAACTTTAGCCCCCTGCAAACCTCTAATGAGAAGCAGTATAGAAAACAGATGGAAAATGTATGGATAATGAAGCAAAGTATCTAAAATAAGAAGCAGGGAATAATAAGAGGGACTGAAAGAGCTGAAAGATGTCTGATTCTCCTTCTGGCTGTGTCCAGCAGAAATGAAGCTCTGCTTATGTCAATCTCTCCTCTGCTTCTGGTGAATATCCAAACTTAAAGGGATACTTCACCCATTTACATGAAGTTGTGTATCAATAGAAACATGGTAGTAGTGTTGAATGGTCGTGAATCCAACCCTCATTTTGCCCTGAGACGAGAGCAATGTGTTTTTCTTTGCTTTTCTTCATGTGATGCAAAAAAGCATCATATTGCATATGAAATGCCCTTGATATCAATACTACACATTAAAGTGGTGTTTTGTTTTTGGAAGTTCTTGGACGATGAGGAGCTTTAGATGGATGATCGTTCTGAGAAGCACATTGTCGTTGATCTTAGAAGTACTGAGGCTCAAACAGTTTGCAGGCGATGATGTTGACTCTGTGAAGAACTGGAATCAGAAAAGGCAGGTGGAAGTCTACTGAACCAGCAGCTTCAGGGTATTTTGATCTGTGGAGCATATCATGACCCATATGAACACATATTTAATGTTTTATAGATTATAGTTGAGAGACTCCAATAAGTGCTTGAAGCTCTTCTTTGTGCTCTGAGAGGGGATGAGCCGAAGGCTAAAACTGCTGTGAGGCCGAGTCAGCTCGATGGTGAGAGAGAGAGAGAGGCTTTGTCCAAAATGAACATCAGCTCTGATATGAATTTGACGCTTTCACATGTGCGATGGGAAATTATACTTTAACATGTCAAAGTGAGCCTTACACTTAAAGTCAACTATCTTTTTGTAGGTTTATTGTTTTTTTGTTTTTTTTTAAAGGATTATTTTTGGCCTTTTTGCCTTTATTGATAGGACAGATAGAGTCGGAAAGGGGGAGAGAGTGGGGAGAGACATGCGGGAAAGTGGCCACAGGCCGCCCGCGAACCCGGGCCGCCCGCGCGAGGAGCAAGGCCTCGCAACATGGTACGCGCGCAGTCGCTGCCGCTGAGCTATCGGCGCCCCGGTTTATTGTTTTTTTAGTTGCATTATCATAAACAGAGAAATGCAGGTCCTTGTATTCTTTTCAGTTCATCTGCCATTAGGACAAGAAAGTCTATTTCTCAAAAAAAGTCACTGATTGAAGCTTTTTCATGTAAAAAAAGTCTTGTCTCTCTCTGATTGATTAATAATACTGGAAGTTAAAAAAGGACAGTGAGGAAGAATGTTATTAAGTGCAAAGATTTGAATGTCTGGCCTTTATCTGGAGCTTTACAAACTCTGATAAAGGTGCATCTTACAGGTAAAACATGAGACTCATGGACGCTGATGAAAAGTTTGCAGTGCATTAAAACAAAGAGGACCTCATGTTTTCTGCTGCTGCTCTGATTTTGAATATGCAAACTCTGTATGTGGCTGGGAGAACACAGTATGATCTGTGTTTACAGGATATACACTTTCGCTGGTGCTCTTGTTTACTGAGAATCTTGCAGACCTGTGTGTTGTGTCATCGTCCTTCCTCCATCAGCTTGTGTCAGCCATAGATGAGAATTATGGAAATGTGGAGCAACAGCTGTTAATGGATGAGCAGCTAGGAGAGTAGAGATGGATAGGGCTGGTGGTGGAGGAGCTGTGGTGAGCTGGTTGTGTGCAGTCTTTTGTTAAAGACATTGAGTTCATTGTTGTTGGTAGAGTGTGTTCTCGTCTTATCGTAGAGCTGCAGAAACTCCAGAGGGATGTCAGGGATAAAGAGGCAGAGCTGTTGATGTAAAAAATGTCTTTGTCCTTCTCCTGATGTGAATAAAACCTCAGAGCAGGAACCACCAGTATAGGTTTTGCTGAATTGTTTCCACAGCAGGAGTTATTCTGATCTGATTTTATAATCTTCTCAGCTATTTTGTTGACATTGTGATTCCGTCGAACGTCGAGACGCATAGTGTCATCATAGTATAACGGACTCTGTTGCTCATTCTTCTCCTTTTGCATTATTTGTTTTACATCATGTCTCTGGTGACCCCCCCAGCCTGACAGAGATAGTCTCCTGCTGTGTGCTGCATGTGTGAACAGCCAGGTCAGGAGAATGTCTGGAGCCATTGCATGTGTGAAATATCTTTACAAAGATAACACGTTACATTTGGAGTGAGAACAAGCTGATCTACGATCTCCTCAAAGGCTGCATTGCATTCTGGTCAATTGAGTCTGTTGTTTAGTTACAGATACCCCAGCCTTTCTTTGTAAGCTGAAAAAAAAGACAAGACTCATGAACACTATTAATGACATTGTGATTACCAAAATCTGTTAATGTTTTCTTCCTAAGTGTCTTTCCATAATATCAACCTTTTTTTTCTAAATTCAACTTAAAGGTCATATTTTATATTCCTTTTCAACAAGTGTCAGAGCTCTTTATAACATGTCTGTGAAGTTTCTAATCATCGACTTTGATCCTGTATCATCCTGTCAATAACCTCTGTATGTGATCCCTGCTCTGAACAGGCTGTTTCTGTGTTGGCAGCTTTAAATGTAAGTGTGCTGTTTGACCACGCCCCTCTGTGGTATGGGGTGTGGCTTGGGTTTTCTTGTACCATGTCAGATTGTTTACGATGAGAAGGCAGACTCGGAGAGCAGAACTATAACACTGAGTTGTGGGAGTGTCAGTGACCTGGGGGAGGGCTTACTGCCCTTTGTGATGTCATAAAGTAAAAAATCTCTTAATTGGCTGTTTGAGCACACATTTTCTGAAAAGTGGAGCAGGCCAAAGACGCATGATTTAGGCATAATTTTAGGCAGGTTTGTTGACAGGATAGGGACACATGTATTGCATATGACACTGAAGAATTCAGAAACATTGTGTGATGAGTTTCTGTAAATCAGAACAGTTGAATTGCTGCTCCACAGGGGTTACATTTTCCACTTTGTCTGTTTGAGGGAAACAACAAGAGTTTCTGTTTGTTTGCTGAAGAGGCAGATTGTAAATTAGAAATCAATGTGATCCAGTCGTCTTTTTGATTCTCATGGTGGGAAACAATTTCTGTTCAGCACTCTGTTTCTGTATCCAGTATTGTTTGACTTGTTTTTGTGTGCGTGAAGCACAAATGAATAATTTCTGGGTTGTTGAAAGTTTGTCAGAACATTTCATGGAAGTCAGATTGATATCCTCACATTTAGTTTGTGTCCACAGTCAATTTACAGAACTGGAATTTCACTGAATCCATTCAGTACTGAAGCAGCATTGTGTTTGATATAATGTCATTCAGCAGACAAAGAAGGAAACAACAAATCTCAGCAGATGCTCAATAAAACATATCCTGTAACTATTTGTAGATTATATCTTCTCTGCCTTTTATGTCCAATGTGTGACATGGTGAGAGGTAGCGCAGCTGCAGACATAATGGATAGAAAATGCACTCTGAATAACAATTCTCACTGTTTGTGATGAATGAAGTTTTTAGTTTGTCACTTTTACTTCCTGGATATCAAAATATAAAAAGATGTACTTTCATGTTGCAGTTTTGTGATGGTGGTGGTGGGAGGGGAGATTGACCATCCTAGGTGCCGCCCCAAAAATCCTAAACTCTGATTGGCTAGTTACCTTTTCAGAGACAAGACTTGTCACAGGCAGATAATCCTGACTCTCATGGCTTTTTGTAATCAACAGGGAGAATGAGTTCACACTGTGTTCTTTCAGCAGGTTGTGGTGTGTGAGGAATGCTGCCTCCCTGAGAAACTTACACTGTCTGTTTCTGTGTGAGCAGCTTCATAGAAACACTGCAGAATGTATTAACTCCATGTGTCCTCTAAGCTGAGGGAATACACACAGTTACATGAAGCACTCAGTTTCACACTCTGCTTTCACACTCTTGTCACCGACAAACATATTTCAGGAGAATTTTTGTCAGCTGCAGGGAACGAGGAAGTCTTTGAGATGCAAAGATTTCAAGTTTTTCTCAAAAGATTCCTGTTTGTTAGGAGCATTATTTATGAAGCAGTTACTACAGTATGCAGCCTCAAGAGATGGGTTTTATTATCATAACTTCTTGCATCTCATTTTCAGAATCATGCCTCACATCCGTTATCCAACATAGTTATTTTTTACTGTTCACAGTAAAAAAAAACACTTTGCAGGAGAAGTAATCATATTGAGACATCTACAAGTATTTTAATAACAAAATGCTTTAATCAAAGAGTTCTTGCTTCTTTTTCCTCCTTGTTGTCGACACTTCTGCTTTTCTGCACGGTCATTTACAGCCTGACATTCTTTCATAAATCTTTCAGTCTGTAGATAACCTCTATCAAGTTTCCACCATCATCCGCACAGATCCTTCACATGGTCTCTAATAAGAGTTCATGCATTTGCAGCAGGGAGATGTGTCACAGGTGGGGAGTTTGTGTGTACAGTTTACTAATGCAGCAGTGCTTGTAATGTTGGATCAGATGGAAGAGTTAGTGGTTAGAAACACATGATCTGTGGAACGTGTCTGACTATCAATTAACCAATAAATCTTTACTTGTACAGCTCCAGTCCATGACAAAAGTTATCTCATGACACTTTACAAGAGAACAGGTAAAAGAGCGTACTCTTTGTTATATTATCTACAAAGACATTTGAAGAAGGAGAGATAATATTTCAATGAGTGTTTCACTGATTGTGCTGGAAGCCTCTCAGCAGAGAGCTTTGTGATGGAGACAGAGTTCACAGGAAACAGGCGATCCTCCTGACAGCTCGAGTCTTGAAGCACCTTTATACCAACAACTTTTTATTTTCATAAATCACAGCATACATTTCTCATATACATATCTCAGCTCATGTTTTCTTTATCTGACAGTAGTTTGTGTGTGTGCTGAGATGGTGACCATCTGCAAACAAAGGTGACACAGTGTATCCACATCAGGACACTGATGTATTAACTCCAGATATTTCTCTGGGGGATGACAGACAGCAGAGCATGCTGATGTTTTTTGAATTGTTCTTTAAAGCTTGTGACTGATGAATACTAAGTTAACAGATCAATACATCTGATACAAGTTGAAGCAGCCCTGAAAGGAGATGCAGCTTCCACAGAGTCACAACGAGCTGATAAGAAGTCAAACAGAGTCGAGTTCTGAGCCTGAACAAGCTTTGTCTTTCTCTTTGTTGTTCACATGTGCATGAGCATTTGCATGTGTAAACTCGTGAATATTTCACCAGGAGTTGTTCTTTGAATTCCTCATGATAAATGTAATGGCAGTCATGTTTTAGTCTCCACTGACTCAGATGAACTAAACTGTGTTCATGGATATTTATGAAGTATTGGTGAGCTGAAGAGACTTGTTGTTCTGTTGTGTAGACGGCCTTACATCTACAACTCTTATCTGCTTCTAGTCATCTGAGCTGCTGTGTTTTGATTTGAATCTGTGCTGAAGTCTTTTTACATCATTCACATGAGCAGCAGCTGAGTGAGCTGAACCCTGATGCTGTTTAACAGGTCGATCAGAGGGGATACATGGAGCTCAATGATTGAGACGCTTCAGTCTCTTTGTGCTTCCTGCTGTTATCACTGAAGACCAACAGCAGCTGTGATGGAGCTGACTGTGCTGCACACACTCTCATTCAATATTCACAATCACTTTAGTCTTATTCACAGGATCAGTATTACCTGGAGACATCATTCTCGCGTTGACCTCAAACCTCTGTGTTGTGTGGCCGATTCACTGAAGACCACCTGCAAACACAGGTGACACAGTGTGTCCACATTAGGACACTGAGGTATTAACTGGAGACGTCTTCATTTTGTCTCATTATCATAAAAAGTAAAGTCGACTAAAGATGAACCAAAACAAAAGAATCAAACATAAGAAATGTTTGTTAAGTAAAGTGAGGTGCAGGAGGGAAGGAGAAAAAATATTTATTTCTCTGTTTCACAAATAATAGTGATAATAATGATGGTAGCTGTGACAGTACAGGCAACAAAAGCATCTCGGTAACCACAGTGGAATATTTAAAGGGTTCTACTACTACTACTGATGATGATGATTGTTATGGCTTCAGATGGCTTCAAGTATTCCACTGCTGAGCGGGTTTAACACACACGGTCAACAAACTTAAAGCAGTTGTGGATCTGAAGTCGACTTATGAATTTATTAACAAAAAACAGTTGTCAAAAAATTAAACTGACCAAATGAATTAAATAAATTATGAGGTTATCATCTCATGTTGGCTGCAGTTTAACTCTCATTAGCCTCACCCTGGTCTCATTCATCTCTTTTAATGTCCTCGCTGTTATACGAAGTGGTTCTGCTCCAAAGAGGGAGGAACAATGCACACATACCCCGAATCAATTTACAAAAGCTCAAACCAAAATAAGCTCACATAAACAATAATTTGAATGAATCAATCTAATGCAATCATGTTTGGCTCTTTTGTAATGTTTAACAAGAAATCAATTATATTTCTGTCTGCTCCTAACAATATAAAAAACAATAATAATGTTCTTTTATTTCCTCATGATGAATGTTCACGACTTCAACCTAACTCTCTCCAAAGCTCTGTGCATGACTTCAGACTTTACAGTGTTCATTAATGTCATGAAAGCTGAAGGAGGCCTCTCTTATAATTAATGCTCAACGCTTGACTGGAAATCTTAATAGTCTTTAAACGCTCAATACTGAAATAAATGTTTCTCATTAATCCAAACCTAACTCCTGCTGAGCCTTTTTCTTAACTTGGTTCTAACATTTAACTCTTTCAGGACACGCAAACATTGATTCAGCTTTTCTTCTCATCATGTGGTATCTTTGAGGGTTTAAGCAGAAGCAGTAACTTTGTCTTTCTTTGTCGTCCTAACAGATATGATGTGCTGAGGCGTTACAGATGGTTACTGTGTGGTCACAGCAGAAACACATAAAACATAAAAAATGGAACATAAAACAAGTTATCACTGTAAAATCCTGGAAGTACCAGTATTTTTAGAGAAATCTATTTTGTAATTAGTCCAGAGATGAGAAGAGATGTTTCTAGTGTAAGAAAAAAAGATATCTTTAACCACAAGGTTGCGTCTTTATTTGTCTGATAATGTGGCTCACTGCCAGAACCTACAAAACAAGGTTACACCAGAAGAGAGGAGGGACAGAGACTAAAGCAAAGCTGGATTAGAACAAGAAAACTACAATCATGGAGAACAATGTGTGGAGGTCTGTAATGATTATAAGTTCATTCAGGTCATCTCTGCTCCTCAGAGGAAACACAAACAAGAAATGTCTTACAGCTTTTCACAAGCAAGGAACCAAGACTCAACAATATTAAACACTTCATGTGAATCCACATCATATATAGAGACAGATGTGTATATTGGGTGGTCTTTAAGGCTGATCTGGTGTGTCGATCAGAAGATCAGGGAGAGAGAGACACAGAGAGAAGGTTCAGTCTTGAGCAATATCTGATTACAGGCAAGACTGTTATAGAGAGACATGGAAGAGGAATATATCAAGTTGAACAGGAAGGAATAATGAAGGAGGGTGAATGGATGAGAGGAAGGTGGAAGGAGCTGAGGCAGACAGAGTGGAGTGAGGTGACCAGGTAGAAGTAGGATTGTCAGGTGATTGAAGTTGTGGTTAGGCGTGGTCCTGCTCCAGGAAATAAGTTCATTAACTTCATTATGAGTGAATGACTTCATCTTAAAATGAGACATTTACTTCAAAGCATGCTTAAAAAAGTTAATGTGCTAGAGTGCTAATAATCCTAAAAATAAAACCTGTTTCTTCAAGATCACAACCTGACACACACTGAGTCTCAGGCTGAAGGTTTCTGCAGGTTGAAATGTTTTCAGCAACACAACCTGCACACAAACTGTGCAGAGCAGTTTCATCAATCATTTTAGTGGATCCATGGTCACTGCAGGATGTTAGATCTTTCCTGTGAGTGTGTTTCCTCATGATGTGACGTCTGGTTTCTAGTTTGATTCTTTGGACGTCTCACTGCTTCAGTGTTCTCAGCAGCACACAGTGTAACCACAGTGTCCCTGGTCCCACTATCGTCCCCCGTGTTTCCTGTCACAGTCTGCTGTCAGATATCAAATACAGAGAGGCAATAAAGACATACAAATGTTACAAATGCACCTCAGGCTGTTATGTTAGTGTTTGTGTGACAGGAAGTGACAGAACAAAGAGACGCTGCAGGACGCTGAGACAACAAGTGACAACAATGAATAAAGGGACTTTTTTAAGCTTCTGTCCAACTCCCACATCTCAGCATCCAGTGTAAATATACTGAATATCATTGTGTTTAGAAATGGACTCCATTCGTTCCTGCAGGTGTGAATACAAAGTTTGTTCACCTGCTTTGATTCAAACCTCCAACAGGCGGATTATTGGGCCCATAGTCAGACATGTTTGACCTTTTATACCCTCCATCATGAACAAAGAGAGGACATCAGGTGAGAACAGAAAGACTACAATCAGGTAATGATAGGGAGGCCTCCATGCTCGTCTTGTGAAGAGTTGTTCTTGAAAAGTGTGTGATGGTGGTGTTTATTGAGAAGACTTTTCCCTGTGCTGGAAGACACAGGGATCATGCAGTGAAGACATTTACTCTGAATTTTGGAAATATGAAAGTATAGTTAGATTAAAATTCAGAAGTGATAGAAGTACCAGTTGTAAATGATTTTTTTTACATCAAGTGTGACTCATTTTGGTACCAAAGAAAAAAGAGTTCACAGGGTTTTCCAGCTGTATGATCTCTGTGCTGTTTGTCCCTTCTCCCCTCCTGTTGTCTCCAGCCCAGGTGAAGCTACTGATCAGACAATGAGGTGCACCTGGTCTCTGTGCTTTAAAGTCCAGTGCTGGCTTCAGGAGGAGAGACTTTTTTAATTGAGACAGTTGTTCCTCTCAGATGATGTGTTTTTTTAAGTTATATCACCCTTCACTCCACATTCACACACTGATGCCAGAGGTTCCTATATAAAATGCCCATCAGCATTAACTGATCCCTTCATCCCCATTCACACTCCACCAGTGAAGCACCAGGAGCAATTTTGTGTTAAGAGTTTAGCCCAAGGACACAGCAACATAGAGATGAAGGAGCTGGGCATCAAACCCTCCACCTTCTGGTTGAGAGAGGACCGACTCTACCACTGATCCACAGCTGAGCAAAAGAAACAGAAGCTTTCTTCTCTCCTGTCATCATGTTTGTTTGTTACATCATGTCACTGATGTAAAACCAAGTAGTTTAAAACATGATGACATCATCAGGGCTGCAGAGGTCGGCTGTGATTTAGTAAAAACATGACGTTCAGAGGAGACACCATCAGTGTGACACATTTACATGAAACTCTGGTCGAGTCTGTACAGGCTGTTTCTGCTCTCTGTGTTTGTCTCATGTTCTGTTTTCATTGTAATAATTAATGAGGAACTTTTGGAATGAATGCTAAACAGTGATTGTTAAGTTCTGTGGTTTTATGTGGGATACTAGGAGTTCTTCAATGTGCTTGAGCTCAGCTGATGGAGTGAGTTATAAAGGTAATCATCAGAAACTCTTGAGTGGTTGTGATTTTAAATGCTCTACAACCCCCCCGCAGCAGGCCGGAGGGGAGGCTTGTGATCAGGATTTCTCTTCAGTGTCTCTCCCTCCTACGTGCTCACATGAATCACTGCATCATTTTGACTTTCACATTAAATCCTACACAGACAAATCCGAGCAGGACAAATCTGCGTGACAAAAAAATCAAATTTCAAGCAGTGAAAGTCACATCTTGCTCTCAGCTCTGAGGATTTGATTGTTTGTGGCGATGCTGGACCCTTGCACAGTAACGTCAGGTCAAAGGCTTCCATCAAGAGGAGGAAGTAGAAATGGATTTAGTGTTGTGGTCAGCAATCACTCCTCTTGTCTGTTTCCTGACTCCAGTCAGAGGTGGAAGCTCGCCCATCATCAGTCTCTCTGTCTGTACCTTCTCTCTCTCTTTCAGTTTCAGACACCTGTACAGTCTCAGCTGTGTTCAAGTTTGAACTACAGGAAATATTAGACCACATGCAACTGGTTCCCTATCCTTTCAAATCAAAAACACGTAAAATAATAATTAAAGGTCTAATATGTGAAATATATTCTAGTTAAATCATGAAATGACATTACTAAATCATCATACATTTAGGAAACATGCTTTGTTTGTTGCTCCGTCGACTCCACAGCAGCAACAATGTCCTCCTAAGTTTGGACACCCTCACACTGCTTTCTTGCCCCTCACTTCTCAGTTTGCAAACCACAAACCAACAAGTGCAGCAGTGTTGGAAGTGGGCAAGTGAATTGGTTCAGATATAACTGATTCTTCCTGACCTTTGTAGTGCTAGCATTTTTTTTTAATAAGCTCATCTAGCAGATATGTAAAACTTGGATCAATAGTGGAGATGATTTTGAAAAATGCAGCACAGAAAGGTTTCAAGAGTGATGCAGAGCTGGCTAAACACTGAAGCTTCAGTGTCTGTGACATCGCAACATGGATGAGTAACAAGGAGGGGGCGGTATGATTCTCTTCAACGTTAGGAATTTAGACTGCATACCCATTTTAAATGTTGGGTGTCAGAGGTAGATATTGCTCCTTTAAAAATCATGAGGGGGCTAACAGCTGAGCTGCTTTTCAGGTTTCATATAGTTTGAAAACAAGACTCATAAACTGAAGAAAAAGCTGAGCAGTTTAAGGTTCATATTGAACACCAGATCTGATTTATGTGACAGACCTCTGAGTGAAGCACAGCCACAGGGAGAGCAGAGATGGAGGAGAGAGGAGGAGAAAAGATGGAGGGGAAAGAGCAGCTGAACTAACAGGAGTCATTTTCAGGAGCCGACAGTCTGTTTGATCAATGACAGAAAACAAAAGAAGAACATCATCCTCAAACAGACTCCAGCACAATAATCATGATCGACTAATTGATCATCTTTGAAACATGACTTATGATTATTGTTTCCAAAATGCTGAAGAGAAGTTCACTGATGAATCACTTCATTCTGTTCTTACACACCAGCTGTCTGTGTCAAGGTTCAAAACAAACCTGACTCTCTTCTTTTTTTATCCTTGGTTTTATCTGAGCATACTTGTGTTTTGTACCTGTTGACATACAGAGTGATGACTGTTTCTGAAGGAGAAGGTTTAAATGTGTTCATAGCAGGGTTCAGTCTCTGTACTCAGAGTCTCTGCAGTGTATGAAGCTGGTCAGTGAAGAGATGGTTGAGGTCACAAACACAGGAGTCATGAACACTCAGGGTGATTAAAAACTGTGGAGGCAGTCAGACATGTCACACTGAGGAAGGAGTTCTTCATGTGTTTCATGCTCATCCAGAGTTGTTCTTCTTTAAAGCGACATAAAGCAGCCTGACAAAATGTGCAGCACTCTGAGGATGAAGGAGTAAACTGTCAGACGAGCAGATTGGTGAACACAGTCCTCATCAGGCTGGATGATGAAGGTTGATTCTTTTTCTGTAGCAGAAAGCACCAGATCGATATCACCAATTATCAGAACATGTGGAGGGAAACGGCTCCAACAACATTCACCAGTTTCTCCATTTCAACAGCAGCTCAGAGTGACTCAGTGAGCACTCCATCTTCAGGAGAGGCTTTTATATTGAAGGTGTAGACTCCAGAGCTGCCTGTTTTTCTCCCTTTGAGTTTTCATGTGGATGTTAAAGTGTCTTGAGAACTTTTAAGACACACTTGAAGCTGAGATTCTCTGCTGCTGCACATCGAGCTTGTCTTAAAAATGTTTTAGCTTCAATAATGTCTTGGACCCTGTCTGCTTTCACATCACAGGATGACATTGATCACATCTCTGTCCACTGTGTGTCTGCCAACTATAAATGATAAATAATGAACCATTTTAATCTTTAATCAGTCTAATGCTTCTCTGACTGAACTGAGCTCTTCTCTCCCTTCACATTTCGGGGGACCTTTTTGAATGATGCTTTTTTCTGTGACTTCACCTGACTTTGTTCATCAGAGTGAAGAAGAGAGAAATCCCCTCCATCTTTACTACAATCCTTTGTCATCATGTTGGAGAGATCTTTGGATACAGTTGTTGATCTGAAGGTTGACTAACGACTCACTGACCAGAAGAATAAAACAGGATGAAGTGCCAAACTGAACATTTGGATGTTTGATTTCATACTTAACAGACAGAGAGGGGAAACAGTAAGTTTTGATGTTTACAGTGATCAGTATCTTTAGTTGTTGTTGTTGTTCATGTGAGTGCAGCACAGAAAGATGTTTTGAAAATTCTAATGAACACAGTGTTTGTTACTTCCCCTCTCAGACTGAAGGAACTGGATTACTGGCATCAGACTGAGCTCATCTGTATGCAACAAGCAGACACAGAGCACACAGCAACACAAACACTACCAGAGTGTCCTTAAATTATCCCGCTGACACACACACACACACACACACACACACACACACACACACACACACACACACACACACACACACACACACACAAAACCTCATCATTGAAAGAGACAAAGCGTCCATGTGACCTCCTGTGTTAACAGTGACCATGGTTTATAGAAACTCTGATGTTATTGATCTCCCACAGCTCAGCATGACTTTGAAAAGTAATCACTGGGTCATATATGATGAAATTTAACCCCCAAGAGACGACTTTATTACTACAATAAAACATCCTCCCTCCACCTTTAAAGAAATACAAGCTGCTTGATACAGCATGCAGTTTGTTTGCATAGAGGAGGACTGACAGTATCAATGACACCACACATTTCTTCATCACAGATCCAGAAGTCAGACACTGAGAGTCAAGAAGAAGCTTTCTCTCTACAAGACCACAGATTCTGTTTGATAATAAGAGACCAGACTGTGATTCCTGCTGTTTGTTTGTGTCTCACAGAGAAGCAGCCTATTTATTCTTAAATAGAATAAAGCTGCTTCTCTTGATATGTCTGCCTTCTGAGGGAAGAGGGGAAGAGCAGCTCACTAGGAGCTTAAAGACGACTCTAAATGGAGGCAGGTGAGAGACAGAGGGAGCAGAGAAGAAGAAAAGGACAGATAAGAAGATATGAACGAGATGAAGGATGAGTGAGAGGAGATTAAAGCAGAATACAAGTGAGAGGAAAGCAATAAAAAGGGAAATTAAGACGGAGTCATGATCAGAGTTCTGATGACTTTGCTTCCTGCTGTTTCTCTCGGCTCCTCTTCTCGACACACTGAAGCGAGCAGAGCTCAGATTTAGACGCTCGTCCAAATGAAGGTGGATATCAGCTCCCTGTGAGCCTCCTGCCTCCTCCTCTAAGCAGACTTCACACACACTGCTTCATTAACTCAGTTTGTGTGTGCTGCTGTTTGAAGTGTGCTTTGTCACTCTTTCATACTGCTTTGAATTCCCTCTGCAGGTAATCAGAGTGGGACTCATATTAAATCTGTTCACATTCAGTCACAGTCAGTTTTGATGATGAGCATATGGTCATCACAATCACTGCCTCCAATCAGACGTACAGACCAAATATCAAAGTGATAAACTTTATTTTTTAACTTTGATGACTTTGAGTTCAGCTCAGTTAAAGCTGCTGAAGTTACTTTTCTCTCATCACTGATGAGCATAATAATAATTAGCAGCATGAATAGATGACTCAACCTGGTCTTTAAATGATCTCGATGGGATTAAAACGTTGTGTCAGGAAGATAAAAATGTTTTTATTTTTTTATTTTCTGTGTTGTTTTTTCCTAAAAAATAAAGTATAGACTTATACTAAAGTAATGGTGCACAATCATCACTAATGGTCCTCTTTACATGTGTAGTGTTGACTGTGTCTGCAGAGAGCCTGTCCTCTGCCTCCTGTTTGTTTTGGTTGACGAGGGATGTTCCTGGGTGGGAGCTGGTGTGTTTCCATCAGTCAGTGACAGCACACTGGTGAGTTTAGGAGTGGGAAAATCAGTGATTGGATGACGCATACATGGTCAAAAAGAATAAAAAATAGAATCACAGTGAGGTGAAACAAAGTTAGTAATAAGACAAGTGTGAACCGTGGGTTTGCTTTCACCAACATTTTCACAGCTCCTGTTGGACAGGCAGGTAGCAAACACTGGCAGTGAGCTTGTACAAGTGTGCAGTAGTTGTCAGTCAGCAGTAAGTACACACTTCCTGCAGTGAGTGTGAGCTTCTGGGGGAGATGAGCCCAGGAGGAGGGACTCAGTTTAAATGTGTTTTACAAGCTGCAACAAACATTTGTACTTCCTCTGCTCAGTCTGCACTAACTGAATGATTTACTGAATCTTTTGTTACTGAAGAAGATGAATGTTGAACAAGATTGAAACTCTTGTCTTGTTGTTCTTGTTGGAGTCTGTGGAGGCTTTAACACAAATACAACAGGACCTCTTTCCGTTCTGTGCAGAATTCCTCTGAGACAAAAATAAATGTCAAGTTTCCTTAAAAACTGAGTTGAATGCACAAACAGCTTTTCTCTATAGTAATGCTGTCGGCTTGGACATTTGTGTTGGCTGGCATTTTGAACAAATATCAGAACAGCCTGTTTACCTCGTGAGCCACAAAGCAGCACTGTAACAAGATGTGAATACATTTCACCCCCTGAAACAGGCTACTCCACTTTGACACTGCTCATCTTATCAAACATGTTTCCAAAGTTGATCATGGGCTGTCTATGACGTCAGATACAGGAGCAGTGCTCCCAGTGTATGGACATGAAGTGGATCATTTAGGACAACAAAGAACCAAAATGTGTCATCAACCAAAAAACATTATCATTGTTGTCGTTGATGTTGTCAAGGCATGAGAGCTGCAGCAGTGAGATCATTAACAGTCATCAAATGAAGAGGAGGAGGAGGAAGAGTAGTGTTACATTGAACATAAGAGCAGCAGCATGGGGAGAGGAGGAGACCTGATTCATGCTCTGACAGTGTTGGAGGAGAGCAATAAGATCTCTGAGTTCACTAAAGGTTTATATGATTCACTGCTGTTGGTTGTATCAGACTCCACCTGTGCTGGTATTCATGTGTTCATTCATAAGGTGTCATTTTTTTTTGTTTTTTGTCTATGTGGCTACAGTATGAATTTTATATCCTGCTTCCCTGTTTGTTAATATTGATAATTATTATTCTTACATTAATTATTTCTGCATAATTGGTTTATGTTGAGGATTAGGCCATCTCATTTTGTATTCGCGTCAGGCTACCTGCACATGTGAGCTTTTTAGATCAATTTAATATTGGAAATAGCAAGTGCACATTTTTTTTTCCATGACAAACTGTGATAAAATGACCAGCAGCATTAATTCACACTTTATCATACAACATAAAGCTGCACGAAGAAACGGATTATCAGATATGAAACACATTCAAAGAACATTTTGGTCCATAAAGAGAGCATAATTCAGGTTGATAAAAAGTCCGCAACAGCAAGTTTCCATGCATTTCACTTCTGGTCCTCATTGACACTTTGAGACTAAGCTTTACCTCAGTGATGAATCACACATATTCATCATCCACACATACAGTTAGTAGAAACACGTTGATGTTAGGCTGTGTGTTGTTCTGCCTCATAAAACCTCAGCACTGCTTTATTTCCCTACACACTGCTCTCTCTCTCTCTGCTCATATTAAAGACTCACATCTCCAGAGAATTCCAATGTTCCAATGAAAAACTTTGTTCTTCTCCGTTAATCACAGCTGGCTGAAGTTTCCTCTCAGCCTTTAATTTCAGTTCAGTTAAACAATGACATATCATTCAGGCAGCATGATTAGCTCCTGTCTCTCCAGCCTTCTGTGGTATCATTTCATGTTTAGATCAATGATCACTCAGAGAATTCATTAAGGTGAAAGAGGCTTCGACTTGTGGAGCAGATCCTCATATTCAGCCTCTCTGAGTGCTTGTCTGAGATATGCTGGTAGAGGGAGGCTCTCTGCTTTGACAATGTGCCATTAAACCATCCACAGAGACACTCTACAGTCACTGGCTGATTTATTTATTTATTTTCCTTCTACATATTTAGCTATTCAAACACTAACCTGAAATCAAAAATGTTGCTTATAATGATAAGATATGTTCACACTTCATGTCAGAAATGCTTGAAGAAACACTTATTTTAAACATCTTGAGCCTAAAGGATCGCTAATGTTTAAAAAGTCGTTCCCTGTGTGTCTGAGCTTTCAGTTGCAGATACAGTACGTTGTTCTCTAACACCGAAACACAACTATTTTGATCAGATGTCAAGTCACTTTAAGTAAGAAGTTCCTTAAGTGTCTAGTGTTTTTGTGAGGCAGACTCATTAATCGACCAAATACCGACTCAGCTCCAAATAAATAAATCCAAATGTACAGCTTGAGGCTTTAAAGAGGAAGCTGACAAAGCAGAGTGTGATTGAGTTTAACTAGAGAAAGACAACAAGAGGTTTGAGCTGCTCTGTAAAACAATGAAGTGGAATAAGAGCTCACACAAACAACACAAAGTGACATACAGAGTGTTCACACCTGGGTCTGCAGAGGGTCATATCATGCAGAGTGCAGGTGTACATTTACATTTCAGACACAGAATAGATTTCTGTTGTGAAAAGTCAGGGATCAATGATTTACATGCTGTGACATTTATGGTTTCTACCTCCATCATTTTTCTATTTAGACAGCACCTTGATGCTGCTGTTGAATGTCACGTCAGGTACAAAAGTGGATTACATTTGTCCAGCAGGAGCGGGTTAGATATGACAGTTTACTGTTTAAAGGAGGATATCCTGTATGATAAATACGTCTGATATCAATTTATATTAAAGCAGCTCTGTTTTGATTTTAAAAACGATACGTGTTATACATAGTTAGTCATGTAGCTGAAATGATTGACAGGTGGGAGCGATGTATCGGTTTGTGAAGAGGCTTAACACAGCTCCAGCTGTCAGCCAGTTGTTAGGTTTACTGAAAGTTAGGCTGAGACAGCATCCAGCCTCCAGAACCTTCTGTCATATCAGATGGCTGACATCACTCAGGCTTCATCCATTAATATTTACAGGCTGTGCAGAAAACAAAGGAAACTTGAATGTTTTGAACAAAAACCTTGTCAATGCAGGATACAGATTCTGCAGTCATGTGCATCAAAAGACCATTTTGACCCGACCTGTTTTTGAGTACGACATAAAAAAGGATATGTTAAGCCTGTAAAGCTTGTTTGTGTAAAATGAATATAACTTAGTTTACTTGAGCTGATATAGAAATGAAGAAAGTATCTATCCGTGCAGCAGTCACACTTGACCAGACAACAAATCACTTCTCTGATCAAAGAGACTGAATCCATCACACAGACAGCTGTTTCACCACTCTGAATGTGCAGATGTGTGTGTGTCCTAATGTCTAACACTCGATCATTCAGAGGACATCCAATGAAATTCAGTCTGCTACAGTAAGCCTCAGGTGTGAGCTTTAATGAAAGTCCAAAGTGATTCAGTGAATGTGATCCATTCAGAGCTGCAGACGCTCCATTCTTACTACATCATCTGTTTCATTTCATGTTCTCGTGCTCCTCACTCTCCTCTCTCTAATGTCTGTGATCAGGATTGTTGGGCTTTGAGGGACAGAGTGAGAAGAAGCTCATTTCCAAACTCTGCTCAATCTCTCTGAAGAGTTGGTCACAGCTCTTTGGAGGAGAGCCTCCAGATTGGACATGAGCTCTAACTGGGGCTCTTTTGTTAATGCTGGGGTCAAAGGTCAGGGTGTGTGGTTAGATAGCAGTGAGGAGATCCTGTCAGATCTCTGCCTCTGCTGTCTGAGGGACTGAGAGAAGAAAGGAACGAGCTCAGAGAGGAATTAAAGCAGTTTATTCTATTCAGCTGTCAATCACTGTGATGGACGTACTTCATCGACTCATTGCTGCTTCATCATAGTTCCCATATGAATGTTTGTCATTTTTTATCACTAACAACAATGACTGTATTTTGTCTAAGGCTCTCAGTGTTCATAAACATTCAGCTGCCTCTGAAGTAAATAAACAGACTGCTCATATATTGTCTTGAAGGAAAGGTTTTCAGTCCTCATAACCTTCACAGCAGTCTGCACAGACGATCAAGTTTAGATTTGAACTGAACAGAGATAACTTTACCACACTGACATCCCATACCTGAGGATGAACTTATGATCAGCTCTAATAACAAACAGCAGCCTAGTATGCAGACCTTGATTTGAAAATGGAAATCAATTTAAAGCCATCTTTACACACATCTCTATGACTTTCTCCATACTTTGTTTTTTCTTTTAAAAATTTCAATCAAAGTCCAAAAACTGTTTTCAAATCTCCCTGTTGGTCATCCACCATCTTTTTCCTTCTCTAAAGTTGCGTCTGACTGCATGAGATTTCCTGAGGTTTACATTCTTCCTGTCAGGACTGTGGTTGTTGGTGAATGAATCTGTAAGTGTGTGGTCTGCTGTCATGGTCAGATTGTCGCTCTCCACACACTGTAGGAACAGAACTGTTTCGTCTATCATCTGCAGCTGCAGAAATGCTGTTTGACAAAAATCTCTGTATCAGGTGGATCTGCATGAAGTGCATGAAGGATGAAGTGTTCTGTCAGTATGTTTGTGTTTGTCAGCCTCTATGCTCTGGAGAAGAAGTGGATACAAACAGGATGTTTTACAGTCACTCTCTCTCCTCTGTCATTGTTTCTATCATTGGATAATGAATGAATAGATGTAAAAAGATTCACACTGTGGTGCTGCATTCATCCTGTCAGAGATGTAGATTACATCTTGGTGAGTTTTCTTTTATCATTCATGACATGTTCAGTTGTTGTGTGGATTTAAAGATAAATAACATCCTCTGGTGAATTTGTATTCATGTGTTTGAATATATGAAATGTGAAGGTGCTTGTGTATTAAAATGTAAAGCATGTCTGAAGTCATCACAGCACACTGCTTTAACGCTCCACCTTCATTCGCTGCAGTCTTCTGGCTTGGTGGAGATGATAAGGAACGCCCTGCAGCTTTGAGATTTTCCCTTTAATCAGGAGTTCCAGTCAAGAAAGTGTTGCATGTCTTTTTTATCTCTTATATATATATATAAAGTTTTATAAATGTGTCTTGAGGCAGGCCATCTCTGGGCAGATAAGGACAATCAGGATGCTGGTGATGTTTTGTCTTTTTGTCACACTGAGCTTCCAGACTCCCTCCAGCACTCTCACTCTGTGAACTGTTTCTCCATCGAGTCACTTTGAGGGAGGATGAGCAGAGTTCAGAGAACACAGATGCAACTCTCTAAGAGGGATCACCTTGATTCAACCTTGAAGCTGCACTGGGCCTTTTTTTAAAACAAATAATGATTCCTCATCTTTTATCAGCTTTCATCAGAACTTTTCTCTTGAATCTCTTCACTGATTGAACATGACTTTAGATTTTAGACACAACACAAAGTCTGAAGTACAAACTAAACATTTGGTTTGACCCCACTGCTCTCTTATTAGAGCGGCTGTGGATCAGTGGTAGTGTTGGTTTGATCCCCAGCTGCTGCAGCTACATGTTCAATGTGTCCATGAGCAATACATGTAACCCCAAGTTGCTCCTGCTGTTGACATTTGAATGTGTTTGAATGGGATTAGTGAATACTGATGGACAGGTTACAAAGCAGCATCAGTGTGTGAATGTGTAGGTGTGATCTGCTGTGTAAAAGGGCTTTGAGTAGTCAGAAGACTAGAAGAGCACTATACTAGCTCAAGTCCATTCACCATTTAATATGCACTGATTTGATTCATGCAGACTGTCATGTCAGAGATTACTGTCACCTTCTTTGTACAGTGCAGACAATAACATTATGCAGAGAAATAATACATTTTTGTGCATGTTAGTGAAGTCATATGAAGATATAATGACATTGTGTAATAGTGTGTAAATGAGCACAAACTGCTTTCATCTCCACTTTAATGAGACTGTGACTCCAGCACATAAGTCCAGAGTGTTATTGTGATTGAATGAGCTTTAAATGAAGTTACAGAAACATTGTAGCTCAATAAGAGTTATGAACCAACAAAGATGAGTTCAATAAACACAATTATAGAAAGGCAGATCTCATTTAGAGACTGAGCAGATGAACTGATTATTTGACTCCTCAGACAGCACTCTGAATATTGTGAACGCTTTGGAAGAGAAGATTGACAAACTGTTGAAAGAGGAGTCGATCTCTGCTGAGATCAATCTGGTTTAGACTCATGAATGGATGTTAGGGAGTGAATACAAAGTGTTGTTGATTCTTCACGTAAAGCTACACCTGATTCCCCTTCCTGTGCTTTGACCCTTACCTGAGTATACTGTGCTGTGATTGGCTGAGAAAGACACTGAGTCAATTCTGAAACCAAATGTTTACATTGACTGAATATTTTAAATATTACCTGATGTTTGTCTTCACCTAACCAACATTTACATACTGAATGAAGATAAATGTTTACAGTGTAGTGAACAATTTAAATTCAAGCTAAAACAACAAGTAAACATTTACATACAGACAGACACTCAGAATTACAACTAACTTCTGTAACCTTCATGAAAAGCTTCAGAACAATGAACTCTGTCAAAGTTTAAGTGAAGAAAATGAGCCAATCACAGCAGAGGACGATAAATAATACATTTAAAATGTCTGTTGATAGTGAGGGATGAAGACAAAAGAAAAACACTGGACACAAAAACAACAAAGCACTCTGGGTAATGAATAAAGAAGTGTTACTAAGTTCAGTCTCCTTCATTACAAAGTCTCCTCACATCCTTTATTGAAATGTGTTCTCACAGATGACCTCTAATCCTCACTGGGAAGTAAAGACCCAACACAGTCAGCTGTAATGTGGTGTTGCTGCAGGAACAATAAAGCTTATTTTGTTGGACTTAGCAGGATTTATCTTTCTGTTTCCAGTTACAGTTGTTGAGCTCTGAGCTGACATGAAGACAATCCCTCACCAAGTTCACTGTCTTCATGAAATACTTTAATTCTCTTGAGTTACTTTTAAGAGAGCTCAGTGACAATAACCAGCTGATACTGAAGCTTCTTATTGATAATCAGTGAGAATAATTTGACACAAATCAGCTGATAAAAAAGGACTTTTATAACTTGTATTTCACAGTAAACATTTGAATGTTTAGACAAGGCTTAACAAACACTATGCAGTCATTTTCACCTCTTTCTCTTTCAGCTGTTGATGTGTTGCTGCAAAAAAAACAAAAAAAAAAACAACCACTGAAGTTATTATTGGAGGTAATACAAAAGCTATCACAGTAAACTCAGGTGGTGAAAAAAAAACTGTCAGTCTCTTGAGTCTCATTGGATTCAGAAATGACTCGCTGTTGTAGAATCTTATTTGAGCTTTTATCTAAATTTGCATCGATGACAAACAAATCAACAATCTTGTTCATGTATAGAGTCTGAAGAAAATCTGAGCTGAGTAATACAGTTAACTTTAATATGTAGCTGAATAAACATAATTATTATGTCACAGAGTGTTTCACTTTATAAGACTTCATGGCACTAAAACTTGAAGTCTTGAAAGTGTTATGTAAGTTTGCTCAGTAGCTACATGTGTATATTGAGGGCTCAGAGTTTAAAGGGTTAAAATGAACATCTAGCTGTGGTGAAAGTGATGTATCTTCAGCACAGAGAAGGGAGGGACCTGCTGTGTAAAACAAAATAAAGTCTTGATAACCCAGAGAACTGACACTGAGAGACAAAACAGACAGCTGTGGTGTTACACATGTTCAGTAGTTTGATCCTGCTGTGCCTGAGAACTACATCATTCATCCTGTCTAAGAGTCTGAGCTGCTGTCCTCTCTTCTTCTCTTCTTCTAAAACAGTGTGTTTTAGAGAACAGGAAACAGCAGCTGATACACCTGGTCTGATTTTTTAGCTGAACATTGTAACAACAAAGGACGATATGAGTCACCTTTATAGATTTTTTAAATGGACTTGAGTTTACATAGAGTTTTTCTACTGACTACTCAAAGAACTTTTACACTGCAGGTCACACTCACACATAAACCTCCGGGATGAGAGACAACAACTCTACCACTGATCCACAGCCGCCCCACATTTGACCTTTACAAACATTGATCAGCTCATCTGAACTTTAGCCAACATGAAGATCTCATGGAATCGGTACATGAAGCAGGTTGTGACTCCTGATATGTGAGGTAGATCATCTTTGAAGCACAGCTGAGTGACAGAGGTTTCTCACAGCTCTCACACTAACAGCCTGTGTTGACCTTTGCAATGGTCCTGGTTTACCTGCAGAGTCTTTGTCTGCAGAGATGCTGCTCTTCTTTAAAGAACACAACACAGAGTTTACAGGAGATGGACTGAAGATCTCTCTCTGCAGAGTCTCTGAGAGACGCTGATCAAAACTGATCCTGATTATTTTAACAACTTCCTGTTATCAACAGAGCTGAATAAATATTTGAACTTTGATTTTTTTCAGATGATAAGAGGATCAAATATTTAATCTCTGCTGTGATAAAATCAGTCTGTTGGTATTACTCTATAATTAGCTGAAATCGATGTGGTTATATTTGGATTCATTCATGTGAGCACTGATGAGATGGAGGGTCTTCCACCTTCACAGATGTTTTTCAGTATCAGTTATATTTTAAGAAACAACAGCTAAAACATGATTTAAATAAATTACATTTTGAAGTCTGATCTTCATTTCTATTCCTCACTCTGACTGTTACAGACTTTCTCTGTGTGACTCCTGTGTTACACAAGCTTCTGTATCATAACTAACTTTCATATGAGACTTATTAATATTTTAAAATGACATAAAAGTCTGTGTGTGTTAAGCTTCTAAATGTCACAGGATGTGGATCACAATGTGTCCAGAGGGGACATTATATGTAAGACTTTGATGAAATATGAATGAGGAAAAAAAATCATATTCAGCAGCTTGGTCAGTGGGCCGACACATTACAATCTGTTGAATATTAATGAGTGTAAATCTGAATGTGGAGTTCTTTACTGTCAGAGGATAAACTGACACTAGATTTATACAGAGATCATCATACAGTGCATGGGGTCTCAACATGGACACAGACTTGTGCAGGGGTTGCCTGAAGTTTGTGTTTACACATGAATGAAGAGCGTTTATTTACCCTGTCTGTCTGCACTCATCACATTGACTTTGAAGTAACACAAGATAATGACAACATAGACATGTTTGAAACTTCATTCTTCAAGGACTCAAAACAAGATTTACATCCAGAGTCACAATTTAAAGTGTTTTAAAACAGACAAACAAACATCCACACTGGAAACTATTCAAGTTCAAGGTTCAAGGTTCAAGGTTCTTTATTTGTCAAATATGCCACATGTTAAACATACAGCACAGATGAAATTGCATTCCCCCCCCCCCAGTGCAAACCTGCAGTGCATAAAAGAGCACTAAAGAAAAAAACTAGCAATACTGTACAACAAATAACTTAACTAAAGACATTTGGACAACAAATAACGAACAACAGACAACAAATAACTTAACTAAAGACATTTGGACAACAAATAACGAACAACAGACAATCGACAGACAAGGCACTTGTGAGTGTTTCGCTTTCACTATGAGCTGCCTGTTGCAATACAACCTGAATAGTAAATATCAACATAAGTCTGACCTCTGACAAGGGAAATAGCCCAATAATAGTCCAGGAATATGCAGTGGCCAGTGATGTTTCAAAGGGGGTTCCATGCCACCTGTCTTGACACGCCCCTGTTGATGTGATGATCAGAGTTCAGACAGTGTGATGCTGTGACAGGTGTAACAGACAGAACTTATCAGGGAGAGAAACACTGAATATCTAAAGTCGTCATTGACACTAAACGACCATCTTCAAAAGAAACCTGACTACATCAGTGTGTTCTGTAACAAATGTAGAGCGAGAACAATCAAAGGAGAGCTGGAGCTCCCCTGAGGGTTCAGCTCCATGTCAGTCAGGGTCAAACTGCTATAAAGTATGAGTCAGGGTTTGACATGAAGACAGACAGGGCCATGCTGCTCCAGATTCTTACCAACGCTGAGAGTCACACAGTCCAATCCACAATGAGATCCCTCTGGAGTCTGAACTCTGTGAATCCTCCTCAGCAGAGCCTGAAATTGACTTTTGTCAGAGAAAAGGGAGCAGCTCCATGTTAGATTCAAAGCTGCTGGGAGATGGAGGAAGGCAGAAGAGCATTATGGGAGTCTGAGACAGACGAGGGATACACCTGACAATGAAGAAACATTTGGATATGAAATATTAGGAGAAACTTTAACTTCATTTCAATGCTTTTTGTTATCAAAAAGATTTTATAATGTGAAACATTTTTTGGAAGAAACATTCAGAGCAATGCTTTTTCTTTTTCAAACAGGGACATGTGAATATTCAAATGTTTTTTTGCCGTACAGTCTTAAAGTAACACTGAGTGACTGCACTGAAAACATAATGTGAATGTAATTTACTCATGAGAACAGTTTCCAGGTCTTGTGTTACATTTCATCTACAGGCTGCTCACAGTATGAGGGGAGAGAAAAGCTGCAGCAGATATAAACTCTGTCTTCGCCTCCTCGCTGTGAAAGTCACTGCGGTTTTCAATTCTCTCAACATCAAACTGTTCCATCACAGACCTGCTTCAAACAAGACTCTCTGCAGAGGTCACATCTCGTCCTTTTAACCTCCTGCTGTAGTTCTCAATAGAAAACTCAATGATGGACACACTGCTGACTGACAGGCCGGTGGGAAAATGCCTCAGAGAAGACAGCCAGCTGAATGTGGAGCACTCGCTCTGCTTTTTTTGTGCCATGTTGGTCGTCGTGGTTATTTCTTGAACAGTTGACCTTGTGAAAATGTGTGGATGCTCCCCAGGGCCTCAGTGTTCCAGGTCACAGCAGAGTGCATCTCATCCACTGAAAGCTGATTTCGTATGGATGTGACATAAAGTGCTGCTGGTTCTCTGCAGAGCGCTCACAGTGACCTGAGATCAGTCAGAGCTTCATCGGGCTGTGCTTTTATGTATCAGAGGAGGACATGAGGCACTTTGTCTTGAGTGAGCCACAGAGGTTTATGTTCTGACACTGAGAGACAGAAAACACTTCACTGAGTCGATCAGGATCTTCATCACACTTTACTGCAGAGACGATGTAATGATTATACTTCTTATCCTGTCAGCTTTTACATCCACTTGAACCTTAGTTCCAGTTTTATAAAGAAACAACTGAACTGTCTTTAAAACTTTATTACACCATGTCTTATCTCCAGAACCCTGCACTGCTTGTTTCTGCCTGTAACCCCCAGAAGAAGGTTTTGAGCTGGAGATGAATTGATGTTATAACAGAGGAGGAAACTATACAAAAAGTGAGATTGTGTTTGGCTGGATTCTAAGAAGTCTCGACTGTGAGGGAGCCTCCATGATGTTGGAGGAAAGGAGATCTGCAGAGGAAACCATTTCTGTCAGTGTCTTCTTCTTGTCTCTGTCGTCATTAGAACAGAGCAGATAACATCAGAGAAAGGTTGGTGCAGAAAGAGGCTCAACTCTTTATTTTCTCTCATCCTTTATCACTAATGGCTGCCTTTGATACTCACTGAAACAATTCACTCACTACTTGAAAACCACTCTGAATAATTCATGATATTCTGGTCCTATAAGGATCGTTGATGATGATTGAAATTCAGTTTTCAACTTCAGAGGGAACATGAGTCAGAAACATGTTTTTGACTTTACCTTTGAGACTCTGATACAAAAATGATCCATCAGTACATGTGGTGATATCATACTTAATTTGATGCTGAGAACATGAAGAATTTGAACATAGTTCAAGATATGACATCTTCAAACCTAAACATTCTGTTAGTTTGGTTTGTTTTGCTGTAGCTCTGGGTAGATTTTACAACTGTAACAATACTTGGACTTTTTGTTTCAATAAGACCTGAACCCAGATCTCCTGGTTAAAAAATCTGCTTTATTTGACCGGTATATTAACCAAAGACAGCAGTTAGTGTTCCAACCAAGACTTTCTTTTTTGTGCTGCAGACATAAAAACTTGGTCCATTCCTTTTCCCTGATTTAGAGCCCATACATCTGTTTCTGTGGAGTCTCAGTTCCACAGATATAATATTTTACACAGCAGCTTCACTCTGGATTATTTCTGCTTTATGACTCTTAAAAAAAAGTCACGGGTCATAGATTTGGTCAAAACCACTTTTTTAAGGCTAAAAATGTCACTTTGTACATATGACAACATCTCCTCATGGTGTCCAACATGAATTTAAACACTGTCTCCTCTCTTAAGGTCCAGAGAACATCCATCCTTCCTATTTTAGTTCTGAGCAGATTTTCGCTCTCTTTAACTACTTCACTTGTCTCCAATGTCAACAACAAGTTAGAGGACAGCTTCCAGCTATAAACCTACAGTGTCATCAGTTGAATAAAAGGACCACAGACTAAGCTGACATGGTTGATCATTTAAGAGTCATGAAGAGAGGCGGGGAATCTAAATGCTGATTTGGCTTTGAAGTCAGGCAGATTTGTGTCTCTTGTTGAGATGTTTGATCTATATTTCTGTGCTAGCTGTATTATTATGCAGTTAAGTGTTAATAGTGATGAATTACTCATCAGAATACAGCCAATGGGAGCAGTACATTTTTGTAGGATCTGTCGAGGTTACTTGACTTCTAATTTCCCAGGTGTTCTGACTGTCTTACTTTATCATCCCAGATCCATTTATAATGCACTAAATCGATAGACCCGACACTGGAGGGTGTCTTGTGCATCTGAGTTACGGGCCGAAGCTTTGAAGGACTTGGGGAATTTCTTTTTTTTTTTTTACACTCTTTTTATCCTCATATGGTTTCCATCCTCCTTCTGAGGCTACGCTGAAATCTGCTCACTCTGATTCTTTTCAACAGTTCAGGATTTTCTAATGTTAACGTGTCACTGAACTATCTGCAAACCCCCACATTAGGAGAAAAGTCCATACTCTCCCTCTTTTGCCATCTCCAATTTCCCAAAAAATGTGTGCTCAAACCGTTTGGAGATTTTTTTTCCATGACATCACAAAGGGCAGAAACCCCTCCCCTGGGTGACACTCCCACATCTTGGTGTTTGTTCTCATCTCTGAGTCTGACTTCTCACTGGAAACAGTAGGGCATGTAAAGAGGACCGAAGGACCCCAAGCACTTTCAGAGAGGGGCGTAGTCAAATACAGCTCATTTACATTTAAAGCTACAGAGACAGACTGTTCAGAGCAGGGCTGAAATAGAGCGGTTTATAGGCATGATATAGAACAGGATTAGTGATCATTTTTTAAAGATGGGAGCTCTGAGACTTATTTAAACTGGTTGAAAAGGAGGAATATGTGACCTTTTAAAAGAGAGCAGCAGTAAAATGATCAGCTAAAGATAAGGGCACGATGCAGTGATGTGCATAGATGAGAGCAGCTCCTGAGACAGCTGATTTGCCAATTACAGAGCCAGACGATGACATCATGAAGTGTGAGTTAGCATGCAATGAAAGGGACACGTGAGAAGTCAACAACAACAATCATTAGATGGACACGTTAACAAATCATGTGATCTAAAATGACTTCACATGATCTTTTGTATTTGTATTTCTGTCGTCACGTTAGCTGTTTGTTAAAACTTGTGTCTTGTGGCTCCATGCTGACCATAAGGTGAGGAGCATTGTGTCATATTACAGACATTAATCTCACAAGTAAATTATGTATTGATCTTTGGTGCACCCCAGGCGGATCATGAGATCACCTGTAATGAATGAATAGAAAACTCCTTCCAGATGGAATCAGAATAAACCAGAACACACACCATGTACTATCATTCACAGCCTCACTGTAATCAGTCAGTTTGAATGATTTTAATCATTTACAGATTGACATGTATATTCTTGGTTTGATGATGATTTTTAATGTATTGGCATTTATTTGTATTTTTTAATTCTTTTTGTTTCTGAATGTGTGTGCATTTTTATTTTCCAATATTTTGTTTATTGTGTTTCCTGTTTTATTTTGAAATTCCTGTCTTTTGTCTTTTCTTGATTAACATATCACCCTTGCGCTCTTGTATTTCTGAGTCTGGTCTTTAATGTTTCCTGTTTTATATTTTAGTTCTTGCCTTAGTGTTTCATTTCCTGTCTTTGTGTGTCTCCCTCCACTGTGATTGGGTGCAACACCCTGATTGTCTTCACCTGTGTAATTAGTCACACCTGTCTTGATAACCTCTGTGTCTTTTTAGTCTCTGTTACTTCCTTTCAGTGTCTATCCATCATCAAACCTTCTCCATGTCTCCTTGTGTGGATTATTCTGTGAGCTCGTGATTTTTTGTTTTTGCTGTGTTTGGATCTTTACGTTGGACCTTGTTTCATTTGCATTTGGACTTTGGAAGAAAAAGTAGGCAAGCTTTTATTTTGTGGAATTAGTCTCTTGTTCAATATGTCATTTGTGGTTCTAATCATGGGTCCTCTCCCTTTTTTGTCTCTATCAATAACTATGACACAGATACTGTAATTATCATTACACAAATGACTGAGGATAAAACACTGTACTGCAGTCAAACTGTATTTTTGAGTGTCATATTACACATATTCATAAACTACACTACATTATCACACTGAGGATCTTGTGATGTCACAGGTTTGTTCAGTATTAGTCAGAGCTGGACTCTTCATACCAGCAGAGCTACAAAGATAAATGAACACCACAGTGACCCCTGGACTCAGGTTTCCTCTCTGCTCCATTTTCACCAGAGAACACTCTGACTCTCACATGCAAAGAAGACAAAAAGTGAAGAAACATCAGTGTCCTCGGGGGGAAAAAAGTAATAATTTCAGAGGATAGTGAATCACAGAGAGGACAAAAAACCTCATTTCCGCAGGAAAGTAGAGCTCCTGTGGAATCTGCCTCTTCCTTTCAGAAGCTGTATATCGGGACAGTGAAGAGCAGGTGTGACACGGTGGAAACACTGTAATCTGACTCTCATTATGACTCAAACAGCGAACACACGAGAGCTTTGATTTGTGGTTTTTCAAAGTGAAGATCCATCATTTTATCCTGGAAAGGCCTGTGAGCGTGGACACATTTATTGTTGTGTGTAGAAACCTGGTGTCACTCTCACATTGAAGCCCCCCTGGCTCTGACCCCTCCCATGTGAACACACATAATCATAACATTTTCTTCCTGTGTGCCTTCAAAGTAAAGCCTGGATATGAAATCTCTTTGAAGGATCTCTGAGGATAACAGAGTTTGAGAAAAGAGGATCCTGAAACTTTATTTCCTCCAAAGTGTCCGTGGGTTCTCTTTAAGCAGAGCTTCAGTGAACAAAGACGACTCTAATGGTCTTCACTGCTGAATCCTGCACAGAAGGACATTGGACTTTAAAATGTATCTGAGGATTAGAGTGGGATTAATGTGAGTATGGGCGGTTAAAAAAGGAGCAGTGTGAGAGCTGAGAGGTCTCTGTTGTCCACTGTTGATATTCAAGAGACGTTCTTAACAGTCCCAGCTGTAGATCACAGATTCATGGATTAGAACATCTCTCTGTCTCCTGTGATCACAGATTTAGAGCCCAAAGTTTTATTAATGTGGAGATTAAAAACATGATGAGGGACTTCTGGCTGTTTTCATGACAGGTTGTTCTTAAACTACAACGTGTTGTTCTTTCGTCTGAAACAGCTGATATCAGAAGATGTGTTTTCATGACTTGGAATGAACAAAGGCTGAATCTTTAATTTTCTTTAAGCTATTTCTGGAAACCTCCGACTAACCAACAGCAGAGGATCACAATGTTTTTAAATACACATCGGGAGTTTGTAATGTAGCTCAGTTGTATCTTATTAAAGGCTTTGTATTTACAGAGGAGGACGTTAAAATAAAGACAGTACAGAGAGGCTGACAGTGGACTGATGTTATTAACTACTCAGCATTACTTATTAACAAATTACATATTTTACATTGCATTACCAAATGTGATCCTCCGATTTTGAAATGGGATGAGTCCTTTTTTATGTTATGTTAACATTGTGGGCAGTCCACTGCAGTTACTTTTTCGGCCAGCAATGATGACATTTTAATTCAACTCATTACTTACTGACAAGTTTTTTTCAGTCAGCGTCAAAGCTGATCTGAGCGAGGATGAGGAGGTGAATGTTAGCAGGCTGCTGCTACTGCTGCTCATACAATAGCCTGTAACAGCATGTATAGAGGGATTAATACTGTATCAGGTTGTTTTGTTTACATAGTTAAATCTTGTTTCCTGCTGTGTTTTTAACCCTTGTGTGGTGTTCGGGTCTGTGGGACCCGTTTTCATTTTTTATTAAAAGAAAAATGATACGATGAATTAATTTTTTAAACTGAGACTCACTGACTTTAGTTCATTTTCTTTGAAGAACATATATCAGAATACATATTTAATGACCACACACCATACACCCCCCCTACACATTTCTATTACATATAACAGGTCCGGGTCCACTGGACCCAGGGATAATAGAAGTGTGGAAATTGATGTTCTGTGTACCACACACAGAACATCAGAGGGTCAAATGTGCGAGAAAAGGAGAGCAGACAGTGTTGAAAAACAAACCTTGTGTGGGAACCACAGGTGCAGAAACACAAAAGAAGCAGACCTGCAAAACTGCAAAGTGTGGTATAAAGATCTGGGCTGCCTGTGATGCCACTCCCTCGTATGCTTGGAACTTACAAGTCTACACAGGGAAACCTGATGGAGGAGCCCCCGAGAAAAACCAAGGAATGAGAGTTGTCCTCGACATGTCTCAGGGACTCAGTGGACACAACATCACATTAAAAGCCACAAAATGCAATGGGTCCATCAGACCCACAAACACTGGCTGAGTAACAACAATATGAATATTACACAAGGGTTAAAGCAGTCAAGTTTCTCCTCCTCCTCACTGATTATGTGAGGAGCTTTAATCCTAACAGGCTCAGTGAGTCTGTCTGCTGTACAAATCAGAGCAGTTAAATCATACGCACAATCTGTATTACATGTCTTCTTCTTCACATTGCACATTTAGATCTTTTTAAAGCTCCAAATGTGATTTTGTATTGTTTCATTATTGGAGGTTAATCACAGAGGATCATCCTGGAAAACAATGATATATCAAGGTGTTCTCCTCCAGGTCAGGAGGACGAGCTGTGCCAGCTCATTCTGTTCTCCTTCTCCTGCAGATCAAACTCCACCTCTCCACTCCAGGCTCACTGCTGCTCTGCACTGTTGTTAGTGTAATGTGTTTGTATGTTCCAGCTGAAGTTAGATGTTTGAAGTGTGTGTCTCGGGCTGTTAGAGCAGCAGTCAAAGGTCCTGCATGTCTGCTTGTTATGGCAGCTTCACTCTCATCGTTTCTGACATTTGGAGGAGAGCACCACTAAACTCTGATATGGATTAGAAAAAGATTCTCCCTCCACAGATGGTTATGGAGGCTTATTAACTGGTTTAATGACTTCTTGTCTCTCTGGCTGTTTGCTTTCTTCATCCAGTGAATAAATGTAACTGTATGCCTTCTGCTCTATCCGTTGGGCTTTGGCTAAGGAGATTATCTGAGCATATTGAATTCATAGATCATTGTAGCTGCTGGCTGCTTCAAAGTGTCGTTAATATTCAGATTGTGGAGATGTGTGAACTACTTCTCTGTTATTACAGCAGAGTTCAGACTAGAAAGGAGACTCTGGTGGAGGTTTTTTAATAACTGTATAATCCACAGATAAAAAGCTGAAATGTTTCCTTTAGTCTTTTAATCATACAGTTGTCATTGAAATGTCATAGTTTAGAAAGAGATGCTTCTCTGTTCTGGATTGTAATCAGTGCATTGCTCTGGTTGGAGGTGAAGTAGAAAGTCAGGTGGAGTCTGTTGAAAGATGTTGTGAGGATGAGTTACTTTGAAAGTGAGGTTTGTCAGATTTATACAGAAGGATTTACCTCTGGGCTTCACTGAGGATTTGAATTGATTTAAAGTTTGAGGTTTCACGATTCATGGGTGACTTTAAACTGTTTCTGTTCTATCAATATTTGACTCTGAAAGAGTTTGTTCTTTTTGCACTAACTAAATACTTATAGTTACTTGTACTTATATTTCTACCGTTAAATGCTGCTCACAGGAGAGTGTGAAGAGCTAATAGATGGAACTAAGTGAAGCATTATTTAGCTGAATGACAAAATAATTATCTTATTCTTCATTTTGCAAATGACATCATGATACAAAGGTTCATGGTTTGTCAGGTCTGTCCCAAGTCACAACACACAGACAACTTTAAACTTGTTGTTTTTGGAATAAAGTTCATATCAACCTTTTTGTAAGTCAGGAGAATCTCAATACTGACAGACTTTAGTAATAGAGTGATGAAAATGTATTTCTTAAGTTTTGGAATTTGTTTTGTCCAGATCAAATGTACATCTGCATTTTTCTTGTTTCTATGTCATCGAAACAAAAACATGTTCATTCTGATCAATGGTCTGTATAGATCAATCATTTATGATTCTTTTTAAATCAACACAAGACACCTGAGAGCTCAGTGAAGACACTCCTCAATCATTATTTTAAAGCACCATTTCATTATCTAAAGATGCTTTACAAAACAGCATGTGTTAATATCATAGGATAATACAGGCAGGATTACTATTCCTGTTTTCCACACTTCCTTGCTGCTAAGCTGGGTTTGGAGCAGGCACAACTGCTCCTCCTTAGAGACCCCCCCCCCCTCCTTCTGAGACTCAGAAATCCACTGAGAGATCCCTCAGGTGTTACAAATGAACCCTGCTGTTAAAAACTCCTGCAGCTATAGAAGTGATCTCATTTTCTTTGTACTGTTTGATCCTCCTCTATTTTTGGGTCCTCATGAGGCAAATTTAGGAGATTTGGATATACATGAAAAAATATTTTGCATGACAGTTTTTTTTCCCAAATAGCAGAAAGGAAGAGAAAAAAATCATGCATCAAAAATATGTTTCTTTCCAACTAGAGGTTGTTAACCCACTAATCTTCATCATTTTGTAAATCTCTGACACCCTGATTACCAGCTGAGCACAGAATTTAAACTCAGTGTTTTAAAAAAAAAATGTTTTCAAGATTCAATCCACATTTCTCTCACTCTGCTGAGCTTGTTGTAAATTCTCTGAACTTGTTTTTGGTCTCGAGGACAAACTAATGAACACCGAGGTAGAAAAAGATGCTAGATCAATACCATGAGAGAAGTGAGACGACAGAAGTCATTTAGTGAGAGATGGTGTGAGGCTCTGACCTGAACTCTCCTGTGTGTTCATTAAACACATTTACTACAGAGACATTTAAAGATAATCACATTATCTGTCCCCCTGTTTCCTTTTCTTCTTCTCTCAGTTTGGAAGTGACCTCCAGGAAAAGTTGGAACACACATCTGAAGGACTGATAAAGTGCTAATGGAGCAAACACAAACACAGATGAAACTTCAACACAGCTGCTTCAAGTCCTCACTATAAAAAACATTCAGATGATAAATCAAACATTTAGTTAATCGTCTAGACTGTTTAAATAGTATAATGACTTCAAGGTTTAAAATTCAATCTATATGTTTTTTCTTTGTTTTTTTCCCCTCTCTCTTCCCTCATTAAAAAGAGGGAGCAGGGAAAGGTAAAGCAACTGGGCAATACAGCAGGGATGAGTGCTGGCCCTTATCGAGAGATTCATCAAACCGTCTGATGAACTTTTGATCACTTTTTGAATCTGCTGCCATTCAAAATAAATCTGTGTTCTCACATTGGTATTCTGCAGCATCTTTACAAACAGAAGTTTTTATGAAAAGTCATCAAAGTAATTCACCTCACAACATGAAAACAGTTCTAACATTCAGTCTCTCTTATTAGCTGTGTGAGCTTGTTTTATTTTGAAGGTTGTTTTGACGTTGTGCTCTGAAATCTGTTTTTAAACAGACGTCTGATAGAGGACAGGATCTTTGGACAGATTTGAGTGTTAGCATTGATTAAAATCTCCTCAAACTCATAATGGAGATAAATACAAACGGCTGAGCTGAGATTATGAACATTGAATGAGTGTCAGAGACGACAGCTGGCTCACAGAATGTGAAATGTTGAGTTTCTTTAAAAGCCGGCTGGATTTCTTATCCAGGGTTTGTTGAGTTGAAGTTTACTCTGTTTCCTTTTCTAACTTTGTGTTTTAGGACTGACTTTCATCCCTGTTTTAGTGTAACCAAAAAAATAACAATAAAAACACAAACCAGAGAGAATTCATGAAAGTGAAATGATCACTTGAAGAAGTTTGATAAATATAACACAGACCATAATTCTGTCTCCATGTTTTTTTTTGATGTCATATAAAACCACACTTGATGTTTTCCATGCAGGTGTAAAAATGGACAATGTGAGTGGCTCTTAAAGTTACTTCTGTCTCCTGTTAAAGTTTTTTCTGAAAAATAATGCTGCTCACACGAGAGTGTGAAGAGCTAATACATGGAGCTAAGTGAAGCATGATTTAGCTTAATGACAAAATAATTATCTTCATTTTATTTTTAGTTAGTTCTCACATAAAGTTAGTTCTCACATAAAAGCTTCATTTGTTAGATTTTTAAAAGCTGTTAAAAATCAGAGAAGACCCACACGCAGACTCAAAGGGCAGGAGAAAAGTAAAAACTGAGAATTTACTTAATCTTTCAGGCAGAGTACAGTTCAGTCCATTCCAAAAGGGAAAACCAAAAATCAGGAGAACCAGGCAGAGGCAGAAAAATTCAAAACGGTTATTCAAGCACAGGTTGAAAAGTCCAGAAGGGCAATATAATCAGGCTGGAAACGAAGCAGGCAGGAGAACAAACAACGATCTGGCAACCAACAAGACAAATTGACTAGTTAAAGTACTGAGGGTTAATGACCTGAAAAACAACAGGTGTGTGGTAGAATTGAGCAGACTGGCAGCTGATTGGCTGAGGCATACAGTAAATGGGTGGAAACTAGAAACTGGATAAAAAAGCTGGCAGGTTCTGAATAGAAAAATAACAACGCAGAAGACAGGGACCCTGAGAGAGCAAACCAGCTCAACTTGTTTTTTAACAGGTTTGACAGCCCCGTCGCTGCAGCCAGTGCCTGTCCCCCCAGCACCCCTCTACACACCCCCTCCCCCCTTCTCACTCCCCCCAACACCTCCCCCCCTCGCACTCCCCCCAACACCTGCCCCCATCTCACTCCCCCCAACACCTCCACCAGGACAAACACAACCCCCAGTGACAATCCATCCCCCCTCCCCCCCACCATCACCAGAGACCAGGTTAGAAAGGAGCTGAAGAGACTCCGCCCCAGGAAGGCAGCCGGCCCAGACAAGGTGTGTCCCAGGATGCTAAAGGCCTGCTCTGCTGAGCTGGGGGAGCCACTGCAGCACATCTTCAACATGAGCCTGCGGCTCGGGAAGGTTCCTGTACTCTGGAAGACCTCGTGCCTCACCCCGGTCCCCAAGAAGAAAAACCCCAGTGAGCCAGGCGACTTCAGACCAATCGCTCTGACATCCCACGTTATGAAGACCTTTGAACGGCTGCTGCTCCAACACCTCAGACCCCAGGTCCAACACGCACAGGATCCCCTGCAGTTTGCATACCAGGCAAAGGTGGGCGTGGACGATGCCATCCTCTATCTTCTACACAGGGCCTACTCTCATCTGGACAAAGGGAGCAGCGTGATGAGAATCATGTTCTTTGATTTCTCAAGCGCCTTCGACACCATCCGTCCCCTCCTACTGAGAGACAACTGACCGAGATGAGGGTGGACTCGTACCTGGTGAGGTGGATCACTGACTACCTCACAGAGAGACCACAGTACGTCAGACTGAAGGACTGCACATCTGACACTGTGGTCAGCAGCACCAGAGCACCACAGGGGACCGTGCTCTCCCCCGTCCCGTTCACCCTGTACACCTCTGACTTCCAGTATAACTCTGAGCTCTGCCACATGCAGAAATACTCGGACGACACTGCGATAGTTGCTTGTGTCAGGGATGGACAGGAGGAGGAGTACAGGAGCCTGATCGAAGACTTTGTGACGTGGTGCAGTGACAACCATCTGCAGCTAAACACCTCCAAGACCAAGGAGATGGTGGTGGACTTCAGAAGGAACAAACCACATCTAGAACCTGTTTCCATCGGGGGGGTCGACGTGGAGGTGGTCAGGACCTACGGGTATCTGGGGCTGCAGCTGGACGACAAGCTGGACTGGTCGCCTAACATGGACACTACCTGCAGGAAGTGACAGAGTCGTCTGTACTTCCTGAGAAGGCTGGGGTCCTTCAACATCTGCAAAAAGCTGCTGCAGATGTTCTACCAGTCTGTGGTGTCCAGCGTCCTCTTCTACGCCGTGGTGTGCTGGGGAGGAAGCTGCAAGAAGAGGGACGCAGCACGCCTGGATAGACTGGTGAGGAGGGCCGGCTCTGTGGTGGGCACAGAGCTGGACTCACTGGTGACAGTGGTAGAGAGGAGGTCTCTGGACAAAATGCTCTCCATCATGGACAACACACAACACCCTCTGCACAGCACCTTCACCGGCCAGAGGAGCATGTTCAGTGACAGACTGCTGTCACAGTCGTGCTCCACGGACAGGCTCAAGAACTCTTTTGTCCCCCTGGCCATCAGACTGTACAACACTTCACTGTCACGGCAGGGAAGAAGCACACGGTGAACCCTGGACTCTTTTTTCACTTTTTTCTCACTCCTCATCTGCTCTGCTGACCTCAGAGTCAGCCTCCAGTTGGACACTTTAATGCATATTGATGGTCACCTTACTGAGCACTGGTCACTTTAATGATAATCACCCTAATCATGTCTGGTTTCATCCTACTATTGTGTTTAGCTACATCTGTAAGGGTTGACATAATCACCCTAACTAGGTCAAGTTTCACTCTATTGTCTTCAACACTGAATGCTAATCTGCTCCTCAATAGTTGGGTACTTAAATGGCAATCACCCTAATCATCCCGGGTCTCACCTCTTTGTTTAGGACACTTAATGCAAATCACTGCTCACTACTCCTGCATTGACTGTTTAACGATTGTTTAACGACTGTTATGTTTTGTTTAAAACATAAAAAATATACTTGGGTTTGTTGAACACCAACTTTTAATGTGTCTGTGAATCAGTTAGACAAACACGTACAGCCATCACCGTAGTCTTCTTCTACACACATCGCTCACAGGTCTAAACATAATCCTGACACCACCTAGTGGCTTAACACAGTAATTTCTCATATCACTACAACGACTGTACTCACACCTCGGGCATAAGCTCAAAGACCTCTGTACATACACCCAGCACACACAGCACACATGCTTCTCTCTCCTCACAGGTTAGGTACACTATGCTATATAAGTTTTAAATCTAATGCTAATGCCAACTGCACAGGTTTAACCTTTACTCTTAGTCACATAGGGGCTGCTAAATCTTGTTTGGGGGATTATTGTATAGAGAGGGGAGGGGGGACAGCGGGTGTGTATTGTAACAATGTTTTGTACTGTAACCAATGTCTTGTGTCCTGCCTGTCTGTATACTGCTACTGGATGCCCTGAATTTCCCTCGGGATCAATAAAGTATCTATCTATCTATCTAGAAGATGAGCAGAGGGGTGTGTGCAGGAGAGAGGGGTGTACGAGGAGCAGGAAGCTCCGGCAGAGTCTATGGGTGCATCCCAAGTGTCTTATTTGCACCGAGTGTCCTCCGAGTTGTCTAGTCCACTTGCGTCTTAGTCCCGCCCACCAGAGATACACGGAGGAAACGAAGCAGAGGAGAGAGGACCGAGGAAATCAGCTTTAAGACACTTGAGACGTCGTTGCCTCGACAGCGTCACATGACGCGACATCAGCTGATCACGTTCAGCTGTCAATCAGCCGAACAGCTGTTTATGTCCACACACACACGCACTGTATTATTTCTCATCAAACACACGCACTGTATTATTTCTCATCAAACACACACACTGTATTATTTCTAATCAAACACACACAGTTACAGTGTTAAAACACCTGTAGAACAACCTGCAGTCTACTCATAACCAAAAGCACAGTTACTACTGACTAAAAGATTTCATTTTGAATTGTCTATAATTATTGATTATTATTAAACAGTTTGGACTTAACCTAGCCTGTATTTAGACAACGAACTCTGTATTTTATAAACACAGATATTTATGTGTTAGGATACTGAAAATGATTGATTAGAATCTAAATAAATGTGAATGTAAAACGGACTCCTCTTCATCAAACTGTCATCCTCATTACCATCAGACATTCAAACAGTCTGAGGGATGATGAACAGAACATGAAGGATGTATTGATTTGATAGAAGTTATAGAGCTTCATATTTGGTTGTTAATCTTCATGTCAGACTCTTTTTAATCCCAGCTCATCACAGAGCGACTCCTTACAAACTCACTGATGTTCATCATCTGCTTAAATGTCCCACGCTCCGTTTAGCCTCTTTTTAATGTCCGTCTTTTCTCCGGTATTAAACTCTGCTCATGTTGACAAGTTTCACTGAAGTCTGATACTGTGCAGCGTCCAATCAGTGAGTGATATACGAGAAGGGGCCGTGTCTGTCAGTGAAAAGACTTCCGTGAAGTCGGCTCTCGTGTCTCCTCGGTCATCGCTCCTCGGATCAGCCTCCTCTCTCCTCGATCCTCTCTCCTCCGTTCGCTATAAGAGCTTTGGGACGATCCTCAACATGGCGGCTTTGGAACTACTTCCGGTTCGACCGAGGGCCGAGGACCGAGAAGACTGCAAATAAGACACTTGGGATCCACCCCATGACATTATCTCTGCAGACATTTTTCATTAAAGTCTCCTCTCTGTGTCTCAGAGGAGTAACAGCTGAGCAGCCCAACCTCCTGTTAAAAAGCAGCTCTCATAATGTGACTCCTACAACCTGGGGAAATCTCTGTGAAACATGTCTGGTAATGATGAATTTAAATGTAAATGGCAGCTTGATAGAGGAAACAAATTACAATCATCCCTTGAATAAACGATCTAAAGTGAGGAAGAGACTCCAAACCTGATCATATTGTACCAGTGGAGTTTGAGAAAATAGAAAATGGAAAACACAGTAATTACTAATTTGACCTCCTCCAGTTTCCACCGCCTGGGAAATAACAGAATGATTCTGATTTATTGTTAAAGATCATAAACATTTAAACTGTTTCTTTTATATGAGAGGCAGAACATGTGAGTGGATATATTACATGAACAGGCTCTTGTTAGCATTGTTTGTCGAACAGTGAAATATGATGTCTCAGCAGAATAAGGCTGGAGAT
Source organism: Symphodus melops (assembly GCF_947650265.1). Taxonomy (NCBI): domain Eukaryota; kingdom Metazoa; phylum Chordata; class Actinopteri; order Labriformes; family Labridae; genus Symphodus; species Symphodus melops. The sequence continues at coordinate 5,772,878 of NC_136701.1, read as the reverse complement.
ATAGTTGCAGTGAATCTTATATTTGTGTATGATTGGTTGAGTCATGAGTGTGATTGTAAAATATACTTGACTGTATGTGTTGCATTTTATCTCTTGTTGGTTGTGTACAAGAAACATCAGTGACACTTAAGGAACTCACCATGATGTCAATTCTGAGTTTAGAACTCACATACAGTAATAAACATCAATAATCAATACTAACAACAGATCAGGTGAGCCAACAGATAATCTGTAAACAGAGCACACTGTCCGTACAGTCAGCATCACGTTTCTTGAACAGTTTCCTCGGGGTAACGGTCTGGTGTATCGGTTTAATGGGTGACCCTGTTAACTGGTGACTTTCAGCCAAATAAACCTGTAAATGTTTAAAACAGCAGCTGTTGAAAACAGAATATTTGCTGTCAAATGTTAAAAACATGCTCATCAGTTAATTACAGCATAAAATAACACAATGCAGGAAAGAACTCAGTATCAGTTAATACGGTCACTTGTTGAACAGAAATGTCTGAAGTGGCAGCCGTCAGAAGTTTAGATCACAAAACACACACAACTTTATTGTTCATTAAAAACCAAACATGTAGCATTAAGAACTTTTACAGATAATAATTTATAAAGACAGAGAAGAAAATAGAAACCTGCATCTCTTTTGAACTCGGTTGTTACGGCAACATGTTGTCGACCTTAGAGCTGACACATTTATTACCTGATCACCTCCAACATGACTTCCTGCGCTTCATTGAGAACATGGCTAACATGGGAGAGGGATATTAACACAGAGGATAAAGAACACTCTCCTCCTCCCCCCTCACTGTGTGTTCTCCTCAGAGCAGAGCATGCTGGGAGACTTTGAGATCAGCCGAGGAGTCGGGTGCAGAATACAGATCAGCAGCAGGAGAACTGAAGCTCAGACTCTGATTGACCTCTATTTAAAAACACCTGTGCTGTTATTGACCCACAAACCCCTCAACACCCCGACATCCCCCCTCTGTCATGATATTATTTTCTGACTCAGAGATTACAGACGAGTTTAGTGATGAGTGAGTTCATCAGGTTCAAGTCATCAGAGGGTTTGTCTGCTGCTCAATTTGACACTAAATGAAACCTCAATTTCAGAGAGTAGAGAGGCAGAAAAACTCAGTTAATCTAAAATGTTTTAAAGCTGAACTTTGTCCAACCTGATCCACCGTGAGAAGTAAATCAGAGCAGAGTTACAGCTCTTATTAATCACTTCTCTGTGTTCATATTTCAGCCTGAATCACATTGAAATTCAAACTGGACACTGAGAGGAGTTAGTTTGAAACTGAACGAGGAGATTAAAGACTGAGCAGTGTTTCTACAGAGTCATCAGCAGCAGTCTCCAACAGTCCTGTCACCACAGTGGGATATCCCAGGAGGTCTCTGAAAACATGCAGTCATTAAGTGCTCACATCGTTCTGATGAGATTATCACTGTGGAAAAAACAACATCAACTGTGTTTATAGAAGGAGAGAAGCTGAAGCAGATATTTCACTTCAGAGGAGACACACAAATGTCTCTCACCAACGCTGAATGTCATATTGAATGATTCTATGCTGAGGTGAAATACCAACCACAGCACATCAGGAAAATGAAACTAACAGACAACAAGCCTGAGGTGATTGAGACAACAAAGTGACTGTTTGATGAACTCTGGACACTAAATGTTTAACATGAACCTTCACTGTAGACACTCACACAGAAACAGATGATACACTGTGTGCAACAAGTAAAGAATTGTGAACAAGCAGAAGTCAGTCAGTCTCTGCAGAGAGGAGACACCGTGGACTGTTGATGGAGCTCTTTGTCAAACAAAGATCGTTAGAGACAGGTAGAGCTGCTTTCTGCTGCTGATGTTTAATATGACACGCTCTGCCTCTGTCTCAAGCTTCTCATCACATCATTAGCATCAGGAGCCTTTTTAAAGGATTTTAAGAAAACATCAGCAGCTCTCTCTTTATCATCCATAAAGCTACAATAATTCTTCATTCTTACAGTTTGATTTCTCTGTTCATCACAGCTCACAGTTTGTTGTGTCATGATGACCAAAGTGTCAAAAAGCTGATGTGCCACACAGACACACACTTTGTCTGCAGTCAGCGTGCAGATCAGTCAGCTGCAGGTCAAACTTTGAGAAGTGGAGCAGGCAGGAGAAGCTGTGAAGGCTGGCAGAGTGTCTGCAGATTAGCCTGGCATGGGTTAGCACCGCGCAGTCAGAGGCTTTTCTCTCATGCCAAAGCTAGTATCACACACACGATGGGTGAGTAAGGGGAGCTCGAGAGAGAGAGAGAGAGAGAGAGAGAGAGAGACAGGAGGAGAATCTGCAGAGCAACATTGACACAACAGCAGCAAGGAAGACACCTGTCAATCAATGCTGAGTCATGAATAAATATGTGACTGTGTGTTTTCTACATGATGGACCTGCCTGTAGCTTTAAGATTGATAACATCATTATTAACATGTAAAAGATGAAAAATGATCTTCTGAGGACAATAGACTGGTATAGTAATGACATATTTTTGTAGGCCAACCCGAAAAAATGGCGCCAGTGGTTCCTACGAAAATTCGTCTATGGGATTTTTGCATTGGATTTTGGATCATTGCAGAAAATAAGCTCTGTGTCAGACACACGCTTCTGATGCGTTGCTGTTTTGTTCAGCGGGATAATCTTTACAGATGGACATCATTTATATGAAGTTTGAAGAGTTAATGCAGCCGAGAGAAGTAAAAAGCTAACGTTATGCGCTAACGAACTACACCGCGGTCGGTTTATAAAGACGTCACGACCATTATGCTTCATCAATCTAATCAGTGGAATTGACAAGATAGCTAAACGTTAGCTTAATAAGTTGTTTATTAACCTAATATTTACAAGAGCACTGAAAAGCATGACTTGAAACTGTAAAGAGGATTAGGGAGAGAGTTCCCGGCGTGATGACGTGTTATGTCTACAACAACCACGGTAGTTTCAGTTAGCTACTCGCTAGAAACCGCCGTTTAAAGTTTGCGTAAAAACTTGAAAATTCACAAGTGGGGTCTTAGCGCACGTAGTTTCCCTCGTCTAACAAAACATCAACATCTCTTCAGCTTGTGTTAACCACAGACCTTATTTCAGGCGTCTAAACACAAACCCATTCAAAATCCCCATTGACTTTTAGAGGTTAGAACCACGCCGCTAAAATGCGAACTCACTTCCTGGTTTTAGGACTCAAAACTACACCAGTCTATGACAATAAAACAATAAGTGAAAAGCTCTCAGCACAACAAGACACACGAATACACTGAGTCACTATGACATGAGAGGGAGTGCTGTTATACTAAATATCAGCATGGCTCTGATTCAGTCAGAGTAACAAAGCTGAACGATGATTGTCGATTGGTTGGTACACGACCTAAAAGGTCAACAGGAAGAAGGTCCAATAGTAACTAGTTAAAAGGGAGCATAGCGCCACCTACTGTAGTGAAGTCAGACATACTTCTGACTTCTGGAACAAAGACTGGAGTCAAATTAACTGAGCCATAACTATAGCTCGACTGAACTGAGCATGTAATGAACTGAGTGTTAAAGTTCAGGTTCTTCCTCTAAACGCACATTTCATTAATTTGCACACTAACAAATTAATTCCTATTCATCCTTTCAAGTAAATCTGTCCCTGAGCCTCATGAAGAGCTCTGAAGACTCCACCATCGAGCTTTTCATGTTCACACCACGTTTCATTCAGCTTGATTCAGTCACAGTTTGTCCTTGAAGATGTCATTCAAAGCAGGAATAATAAGGGTTATAATTCACTGCTGATTGATAAGAATGAACTGTTTTATATCTGTGAACATTGGACTAAGCATAAAAGGCTGTTTTAACTTATTCAAAGAAAACTTTATCATGATTAATAACTCAATCTGCTCCAGTGTTTGAAATGTTCCAGAGGTTTCTCAACATATTGACCAAAAAGCTTGAAAAAGAAAAAGGAAAAAGGTGATAACAATGTGTCGTCTGATCACACCGAGGAGTTGAAATCACATCCATGTGGTGTCGATAAGAGCGCAGGTAATGTGTCATTATGAGGAACAGCCCTCCAGGTATCTGCTGCATTTATTGGAGTCGAGGAAGCAGGGAGGAAACACATTTACCTTCTCCAGCCAACACCATCAGTCTTTAACAAGCTTTATTACACAGAATGAACCATCCATCATCACATCTCTACACTCGTCTCTTCAAATACATGAATATGATCATTTTCTGCAGCTTGGTCACTGCCCAATGCTTCAAAGTGTGTCACTGTATGTATTCAACTAGCATCATCTCTGGACACTCTCCACTACATAATTGTTTTTTTTCTTATGGTTACGTCTTCGACCTTCAGAATAATTAAACTTATTTTAACAAAATCAATGCTTTTGTTTTTTTATGGAAGCCCAAAACAGGCTCATATCCATTGTGTTTCTGACTCTTGAACATGTTTTTACAGAAGGTTACAGCACCTCTTAGTTGTTTTTTGGATGTTTGAAAGTGTTGAGATTGAAACGTTTCTGAGTCGTCAGCTTGTTTCTAAAATGTAAATCTTACACAAACACATTAAAACACGACCTCAGAAGAACCAGAACCAAACAGATCTAACATTTGATCTGCAGGAGGGCAGTGTAATAAAGTGATGAAAACAATTGTACCATGTAAATAACTAACCTGATCTCTTCTTGTCTGTCTTTTCTTTCTCCTCATGCTCTCCTTCTCGCTGCAAACGTTCAGGTAAGAACATTTCTTTTCTTATATTTTGAAAGGCTGTTTACAAACCTGTTTATGGATGCGTTACTGCCACCTACTGGACTGGAGACACACAGATGAAACTTGTTGATTTAGTTTGGAGCAACACAATAAAGCTGACTACTGCTCTGATGAAACATCTCCATCTGTAGACACTTCTGCAGCTGTTACACACTGATTGGTTTATTTGACTCATGTTTTGAGTTTTGACAGCCTGTGAGTCCTCTGAGATCTGTGTCAATAGTTTATATACAATCAGGATTGAACATCCTGTTCATAAGCTCTTGTTATATTATATCAAGCTGTCTCATTATTGATGCTTTAATGATGAACATGTTGGCTCAACATGAAACTGTGTGTTAGCAGAAGGATAAAGAGTCCTGATGGGAGATGAAGACAGAGCAGCTTTGTTTTGAACAAAACTCAGAGAGACCTCAAATTTACAAGAGGAATGTTGTAGCTCTATGATCTTACATTCTACTTGATTGAGTTTGTTTTCAATTAATGTGAAACTAAATCATAAAGGAAGCATTCATGTCCTTCTCTGAATTTGGCTCATGGTGACTCTGAGATCCATCACAGATGGTCTGATCACAGTCGCCAATTTATGAGAACAGTTTTATCAATATTGATATTGTTTTTTACTTTTGACATCAATGAGTTTGTGTTCCTTCATATTGCAACATTTGTTGAGACGATTATTATTATTTTGTAGTTCATATGTTTAAGGAAGAGATTGATTATAAAACCAGGTGAAATCAGGTCTGAGTCAGTGTGAGGAGGTCAGCTCTGAGGGGGGAGAACTCAGGTGTGTGTGGTGGTCTGTTTGTCTCTAGATCAAAGGAAACAGTCTGACTGTTTCATCGAGCAGAAAGGAGAGAAACATATGAGTACCATTTTAGTATCCTGGAGCACGTATGACTGTATATCTGCAGGGGGTGAGGCTCTGCAGCTCTCTGTTGTTACTGGGCTGCAGAGGGGTCAGAGCTACAGGTGGTCTCTCTGCTCACACTGGGTCACTTTGAACCTAATCTTTCATTACTCTTAAATATAAAGCACACTCTGCTCCCACCAACAATTTAGACAGAAAATATGAAGAATTTGGTCAGAGGCTTTAGAGGCCTGTTATTGGTTATTTAGCATCAAGAACGCTGTGAGAACATCAGTGTTTAGTGTTCAGATTAAATTACCAGATTAGAATGCAAACCTTGTACATGTCCCCGCCCATGTCAGAACGTCCTCTGTTCAGCTAACGTCGGCTCTTTGGATGTATCGCCTGTGAATGTAACTCCCCCTCTCTCCAGCCTCTCTCCTCCTCTTTCATTTTATCTCATTAACTCTCCTGAGGACAAAAGGGACAATGTCACAGCTTTCCCCTCACCTTCCTCTGAACTGCACGATCACCTGTTTGAAAGAAAGGCTCCAGCACACTTTTATTTACCAAGCAAGACACTCAACCTTGGTGTGTGTGTGTGTGTGTGTGTGTGTGTGTGTGTGTGTGTGTGTGTGTGTGTGTGTGTGTGTGTGTGTGTGTGTGTGTGTGTGTGTGTGTGTGTGTACATCCATTGTGTTCCCAGGAGTCTGGCCGCTGCATCAACATTAAGTATTAAGAGACCTGCTGGGTGAAATAACAGCAGAGGTGGAGGGCTGCAGGGGGCAGAGAGAGGGCAGTGCTCTTCCTTCTCTGTCTCTCCCCTCGTGGTGTTTTAAAGACTTATTTTGTGCAGCTCTGAGTTTATAAAAGTTTCATCCATCCAGCCTCCATGGGGGACTGAAGTCAGCTCTCACCGAATGTTGACAAAGCGTGTTGAATCAAAAACGTCACAGACACATGAGCTAACCACTTTTCATGCTGAAACTTGTTTTTTTTTAATTGAATGTTTCAGTGATTCACAGTTTTTGTTCTTTAGTGCTCCTGATCTTAAACTTTTTTTTCTTTCTCACCTCGACTACGTCCTCAATTGTGAGCCAATCAGAGCAAAGAAAAACTCTGGCTCTGCATATAAAAAGCTGTTTGATTGGCTGCCTGTTCTGTCATCTGTTAATGAAGTGTTATTGTCTTTTGTTTCTGCTCCGCCTGGAGACCTTACATTAGCTGATAATTAATATTGAACTCAATTTACAGACAACAATTTAAGTTCACTTTGTCGCATCCACCCACCAGAGTCTGGGTCAGCGATGCAATATTTCTACATCCTCTTGAACTGACTTCAGGTATTTGTGTGTGTTAGTGAATTGTTTTTTGCAGAACATGTTTTAAAATAAAAAGCATCAGAAAAGTCTTTTAATTGAAGTGAATTGGTTTGTTAGTTCTTTAATGGAATTTCGTAAATGTGTTATTTTTCTCTGCCAATCTCATTTAACCCCTTAAGTCTCTGCTCACAGTGTACCTAAGTTTAAAACACTGAAGTTTGACATTCATATCATCATCTCGAAGGTTAAAACAAAGGAAGGGATTACGTTATTTAATTTCCTTTATTTTAACAGAAATTAAACAACATTTAGAGACGACAAAAAGACACAACGTTCATCTCATTAAAGAAAGAATGGCCATGGTCACAACTCAGTTTGTCCCTTCAAAAACAGTACAGTTAAATGTCCCGCTACCTTGGTGAGAGTAGTGTTTCAGTGTTTTGCTGAATAAGAACAAATGTCTGGCTCAGTTTGCTCCCTAAAGACACAGAATCAATGTGAACTCACCCACTGGGGGGTTTCAGCCCCACTGACTCCTCCTTTAACACAAAACACTGTTATTTGTCCAGCTGGGACTCTCTCAAACACTTTGTATATCTTCTGCTGTGTTTTACAAATACTGCTGCCCTGATGCATCCACAGCCATGGTGCGCTTATTTCTCTTCTCACACCATGATGGATGATCATTGTGTTTTCCCAGCATGCATTGGGAGGAGCTTTGTTTGTTTGTCGACTGAAACATAGGAGAAGCATGAGGAAATGTTTAAGATGATGTCTGAACCTGTACAGTAGTGTTCCAGGTGAGGTACAACACCTGTCTGGGAGAAACTATACCTTCTGAAAGACACAAAAACTGTTTCAATCTGAAGCACTTTCTGTATGACGGGCACATCTTACCATCAGAGAATTCAATCATCCTGTGAAACTCTGAGAAATAATCTTTTGAAAGGGAGCCATACTCTGAATTTTTAAATCCTTAAATACACAGAGGACGATCAGTGTCCAAATGGATTTCTATCATTTCTCAGTTGGTAGAGTCAGTCGTCCCTCAAATAGACGGTCGAGGGTTTGCTTCACAGCTTCAAACGGTATGACCGATGAGTCTTTGGGAAATTGTTGCTTTGTCGTTGGCGTATGAGTGTTTATTAATGGGATTAGTTTTTTCTGATGATTACTTGAGATAGCAGCCTCTCCATCACTGTCATCAAGAAGTCCACAAAATGTCTTTAACAACTTTAACAATGTAATAAAGTCATAACTTTTGTTTCCATGAAAGAGTGTAATACATGAACTATATTACTAAATGTATGTTCCACTTTACATTGTGACATCGCATCACATCAAGTGTGACTTCACTGTATCTTAGTTCACTTTTTGTACTGGTGCTTAGCAGCATTGCTGATATCATGATCTACAAACTGTAGCATGAGGAGAACATCGACCTTAGTGTCTTCAGTAAAGAGGATTGTGCTGCCTGCAGGAATGAATGTGAAGGATTCCAACACAAACACATTAGTGGAGGATTATTAGCTGTGCTTTGTGCTGACAACCAGCTGCAGCTGTGATCAGCTGATTACACACCATTTGTCTGTGAGGGGATTATTACATTATTATTATTGTTCTGAGGACAATATTAGCCCTGAACCTTCAAACAGAAATGACTTGTTCTGGTTATATTTGATCTTTTTTTAAAGGTTTATTTTGGGGCCTTTCGTGCCTTTAATTAGAGAGAGGACAGTGGATAGAAAATCATAGAAAGGGTGGGGAATGAGATATGATAAATGATAGATTCAAATCTGGGCCGGCCATTTGGACTATTGGCTCATTACATCGGACAAGCAGAATAACCATGAGACTACTGGTGCCCAATAATTTAGCTTTATATCATGGATGGGTTACTTAATATTTAACTTTAATTCATGTATGTAGTCTGTGTGTAAAACCAATCCAACTGTCTTTCTCTTTTCTATACTCCATGCATCGATAGCTGTTCTTATTTTAGCTTTACCTCCCCTGTGACTGCTCTCTCTCTCTCTCTCTCTCTCTCTCTCTCTCTCTCTCTCTCTCTCTCCCTCTCTGCTGCTGCTTGTTAGATAACTCGTCTATATTTCTAGGCAGCGGGGCACACAGACCTGCCAGCAGTCTCCTCTGTGTGATGATGTTTCTACTACTCCAGAAGAGTTCTCACACAGCCCTCGAGTTAGACCAGCTCTACTCCTGCAGTTGTCAACAGAAATACACAGGATCTAATGAAACCTGATAGCAGTCTTTTCCTGGATCACATACCTATAGGTGTCATATCTTTGATGTCTCTGCTTGAGGAAACATCAGATCATCAGCAGATACAGTCTGCATGTGTGTGGAACATGAAGATAAAACTTCGAGCTAAAACATGAAGCCAAAGAGAAATGTGAAAATGTGCAGTTCTTTGAATGAACACTAGGGTCTGACTATGAAAGTGATCCTAGCCTCCATGTTAAAGAGCAGCATTTAGAGCAGATTGAAATTCATATAAAATCATAGCAATAAACTGTTGTCTCTTTGAAGTTATGACATTTAAATTATACTGGTGCTTAAAGTCATGCATTAAATATGCTGTAATCTTTTTGAGTGAGTCAGTGCCTCTAGCTGCCTGCAAGGTGTCTCCACAGTGAAGTTTCTGAACTTGACTTCTTGGCTGTATGACTTCTTGTTTTCTTTCTGGGATGTTTTTTTCTCTGAGACTATCAGACTAATAATCTGTCTTTATTGGACCCACAGACGGTCCAAAATGAACTGAGCTCAAATGATTTGGTTTCTGAAATTGTACTTGATGTTTCAGCACTAACTATCAGGTTTCAGTGTGTGCTTCATCCTGTCTGGCTCGTTTACTTGTTCAGTGTTTATCACACATTGACTGGTTTGTGGCTGCAGAGCTTTAGAGTCAGCGGTCGTCTGCAGTGATGACTTCACATGTTAGGTTACTCTGTTTGTGTTGGTGACCTGCAGGAGTTCTTCTTTGAGATGTGGGTGAGTCCCTGAAGTGGTGCTCGCTGTTTTCTTGTCTAATCAGTTCATGAATCAGTCCTGCATAAAACCGTCTCGTCCAAATAAGAGTCAATTCTGCCTCCTAAAAACCAACATGGAGTTTTTTTGGCGAAAACGTAAATTTTGCAGCATCACGCTTCACAAGCTTACAGTCACTACTCATTTGTTCCCAGCATGCAACAGTGTCAACATGCTCACAGACCTTTTTGTTCTTCCTTTGAGAGTCTTTAACCTTCTTTCTGTGAGGTCACTGACGTCCACTTTATGAATCCCTCACTCGTGTCTCTCCATCTGTTCCTCCTGTTTTCTCTCCTTCACCATGTTTGTTGTGCTGCAGCACAGTGATGCAGTGTTTTCAGAAATGCAGTGAGGAGGGGGCTGCAGGAGGACTGTTGGCTAGAGGATGAAGGGAGGGGGCAGGTTTCCTGAAGCCTCTGCTCTGTGTCTGCTCTTGACAGATTGATTGATGAGAAAGTGAAGCTTGTGTTGTTGTCAGGCTGGGATTCATCCTCCTGGCTGTGCAGATCCACTTATCCAGGTTTAAAGTGACCTTAAGAGAGAAGGAGGGAGGGGTTTCCTACATGCTTCAATGTCAGGTGAACACACACTCCCTGCTTGAACACACAGCCAATGAAAGAGCACGGCTCAGTGATGGAGAGTCTGAAGGACAGATGAGGAAGCACATGTTGGTCCTTCATGTTTTCTGTCTCTCTCACTCCAACACAAATGAAGAAAAAACAAACAGAGCAGGAAGGCTCTCATTCTGATGGATGACATTTCATCTCAGAGGCTTTGTAGAACTACGGGTCCCCTTCAGGGTCATTTCTCTGCTCTATTTCACAGGATGAGCCTGACTTCTGTCGTGGAAAATTCTCCTTTCACGAGGTGGAGAGTTGCTAATTCTCAAAAGAAGAACTTCACGGCGGCGCTTGAATCAGATCTCTTGGTTTAATACGTGCAGCACGGAGACAAGGCAGCAGTCTGCAGCGTTCTCTCCCGAACCTTACATTACAACTCCTTTTATGCAATACAGCGCATTACAGTTAACAAATGGTGTTCTCTACGTTGCAATGGTTGTTTGAAGTTTAGTGTATTCTGTCTGTCTGGAGACAGTGACTCTGTGATAATCAAATTACATTTACATTCGTATGGTGCTGTCTGCGAAGGAGGAGGCCCTCCTGTTGCTCTCTGACACCTCTGTTCAGAGGTGTCTCCTGAAAGTCTAGGTAATTTCCCACACTTCTCTCAGTATCATCGCCTGAATCAATGAAACAATGAAACCTTTGTCTCCTGTCTGCTATTGACTAATACAGCATGAGATCTGTGAACACATCAGACATTCAATGCAGTGAATTTATGGTTTCAGTCTCGTGCTGGAGATAAACCGAGCTTCTTCAGTTCACCTGAAGCCTGAACTCTCAACGTGAAGACCAGAGAGAGACGACAAAGTCTGACATAGTTTTTTATATGGACAATAGATTTCTCTGTGTGTCTGCTTATTTGTATGCTTTACACTCAGTCTCAGCTTCTCACTTCTTTTCTCTATTCTGCCTTAAAAAACAACCAAACAGCTTTGATCACACTGAGAAGGTTTTGAGATCCTGCCTGCAAACAACAGACATTTGGAAATGATAACTTCATCATGATCAGAGAGAAAAGAGACGTTTAAGTTCACTCACAAACACACTGTCAATTTAATATTGTTAATATTTAAAGAATTATTCTAATCTAACAGCTTTATTCATGAAATATGAAAATGTATTGCCATTCATATTTTAATGATGACGTAAATATGAATATGTTTTTATAATGAGCAGAGTTTGTAAATGTAGAGTGTAAACTTTGCTCCGTGCATGGACGGCTGCTCCCTCATCAGAACAGCACTTTCTGGTGCTGATTTTCTATGTCAGCTGTTCTTCATCCAGGGAAGACTGAGTGGCTCTTTTTTCAATGAACCCTGCTTTACATTTCTCTTCACCTCCGAACTCTCTTTAGTCTGAGACCATCAGTTAATAAACAGATATAACATGGTTAATACATTACACAACATCCCTGAAAGTATCTTCAATCCTTCTGTTCAGAACATCAGGGTACTTAAAATGAGCGTCAAATCACTGAGAAGATGTGAGTGTGAGGACAGGACGAGTAATAATCAAAGTAAATCATGTGTCATTATATCTACAGATGGAAAACAAGAAGTAAGTGATGTTTGACCCTGAATAGAAAATATAATTTAAAAACCTGTTGAATCACTAAATAGATTGTAAATAGACGGTGACATGTTATTTTTTATTCCTCTTGATTTTAGCTGATTGAATTTAAACCCTCTTGTTTCATGAGCTCCACTCTCCTGTGTTTCACTTTTTATCAGACAGACGAGACACAAGTAGATTTAGTTAAAGGTGAAAGTCTGTTAATTCTGCTTGAGTAGATCTCCAGTCTTTCACACTGCAGGCCCAATGACAATCACATCAATATAAATATTCATTAATATGTAAATGAGTCCAGATGTTCAATAAGCAACAGATGTGAACTTTTGTACACAACAGCTCAGTGTGAGAAACTGCACAGAGAGGTTGAGACAGAAAATAAACGACAGCATGGATAATTTATCACTTTGCATTTAAGCTGCACTCATTATTATTTTATAGGAGAATTAATCATGATGAGATTAAAATCTTATTCTATTTGAGCTCCTGCTGAAAAGATCATGGACAAAAAGTATTCGAACATCTGGACTCATAAGATGAACTGAAGCCTGAGCAGCAGTATCAGGACATTGTTTGTAAAATAAGATTGACCTTTTTACACAAGAGAACAATGATATTGTTCATGCAGGTGAGCTCACAAACACACAAAAAAAACACATTGACAAACAGTTGTTGTGAGCAGCACCAGCAGACTCAGGTCCATGTGTGCCTCTCAGTGTATGGAGGACACACGGTTTCCTTTCTTCATCATCATCTTGTATGCGTGGGCTCAGGCTGGTCTCTTTTCTCCATCAGGTTTCTCTGCTTCATTAAAGCTTTCTTTAGACCTTCACTTCAACATAGTGTAGCATATAGATCACTCTGTGTCTCTGTCTGCAGCATTGAATTATCATTAGTGGTGTGCACATTACTTTGTCTTTCCATTTTAATGATCGAACTGAGAATTGAGCTGCTCGAATGAATCAGAGGAGCACATCAATGAACGACAGTAACACCACAGCAAACTGTTTCAACAGCTCCTGCTGAGTCAGCAAAACAGACTCTAATGAGAATGTTTCACTTGATGGGACGTTTGACTGTAGTTTATTATCAGGATCATCAAGTAAGAGAAGAGGAAAGAAGCATCAATGTACGTATTTGGGTTAATTTAAAAAGCTCTAACCGTTGTGCCAGAGGAAAATCTCTCCCACAGAAAAATATTTCTCTGCAGGTATCTCTAATTCTGCATATCACATATTCTGGTTATTAAATTATCAGTGGAAGCCGGTCAGTGCGGTATGTCATAGATCATCATATTTCAATAAGTCCTTATAAATTCACTCTGCAGAGATTTAAAGCTCAGTGAGTCAAACATCAGCAGACTGCTCCGTCTGTTTAGTTAATTACAGTTCTAATCTGATAGTTCCTCATTCAGCAGCTGATAGCAGGGACCTTATTCCCTTTGTCAATGAGTCTCAGGTCTTATTGTTATCATGCTGCACATCTTACATCCCCTGTTTGATGTGGAGCGGCTGTTTGCCATCCTGAGGACTCTCTGAGTAGATGAGGTCAGTGCTCGCTCCTCACCTGGACATGGATTAAAGAGCAGACAGATATTACAGGTGACTTGTTGTCTGTCTTGAATCAGACTTTCCTCCTCTTTTCATTGTGTCCACTGACTACAGAAAAAGATGTAAACAATAATCTAGAGGACACACTGAAGGCAGAGAGGTAACTACAGAGTCATGGTTTAAAGTTCTGGGCCTCTGATCGAGCTGCTGCGTTTGAGGAGCAGATGAGAGAGAGCGATGCTGAACTTGTAGAAAGTCATGAAAACGCTTTTTTCTCACATAGAAGATGCTGTCACAGAATTGTTGTATTTATTTCCTTTTTTTTCTTCTGCTACTAAAACAAACAAAACAGTCTCTGCTTGTGGCGACATGTTTCCATCTGTGGACATTTTAATAAACAAGCTGTCCAGATTACTACAAAGCCCCAACAGCAAACATGGTGACCAGATACAACTGATGCTAACCACACTGACAAACACAGACACACTGAACAACATGCTGCAATTACACATTCAAACTGAATAAGAACTGCAGCAAACACACAGGAGAGAAAGAAGTGCAGCAACTTTACAACCTCAGAACAAAGGGAGTGAAATAAAAGATCAAACCTGCTCCATCATCACACAGGGATCATTCACTCATCAAACATTTTTAACAATAAGAATATCCCCATAGGATCAGACATTAAATCTATGACATGACTCCAACATTACCTCTGGAGAACAAATAATAAAAGTGTTGTTACAGTAAAACTGTCTTCATGTAGTCTCACTGTGGAAATAACATTTATTGGTGAGATGAGATGGCACATCAACAAAGATGTAATAAAACGTTACAGTCCCTCTGTGACAATAATACATGTAGATTATTACCCATAGGACCAATACAAACACACTGTCAGACAAGTTGGATGTTTATTTGTTTTATTTACAATCCAATGATTCCTCTGACTTTCAGACTAAACCAGTTTGGAGGAGTCGTCTCCACAGAAACCAGTTTACTACATGACAGTAAACAGCAGCTTGTTTCTCATGAACAATGTGCTGCTGAGCTCATCCAACATGTTGGAGAAGACAATACAATGTGTCATGATGAGACTGAGACTCCAGCCTGTCTCTATGGTTACGGCTGTATGTTGTTCTCTGTGCTGTTTGTGTCTTCTCTCCTTCTGTTGTCTCCATCTCTGCCCAGCTGAAGCTACTGATTGCTTAACGAGCTGCACCTGGCCTCAGACCTTAAAAACTAATGCAACCTTCACGTGCTCCTCGGACAAATCGTATTTACTGTATTTACAAGTTATAAGCACACAAACTTCCTTCTGAAGTCGTAGTTACAAATGGGACATTATGATGACACCTGAGTTTTGACGTTTGTGTGACATTTCAGGGCAACAAAAATGTAAGAAAACTTTGACCAGTGTCAGCAACTGACAACAAAGCAAAACAGAGATACGGGAGTATGAACATTTACCTGAGGAGCATTCAATGTCCTTCATTCTTCCGCACATACGAAAGAACACAGGAGCTCTGTACTACCTGCTTTTGGTAATTAGACATCAGCCACAAGAAAAAAAACAAAAAAAACAACCTCACTTCTCGAGTTGTGTTGAATGTTTTTTATGACCAGAGCTCTTGAATGTTTATTTAGTCTTTCGACTGCACATATTGGAAGTACGTTGTTTCCGAGGAGTCCGTGAAGGCAGCATGACTTCAGGAGTAGGGAGTCTTTTGGAGTGAGGACTGCTGTGTAATGTCTCTCTGACAGGCGGTTAGTCTGTTGTCTTCTTGTTTTGAGTCCTTTGTTTGCTTTTATTAACTATTTAGTTATTTTTGTGTCTTTTTCAAATCCCATAGTTTAGACTTTGTAAAGGTGTCTTATGTGTTTTATTGGGACACACTGTGGATATCTGCTCGCCCCATGGGGTCACCTCAGAGTGGTGCGTGACACTACTCACTTTTTAATGATTCTAAATGAACCATGTCTTTCTCCATAGTCTCAGGATCACATTGATTTTTAGTCTGAGATTGTCAGAGGAAATCTCCCAGCACACAGCTGTCACAGTTTTCACAATGACTGATGACATCGTCTGAACCACAGCGAGCTCACACGCCTCATGAGCTCTGTCATGAAGCTGGATATTAGGTTTGGGCATAATTTCATTAAGCAGACATCTAATTTTTTCTTTTCCTCAGCTTTGTGTTTGCTTTGCTGGGAGCCTAAAATCAAAAACCTACCTGTTCAGATTATAATCCAGAGAATCCTGACTGACTGACAGCTGAGAACAGGGAGTGATCATCCTCAGAGAACATATATTTTCTCAGGCTTTAAAATGAAACGCATGGAGCTGTGTGTGAAGGAGAAAATCTGCTGTGATTTCCATCCTGTATTTTCTGTCAGTCCTTTAAGTTTAGTTACACTGAGGTGAGTTTGAGCTGATTTTGAAGGTTTCAGGTGAGATTTCACAGATTTCCATTTAGCTCAGAGGATAAAACACACTCTCTACACCTTCTCTCCCGTGTCTCCTCTGATCTTGAACATATTTAGCCTCACTTTGCTGTGTGAGCAGTCAGATGTACAGCCTCACACTCCATTTCCCAGCAGTCATCGCTCTGCTCACACTGACATAAGAGCAGTCTGGGTGGGTTAAAGGTAAAACACTTGAGAGTTAAGGCCGGTTCACACGGCAGGATTTTAAAATTGTCGGCAGATTTCCCAAACTTTAGAGACCACACACACGGCGATAAATAATCGGAGGTTTTACAGTTTCGGTCGTACAGTGTGTGGTGTGCGGCCACACGGCAACATCAACACACCACACACGAACCGATTTCACTCGCGAACGTCCCCGATCAGACTGGAAATCTCGCAAAACCTCTCGAGATCAAACGTGATTCCAGAGTCAACAAATGGACAAAGAGGATGTAATAGGGATCGTTTGTGCTGTTTTTATCTGAAAAAACACGTTTTAAAAAGAGGCGTCGGTCAAAGGAGTGGAGACAACGGAAGCATGAACTGTACTTGCTACATGTTGATATGGAGGTGAGTAGCAGTTGTTTTGCTACCGGTGTTTTCGCTAATAAGTCACCTCGCTTTCTGATTGGCTACTCGTCACAGTCAACAGGCTCGTGCTTGTTTCTCCTCGGGGGAAACACCACACATGATGAGAGATCGGGCCAAAACAATCCAACATGTTGAATATCCCCGATTTGAGATCGGAGCGGTCCCGACATTCTTCCGACCAGACGAGAACGTTCTGAACACACCACACACGGCAGGATGATCTTATAAGATTATTTTATGATGATCGGGGCGTCCTTAAGATTATCGGAAGGGGAGAATCTGGGCTAAAATCGGCGCAATTATCCTGCCGTGTGAACCAGGCTTTAGGTTCCTTGGGACTGTTGGTGAGGATGGCCGGGTCTGCTGAAGATTTCTGCCTGTTAAAAGGAAGTTTGTTCTTGCCACGCTATGACGGATTAAGCTGGGCTCTTGAAATATAGCCAAAAGTAAGGTCCTTTACCTGCTTTTTGTAAACATAATGATGAGCATGGTCTTGTTACCTGCTCTTTCGTTAATGTTAACAGACAAACAGTAAGGTCCTTTACCTGCTTTTGTAAAGTGTCTCGAGATAACACCTGTTATGAATTGACGCTATACAAATAAAGATTGATTGATTGATAAACCCTTTCACTCAAAATCCAAGGAGCAAAAATCTGGAGGATACCTGCAGCAGCATGCAAGACTGTGAATACCAGTTTGAGTCAGGGTTCGAGGAGGACAAAATGTCCCGGCTGGTGGCAGAAAACACTCATTTAAAAGCACAACTCAAAGATTCTGAGTACCAACACAAAACATGTTACTATGAATATGTAGCTGCAGACAAGAAAGCTACACAGCTGAAGACCAAGCTGAAGAAGGCTCGCTCTGATCTGCTCCAATCAGAGAATAAAGCTGCAGCTTTTGAGAGCCAACTTGAGATGGCCAAACAGAAAATGGAGCAGCAAAGCGTCAACGCCACTGCTGAGGTTTCTGCAGCCAATCAGTGCACCAAGACTGAGGACAAAGACGCCTCAGAGCTGATCCTGCAGCTGCAGACAGCTCATGAAGATCTGGATAAATGCACCCTCAAATGTCAGTCTAGTAAAGACCTGAAGGAGGAGGATGAGCAAGAGCACCAGCAGAAGGTCTGTGCTCTGAAGTCGAGCATCCTGAGCTTCAGTGAGAAGCTGCAGCAGGAACAGGCTGCTCTCATGAAGAAAGCCACACAAATGGATCCATGAATCAGCCAGTCTGCTCAGGATGAAGAGGTGGAGAAGATTAACTTCCACCTGCAGAAGCTCCAAACTGATCTCCGGAACCAGGCCCTGAATCTGAAAACAGTCTGCAAGGAGAAGAAAGCTTCCAACAAATCCAAGTGGGTCAGAACCCACCGGGAGCAGGAGCAGCAGACTGACGAGCTGGACGAGACAGCAGCGAGTCAGACAGCTGCCGATGTCGAGAAAGACCTGCAAAGGATCAAAGAGGACTCTCAGGCGGAGCTGGAAAGGTCCCGCTCCTCCTTCACAGCCGATCTGGAGAGCCTCAAACTGGTCAACGCTGAGCTCGCTGCTGCCCAAAAAAATGCCCAAGAGGAGCTGCAGCAGCGGCAGAAGGAGTGGCAGGAAGAGAGGAGCTCCCTCTTACATGCCATTCAGCTCCTCCACAAAACCCTGAAGGAGAAGGAGGAGAAGTGGACAAAGAGGGAGAGCTACATGGCCTACAGGATGGAAGAGCTGGAGAGCAAGATGGAGGAGATGTTAATGAAGAAAGCAAAGAAGAAGAGAAGCTGGCTGAGACGAACGTTCACCTGCTCCAGCTCCAACAAACACCGCTGGTCTCCTGCTCACTAAAACATGTGCATGTGAAGAAATCAATAAAAAAACAACTAAATTAATGAATGCATTCATGTTTCATGTCTGTAGAGAATTGTAGGCGACATTTACAGTCAACCTTTAAGTGTGATGAAGGCTGCAGCACTGTCCCTGCTTCACATGGTTTACAGTTAATCCAACTGTTGTCCACTTATAAGTTTTTTATAAATCAGTATGACATATTTCTGATGGTGAAACTCGGAGAGCGCTTACTTTGAGGTGGAAATAAAATGTTTGATGAGCTAAAAAGTCAGGATGTAAAGATGAATCGTGACAAAACAGCTCCACTAACCTGTCAGTTCTGAAGAAACCTTTAAGCAGGCGAACATCATGACCTGTTATCAGAGTTGTTATTCGTCAGATTTGATGACACCAGGAATTCTCATCATAGCTCCACCTTTTTAAATCCTGTCCTGATCTCATCCGACAGAATCATTAAAATCACCAGTGTGGATGGACAGAGGCTGAAGGTTTTTGTCATCCTTGTTGTGTAATGAAAGTTTCTATTTCTTTCTTTATTTATTGCTTTCTCTCAGGTAGTCACAATGAATCACAGCGTCTACACTGGTATTGATCCCTGCACACACACACACACACACACACACACACACACACACATACACACACACACACACACATAGACACACACAAACAAACAAACACAAGTACAGCCTTCCAATAACCACTAGTTACTGTTTTTGTGGGCAACAAAGTCATCCAAAAACTCAAGCACATCTCTTCTGACAGTCAATAACATTAAAGACATACTATTGGACTGAACTAGCTTTTGTTATTTTCAGTTTATACTTAAAGTTATCTCTAAGACACGGTCAATTCTCAATATGTAACAAAGTGTCATGTTTTCAGTGTTTGTGTCTGAAGGATAAACAGAATATCTGTCCAGGTCTATCTGCTGTGTCTCAGCATGTGTTGTTGTAATAAGTCTCATTGATGGAAGTTTAAAGTTATCTTGTTCTGGGTCAAAGTGAAACTCATTCAGAACACAACATCAGTCTCAGTTAAGTCGGGTTTACTGCTGCTGCCAAAAGCTTTTCTGTCCAAATCCCCTCTGAAAGATGGCTTCAAGAGATGACCAATAAGAGGAAGAAAAGTCTGAAAAAATCAAATAAAAAGCTCTGCAGTCCTCCAGAAATAGACTCCTCCACTTCTTCTTCCTCCTCCTCCTCCTCTCTTTTATAAAATCCATCCATCTCTCCATGCAGCTGTATCTCCCTCTGTGTCTCACACGTTGACGTTGTTCAGATTATATTTGGTTCAATCTGAGGATTGTTTTTTATGTTGGCTCGATCCCAATCTCCTCCCTAAAGCCTCAGCTCTGAACCCTCACAGACTTTAACATCACAAACTAATTCAAGTTTTGTGGACAACAGCTGAAGTCCAAGTGGACCAAAGTGTCCTGCAGAGTGTTTGTGTGGTCTCCTCATACAGCATCATCAGCTCCACATAGAGAGCTGACAGCACATTGAAAAGCCCTCTGTGATCAACAATCAGCATCTGTCTCATCATCTCCTCTGGGCTCCACATTCAGGCTAAAGCTCTTCTTAAATGGATCTCTCTTAAAGGGTTCAGTCTCTGCAGGCTGATTTTCACATGTAACTGACTAGCTGCAGTCAGTGTGAGAGAAATGACATTTAAGGAAACGTTCACAGAGCTCATGCTGTGAAGACTTCTTTAGAAATAGTCAGGAAACTGGGTCAGAGGGAAAGTACAATCACTGATTCTGTTAAAGGGAAATTATTACAGGGGACTGGCAGGAAATGAAATTTAAAATCCTTTTCTATTTTCATTTGTAACCTGGACAGCAGAAACGTTAAAAGAAAAAAAAGTTGAACAAGTTCATGACATTTCATAACTCAGGTTTTACATGAGACGATGTTCTCTCTTCTTTGTCCTCAAGGTGAAGTATGTGCTAAAGTTAACAAGTATCTGTCCTCCCTCATGAAAATGTGGAGTAGGAGGAGGAGCAGACAGTAGTTGCTGTGTAAACATGATACCAGCGTGACATCCATGAAGGCTCAGAGCTGACTGAGATGTTAATAAAGACAATAAATCAGAAGAATCCAAAGGATGCTGGTTGTGTATTCATGTCTCTGTGACGCTGCAGACCTGACCACACTGTCTTCACTCTTCAACATGAAATGATACACACGTTCCCCTCCAAACACACATCAATATTTAACACCTGAACAAAGACCAGCAGCACAGAGCTCCAAAGTGTGAAACACTCTTGGGGATGTCTTATCTTCTCTGTGTTGTTCTTTCCTTTTTTTTTTTGTTTTCTTTTTTTTTTTTCTTTTTTTTTTGCCTTGATTTTTCTGCTTCCTGCTTCCTGAGAGTGTAGACGTGTTTTTCCTAGCTCTCCGCTTTGCGCTCTGCTTCACTCCCTTTTTTTTTTTTTCCTCTCTTTTTGCTTTTTTCTCCCACACCTCGATGCTAGTAAACATTTTTGACGTTTACCAAGAAAGCCATTTATTCCTGGAATACCTCTGTTTGTGGAGACATTTTTCTTAGCGGACAAATCAGGTGCCTAAAAGCTAACCAGTACCGTGATGCCTCCTTTCTCCACTGATGACCTCCACAAACTGCTGCAGCAGGTCGCAGTCTTGGAGAATAAAGTTCTACATTTAGAAATAAACGCAGAAGTGAATGGACCCTGCGAAAATGACAGCACTCTTCCGTTGATTCAAAACAACAGACTGGAGAATGCTAACATTGAGCTAATGAGCTCTGATACAGCTCCCACCAAACAGAGGGGCTGTGCAAAAGGTAACAAATCTGCCACTATCAATCCTCCCTGGAATGCTCTCGGGGCAAAACCAAAGAGTACACCAGCTGCCACATGGAGACGTCCAACAGGTAGAACCCAGCGCCCAGAGATCTGTGATGCTACAGGCTGGCCTGCGGTATCTGCCTCCTCAACACCGGTGCAGAGGAAGACACAGCCGTGGATAAAGGCTAAAGGGAAGATTACCAACAAGGCTCCAATACCAGCGGCTGTGGAGTTACAAAATAAATTTCTTCCTCTAATGCAAGACCCAGGATTTCCAACTGGACACCTGGACAACCCCCTGAACCCACAGAGAAGGGTAAGACCTGACAAGAAGTCAGGAGTTAGAAAGCTACAAGGAAAGCTACTGAATGATGCTGAGACTCTGGTTGTTGGTGATTCTGCTATCAAAGATGTGAGAAGCATGTACAGCAGAAAAACAAGAGTGTTGTGCTTTCCTGATGATACAGTCTCCAACATGACCGACAGAATCCTCAGCATTTGTGAAGAAAGTCCCAATTTGAAACACCTTGTACTGCACACAGGGGCAAATGATATTGGGAAAAGACAATCTGAAGTGCTCAAACGTGACTTAGGTAATCTGCTAAATGCAGTGAGCTCTCTGAAGGTTGAAGTCTTTTTCAGTGGGCCTTTACCACCAGTCAGAGGAGGAGGAGAGAGATTCAGCAGACTGTTGGCAATCAACAGATGGCTTTCAACAGATATGTGAGGTCCACTCAATCCATTTCATTGACAATTTTAACTTTTTCTGGGACAGAAGACATTTTTTCAAAGGAGATGGCCTTTCCCTAAACAAGTCAGGAGTGAGGCTTTTCACCTCCAATCTCTCTTTCTTCCTGCGTCATACTGTTCCCACTGCCAAGGACAAGAGACAAGATGAACCCAAACAAAAGGAGCAAACACCAAAACATGAAGGAGAACCGACTCCCCCCCGCCTATGTGTTCTGGCCATGAGGGGTGCCAGAATGAAAAAGAAGAGGCCTTAAGTCCTTCACCAGGAGCCACTGCTGGAGAAGATTCACCTATTCCATCTACTCGAGAGGATTCACCAACTCCACCTGCTCGAGTGAATCCCCCAACTCCACCTGCCTGAGAGGATTCACCAACTCCATCCGTTCGAGAGGATTCACCAACTCCACCTGCTCGAGAGAATCCCCCAACTCCACCTGCCCAAACTCCACCCAATTCATCACCTTCACCGGGTATCCCCTCCCCCTCCTCCCCCATGTTGGAGTTTACTGAACAAATGAACACACTTGTCAACACTGGTACCAGACTCACTCCCCTCCGACCTGGGTTCCTAACCCCCCTAATTCCCCTACAACAACCCGCCCCCCCTCCACAACCTCTGCGCAGATGAGCCCCACCTGTACCCCTTCCAAAGCTAGATCTGAACCTACACCAGTCTCCCAATAAGAGCCCAAAAGAGTGTGTGTGCTGATGTGTTCTGGGTCCAGGTTTTAAGGCAAATGCTAAGCCTGACATCTCCAGGGAAAAGCCAGGGCCCTTTGTCCCAGAAGTTTTTAACATACCAGTTATCTCAAATAGCTGGCGGCATGGCGCAAAGTACATCAGTAGATTAAAACGTACGGTCACTCTATCTAACTTGATTCCAGTTGTGCGTCAGCCACAGTGTGAATCTAGCAAGGTTCATAGCATGTTACAATTTGCTCTACTAAATGTTAAATCTCTATCAGGCAAGTCCCTTTTAATTAATGATCTCATAATCGAAGAGAATTTGGATTTTATGTTTTTAACTGAAACTTGGTTAAATGAGAACAACAGTGCAGCAGCACTTATTGAAACAGCTCCTCCAAACTTTAATTTTATCAGTGAGGTTAGAGAGTCGAGGAGAGGAGGTGGAGTAGCTGCTCTGTACAATAACAAGTACCAATGCAAACAGTTGTCATATGGGAAATTCTGCTCTTTTGAACACATTGCACTCCAGCTGAGCTCACCCTGTTGTGCAATATTAGTCACTATCTACAGGCCACCAAAGTATAATGCAAACTTCTTTTATGACCTCAACAAACTATTGTCTGCTGTGTGTATTGATTATGACTGTGTTGTTATAGTGGGTGATTTCAACATTCATTTAGACAATCCAAGAGATAACAGTGTGAAAGAACTTATATACATCTTGGAAAACTTTGATCTCTCCCAGCATGTAACAAATCCAACACATAACAAGGGACACACTCTGGACTTGGTCATTTCAAGAGGTCTAATGGTTTCTGATGTTGTAGTGAATGATGTTGCCATCTCTGATCACTATTGTGTTTCCTTTAAAGCTTCCATCTTGGCTGACTGCAGAGAAGGCAAAACAGAGCTGATCAGAAAACGTTACATTGATGACAACACATGCACACTCTTCACTGAGGCATTCACTAACACACCAGCTCTACACTCAGCTCCTGTCAAAGACCTTGTAGATAAGTTCAGGTTAAGGTTCTAAATATTATTGATGCCGTTGCCCCAGTCAAGGCCAAAGCTGTCTGTGTAAAGAGAAAGCCCCATTGGAGGAATGGGACACTTGTTATAACAAAGAAAAAAGATTGTAGACAAGCTGAGCGCAGGTGGAGAAAAAGTAAACTCCAGGTTCATTATGACATCTTTAAAGAGGCGCTCCGCTTATATAACTTAGAACTCAAAAGGGCCAGACAGTCCTTCTTCTCTGAGATAATCAACAAGCACAGCAACAATGCTCGGACTTTGTTTACTGTCGTGGACAGGCTGACCAGCCCCTCAGCATCAGTTCCTGCTGAACTGTTATCTGTAAGGGCATGCAATGATTTTGCATCGCACTTCACCCAAAAGATTGAACAGATTAGACAGACAGTCAGTGAGTCTACGACAGGCAGCCTGACTGTAACTCCTGTACCTCCTAATGAAAACAATTTAGCTAACCTGGCACATTTTCACCTTCTAGATCCTGTAGCATTAACAGACATAGTTCAACACCTCAGGTCCACTACATGCAGTCTTGACATTCTGCCCACAAGCTTTTTAAAAAATGTTTTTACCTGTGTTGCATCAGATGTATTGCAGATAGTTAACAGCTCTCTGCAGACAGGCACTTTTCCTGAGTCACTAAAGACAGCAGTGATTAAACCCCTCCTAAAAAAGAGTAATCTGGATGCTTTATCAATTAATTCCTTTCTTAGGCAAGATAATCGAAAAAGCAGTGTTTGTGCAACTTAACACTTTTATGGTACAAAATAAATACTTCAGTGTTTTTCAGTCTGGATTCAGGTCAAAGCACAGCACTGAGACTGCTCTTATCAAAGTGCTAAATGATATCTATGTGAACAGTGATGCATCTAAAGTCTCAGTTTTAGTGCTACTGGATCTTAGTGCTGCATTTGATACGGTGGACCATAACATACTGCTGGACAGACTTCAAAACTGGCTTGGAGTTTCTGGAACTGCCTTAAATTGGTTTAAATCTTACTTGCAGGACAGGGTCTACACTGTGTCTGTTGGTAATTATGAATCTGAGCATGTGAAGATCACCTGTGGAGTTCCTCAAGGTTCCATCCTTGGGCCGCTTTTATTTAACATCTACATGCTCCCTCTCGTTCAGATCATGGAATATTACAACGTTTCCTATCATAATTATGCAGATGACACACAGCTCTATATATCAGTGTCAAGAATGACCATAGTGCCTTATACTCACTGAGCAAGTGCATCAACGAAATCACTGAGTGGATGTGTCAGAACTTTTTACAACTGAACCCAGAAAAGACTGAGGTGATTGTTTTTGGCCCTAAAGAGGAAAGCACTTGTCTTGAATCCATGTCCTTAAGAACAACAAATCAAGCCAGAAATCTTGGTGTGATTATGGACTCAGACCTCAAATTCAACAACCACATTAAGATGGTAACAAAATCAGCTTATTACCATCTGAAAAATATTGCAAGAATCAAGAGTTTTCTGACCAAACAAGATTCAGAGAAACTTGTTCATGCTTTTATTTTCAGCAGGCTGGATTATTGTAATGGTGTGTTTACAGGCCTTAGTAAAAAATCTGTCCGACAGCTGCAGCTGATCCAGAACGCAGCAGCCAGAGTCCTCACCAACACAAAGAGGGTGGAGCACATTACACCTGTGCTTCAATCACTGCACTGGCTGCCTGTGTGTCAGAGGATCGACTTTAAAATCTTACTACTGGTCTATAAAGCATTAAATGGTCTTGGCCCTAAGTACATGTCAGATCTACTTGTAGAATATAAAACATCCAGACCGCTCAGGTCCTCAGAAAGAAGTTTACTCAGTGTTCCCAGAGTCAGAACCAAACAAGGTGAAGCAGCGTTTCGTCACTACGCTCCTCAACTGTGGAACAAACTCCCTGAACAACTGAGGACTGCCGGCACACTCAACTCCTTTAAATCAGGCCTTAAAACGTTGTTATTCGCTCAGGCTTTCAATTAGAAATATACTGTCTGCCTTACTGCAACACATTCTTCCTTTTTTAATAGTTTTAACAGTTGTACCTTTATCGAGTATTTTCACCTGCATCCCCATCTTTTAATGATGTATTTTGCATTCTTTCCTTAAACTCTGTTTTAATGTTTTTATGTCTGTAAAGCACTGTGAATTGCCTCGTGTCTGAACAGTGCTATATAAATAAACTTGCCTTGCCTTGCCTTGTGAACCTTTGGTTTGAAGGCCACTGTGGGCTCCTCTGTGCAGCTGAACAAAGACACATCTCTTCACCTGTCGTCTGGAGTCACCTTCACACCAGCAGCAGGGAATAATGCTGCTTTGTATGAGATGCTTTTGTGTTTATCTTCTACAGCAGAGACTCTGGTCAAAGTGAACATGGACTCACTTGAGCTCATACACCTACCATTAATAGAGGACAAAGAGAGTCAGTTCACTTCATAATAGCTCTGTGTGTGAAACAGACACCGTTAGAGATTATTATTCTATGTTTTATATAAGGACTGAAAATCTGTTGACATGTTTCCATGATCTGGATTGATCTAACAGCCTATCACACAACCAGTCAGAAACCAGTTAGTCTACAGCAGGGTTTCTTAACCATAGGGCCGCGGCCCTTCGAAGGGCCGCGAGCGCCACCTGCAGGGCCGCAAGGGGATAATATGTTTGCATCTGTGGGCCGTAAGGGCCGTGATCGTTGGCCTGCAGTATACTCTCCGACCACCAGAGGCAGTATCATCAGTTAGAAGTACTGGAACTTTACTACGCGACACGCGCGACACTCAGCAGTACAACCACTTCCTCCACAACATCCTGTTTAGCGGCTAGTTCTCCCAAGTCTTAACTAAACGCTGCGTATGGTCGCCCTGTGCTCGAGTAAAGGTTGAACTATTTGCCGCAAGTATTCGTTGCTCTTTTGGCGGCGACATACACGATGTATCATATCAAGGTTCTGTTTTAAAAGACGATACAACGCGAATAGCTGCTGAAGCACATAGCCGCCGCCATTGTTGTTAGTTCTCAACTACTGCGCATGTCCAAATGTTTCGTCTTACTGTCACAGCGTCTCCGTGTAAACGGGGCCTGAATCTGAATGGAAACGTAATGGAGAGGTTCTTAAAACGAAAAAATAATGACAGCAACGGGGGGCAGCGCTACACAAAACAGAATGCTCTTTTTAATTTCACCAAATCTACCGAACTTCATTGAGCACCTCATGTTATTGCTTTTGTTGCTAAGTTTATATTGTGTTACTTATTTGACAAACATGCACTTAAACATGGTTTTATATGAGCAAAATTAATTAAATGATCTTAACTTGTGCAAGGTTTTATGCATAATTAGCCAATGTATAGGTTATATATTGATTAAAAAACATACAAATGAAGAACAGGATTCATTATTACAACATAGTGACACAAATAGCTATTAAATAAAAATGACCGCAAAAGTTAAATCAGAACCATTCACTCGATTGGGCCCCAGACTACCTTGCCCTGAAAATGTTGGGCCCCAGACTACCTTGCCCTGAAAATGTTGGGCCCCAAGGTCAAAAAGGTTAAGAAACCCTGGTCTACAGTGTTTTCTTCCATGTTAAATTGAGTTTGAGCTGCTGGTGAAGAAAGTGGATATCTTTTGTTAGACAGAAAGTCAAATAAGTGGAACCAAGCTGCAGAAAAGCAACAGTAAACAATACACCCTGAGTCTGAAGAACATTTGATTGGGGAGGGTTCTTCATACCTTCCTCATTATCTGGATTCTTTTGACCTGGATGAATTCATACATTTTCTAGGATTTCATGCTGGTCAATATTTGGTCACAAAAGAGCGAGCAGAGAGGTTCAAGTGTTTTTTTTTTCTTCTCAGGAAGAGAAATGTTAAATTAAGAGTCTTCTGCTGCTGTGACTTTCTGAGCTTGTTAGTCTCACCCAAAGGTCACAGCTGACCTCCTCCAACACAAGAGGTATCACAGAGTCAATAAACAGACAACAACAGGACAACAGGAGATTTACACAGAGACACCCTACACCCTCTTTGATTTCATACAGATGTTCATTTCTGTGAACAATGCTCCTATAAGGCTGTTAGTCTGATTGATTGTAGAGATGATGTAAATAGAATCAAATATGATGATCCACTGTGGCCATCACAGACTTTTGCACACATTCAGAATACTAAACTCTAAATAAGTCAAATGAAAACATGTCTTTAATTAGAGTAATGATACATTTGTCTGAGGGTGTTTGAGGCTCAGCAGGCCTCAGAAGTGAAGGAGGGATTATCAGAAGAGTCCAGACGGAGCAGGGAGGGAGTTCACATGGAGTCCTGTGCACACAGAGCAGATGGATGATGAGAGGCCTCATAAAACCAAACGGGCACCAGTATAACCATTGACATGATCACTGGAACCATACCAGCATCAAGATGACTATGTCAGATATTAAACTGACTGATGGAGGATGGCTCAGGGCAGACAGAGAAAAGAAGATGGAGAATATTTTCTCCATTGATCATGTTGATTGGACGATGAAAAGAAGGTTCTCCTCAGTTTGTTATCAGGGAAAAATGTCAGTTGATTCCAAACAGAGTCAGAGACTGACTATCTGCTCTGAGAGAGTTTGTTATTCACGTTACTATATCGATGTAAACAAAGTCAGGTTGTCTTTGTCAGTGAATTGAAAGGAGGCCTGCTGTCATCATGTCCTAACTGAATGTGTTATATTGTTGATGCTCTTTGCTGTGAACACAGTGTGAAGCTTAAAGTCAAAGAGAGAAAGAAAATACCTGATAGCAGCATGCTAGCTCATGATGCTAACCCAGCTAATGTACAGTAATTGCCTCCATTCCAGCAGATTATGCAAATCACTGCACACACAAGCTGTGATCGTGTTTGTTGAGTTGTTGATAAATTATGAAATGTTTTCTTTTTAGTAATGGTTACTACAACAAATACCTTACTACAGATTCCCACCATCCTTTGGCAGTACTTTATTACTAATAGAAAAGCAAGATTAGAAACCTTCACCTGCTTACATTATAAAAAGAACATGACAATGAAAAGAGCTGATTTAGCTTCAGGGAGCGTTATACAAAAACACCCTGAGCTTAGGAGAGAAACCATAAAATAAAGTGACAATGTGAAAAAAAGTGATATTTCTCATCTGAGATATTGTCTTCCTGCTCAAAAATGACAATCAATGTTTTAAAGCTCATAGAGCATTAAATGAAAAGCAGCAGAGAGAGACTGAACAAATGGAGACTGATGTGACAGTGAAGCACACACGTCTATTCAAGGTGAACAAATGTGTGTATGCATGCAGCTCTTTCTTTTTTTAACATGAGCTGTCAAAGCAGAATAGCTCTGTAAATCATGTGGGTGTCATATAATATTAATGTATTTATGTGATTATTGATGAGTATCAGAGAGAGTGCATGAGCACATCTGAGCATGCAGTCTAAGAAAAGACATCTACATGTTAAAAGTTTGTCAGTTTGTTCTGCATTGAGCAGTGTTACAATGTGGATGAGGACATCTTTGAATTAATAATACAATAAATTCACCTGCATTGTCTCAGAGATGATTTGCTTCTGTGATTTCTCAGCAGACAATAACTGTGTTGGTCCTGAAGGTGGAGCAGAGCTCAGTGAACTTCAACAACACAGAGAGCTCAGTGAACAAGTGAACTTTAGAGGAAACATTGAGCCTCACACATGAACAAACACACAGTTAAACTGAAAACAGCACAGAGCTCACAAAACAGAGCTTTCCAAAAAAAGTTCTGGAAAATAATATATTTACATAATTTTACGTTAGTCTGTTTTTGGCAGCGAGCTACATGTTGGTATTTCTATGTTCCATTCGATCCCGGAAGTCGGAAAATACTAAAATTTCATCAGGAACGACCCTAAAGTTGGAATTCTGACTCAGAAACTCTGAGAGCCTTCCGTAGTCCGTGTTCAAATCCAATATGGCTGCTATGTGCATCAAACTGTCACTGTTTAGTTTATTAACAGCTTAGACTTTTTGTGTAATTAAACCAATCACACCAATGGTGTCGTTCAAGTTCTCTCAGTGGAGGTGTTGTCATGTTATTTTTAGTCTGAAACTATCATGTAGTTATCGTCTGGTATTAGCTAAAAAAACAAAGGTTCTCCTGGAGGCGTTCATGTTCCTTGTCTGACTTCCAACTGAAACGCAGTTATCTCGGGTGTGAAGTCATTCCCAGCTCCAAGATCCGAGTTCCAATGCATGGAGCACAGCATTTGAAATAACTCCCAAGTCCACGAGGAGAGTCTTTGGTCGAGCTCTACAATCAGAGGTTCCAACCTTCAGACTGAGACTCACATGGTGATCACAGAGGGGGAAAAGCTTCTTATACCTTTATAACTGCCAACAAGTTTGATTTAAATCATAGAGCATTCTTTTTCTTTCATCACAGATGTGACATCAGTTTGATGAACGTTAAAGCTGTTTCTCAGCACGTAGATCAGACTGTCAAATTATTCATTCATGTTTTTCTTCATTTCATTTTGAATCTCAAGCTGTCTCCTGGTAAACATCTGACAAGATAATTACAGGTTTGGATCATGATCATTCAGAAGTAATTAGTGAGGGATTTTAGATCAGTTTAATTATTGATCTCTCTCTTGAGAGTCTGGATTTAGAGCCAGACATTCAAAAGAGAATCTTGTTCTCCAAACATCGTCACACACAGAGCTCAGTTTGTTAAGAATTCATTTGGCTCATGTTCATGTTTCTCTCTGAGCCTTGTTTTAATTCAATCATCAGTGTTATATTCAGACCAGGTGGACTGTTTGAATCAGTAACACTGAAGTTAGAATAAGGAGGCTGTCTGCAGGAGACGAGCTGGGGTCAAAGCTGAGATCATCATGAAGAAGAAGAGAAGCTGCACACGCTCTGATTTGTTGGGGCTTTTCATCCTGCTGCTGCTTTTACATTTGTTCTCGAAGAAGAGGTGAGATATTTTACAGGCAGGGACGCAGGGGACGAAAAACTACTTGAAACTGTCACTTATATATCGTTTCTTTAATCATGTGAACACAGAGCCTGAAGATTGAGAATGAATCTCACTCACACTATTTCTTTAAAGCCTGCTGCAAACTGTGAAGCTTTTTAAAGGCTTCTCCTGCTCCACTAGCTTTGATTGTTTTTCTTTGTCCAGCTCTTATGGTCACTCTGTATCAGTTTTAATGATGTGAACACAAAGCTGGGACATGAATGAGTTTGACCACACTGCAGAGTCAGTCGAGCAAAAACATCAAACACTATTAAAGAGTGAATTGAGTGCCAGAGGAATGTCTTCAGAGCTTTCAGACCACAACACTGATCCTCAGTCTGCACAAAAGAGAATCATCTCATGGTCCAAAACATAAACAGTGTTCTTAGAAACGACAACAACCCTGTAATGTGCACTTTAGATTGAGATAATACTGAGAAATACAGTTTGTTGATTCTTTGCTGGAACGTTTCAGTCTCACAAGAATCTGGTCTAGTTTTGTATTTTAATTTTATTTTGTAGTCTGTTAGTGCTTCCTGTTTTATTTTGTCTTTTTCTTTGTGTCTCTCACTCCTTGACTGCCGATGTGGAGAAGACAAACACATGTGAGATCCGCTGTTTGACAAAAATACCCAGATGTCAGACTGATTCGGTTTAAAATCCACAGTATGCATCAGACCAGTCTTCTCGCATACTGTTTCCCACAATGCAAAGCTCCATTTCCCAAATTAAAATGACGGATAGCAACACTCATTGTAGCACGGGAAATCATCACAATAGGATTAAACAACACAAACATACCACAAATGATCTTTTATGATTTTCAAAAATCCTGAAAATCCAAATGAATCACTTGTCAGCTTTTTTCAGACTCTAAGTGGATGATACACTGGGTACGTCTCACTTTGCTTATTTGCAGTCTCCTCGGTCCTCGGCCGAACCGGAAGTAGTTCCAAAGCCGCCATGTTGAGGATCGTCCCAAAGCTCTTATAGCGAACGGAGGAGAGAGGATCGAGGAGAGAGGAGGCTGATCCGAGGAGACACGAGAGCTGACTTCACGGAAGTCTTTTCACTGACAGATACGCCCCCTTCTCGTATATCACTCATTGATTGGACGCTGCACAGGATCAGACTTCAGTGAAACTTCTCAACATGAGCAGAGTTTAATACCGGAGAAAAGACGGACATTAAAAAGACGCGAAACGGAGCGTCGGACATTTAAACAGATGATGAACATCAGTGAGTTTGTAAGGAGTCGGTCTGTGATGAGCTGGGATTAAAAAGAGTCTGATGAAGAGGAGTCCGTTTTATATTCTCACTTATTTATCTTCTGAACGTTTCATCATTTAGATTCTAATCAGTCATTTTCAGTATCCTGACACATAAATATCTGTTTATAAAATACAGAGTTCGTTGTCTAAATACAGGCTAGGTTCAGTCCAAACTGTTTAATAATAATCAATAATTATAGACAATTCAAAATGAAAACTTTTAGTCAGTAGAAACTGTCCTTTTGGTTTGAAACAGACTGCAGGTTGTTCTTCAGGTGTTTTTTTTATCAGGTAAAAACACTAAACACTGTAACTGTGTGTGTTTGATTAGTAATAATACAGTGTGTGTTTGTGTGGACATAAACAGCTGTTCGGCTGATTGACAGCTGAACGTGATCAGCTGATGTCGCGTCATGTGCTGTCGAGGAAACGACGTCTCATGTGTCTTAAAGCTGATTTCCTCGGTCCTCTCTCCTCTGCTTCGTTTCCTCCGTGCATCTCTGGTGGGCGGGACTAAGACGCAAGTGGAGGAGACAACTCGGAGGACACTCGGTGCAAATAAGGGAACTGAGAAAGGCCCCCTGTAGCTGTGTTTGCCGTCAGCTGGACTGTTGTTTACTTCTTCATTCTAAGACAGGAAAACAGTTTAACTGGGTCTGTAATACTGTAAAATGACCACTGACTGTCAGTCATACTACAAACTGGTGAATGTATGCAGTATGCAGCATTGTGTTTGATAGTAGTATGTTGTAAGAGGTCTGACACAGCTCTTGTTTGTCTTTTTCTGTCATATTCCTGAGTTCTCAGTTGGCCTTTAGTGTTTCCTGTTTTTCTTTTGTAGTTCTTGTCCCCTTTGTTTCAGGCTGAGTTGTACTTCCTGCTCTTGTGCTTCCCTCCACTTTGATTGGCCTCACCAGTTTCAGCTGTGTCTTGTTTGTCACACCTGTGTCCAATCAGCCCTCGTTAGTGTCTGTGTGCTTTCTCGGCATGTCAGTTTGTCCTATGTCATTTCCTGAAACTTCTTCTCATGTTTCCTGTGGACTTTTCATCAAACCTTTTTATGATATCTGGAAACTACCTGAGTAAGTCTTTGTTTTTCACATCTTTTTGTATAGTTTCTTTTTAGATCTTTAGTCATGGTTTATTACATAACATGACCGTAAGTCTAACTAAAATAACAAAGTACAGTTTTTATTGAGAAGTTACTTTGTAAACTTTTTAGTCACAGACAAGAGAAAAGAAGAAGAACACACTCACTGCTGTATGTTTGTCAGGTAAGCGTTTTTAGGACACGGTCACTCTGTGCATTTATGCAGGACACAGGCAACGGCAATTCGAGCAAATGACAACTTTTTCTATAGCTTGCTCTTGATGATGGTCGGCTCTATTTGATAAACCATTCTTCCTTTTTATGTATAAAACAACAACATCCTGTTGTTTATATTTCTTGAAATAATGACTATATATCCATTAAGGTCATTCATTAGCCTGCTCTTAGCCTGAACAGAATGACTTACTGCGATAATAAGCTCTACACCAGCTCTAAGCATGCTGTTTCTTTTCCTTGTTTTCTTTTCAGTACAGTATTCATGTTTGCCAAATGTCAAATTTCAGGGAGACGTAGCTCTTTAGTAAACACCTGGATACTAATAAAACAGAGCTGAGTACTAAGCTCATTTAGACACATAAATGTCAAGTTGTTTTTTCAAACCATGCTGAGTAATAATAGATCGACCTCCACACAGCCTGTTGATGCTAGATTATATTCTAGAAGTGACTTTACAAAAAGACCAACAAAGGTTGATAACAGGACAGAAAAGCTGTTGGCTTTTCATTACATTTTATAGTTGCATGTTCTTTCTCCTGATTACTGTTGTAGAAAACTTTGGATGATGATTTCATATAATCTATAGGAGTGTTTATGCTTCTTTTGTATAAAACAATTAAACTGGCATTGAGTCCTTTGTGACGTCAGATGTTAATGTTGGCTTTTATTTGCAGCTAAAACATGAGCAGAAGGGATCTGGCTGCTTCTGGTTAGCTCTTAACTTGTGTTTGCTGAACAGTGAGTCAGGAGGTGAGGGTCCTCTGGGGTTTGTAGTTCAGGTACCTTGAATGAATTTAGTCACCCAGGAGACGGCTGGGATACACCTGAGATGAGACATCAGAGCAGAGGAAGTTCAGCTTTTGTGAAGCCGGAAACCAAATACTATTAATTTAGCTCCACCAAGGTACTCTTTCAAACATTTTCAAGGTTGACATTCTGTATTTGTCTTGTAAAACTTTTATTTATTAAATAAGAGTTGATGTAAAGCAGCCTACTCCAAGGATGGAAATGAACAGAAACAGTAAATTTAACCTTTGTACCAAACATCATTAAAAATGTTGGGACTGTTTCAGAGATTTGTTGATCAAATA
Source organism: Symphodus melops (assembly GCF_947650265.1). NCBI lineage: Eukaryota > Metazoa > Chordata > Actinopteri > Labriformes > Labridae > Symphodus > Symphodus melops. The sequence continues at coordinate 5,738,253 of NC_136701.1, read as the reverse complement.
TTGTTATTTTTTTCTGTTTAACACAAAAGCTTTTAACCCTCCTGTTGTCCTCATTTTCTGTATACACCCCGTGTCCTCCGGGTCAAAATGACCCGTCTTCACTAAACCCCTAATATAAGCAGCTTAATTGAATTTAAACACCAAATTTCATCTTATTTGAAGAAACAACTTGTCATTCACCACAAAATGTGTGAATACCTGAGTTTTCCCTCTTCACTTCATTTCTATAGCTTATGAAAAGAAAAGTTTTGAATGCATTTTTATTCATCCCAATGACTCAGTTTCGTTATTTTCTCTTTCTTTCTTTTTTTCAGTGAACAATTTAAGACAATATACAATACAAAAATATGAAAAATAACATAACCCATTGAACTAATTGGCACATGTAGGGCAGTATGCAAGTGCGCAGCCTTTGCAGATATATTTCTTACACCTGCAGCACACAGTATTTGTTTTACAGTCCTTCTTTTGAGGGCAGAACTGACATCTCTTCCTCTTACTTGCCCTAGCTGGGGAAGTGGCTGTGGTAGCTAGATCCTCAGGTTGATCAGGAGCTCCAGCACTCTGAATAGCTTTCACAACTGCTGCTGAGGCTTCTGTGCGAGGGACATGCTTCCTTCTTTCAATGAGTGGAATTACAAGTGCCTTTCCCAGCTGCTCCAGGAACACCCTCCTCTTGTTCTGCTTACGAGACATCCAGGTCGGGTTGATCTCTCTCCAAATCACAAAGGCATTGTAGGAAGAAACATCAATGATGTTGTGGAAGATGACCAGGGGCCAGCGGGCAGTCATCCTTCTGCAGCTGTATGTTCCAATCACCTTATCTAGGTTGTCCACACCTCCCTTGTTGCGGTTGTAGTCTAGGATGATGACTGGCTTCCTGTTCTCACGATCGCTAACGTCACCGTCTGTGTGCAGTGTGCTCAGAAGAACTACATTCTTGTTTTTCTTTGGGAGGTAAGAAACTAGAGTGGTGGTGGGCGTGAAGGCAAACTTTGAGAATACCTCTCTCTCCTTTGACGCAAGCAGTGCAGGTGGGAGCTCAGGCTTGTTCTTTCGAACTGTACCAACCATGGTGATCTTCCTCTTCAGGAGCTGCTGTCATAAGATGTGAAGAAGTTGTCACATGTAACATTGTGACCCCTCAGTCCCTCTGTCACACCAAGGTATGCCGGCATGAGAAACGACATACCTTGGTGTGATAAACAGGTAGAATGTAGAGACAATGTCATGGGCATTTTTGTCTCTCCCATTGTCATCTTCTTCTGAAGATGATTCATCATGCTCTGGGTTGTATTCCTCCCCATTTTCTTCTTCTGATACATCCTCCACTTCTTCTTCTGAATCAGAGTTGTCTTGCTGGACATCTGAAAAAAATCAGCTCTAGAGCCTCTTCAACGTTATAACGCACACTCATGGCTTCGGCACAGACAGAATTCGGGGCCCTGTCATCTGCAGCACCTTTATAATCTCTGGAAATCCACAGAAAAAGAGCTCTGCAGTCTGCGAGAACGCCTTTGTGTTGTTTACTTCTGCTACTGTCTTGTTCACGTTTACTGCTAATTGATCTGAGACTGATCAAAGGCACAGCAGTCTGTGAGAAGACCACTTCTGCAACTGCTTGACTAAAACAACTAAAACATTGTAACATTCTGTAGTGTGTAAATAACTCTGTGACCTTGATTTCAACTCTTTTTGTCTCACGGGTCATTTTGACCCGAAGACCACCTTTGTACCTTTTTTTGTACAGCTTACATGGAAATGTGAATAAAAGCAACATTTCACTTTTTCTACTGTTGGTGCCAATCTAGGCAAAGTCATAAAATTTCAAGTTAAAAAAATATCGTTAAGAGGATTTTTTGGGGGTTTTTAACACAGTGGCGGGTCATTTTGACCTGAGGACAACAGGAGGGTTAAAAGGCATATCATCTGTAGTCACACACAATGAGCTCATGTTCAACTATGTTGACAGTATTTAGCTGTTTATGGCGTGGTGGTGATTCTAACACTTTATGAGTATCTTCAGCATTTTCATGATCACTCCTTGAATGATTTCTCGTAGGGGAATTAGTCTTGCATCAAGAGCATGGCATGATAAAAGAGAAGAAAGACTTTCTGCTCTCAGGGGTGAAAAATAAATCTCATTATCACAGCATGAGGAGAATCAAAACATGTTCATGTTTTATGAAATATACAAGTTGTAACAGTAAAGAGAGGAAGCTCCTCAGCTCTGATTTATTAGGAATCAAATTAATGTCGTTTTTTGAATTGAATTGACATAATGAAAGCTGCTGCAGGTGCAGGTGAGTGATCTGAACAAAGCTGCCTTCATTTGTAACCTGCAGAGAGCAGCTCTCAGAGACACAACGTCCACTGGAACATGATTTATCATAAAGCTTCTGTGAAAGCAGGAGACAGTCAGAGCCCTCAAAGAGCAGGGACTTTGGTTTTCAGTCAGTGTATCAACTGATAGAAAATGAACCTTTCTTTCATGTTATAATGTGGAGCAGAAAGACAGGGGATGATAGGATTCAAGGATGCAGACTGTTAGTCAAAATGTTGTTCAGGAGAAGTTAATGAAGAGTTTTGTTGTCTTGTTGTTGAATACAGTAAATATAAGACTAATTAGAGAATGATTCACCTTGGAACACACGCTTCAGGATTTATATTTTGTCGGTTATTTGTTTAAAAAGTTCAAGTGTGGATGAAGTTTTAAACTAGATGTGACCTAAATGTGTTCAACATTAGTCATGGTCAAAGTAGGTCTCTAATTATAAAGTGTGAACATAAAAACATGATGAGCTTAAACAGAAACCTGATCATGTGAAGCTCTTAAAGAAGCAGTACTGTGCTCCACATTTCACATGATCAGTCCTCTCCTCACATCAGCTGAACTACGGAACTCATCAACTCAAGTCTGTCTGTTCAAACACAACAACCACATCTGCTGTTTGAAACATGAGGAGAGACAAAGAATGGAAATCTTTCTGTATATGATCGCATGTTGTTTGTCTTAAAAGGCCTTAATATCACTGTAATATATGCAGTGATGCTGAACAGGACCCTTTATATAACTCAGTGGTTCCCAAAGTGGGGGACGGGAGACACTGTGAGGGGGTCTCTGTAGGACAGAGATAGGCCTTACAGTGTGCCTGGCTGTGTGCAACATTAAGTGTGTTAACCACCTTCAGGGACAATGTGGGGCCCCAGTCCCGAGAACCATTATATTTGTGGTCGTGGGCTGAACCCCTGATCTAAATGAATTAAAATCAAGTTTTACAAACACTGAAACGGTTCTTGCTGCTTGATTCTCCTTCTGATAATTTGAGTTGTTTATGGCTGCAGCTTCGAGACTTCTCACCTCATACCCTTTCATGGTGTAACCCGTTGGCTCTCAGCACTGAGGCACATTGGTATTCAGGGTCAAAAATACATAAATGGCACCAGGCGAGAGGGCATCTGATGAGAGGCTCCGGTCTGCAGCCATACATTGTTGGATAATTTAGATAAATATTAGATCTTAAAAGTAAGCTGCTGGTGGAGTTTTTAATGGACAAAGATAAACAGAGAGCTCAGTGTGCTGTGTGACTTTGTTTGAACAGTTATATTTAAAAGATGATTTCTCTGCTGCGCTCTGACTTTAAAGTCCACATCTGTCCCCCTGTGATGATCAAACAGCACACTGAGCTGTTAGAGCTCTGAATGCATTGAGGCTCAGATTGCAGGCATGTTGCTGCTCTCTTAGTTAAACAGACTTTTAATTCATAATGAATATTTCATATGAAAGCACTAATAGTCTCTAATGGAAGTGAATCTTGTTCCCCTCAGGACATGATATGAAGCAGCTTCAAATGTTGGAGGAACAGGATTGAAAGGATCAGATCAAAGATTCTTAAAGTGGTTATTGTTTGATATATAATCTGTGGTGAAGATGCTCCTGACTCAAAGGATTATGGGTAACTTTGACTTCACTTTGAGACCCCCACAGAGGACGGCTGGAGACGATTCACTGCAGTATGTGAGAGGCTGTATGAGCTCACTTTTACACTGATAGTATGGAGGATCATTGAGTGCATTACAATAGTAGAGTAATTATTGACATTAAAGTTTAGAAAGAATCCACGAGGTCCTGAGTGAGTCAGAAAACAGCTTCTGTGTGATTTCTGTTCACTGTAATGTAAAGTATGAATGTTATTGGTTAGCTGCTCATTGTACAACATGATCAATAAACTATAAAATAACTTTTGTTCTTAGATTCAATCACACCACAGAACATGAAAAGTCTACTCCCATGAGTCTTTGCTGTTCAGCAGCTCGGGGCTCATGCAGGAGTCATGAATATGTAGCATTAGCTGAATGGACTCATCCTTCATGTTAAAGGTTCATATTATTTCTTGACTGCAGCTAATACGTTAGCTTGACATTTATTCGGTGCATTAATCACGTGCAGAGGCTGTTTGAGTCAGTGTGACCTTGATGTGAGCAGAACAGAAGAAACTCTGCTGTGTAGTTCATGTGTGTGTTTCAAACAAGTGATGGAGAGAAAAGCTGCACACTTCTTTAGTTCAGTTTAACTTGTTTGGATACATCTCTGAAAAGTGCTGATTATTTTTACTGTTTTGTTTTCTAGTGATTCCAGTTCTTCCATTCAAACACAGATTCAGACACACAGACAGCAGCAGTTTAGTGTGGGAGCAGTGTGCAGTTCAGTGTCTTGCTTTGAGAGTTAACAATAAATTGACTAGAGGAGCTGGGGATTGAACAGCCAACCTTCTGCTCAGAGGTCAACCCGCTTATCCCCCTGAGCCACGACCACCTACACTGCATTACTCATTTGTCAAACAGCATGTATTGAACAAGTCAAAGTTTACTGTGTAACTGTTCAAAATAACCTCTTGTGTTGTATGAGTGATAAAACCTGCTGACTGCAGCACACTGAAGCAGCTCCACTATAAATAATCTAAACGGTGAGATCCACAGAAAACGACAGAGCTGCAGGCTTCCCTCCAACATGACCTCATGATGAGTGTCACCTTACAGTTTGAAGATGTTTATTTGTGTTACAACAGGCAATAGAATAAATGCCTGTAGTTGGTCCACAGGCTTTGTGTTGTTATCTCAGATCTAGTCTCTGATTAATGAGATGTTTCTGTCTTCTGTTTGCTCAGCTACATTTTTAATACGTGTTTAATCAAACATAGATCTGTTTATACAGACTCAAATATCTGTGTGTCTCATACTGTCACTTCATGTCTGATTGTTCAGTTGAATCAAATCATTTTGTCAGTCAGTAATAAATCTGATCACAATGAGTGAATGTATGAATCCTCTCCTTGTTAATGCAGTGTACACTCTGAATGTATGATCTAATAGTGTCTCTCTCTCTCTCTCTCTCTCGCTCTCTCTCTCTCTCTCTCTCTCTAGGTAAGTGAAACAAATCACTCAGACTGATTGAAAGTGGACTGCCTCGAGGCATCCCGTTCACCAACACAGCCAGCTCTGGTACAGTAGCAGCCTTCACACTGCAGATTCTTTGTTTCTCTCTGTTGACACACACTGACTCAACACATCATGGAGGATTGATGTGTACATGCTTTTTTTCTCTTTCACGCTCGTTTTGATCACATGTTGGTGACTTTGGAAGAACTCCTGATGTTTTCAGGAGTTTTTGATGGTTGATTGTTGTTGAAGTTCATTGGTGTTGATCTTAGCTGTTAGCTGAAGATGACAAACATGATTCAGAGTAATGTTGTGATTGTTAGTAGAGCTGGATTAAGGTCTTGTGTGCACAGATGACACTTTTGCAACGTCAGCTCCAGTTTTCAGCTCTCTGATTTCTAACTGCTTTGCTGTAGTGGAAAATCCCTCATGTTGTTTCTTCACCATGTTGACACGTTCACCTCTCAGTGGTCGTAGCAGTCTCTGTCTCTGAGGGGAAGTCTCTGTGTTTCTCTTTGACTCTCTCTGTCTGTGTGTCATGCAGCCTGAGTGAGTTCAAATAGAATCTGAGCTTCAATCAGTTTAATTAATGGAGGATTGGATTGTGTCTGTGAGGGCAAAGGGAGAATGATCTCTACAGCCCTCACACATATAAACCCTTCAAAATCTAAACACACACACACACACATACACACACACACACACACACACACACACACACACACACACACACACACACACACACACACACACACACACACAGTGACTCTCTTCTAATTGGTCATGATCATAGCTGGCTGAGGATTCACTGACTGTACATCTGATTCTTATTTCCACTAATTGATTTCAGTCACTCATGTACATCTTACTTTGTCATTTATATATTGTGACTCGAGTGAGATTAGGTCAGAGATCAAATGTGGATATTGACATTTTAAAAGTAAATTTTATTAGATAAAGAAACAAACGTTTGTTAAAAGTAGGATTCTGTTTTGTTTTTTTAACTGATAATGACCCAGAGATGGACTTTTTTCTCAGGATCAAATCTGTAAAAACCAGAAACAGTAATAACTACTTTTGTCAATTAAATGCCACCAGACTCCATTAGCCAAAAGAGTCATTTTACAGAGCTCTGGAGTCGCTGGTCTACTGTTACCTTAACGCTTAGTTTATTTGTGTTCATGACATTGGAAATGATGAGTAAGTACTTTTTGGCTCAGACAGGCCCAGGTTTCAAAGGCCTAAAAGTCCCTCTATAAGATTGTCAACATGTTCATCTGTTTCTTTATCTGCAGCAGTTTGTCATAATTTAATAAATCAAGTAGAGGTATGCTCCATCAGCATAAATATTATTTAAGTTTGTAGTAGCATATTTTATTAGGTTACTAAAAATATATATTGCTATATTGAATTATCACTTAGTGGACTTTAAAGTCAGTCAGGCTGTTTCCATGTAAACTAACAGTTTGTTTTTCTTTCAGTGTATCTCAGTCTTTGAACGATCCAATAACTTTAACATCAATAGATAGACATCAGTGTTGTCAGGTGGAAAAAATATAAATATCTGAGAGGCTGAGTGAAGGCAGAGCTTCATTACGGTGCTGTTGTGAACTTACAATGTCAAAAGGTCAGAGAGTCTGCATCATGACCTCCTTGGTTTAAGATGCTGCTGTAACTCAGCTTCTGGCCTTATTATAAAGCCTCTTTGTTTTTCTTCATACCAGAATCACAACATGACTGAAGCAAGAGTCAGACGCCTCTGCTGCACAGCACAAATGAAGCATTGTAACCTCTGATCTATTGTTCTTAACAGAGCAGTAAATACTGTATGTGAGGGTGTCAGGCTGAAATACTTACATGCTAATTCAGTGTTGATTCAAGTGAGTAAAAAAACAAGAGGCAGGTATCTGTGTAAAGAGTCTTCCCATTCTAACACTGTATGCTCCACTGCTGCTTCCATTATGCTAATGTTCAAGCTGAAGCTGTTCAGAGGATTAGTTGCCATCATTGGTTGAAGCTAATTGGGTGAACTTTTTGCCAAATTGACAGACATGATTAATCGTCACCAAAAAGCCTCAGGCAGATGTGAGCCTACACATGCAGGTACAAATGTTCTCACAAAAACACACACACAACCTGTACAAATGAATGCAGAGGAGTCTACAAGAAGGGTGACTGCTCTTCACACATGACAGGCCTCCATTTAGAGCCGGCGTGCTGCACAGGAGCTCACTGCTCCGAGACAGACGAGATCTCAGAGAGAGAGAAAAAAAGAGACATGAATACTGAGCAGCTCTCTGAGCAGCAACAGTCACAACCTGAGTCAGATGAGTCCGTCACTCACAGGAAGAAGTAGATCCTTCAGGAAAGTATCAGAGCTGATGCATTTATGAAGACGGCTCAGGAGAGACGATCCAGGTGTTATTTTCACCTCCTGGATGTACGTGCAGCATGTTAAACAAACTCCTCAGACTTTACCAAAATAACTCTTATTTACCCAGAAGGCTTAGCGTCTTGTTGATTCATTAGTTTCTTTTCTCTAATCTGGATGTGTGTAATTGTGTGTTCGTGTGCAGAGTGAGAGTACTCTCTGGATAATGTCACATTAGCATACTTCCATCCCCGTGCTGTCACTCAGTGTAAAATAGAAGACTTACCTGTAGAGTCAGACATATACGGGCTCCTCAAATATGTCTCTCATGTAATCAGGAGTCAGCCATGTGTTTCAGCACAGCAGCTGACATTACACCCCTTGTAACTCAGCGGGGGAATTCATGCATTTGCTGTAATGGAATACAAACGGTGTGGTTCAGAGAGGGGAAACACAATGCAGCAAAAGTTCATATTTTCTGCTGATATCACATTAAATATGAGAAATGAAAGGTGTCAATGCAGCGATATCAAAGTGTGACAGCTGGAGGGCTGCTGCTGTGAAACTGAAACAAACAAGTGAATGCTGCAAATTCCAGCTACATTAAATAAGCTGACACCAAACTAGCATGACTGTTTGATTTATTATTGAATTCAACATCTGTTCATTTCTTATACAGCTTCTTAGACATTGTCCAATTCTTTGACAACTTATTCATTACAGTTGGGTTACATTTATTTACACGTCACATGTTGATCAGCTGGTGAACTCCACCATTGGAGTTAAAGAGTTCTGTTGTTGTTTTGAGTCAATGTCAACAATCTTTAATGATGCAGATAATTTAGACGCACATGGTCTGTTATTGAGCACATTCACCTGTTACTGAAAACTTTCTAATGACAAGGACAGCTCTTGATTGTGTTCAACAGTAATTTAGGGATTAAATGGTCTCTGCAGACTAAAGGATATGGAGACATTTTCTCTAGATAACTTTTTAAGCAGCACAGTGTGAGAGAGCCGTGCAGCCTGACATGAGGAGCAGACGATGAGCACAGACTGCTGATTCTGAGACTCACAGCTGAGAGCTTTTCATCTGAAACCACTCCTGTGTTAAAGAGGAAGATTTTAAATCATCGTTTAAATCCCTCTCTGTTCCAACATGTTTCAGAGTGGAGCTGAGAGGTCAGAGTGCACAGGAACACGAGTTTAGAGAGGAGAGGGAAATGAAGATCAGTTGATGTGTGCTTCAAATGAAGTATAACAGTCTACAGAAGTGTCTTGCATCCACATGAGGACATTTCGGTTTTCTTTATTTTAATGAATGACATAATTAACCTCATAATTAAGAGTCAGACGTGTCTGCGTTTCTCAGCACAACACCGGTGCCTCAGTTTCGCTCCGTGAGGCTCCAGTGCCTTATCGTCTCTTGAGACACTGTTTAGCTAGCGTGAGGTTTGGATCTACATATATCTGAGCAGCATGCACAAAGTTGATAATCTAACAATGATATCATCTATGTTACTGATAGACACAAATATCGAACCCAAACCACAACAAAACTCTCCTCTTCACTGTGATCGTCTCTGTGTTTGACTGATGCTGATGTGAATGATTTTAAAACCTGTTATACAATAATGTTCACATCTTAAACTCTTAGTGAACTCATTACATCATCACATTATCAGTTCGTCTCTGTCAGCATCCTGCAGCTGTGGATCTGTTATGAACACTCAGGATTTCAAAGCTGGAGCGAGCCGTCACATCAGTTTCATGTCAGAGTATTTATTCCAGCTGTCTGTGCCGTAATAAAAGCTGTCACATTTCACAGTTATTATCCACAGGAGCACAAAGTAAGATGTATATTCTTTCTTTGTGTATATTTATTTTTACTGTGCAGGGTTAGATTTGTGCAGAGACACTTCCCTCTGAGAATCTGTTTCACTTTGATCATACATTCAATTTCAGTGTTTGTAGATATTTTTAAAATGTTCTGTTCACACTTAAACGACTTCTTCACTGATCTTCTCTATTTCTATGACTGTTATTATTTCATACTTTCTTCATGGTGAGGGAGTTATTGAGCTTTCACTTAAAGATGTGGCCTTCATCTCCTGCAGTTTAGTCACCCTGTGGACTCTTCCTCAGTGATGTATTATTCTGGTTATTTGGCTGATATCCTGCATCACCACATTAAAGTGTTTTGTAGCTCACAGGAACAGATTCAACATAATGTGCCTTCAAATTTAGAGCACATACACGCGACAGGATTTTGTTGCAGAGCAGATTGAACGTTTAGGAGAAAATCCAAGCTGGTAGAAAGAGTGAGCGTGCTCCTCAGAGTGGACTGATGTTGATTTCTTTGACTGCTGCAGAGCAGAGAAATGAATGAGGCGGGTTACACTGATGGATCAGTTTAGCTCTGAGAAGAGATGACTCAGTGTCAGTCTAAGGCTTTCTTAGAGTCTCAGTAACTGTTAATAAAACTTTCACAGTGAGGTCTGTTGTAGTTAAGTTGACCCCTCTTAAGGACATCATCATGTATTCAGTCTGTACAGTAGGTCATGGAGAACCACAGAGGAGAGGAGGGAGGGGGGTCTCTACTGAGGCAGAGATGAACACAAACAGGAGTTAATCTGTCTGTGCTGCAGGACCTCCTGTGATTTGGGATTTTAGTCCCCTAAGTGTTTTAATTTGTTTAATTAGAGGATTAATGAACTTTGTGTTTTACTCAGATGAACAGATTTAAACTGAAACGATAACACACTCATTATACAGAATGATCAGTTCCTTCTCTCTATGATTAACGTGTTAGAATTAAAAACATGTAACAGTATAACACTCCTCTGTGTACATCATCAGTGAAACGGGAAGTACGGTGGCCCTGAAAGCTCATCAGATTGTAATTTAGGAATTACCTGCAAATACAAAAATACGTAAAATAAGAAGAAGTCAGAACATATCTTCAACTTTTTAAATACACGTGAAGCTTCATTGACAGTGACTGTAAATAAATGTAATCAATACTGCATGTTTTCATCAAGCAGAGATTATAGCAGCACACACAACTGTAGCTAAGAAAGAGCTTATTATTGGGGCAGTTGCCCAGTCGTAGAGTCAGTCGTCTCTTGAGGACAAGGTTGGGGGTTTGATCCCCAGCTCCACATGTGACAAATGTCCTTGGGCAAAGACACTTAACTCCAAATCAGAGGGTGAGAGTCCATCAGCAGTGTATAAATGTTTGAATGGGATTAGTTTTTCTGATGGTCATCAGTGTGTGAATAAGAAGCTGTGACCTGCACTGTAAAAGAATATTAACAAAAATATTCAAGTTGAAGTCTCGTGACTTCATTCTGATTTTGAGTGATTTTGTGTGCCTGATATAGTACGTTTCTTTGTGAAACAAACATAAAGAAATATGTTTGTGTGTAAAAAGCTGATTGCGTTGCGCTGGAAGCAGCCTCAAAAACTTTCTAGCACATATTGGATTCTCACTTATATAGACGTTATTCACATGGAACTAGCAACTGCACGTATCCTTGGGGTCAAGGAGGCTAGTGGGATGCTGTGGGAAAGAATCCATGTGAACACGCTGTGTGGGATTTACAGAAAGTCGTCTTGTTTTCCAGCCCACCATCATGTTAAACACTCAGTCATCACATAGTCTGTTTGAAGCTCTTTAATATCTTCTCTATGTATGTGGGCTGTTTGAACAAACTGCACCAATTTACAGAACAAGCATCATATGATTATTACTGACTCCTCTATGACAGCAAACCTCTAGTAATCATGGTTCGTTCAGGGATTTAAATGTAGAAAAAACACATCCTTGACTCTTAAGAACTTTTCAGATAGGACTCTGCTGCCTGTGTGCCGCTGTCAAGCCCTGTCATTGTGTATCGAGTTGTTCCACACAAGCACACTCTCTTTGCTGCAGAGATGAGCACAGCAGGGGGGCCTCTGCACCGCTCTTGCAAGCAGGTAAAGGACCTTACTCTTTATCTGTTAACATTAACAAAAGAGCAGGCAACAAGACCACGCTCATCATTATGTTTATAAACAGCAGGTAAAGGACCTTACTTATGGCTGTATTACAAGAGCCCAGCATACCGCCACGTGTCCAATAGGAGGGGAGCTCAGATCACAACAAACGGTGTCTTACTTCCTCAGCTCTAGTTTAAAGACCTACCGGGACATCAGCAAGAAAAGCTCTGGTTTTGAAAGCTGTTTCCAACAGTTTGGGCGTATCAGGTGTGTTTAAAACAGAGCAGTGATGTGTGTCATACACGTTCAGTGAACACAACATCGTGCTGTGGCAGAAGTTACTTTCTCGAGCTATTTTCCTCACTATTGTTTGAGTTATGTGCGCTGTTGTTTTTTGCTTGTGTGTGCTCTCCACTTTAGCTCTGCACCCAACTCTGCAACGAGCTCGAAACAGACCCTGTCCTATCTGAAAGGCCCTTTACTGTGCAGTATGATGGATTGGTCATAAATACAATTTATTAATCTCTTGTTTTATTTTGGACTTTTACAGCCAATATGTGATGCAAATTGCACATTTCCAATGTTTATGAGAAAACTAAATGTAAGTGTAGATTACTCCTCCATTTTAATTTAAAGTCTTTGCAGTGGAAGACATTGATAAAAGAGAATCAATCCATTAACGTCACTTTAATAAGATCTCAAATCAGCAGGACATGAGGGCTCGTTCATGCAGGTCGGCTGTTATGATGAAAATCACTGGTGGTGTTTGTATTGGTCCAGACTGAACCTGCTGGAAAACCAATCAAATGTTTTCACTTCATTCAGCTGGAGGACAGAACGGCTCTTAAATCCAAAATGAATTTGAGGTGTTGATCTGTGCAGCAGCGATCAGTCAGAGTGGAAACATGGTGACATGACAAGAGGAGAGAGAGACAAACCACACCCAGTCAACACCAACCAATCACACGTCACTACATGTGGACACACCTTTAATGTCAGCACACACGTTTTACTGTCTCACACACACACACACACACACACACACACACACACACACACACACACACACACACACACACACACACACACACACACTGCAGAAAGCTTTGTCAGCAGACTGAGCTTTATTGTTTACAGGATTTCTAATTCTTATCGAGAGTCTGAGTATTGTGACAGAAGAAGATAAAGTCAATAAGTTTATGAAATGAACTGAATGGTGAGTTTGTTCAGCATGAAGAGTAAACTCTGCTTTCAGAAGTTTATCTTTAAGCTTTGATGACACTGCAGTCTGTTTGAAAGAAGGGCAGCTTTAGAGCACTTTTTTCACTTTTCACAGTAAGAACTCAAGAGATACCAAATCCATCTTCCATCTCTTCTTCATGAGCTGCAGTGAAACTGTGGATCAGATCACTTCCTGTTGATGATATGATTACAGAGAGTCCCTCAGGAAGCTGATCTGATGAAGCATCAACATGACCTGCTTTGGAATGACTGCTGCTCAGTTTGTAATGAAGTCTGGGAATACACAATTAACACATGATATTTGATGATGTGATAGCTACATATTGATTCATAAGCTGAAGCTTTATTAAGTTTTCATCAGGCTTTAAGCTCGGGTTTGATATGTGGGAAGAAAGACAGTACAGTGTATTTTATGAAGCTCATAAAAACGATTTCTTGGGGCACCAACAATCTTGTAGGTTCTGTTTTGCACACCATGTACAGAAGCCATAGTCCTCGACGTAGAGGTTGTGGGTTCAAATCTGACCTCATCCCTTTGCTGCATGTGATCCTCCACTCTCTGCTCCCATCATTTCCTGTCTCTCTCCACCTGTCCTTTCTAATAAAGGTCAGAAAGTAAAGAGTGAAAGATGATCTGATCTTGATCCATTGACTCTCTCTGAGGATTATCTGAGGTAGAACAATGACTTTTATCAGTCATCAATAATGAACTTTTCTTGTACTCACTGAGACTCATAAGTTGTTCCTTTTGTCGTCTCATTATTGAGAACAAGCAGAGCAACATGTGATTAATGAACATCTTCTAATTAGAGCTGCAGTGTTGGAAGCTTTCAATGATTTAATCTCCAGGAACATTTATCACATTTCTGTCCTGGTGTTGAGATCATTCTGTCTCCACAGCTGCTGCATGCAGGATTCACACACATATACACATATACACACCCATACACACACACATACAGACACGATACATTGAAAACAGAGGAGCATGTGTTCATCTTTGTGTGAAGAGGAACATCAGAGTTTCTTCAGACACATGTTCATGTCTAAGATGAGTCGATGTTCACGGGTCTGAAGGTCATGAATGTTGTTTCATAAATGTGTTATCAAAATAAGGAGAGCCCCTTTAGGCTCCTAAATGTTCCACTTTGAAGGAAACCCAGAGGAGCAGGAGGTGTGACATTCTCAGCAGGTGTGTCCTTCACTCAGCGTTGTGTTCACTTTGCTGTTTTATTGGAGGAGACGGAGTGATTGTGGAGACGAGCACGCTGACATGTTAGGATCTCACTGCAGCAAACATTGTTTTCATTCCCGTCTTGTGATCCTGTGTGGTCTGTGAGAGAAGACTTCAGCACAGTGACGACTTCTGCTTCTGTTTGTGAACATGTTTCAGCTGCTTGTAACTACATTAGAGATGTTACTGCTGAGCACACAGAGATATCACATCTCCTTCATGCTGTGTGTTGTTTCATTCTCGGTTCATTTAAAGAGATCTCTAATCAGTTCATCAGATTAAGACAGCATGTGTAAACTCTGTGATCTTATTTGCTGATTTTGAATGTTCCCTGACTTGCTGTGTGCACAGACACATACTCATTAAAGATGTTGAGATTTGTTCTGACAGAAACATCAGTCGATGCATGTGAGCTATAATTTGGACCTGAGTGAATGTCTCTCAGCTGTAATGTTGGGATGTCTCATGGTTTCATGCAGCCAGTATGACAGGAAGTCTTTTTGAAGTGAAAACAAAGGAGCCTCATTATAAATGGTGCTGTGGAGCTGATAAGAGATTAAAAGGTGTGAAAAGTACCTCAGTGCAGAGAGAGAAGCAAACATGGAGAGCAGAGATTAAAGGTTCAACTTTGTTTTCTGTCAGTTTCAACAAACATCCTCAATCATCCCTCTGTGCTCAGGTTTCATTTAGTTGATCTGTAGATGTTGTGTCAGGAAATGGACAGTTTATTTCTTATTGAGATGCACAGAGTATAACGATTTTTAATCCAGTTTCCTCCCTGCCTCAATTTTGAGTTGGAGGCTCTTAATTTGCATAACAAGAAATGTCTAAACACTTTCATTCTGTGTTCTGTAAAGTCAGCAAACGTCTGCTGGAGGAAAAGTCTGATCAAGACTTTGTGCCTCAGCAGAAATCACATGAAAACAGGAAAACACTTTGCTGTTTGTGTGAACCTCTCAAACACTCCAACAAGTGAGCTGAGCAGAAACAGACTCTGAGGCTGAGAGCCAGTGAACCGTGATCATCTGTGAGCGTGTTCAGGATGATGATATGCAGAACATTCACAGACTTTGTCAAGGTCAAAGCTGAAGAGGAAGAGAGTGGGCGTCTCTCCTGCAGAGCAGACGACAATCTTCCCCTCAGAGAGATCACAAGCACAAGAGCTGGAGTGTGCCAATTATGTTCATGGATGCTAAGAGAAGAAGAGAGCTCCTCTCATAATTCACCAGCAGTCCCTGCCTCTGTTATCTGTGATTGGACAGGAGGCTCCCACAGCGCCTGTTAGACGATAGATTGCTCTGATAGAGTCGCGGTGGCAGCTGTGCCGGTTGTTTAAAGGGTCATTCAGATGCAATCTGAGAGATTTCAGCCTGGATTTATGCCTCTCTTATTGCTGGGGCTCCTCACTCTGGAGCTTCAGTAAACCAGAATGAATGATTGTGTCATGAAGCAGACTTCCTCTCTCCCACCCAGCAGACAGGACCCTGAGCTGAGCAGACTGACTGTGCTGTGCGTTTCATTCACACTCTGTAGAGCTTCACCTGAGTGTGTGAAGACCATTAACAGAGTCAGAGCTCAGGTCAAGTTGAAGACAAAGGTTTCCCCTCAGTGAAAACTTACTGTAACTGATGATGATATTTTAAAACAAAAACTCTTATATATACATAGTTAAACTGTAAATAGAGGCACTGTCTTCCTCTTTCTGTTAAAGTGATGTGCAGTGTCGGCGCTATGGGGGGGGCATTCGCGGGCCGTGCCCCCCCCGGCAGTTACCCAGGCCCCCCCACACACGTCACCCCATGAGTTGTGAGTTTTACGCTAGGGAACCCCCAATAGTTAATTTATCTCCATGTATCCAAGGCAGTATATATAGTCCCTACCTTGACATTGTCTCCTCAATCACAGTGGATAAAATAACTAAAAAATCAATATGATTTTATGTTCATTCACAGCTGTCAAATGTCGCATTAGATTGTGTTTTGCATGACTAGCTTACTATTCACTCAAAATTGACACCAATTTTACAAAGAGATTGATATTTTCTCCATCAATTCTGGTTTGGCTTATGTCATCAAACATCCACCAATTACAGTTGCCAATCACTAGCTAGCGCCAGTCCACAGGCTAGAAGTGCACAATAGCCTAGTTGATGAAGAGCAACGTGAAGTTGAAGGTCCAAGGAGGTGGAAATGCACATTTAAATAAAATATCAGTAGGCTAGCCTATGAATCTTGTGTTATTATATGGGGGTTAGGCATAGGCCTACAGTGGAAACACTGACACTCCGAGCCACTGTGCCCCTCCAAGTTCCATTATTTGTTTGGTGTAAAAAAAATCCTATTCATTTAGTGATGATTGTGTTTTAAAATCACGTATTTTTACGCACTGTATTAAATATAAAAAGTTAATGGAGAAAACAAAGGCTAAATATATTTGTTGCATCCTGGGCTACATCCACAAATGTGTGCGTGCAGGCGCGTGTGTGCAGGCGTGTGTATGCAGACGCGCGTAAGCGTGCAAACTGTGCCCCCCAGAGCAGTCTCAATGCCCCCCCACCTAACTTAGGCTGGAGCCGACACTGGTGATGTGTATTTTCCACAATTGTAAAGAGATTTTTTTTAATGAATTCACTTAAAGCTAAATGTTAATGTTGTTGTAAAAGGGCTCTTTATCAGGTGCTCTATAAAAACACTTTGACTCTCTATCAAAATCATAGTCTCTCCAGTGGGCATGGACATATAGTGGAGCAAATTAAACTTGAAGTATTGAATAACCTTGTCTCTCTCCAGGAACCTGGAATCAATCAGATTGTAGATATGAGACAGGCATGTAGGGAGCACCTGAATAAGTGATGTGCTTTAGTTGGCTGACTTTTTTGAGTTTATTAAGAGCTTCAATAGCTGACAGAACATTTGTTTTTAACATTTGTTGACAACCCAAACCCATCATTTGCCTTTTCACAATACATACAATTGTGCCAAAAATCCACCTATGGCTCCTTTCCAGCATGTCGTTCCCCACTCACTCCCGCCCTGATTTCCGACACTATGGGTGCATTCGGATTGTCCCTCCTATCTACTTTCTCCTATCCACTTTACCTTAACCCTGTGAAAACGTCAAAGGGTTGAGGAAAGGTGTTAGGAGAATTCATAAAGGACTTAGGTAAAGGCGACTGTGATGTTTTGACAATTCGACCGCACTTTCACTAGGTGATGTCATAATAATGTGACGGCGGCGGAGGTTAGTGAGTCTGCCATGGTGGAACTACAGTTTTCAGAAAATGGACAACAAAAAGCTCATCTATAACTGTTTCCCCTGTGCCTTCTTATCGTTGAAATAATCCTAAAAACTATGTGGTGTGAATAAAAATAAAAGGTAGGCTTTATTAGATACCAGGAAACGTCACTGTGATGGTTTTATAACATGAACATCAAGTTCAGAGTTTACCTCTGGATTTAAGATTGTTTAAGGTCAATTATTACAGTGCTAACCTCTTTGATCTGCTTTCCTTTTTTGTAAACAAGGTTTTATAGGCCTATTACAATTTCTTGTATTAAGCCATCAAAAAACAACAAAATATCTCCACAAACATGATACAAGAATGTGTAAAAGCAATGTTCAATGTGTCTAGTTTTAAGTTTGGCTTTCAGATAAGATGTGGTTGTGATGGACTTCAGGTCAGCAGTTTGTTCCAGAGATAAGGACCACAGTAACTAAAGTAACTCTTCAGACCTTGATCTAATTCTGCGTACGGTTTAAAGACCTCCAGCTGATGAGCTGAGCGGTTCAGGTCAGGTTGTAGACTGTATGCTGATGTGAATATGTCACATTCATGTTTGTAACAAACATCTGCTGTAGCAGCACAGTGAATAAATATCCAGCAGTCTCTCTCTCTCTCTCTCTCTCTCTCTCTCTCTCTCTCTCTCTCTCTCTCTCTCTCTCTCTCTCTCTCTCTCTCTCTCTCTCTCTCTCTCTCTCTCTCTCTCTCTCTCTCTCTCTCTCTCTCTCTCTCTCTCTCTCTCTCTCTCTCTCTCTCTCTCTCTCTCTCTCTCTCTCTCTCTCTCTCTCTCTCTCTGACGTCTCTTTCATTACTGGAAACTGGAGCTGTTAGAAAGCTACTGTGTCACTTTTTATGTGTGTTCAATAAACAACACAAATTAATGCAGGATTAGTTTTTCATAGAAACTCAACAAACTAGATAGAACAAACTTTATATGACACATTAATCTCCGACTCTTCACATGCTGTCATAACAACAAGCTGACACTGAGATCTAAATATAGATTGTAATTCATGTCTGACTTTGTTCTCTCATGATCCAACTCTCTGAGTGTTAACAAGAGATCAGATATGTTCAGTCAACTACATCTACTGACAATGATTGGCTGCATGACTTCCTGCTCCTCCTAATATCTGGGTTAGCAGCAGACATCTTACTCGTCAGTCTCTGTCATCAGAATATGGATATGAATGAAATGGTGACATTTATAAATCAAACACTGTTTTATTGCACTAATTGTCAGTTTGAGCAGTAAATGCTGGAAGAGAAACTTTATCTGCAGGATAAGTTTTTCCTCTTTTAATTAGGTTTTCACTTTTACACCCTGTAGGGACGTGTAGATGGGGCACCAGATAGCCAAGCAGTTATGACATGCGCCCATTGAACAGAGTCTATAATTGTCTTTACAGCAACTGTGTGTTTAAATCCAGCCTTGGCCCATAGCTGCATGTCATCCCCCACTCTCTGCTCCCATCGCTTTCTAGTCACTACACTTATCCTAACCAGACTCCAGACTTTTCTAGTCACTACACTTATCCTAACCAACAACAACAACAACAAAGGAGATATCGCTGCCTAACAAAAAATAAATAAAAAAACTGAAGAAGGCCCCGTCATCAGAAATGATTGATTCAAACTCCCCTCAGAAACTATTTGAATGTAAGTTTTCTCAGTGGTTACTCCGCAGGGCCCATTTGGAGTTCTCCAGGCAGAGGCCCAGGTTCCACCTGTGGCTTAATTCCTGCATGGCATACCCCCACCATGTCTCTCTATCCACTGTCCTGTCTCAAAATAAAAATCCTCCAAAATGTACATCTTTAAAAAAAGGTCCAAACCTGCACTTCTGTTTCTGTGTTTAAGTGACTTGTAATCATCAGGGTGCTGGAGCTGGAGCAGGAGGAGATAATCTGCTGTCAGGGGGCAGAGTGCAGGCTGAGATATCTGTTTTAGTTTGTATAGTGCATTTCTCGTCTTCTGCTTTTACACCGTGCCTCACACCTACATGTTTACAAACGGATGGCAGAGGTTGCTCTGTAGTGAATCAGAAGTAAATAATCCCAATGATGCACATTAATATGCCGCCGACAAAGCAGCAGGAGCGATTTGGGATTCAGTGTCCTGCTCAGGAGCTGATCAGGCCCTCGACCTTCCAGTTGAGAGATGACCAACTCATCAAGGTGACGAGACAAAAGGACAAGTTTCAAACCAAAGTATAATATAGCCAATACATTGTTTTTGGTCACAACATGTTTTCACTGGTTAATATTGGGTATCATCATTTCCCAAAAGGGTTTCAGAAGAGATGAACTATGTGAAGTCATTAACTTCTCCTATTAGAAACCTCTGTCTCCTTCTTTAAAGGTAACACCCAACATGCACACACACCAAGCTTTCTGATAACCAAAGACATTCATTGACTGACATAAACCACATGAATGATGATCAATATATATATATATATATATATATATATATATACTCAACAAAAATATAAACGCAACACTTTTGTTTTTGCTCCCATTTGTCATGAGATGGACTCAAAGATCTAAAATTCATTCCAGATACACAATATTACCATTTCTCTCAAACATTGTTCATAAATCTGTCTAAATGTGTGATAGTGAGCACTTTTGCTTTGCTGAGATAATCCATCCCACCTCACAGGTGTGCCACATCAAGATGCTCATCAGACACCATGATTAGTGCATAGGTGTACCTTAGACTGTCCACAATAAAAGGCCACCCTGAAATGTGCAGTTTTTGCTTTATTGAGGGTCTGGGGACTCAGAACCAGTCAGTATCTGGTGTGACCACCATTTGCCTCATGCAGTGCAACACATCTTCTTCGCATAGAGTTTATCAGATTGTCAATTGTGGCCTGTGGAATGTTGGTCCACTCCTCTTCAATGGCTGTGCGAAGTTGCTGGATATTAGTGGGAACTGGTACGCGCTGTCGTATACGCCGGTCAAGCACATCCCAAACATGCTCAATGGGTGACATGTCCGGTGAGTATGCTGGCCATGCAAGAACTGGGACATTTTCAGCTTCCAAGAATTGTGTACAGATCCTTGCAACATGGGGCCGTGCATTATCTTGCTGAAACATGAGGTGATGTTCATGGATGTATGGCACAACAATGGGCCTCAGGATCTCATCACGGTATCTCTGTGCATTCAAAATGCCATCAATAAAATGCACCTGTGTTCTTCGTCCATAACAGATGCCTGCCCATACCATAACCCCACCACCACCATGGGCCACTCGATCCACAACATTGACATCAGCAAAGCGCTCACCCACACGACGCCACACACGCTGTCTGCCATCTGCCCTGAACAATGTAAACCGAGATTCATCCGTGAAGAGAACACCTCTCCAACGTGCCAGACGCCATCGAATGTGAGCATTTGCCCACTCAAGTCTGTTACGGCGACGATCTGGAGTCAGGTTAAGACCCCGATGAGGACGACGAGCATGCAGTTGAGCTTCCCTGAGACGGTTTCTGACAGTTTGTGCAGAAATTCTTTGGTTATGCAAACCAATTGTTTCAGCAGCTGTCTGAGTAGCTGGTCTCAGACGATCTTGGAGGTGAACCTGCTGGATGTGGAGGTCCTGGGCTGGTGTGGTTACACGTGGTCTGCGGTTGTGAGGCCGGTTGGATGTACTGCCATATTCTCTGAAACGCCTTTGGAGACGGCTTATGGTGGAGAAATGAACATTCAATGCCCGAGCAACAGATCTGGTTGACATTCCTGCTGTCAGCATGCCAATTGCACGCTCCCTCAATGCTTGCGCCATCTGTGGCATTTTGCTGTGAGACAAAACTGCACATTTCAGAGTGGCCTTTTATTGTGGGCAGTATAAGGTACACCTGTGCACTAATCATGGTGTCTGATGAGCATCTTGATGTGGCACACCTGTGAGGTGGGATGGATTATCTCAGCAAAGCAAAAGTGCTCACTATCACACATTTAGACAGATTTGTGAACAATGTTTGAGAGAAATGGTAATATTGTGTATCTGGAATGAATTTTAGATCTTTGAGTCCATCTCATGACAAATGGGAGCAAAAACAAAAGTGTTGCGTTTATATTTTTGTTGAGTGTATATATACCTCACAGCAGAAAGTCTGACAGTTCAGACCAAACGGCTCTGGTTTCTATTCGTGTTTCTGTTCTGTTTTTTCTCTACAATCAAAGCGCTTTCTGAAATATAACCAGTTTAATATTGTTTAACGAACTTTACTCTGTTTGCCCAGTTCATGTGGTTCCTTTGAGCTGGTGTGAAAACTGTTGGTACAGAGCAAACAACCATTCACAGAACACTTTCAAAAGTTGGGTCTCTGCCCCCTTCTTTCTTTAGCAAATATGGTGTGGTTTGTTTTCATTAAGAACATTGAACCAACCTATCTGCTGGACGTATTGCACTTTTTTGGATTAAACCAGCTACCATAGACAGGTCCCTCTCCACTCGCCAAGACCACAGGCATACCTGACGGATCTTGAGAAACTATCTTGGTAGATTAGCAGGTTGTGGTTTGAGAGGATTAATGAGTTTGTGCTAAAAGTTCAAACGGTATTTAACTATTCTGAACAGGAATTTGAGAGTCATGGTGCCGCCAGTGAGCCCAACTTGGAGAAGTCCCTGCAGAGGAAATCTGCAGGTCTGATGTCTGTGAGGAGAGTAAAGAGATGATACTGCAGCTTGTCTGTCTGAGGATTTATATAAATGTGGATATTAGATTCTCCTTCTGGCTGTGTCCAGCAGAAATAAAGCTCTGCTTATGTCAACCTCTCCTCTGCTTCTGGTGAATATGCAAACTTAA
This sequence comes from Symphodus melops, assembly GCF_947650265.1. Taxonomy (NCBI): domain Eukaryota; kingdom Metazoa; phylum Chordata; class Actinopteri; order Labriformes; family Labridae; genus Symphodus; species Symphodus melops. The sequence goes on along the minus strand of NC_136701.1, from coordinate 5,715,880 downwards.
GCTGCAGGGTCTCTTCCATCGAGCTCTCTTTAAGATGTTTAAATCCAGCTTTTACACCCTTCACTCTAACAGTCTGTGTGTCTTTAGCTGAGGACACCACACAAACACTCAGGGGAGGACATGATCATCTGCTTTTATATTGATTTCTTGTCTTTGCTATAACTGAACAAGGGCATTATTTTCAGCTTCCTCATTGACTTGTACTTGTAGGGTTTGTCTTATTGTGGCTTCTTCTTTAGTCAGCTCTCTGTGCCTTTTGTTGTGTAAAACCTTGGCTGAGCTTATTGATTCTTCTCTCCTACTGTGGACAAATTAAATAGAAAACTGTAGATTCACTGGAGCCAGCAGACACAACAGAGACCATGCAAGGTTTAATTTTTTCCTCCTCTCAAATGCTCCCCCTGCATGTGTTGGTGTTTGTGTGTTAATGCCTTTCAAGAATGAGATGACTTGTCAATCCACTGAAGAACAGGCAACAGACAATTTTAAAAAGATCTAATAAAGACAGAGAGAAAACAATCGCTCAATCTGCATGATTGTCATCTTGCAACTGAATATGGGTTAATGTGCCACGTTCAGAGGAGGGGAAACAAATTAATTCCTTATTCAGTGTAACAGTTGTAGTTTTTGGATTACATGTAGCTCTACTGCCCTCAAGAGGAAGAAGAAGGAAACGGCAAATGGCAAGCAAACCTGTCAGACAAGACAAGGATGCTTGAGAATAAGGTTGGAGGAGGGTCGCATTGATCCTGGCAAACTGATAGAAACACAGAAGATAAAAGATTAAAATCTGACAGCAGCAGGATGATTAGATCATTACGGTCCTGGATGGATCTGGTCAGGTGTCTAGAACTTAGAGTATGAATGACCAGAAATGGGATTGTAGAAAATAAAGCAACACAGAGAGAAGAGAAGAGAAGAAGAAGAGAGAAACGGGAGAGCGTTTGATGACTGGATTTTTAAAAATGAACTATTTTAATTTAAACAGTCTCCCTGCTTGTATCTACACAGAACAAGATGTCACTCACTCTATCACCAAATAAAGCTCAGTGTATGATATCACTTGCCTGAGGTTTTCATACGTATAAACAGACTACAGTCTTGTCAAGCGCTTGAAAAAAGATCACATTTTTCACTCGTATTTCATAGTTAAATGCCACAAGCCTAGATTCTCATTGTCAAAACTAATATTTAATGATCATGTTTGAGTGAGCAAGAGGGATTAGCGTGCCTGTTTGGTAGACTGAGATGTTAGAAAAGATGCAGATATTCTTCTTTCTCTTCATTTTCAGAAAATAAGTCAAATTATCTTTAACACCCATGCATACCATGAATTTTTTGTCCTAAGTGTGCATCTTTTCAGAAGACGGGGGAGGACATCTGTAGCAGTCAGTGTTGCCAAGTTTACTTTGCAAATACCGTCAGTCACAGGTTACTGGTTTTTGGGCTTGTTTTCGAAATTGTTGTCGTTGCTTATTTGGATTTTGCTCCCAGTATGAACCACAACTGATTCTCTCCAGCTCTCCACAATAAATGAAAACACAAAGGCAAAGTTAGTTTGTCCTTTTCCAGGATCCGTCAACAACCCTGTTTCCTTGGTTACCACATGACAGAGTAATAATGCTCGGGAATGTGGGGAAAATATGGAATAAAGAGTGGAAGAAGGACAGATAGATAGGAACTTTATGAAACCATTAGGAAGGTTCCCTCAGGGAAATTCCGAGGATCTGTGCATTGAAAGACTGGATCAGACCTCAAGAGTTTAAACGTTTAAGTTCTTCATAGCTTTTATGTGGACTGTGTAAACTGTCAATATGCTGTTGCAAACAAAAGTAAATGTAGGCTATACTGTTATCAAGTGGCCTCTCTTTTACACTATGTGGCAGGTTAGGTTCACCTGTTGGCCTTATTTTATTTATTTGAGGAGTCAAGTCGCTTTTCTGAGCTGGTTTTCAATAGAGCTGGATACTTGTTTCTCCCGCAAATCTGGCAACACTGAGAGCAGTTACAATGGTCTGGTTTTGCATTTGAGCTTAGCCAACAGGATATGATGAAATTAAGTCAATCAACATTCAATTCATTAAAGAAAAAACAAAAAAGCCTTTACATCTAACGATGAGACACCCTGTAAAAAAAACTGTATTTTTTCCCTGGTTGTGCTACCTATGGGTGTGTAGCAGAGTGAAATGAACATGTATTTGATGTTCTGTGTGTAACATTCCTCCCGACTTCCAAACTAAATATTCCCTTTGCGGTATTTCATTTGCTGAAAATCATAAGTGGTAACAATAACAACGAGATGCAGTTCTTTTTTTATCTACAATGCAACAAAAACAAGTTTTTAAATTTAACGGTGCTTTAAGTCAAATTTGGAGTGAATGATCTTTCAAAGTTGTAATGCCTTTTTAAACAGGTCAAAGACACCAATGGAGTTCAGCTGGACTCCAAATGTAGTGGACAAACAAATCAATGATGGATGGAATATGCAGCTGTAAGGCTTCAGTCATTACTCTGTCATCAATGAGTTTTGAGCTGTCATCCCTTTTAGATGCAACGTATCCGGTGACAAAGTAAAGCCGTGACTGGTGACTGCAGGTCATTGCTGAGACAGTTTTGATGGATGCAGCAGAGAGTCACATCACTCAGATTGATGAATGGGTAAGCAGAGATCATGAGCGTTATTGTGAGCGGCACTATTGTTATATTGCTAAAATGATACACAGAGATGTGATATGCAGTTGTAAATGTTCCACAGAAATGAGATGGACTAAAGTTCATGTTTTCTTCAAACTTCTTAATCATCTCACACATTCACTCCCCTGTGTAATTTATGTCTTTTTACAGATAGGTCATTATTTTTTACTGATGTTAATCATCATTCTCAATGGGATTTATCTTCTAAAAACCCTGCATTAATATGCATTGTACAGTATGTGTATGTACAATGTGTTAAGCATTCCCTCACAGATCTGTGGACTGTAAATGCTCCTTTTTGACTCTATGCATCTGGACTTGTCCCTGCTCTCAAAGCTTTGGCAGCTTAGCAACAGTGTGGTTGAGAGGCAGAGGAGGGGAGGGTTAATGAGGGAGCATGGAGCGTCTCTCCCTCCCACGTGTCTAACATTGTTATTGTCTCTCTAATTTGACACCGTTTAACGTTGTGCTTGTGTTTTATTGGTTCATACGTCATCCTGTCAGTGGGTAAATACTAATATGGGCTCAGTCTTCACAGTTTATTGTTGGAGAGGACAGATTCAGTTTAGTCATCAGGAGGGAAATGTTAACTTTTTATACCAAAGAGGTGTGACTTTTAATTTCCCTGCAGCCATTTGACATTCTTTTCTTCCTGCTGTTAATTAGTGGGTGTCATTGGTGAGATTAGATACATTTGTTTAAATTACAGCCTTAACATAAATGTACTGCTGCTATTCAGGCATTCAGTAGCGCATCTTTAGGCACACTCTGCATGCAGTCGTTGACCAGATAGTTTATTTTTTCCTGTCAGCCGCACTTTGTAACATGTTTCATCTTTTTTCTTACTGTCAAAATAAATTCTCTGGAACTTAGTTTTTAATGAATACAAACTGATTGCAGAAACTGAGCGCAGTAACAATGGCTTTCAACCGTTTAGTGATGTGCTTGCTTCCCAGGAGGCTATTGTCTTTATCTTTGCAACAAAAGACGAAGAATAAATAAAAAGAAAAAAAAAATTACCAACAAAAAAAAAAACAATGACCCTCACAAAACAAATACTCAGGTTCATAATTTTGTGGGATTTTTTGGGGATTTGCTTAATAAATGAAGATCTTTCAGGACCGTTATCAAAACTGAGAACTGATATTGTGGCTGCTGCATTGTTGTCATTAATCCCAACATGTTTTCTAGCCGCAAGATCATCTGGAGATGAATGGAGGGCAGCAGTGCGCTTCGTCTGTGTATGAATATGATCACAGACTCGTCTGAGTGTGACGGGCGTGGCAATGCAAGAACGATCACAAACAGAAGAATCCATTTCAGCTTTCTCCAACAAAAAAAAGTTTTCAGTTAGGATTGATTTGAAGCGTGGTAGCATTCAATGTTACATAACATATCTGAGAAATATGTCTCATAAATTCAAAGATATACATTTTTACAGATGTTACTGACGTAAGCTCTTTTCTGTGCAGTGAATGCAGGGCGTGTGCTTTCTGTTTACTTATGTCAGCTTCAGACATTCTTAGTTTCATCATACCAAAGAAAACTTCAGGTTTGTTTTCTCTTTTCAGCGGAAACGATCATCATTCTGTAAATTTTTGTTAAAAATCCAGTGTAAAAGCAAAAAATGTGAAAACCTTAAAGTGCACATCCTCCCTCAACAACGTTCTGCAGAAATCCATTGTGAGTATGTTTGAAGGATTCAGGAAAGAGAAAATGACTGTTGTTAAGAAGTGGACATAGCCGGCATGAACTGCTTTGCCCTTTTAAGTCTCAGGATTGGCATTATGGCTGCACCGTGTTAGATTTGTGAGGACAGAAAGGGTAAGGCTGGAGAGCACTTGAGGACTAAAAAGATATACAGGCCCTCATGGCTGCCAAAGAGCTTTTTAGACTTGACAGCATGCCGGTGATAAAAGAAAGGGGAGACAGCAGCTCGTTTTGCCAAAGGCATCAAGAGAAACTCCTTTTCTCATCTTTTAAAGTTGTTTCCATCACCGCTTTTCTCCCTGCTCAATGGTGTGTCAAAAACATTTATATCCATTCAACTCAGATCCATGAAAGGCTAAAAGGAATGTTTAGAATGCAGCCTTTGCTCTGGCACAGATAAAGGGGATGTATATGGATTGAAGATAGACATACAGTGCATGCAGTATATCAAGCTGGATTCACCTGAATATACAAAGTGTTTACTCAGTGGCATTTAGCTCTTAGCTGCACAGTTGTGCAAAAAAAAAAGTATAATGCTGCTGTGAACTATAGGCCTGGAAATTTTAAATATGAAATGCAGTACTGTATTATAAAATGGACTTTGGTGGGGCAGCCATCGGAGACGTGTGCATAGTACTGTTGGCATTTATAAAACATTAAAATGCTATGACAGCTAGATACTGTATTTATTATTCTGCAAGAGAAACAGCGTCTTCCGGCTTGGATTTTATTACACTGTGTTCATAAATGTCATTGCATTGAAATATGTTGTGTGTAAATTTCATTATTTATAATTGGTTGTATCACCATGTATATTGAGTGAATTAAGCTAAAACTGACCGTAGAGTCAGTTGTCGCTTAGCTGGAAGGTCTGGGTTCGATCCCCAGTTACTGCAGCAACGCTCCGAGGTGTATTGGGCAAGAGATTGATCCCTAAATTGCTCCTGCTGCTGCATAAGTGGCATGTGAAGGCATCTGAATGGATTAGTTAAAACTGATGGTCTCTAAACTTGGATCCTGTGCCATCAATGTGTAGGTGTGACCTGCTACTCTTTGAGTCCATGTGACATTCACCATGAAAAAAACATGTTCTGATATTTATTATTTCAATGATACAACTATAATACTTGATAAGTAATTGTTAATTGTGGCTTTTTCTTTAAATTAACCTAAACGGAGAAAAATAAAAACTGTGCAAACGGGAGTTTGCTCCCATCGTTCACATGAAAGAGTTTGCACATAAAGCTGGCACATTTGGGATGATACATCTCTAGGGATCACGTCCAATGGGCCTCAAAAGTCTGCTTCAAAACACAAAGTTTGATGTCACTGGATAGAGTTTTACGTTAACACAGTCAGAAAAAAAAAAGTAGTTTATAACTCCATCCTCCCCTCTCTCTTCGACCACTTATCTGCCCAAATTCTGTTTATGGGAAAATTATAGGTCACTTTCTCGTTGGCCCAGTTTTGTAAGCTGAGTTTTAATTGTGCTGTTTGTCCTTTCTCATCCAACCAAGAAATGTCGAGGTTGAGAGCCAGAGACGTTATGCACCCCTTCTTTTATTCATAATGCACTTACAGGGCGGATGTTTTCTGTTGGATTAGACAGCACCCTCCGGTCCCCTGCAGCTATCTGACACTGACAAGTTAATGCTTTTCTCTCTGCCTAGTTAGCATAAGAAAGAGGAATTCAGGCGCGTCTCCCGGACAAAAACAAGCCTGAACTTGACCGTTGGTTAGTTTGTTAGCTTTCAGAGACTCTGAAAGAGCTTTGATTGAATGCTTTTACAAAAAAAAAAAAACCTGATTACTGTTGAAAGCTCTGCATGAAAGCAGAGGAAAATATATTTTCTGGCAGTGCACGAGCCCCATCTACTGTCTCTGGCAGGAAAAGCCAATGCCATTTATCTTCATCACAGACACACAGACAGGACTGTCTAGGACTAAAGCAGGAAAGATGAGGATTTTTTTGGTGTCAGTTTGGTTTGAATGATACATTAATCAATACCTTATAAAAAGGGAACGGTTCTCCCTCTGGCTTTGTGACATGTTTGTGAATCCTTTTTGTTTGTACTGATGGAGAAAAATCACCCTGACTTGGGCTCCGTCTCTCTCCGAATTATTGCAGCATCATCTGAATGTTCTGCTGCATGTTGTTGTTTATTTCTTCATGGTTTGCAGAGATCATAGTTTTTGCTTTCCAAGCATGATAACCAATCAGCAGTGGCAATTTTTGAGCCTGTCAGGGCCCAAGTCAATAATCTGTTGGGGGGGGGCATTCAGCAGGGCAACAAAAATGAGTGCTGTCATATGGTGTCCACTTTTGGAGGTTTCCATCTGTCATTGAACATTGTGCACAATTAAGGCTGCTGCTTTGAGGCCCCCATACAGGTATGGGGCCCCAAGCCCTTGCCTGCCTTGCCTGTTAACAAGCAGCGCCTTTATGTACAGTGCAGTATATTTACATGTACAACAAAACTTTAAAATGCTATGCAGGGCCTTTTCATTTCCTGACTACTATGAATGATGTTATATTTTTAAGACCTCCAAACCAAACTAACCAACAACGTGAAAAAACAACAGTTAACTCTAAAAGCCACATAGCTTTAAAATAAAGAGGGCCACTTAGGCAAACAGCAGGGTATTGTAAGTATTCAACAAAAACACAGATATAACGTAGAAAGAAGGTTGAAGCGAGTGCTGCACCGGGTGAAAAACATGTAGAAGAATCGGTGCTCTTCAAGAACAAGGGACAAAAGTCAAATTGCTAATATGTATTGTATACTAGGACTTTTGTTATCCGTATGTATTAGCTATATAACAACTGTTTAGTCAATTAATTATTAACATGTTTGAGTATACAGATTTTACACATTAGACCATTAGACCATTTCTTTCTCTCAAAATATCAAGATCGGCAGGTAATACAAAAGATTATCTGGAAGGGGGTATGTGCTTTTCTTTCCTTTCATAGCTTAAGGAGAAGGAGTTTCCACATCTTAATCTGTAGAAAAAGACTCGATTTAATGGGTTTCTGCTGCAGTGTTCAGTGTGATAAGCTGAATACACGATGTAATCACATCAACTTCCTCTTGCTAAATTAACTGCTTGTTCATGGGAGGAGGCAATGCTTGAAAAAGCAGCTCATGATTAGGAGGATGTATAACTGTGAGACATTGTAGGAGGCGTGGAGAGAGTGTACTACACTCCAATCTCCCATCATGCATCATCATGGTGAACAGATACCAAACACTTGTGCAGCTCAGGATGGAGGAGTTATGAAATCCATGCAGATGCCAAAATCGCGTTTTTATCCTGAACGTGTGGAGAAACATCACAGATGTTCTGCTCTGTAATCTCTGAGATGAATGGTGAATCACGCACAAGAAGATGTTATTAAGATTAGCATGTGTGCCCCAGGGAACAATGTACCACCTTGCGTTATCTCCCAGGGAAGCAGATGTGAACAAAGCGATGACTGATGTGGTCCAGCGACCTGTCGTCATGCTGATCTGCAGATAGAGAGACGGCAAGGAGAAAGCTGAAGAAAGGAGTATTTGTTAAGCAAACAGTTCTGGAGGATCAGAGGAAAACCTTTGAAGTGATGTTTTAATATCTGTTAACATGCAGTATGTTAGCTAGCTTGTGTTAGCCTGTCAAGGGCTGTGTTATTGTCTCTCTGTGGCAGTGTCTCTATTATTGGCTGCTGTAAGAGCGAGGTTTCTTTGACTCAAGGACATGTGGGTCTACGCTCTGACCTCCTAAAGTAAGTTTAGCTTATCCTAGCCCAAATCTTTTTTTTTTCTCTCTTTTTAAACACGCTGGTGTCATGAGTTTCTGGTTTAGTTAGTATTTATGTTTTAATACTGTTTACAAGTATAGCTCTTTGAGAGGTATCTATAATTTATGGAATTTAATCCATCCAAAGCCTTGTTATGAATGCACACTCTGGACTGCAGGTGCAACCGTCACACATGACACAAGACCTGACACAACTGACAATTACCTCTCATTTCTTGTGTATTGAAAGCAAACGTTTTTTCATTTTCATTCATTAAAAAAAAAAAAAAAAAGATGGTATCCTTGAAAAGTAAATAAACCTTGTGGAGTGCTGTTTTGTTGGAAAAGACTCCTATAGACAAAAAATTGAAGTGGAGGTGAGTACCTCGACTCAAGTGAAACTTGATGCAGGCTGTTGCTCTGTGCTTCACAACCAAAATAATACCGTAATCTGAGAGCTGAAATGTCTTACTGGAAGCTGGCAGGATTGCAAACGCCACATGCTGACAACAGAAAGAGCTACACAGCACATTGTGCAGGGCCTTACTTCTGAATGACCTTGCCTTGTATCATGCAATGTGTTCCTGTTCCAAACTTACTAAATCAATTATTTGGTTAAATACTTAATTATCAGACTACCTGGAAATATACAGGCAGCAATGAGTGTACAAGCATTTTTTGAGGTTATAATGGTAGATAAGTAAAGTTGTCGTATCACCAGATGATCTGGGCTCCATTACTCTCCTTAATGTCAAAAAGCATCAGGAATCCGGGATAAAGTGATCTGAAAATCATCAAGTCTGAGCCTTTAACTTTTCAAGGTTTGCCTCTAATCTCCTGAAAGAGTCTCCTACAGCCTCCCGCTGTTAGAGAAGTTTATAGTTTAAAAACTAAAGACTATTAGTATCCATTAGGCCTCTCTCTGTCTCTCTCTCTCTCTCCCTCTCCCCCCCCCCCCCCCCCCCCCCCTGGGGTCTATGACACACTTTCGCCATGCTTGAATCAACTTGAATCATTCCCTTTCTTGCCAGCCAGCAGAAGGAATAGATTGGTTGTCTCTTTAGTTCCCCCCAAATGCGAAGAGACTGATCATATAAACATAAATTCAGATGGAGCACTCAGTTATCTATCTTTTAGCTCTTAGATTCAGTTTGAACATCAGCTAATCAGACCCTGTGGATCCATCTTCAGAGGCATCCGGAGGCCTGTTAGCTCGCTGTGCCGGGGTTTTTCTCTGGTCCTTCTCAAGCTGAAAGTCTCTTCACTGTGCCCAAGTCCCCTCGTTCTACTTTTTTAACAAGCTGTCAGTTCAGTCTGAGTTCAGTGAGGACAGAACTTGTACCGTATCCACTTAGTGTAACATTATTAGCATGCCTCGATGGGCAATATGTGCACCTAAAGTGGTAGATTTTCTTTTTTAATACAGAGCCAATTAAAGGGGAGAAGACTTGCCAAGAAGCTCTCTGAATGTTAAAGAATACTTTCCCCCTCTTTTCTGTTGGTCTCTGATTGTTCCAGAGGATGGTTCGGCCTTTGTTCAACCCTTAGTTGCTCTCACAAAAAACCCAATTCAGTGTATGTGGAACTCAGTCACAGCCTCACAACTTCAGCCTGAGTGATATCACCTATAATAAAAAATTAACAAAACAAGTTTTATGACATTTTGTAAAACAGACTTAACTGCTTTTGCAAATGAACTCTTCATATGTATGCATATTCTACATAGGATATTTCTACACACACAGTAAAACTGAATTCTGCGATCAAAGGGCAAAAAAGGCTTGAAAAATATATTTTTTACTGACGGGCTAATGTATCAAAGTTTGAATTTCATGACATTTGTAGGCAGTTTTCTGTAGCAATTTCCGCTTCCTGGTGTAGTGGTCTGTGACGTAATATCTGAGTGTTTCTTTGGCAACGATAAACATTCTGTACATCATTACAGATTTATGTATTTGATAACTGTTAGAAATATCTGAGGTCATGTAAGTAATCATTAACAGGTATTAATTTCAAACACAGTCTCAGAGAAACCTTCAAAATAACACCATTTGACATCACAATAACAATTGACAATCAATAGGCTGAAAAAAAGTAAATTGGAGGAAAACCTTTCAAACCAAGGATTGTTTGTCTCGGTGTCAGAGTAAAGAGTTCAAAGGAAGTTTTGACCTCATCTCTTTCTCAAACCCAGATCTCTTTGGTGAATGAAAAAAAACAAAAAAACAACTCCGTTTGTTTGACTCACCCATGACCCAGAACTTCCAAACTCAACAGGAACGTCAACCTGCATTCTAACTTTTTAAACATTGCTCCATCATTATCTTTGCCTGCTTGCTGTGAGAACATTCCTACAATACATTACTACACATACTTTTTAACACTCCATGCATCCACAACATAATGTGATAGTGTTAAGAGGTCTTGGTCATCATTTTATATTTGAACTAGGTTTGTTGTGAAAGCTGGTGACCCATAAGCAATGACCTTAATACTTCTTCCAAACAAACCAGACACACAATGACAGCTCTGGTGTTGAATCACACCACAATTATAACTGCAGGTGTTTCTGGATACTGCATACATTTCTCCCTAATTATCCTTGATGTATTGCATTGTTGCACTTTAACTTTAGCCCAGACTCCACTGCTCCCCTCAGACCTCCAGAGACTCTGTCAGTGAACAAACACACCTTTACAGTGTCTTCATGCGGTGTCCACAGTCACCTCTGTGTAGATGCATGTCAGCTCTCCTGTGGCTACAAACGCACCTGCAGCTTCTTCTCTGCTGCTGTTCATGTTCTCACTTCTTTCTCGAGTACAACCTCAGCTGATGTTATGGAAACATGCAATACTTTACTTCAACTATACTTAACTAATTGGAAAAGGACAAAGGACTTATGAATAATGATATTAAATTGAAATAGTTGCACCCACTTACACACCAATTGTTTACAATGAATACTCCCACCTGCTGATATTGAATTGTTCCATCTCCTCCTTTTTGTGATCTCTTTGCTGTAGTTATCAGCTCATTGGAGGATTTCTAAGCTTCTTTAAAAAGAGCATAGCAAATATTGGGCTTAGGTCTGAAAGCTGTCCTGTTTGTTGATGGGAAAGAAGCTAAATGATAGATTTTATTTTGTCAGAATTGGATGTAGTTATTAATTTAAGTAAAACAACTTAATTGGGGTGCTGGTGGCACAGTGGTAGCGTCCCATGTATGGAGAATGTAGTCTACCAAACATGCGGCCCAGGTTCGAATCTGACCTATGGCTCCTTTCCTGCATGTCATTTTCCACTCTCTCACTCTCTGGTTTTGAGTCTATCCACTGTGCTCTTTCTCCAAAAAAAAAAAAAAATTTTATTTGCAACAGCTTGTACATAAAAACAAACCAATAACATAGAATTACACATGGGGGAAAAAATAAAAAAATACTGATGTTGGGCGGATTGACAAATAAAGGTAAATAAAGTAAGTAAATCATTAACCAGTAAATCAGCTTAGCACAGAGCGACTGCAGCTGTGGCTCTATGATGTTATATATTTTTTTCTTTCACTTGTTCACATATCTTTGGCTGTGTTTTATAGTGTATGATAGGACATCAAGTAAAAAGACTGCATATTAGTCATTATTAAGCACTCACCTTCCTCTATAGACAGTATGACCACCGTCTTTAGCTCCTCGGCCATTAACTAAGAGTTTGCCCTCAATGGCCTTCCGATTTCTGCTTATTGATAATAAATTTGGAAGCTGTTGATCATGGACATAATCTATGCTCTCCTTATAGTATGGCCCTTGTAAGGTAAGTAAGCAAAATTAGATTAAAACCCTAATTAATGTAAAACTTCCTATTTACTATCAATAAACAGTAGTAGAGTGCAAACTCTTAGTTATGCCCAATATTAGCTAAATACTATGGTCATATAGAATACGGTACTAATAAGCGCTAATGACTCATAAACAGCCAGTATGCTACTACTTAGCATGCTTTTAAGTAGCAGCTAGTGAATAGTGTGACCTTAATGCTAAATGTTACTGACATTGTAAATAAGGAGTTATACTCAAGAATTGTTACACCACCTAATTTGGAGGAGGGGTCATACTGAAGTACCAACCGATAAATTTACTAAATTCATATTCAAAAGTTTACTTCTTAATCCCTGCAGAGTATCTCACTAATACATTCATAGATGTGACTCACTACACTGGACAGATATGAACTCATGATTACTCTTACTTATAAAGTTACAATTTTTAGTTGTTTTTTTTAACACATTTCATTTGAACGCAACTGATTATTATATTCTATATTGTAGAGTACAGCTAAAATCCTTTTATAAATATTATTAAATGACTGTGGAAAGTCTCAAATTAGTCTCACAAAAAATAGCATCTATATTCAGTAGCCCTAAAAGCAGAGATCCACTCACTTAATCTCAAATTCTGAGCATGTTCTCCAGGCACCAAACGGCCTCCGCGCCACATCAGCCCTGAGGCAGAACCCACCCACCCTAGATTGCCTCTCCTCCACCCCTCAAAGCACCCATTCACTCTAGCTCCCATTCATTAGAGCACATCATACCACCCACGAGCCTGCCAGCCGGGTCTCTGAGAGGAGCCACACTGAGCTCCTCTTCTTTCAGGTATTAGAACAAGACTTCCCTCTGCAGAGGAGCCTAGCAATTACATTACCCTATTCCTCACCTAATCTTCATCTGGACTTTTCCTCCACATGTTGCTATTCTTTTGACAGCATGACTATCTGCGTGTGGAGGGATTAAAAGCCTCTGTGTGAACCTTTAAGGGCAGAAAGAGAATTGGAATTAACTGAGGTTCAGCATTATCAGCGTACATGCCATAGGTGGCTGCGAGTCCATCAGCCCTGAGGAGAACGACTTAATAAAAGCCTCATTAAGAGCACAGTCCGTTACTGATAAGGGTCCCCTGGAGACACGCTAATTAAAAGCGAAGGGGGGCGCCAGAGTGGGCAAATTGGACACAGTCAGTATAACTAAGTTTTCGTGGTGAAACATAAAGCTGGGCTAATCTGGCTGTTGCTGCTTCCTGTGTGAGGCTTTGTGTCTGCCGTGATTCACCTTGCAGAGCGCCTCTGCTGCGTCTGACTGCAGGCCATGTAAGACACAAAAAAGGGTGACTTTGTACAATGATCCTGCAAAATTAGACGTTCCATTGTTTGTGAGTATCAAAGGCACGTAGGTGTGAATGTGCTGAACTGTGTGTAAAATGTAGCCGCCCACTTGGTGGCAGAAGAGCTCTACTGTAGTGCAGATGATCATCCCTCAGCTGGAATAAAATTTAAAAAAAAGAATCTTCTGCATTTGGGAAGTCAGAAGAAAACAGGACGTCAGTTTTAGATGTCACAGTTTCTGTGCAGATTGACATGCCCAGTCTGCTGTTTTCAGTATGTCAACGTTGATGTATTGCAGAGGAAGACAATGAAATGCTCCTATTTGGATTTCATGACAAGATGTTTGAAAACCGAGGAGACGACGATGTACCTTGAATGACATCTTCTTTGCAAGGAGGCGTTCAGTGTAATGTGGGGTGTAGATGACTGGATCATTGTTAATCCTATAGCTCTTCATATATTCCTTCAGGTCCTTTCAGAAGAGAGCTAACGACTGCCGCTAATTTGAAATGAGTGTAATAGCAAGCTCATTTAGGACTCCAGTGCAGCAAGGGTGCAGGGAAGGGTTAAATGTGTTCCACCATTACCTGAATCCAGCGGTAATCTGTATCATGCGTTAAAAGCATTCTGATCATAGAGCAGAACCCATTAAGACCACAGTGAACAGGCAGGAGGAAATTACCAGGCTCATAGAAACAATGTCACCCATCAAAACTCCCCATGTCCTCCCCTCATCTTCATGTTTAGGCACTTCAAAGTCATTCTTTGTTGTTTTGCAAACATAAAAAGCCCTACCTCAGTGGATTTTATGTTGTGGGATACGATGATTCTGAAATTGCTCTCAGCCTTGAGAGGAGAAGAATACAAAAACCGCGCAGCCCACGTGCACGTGGCATGTGCGTCTATTTGTAGACAAACATGCGTTCCTAATAGAACGGCTCGGGCAAGCAGAAAATAAATTTCCTGTTCTGTGCACTCGAGTTGTCTCTGGTTTCATCCTTATCCATTTCAACACTGCTGTCATTGATAGTAAGGGCAAGGGCTGCTCATACACAAACCATTTCTCTTCCAGGAAGAATTGATTTAATGACAACATCCAGTAGCCGCAATCGATGGTGCAGAGGGAAATGTACATTATGAGGAAAGGAAGACAGATAATGGAGGATCACAAAGCCATTTCCATCACTCTAACTGGTCTCCTTGAACACTCCTCCCCTCTTTAATCCAGAAGTAGCCATGCAGCTGCACAAGCCAGAGAACTGAACTTGTTTCGTTTCCTCCCACCAGTATATAAACGTCACTTCCATCCCGCTTGCTCCTCGGCCCCCAGCAGAGTCACATCTGGGATCACAGCAGCTCTGGATGATGATCATTTCAGTTTACAACCTCACCGTTTTACCCCATGCAGCTTTTCAGCTATCTGCTGTACCTGTGGCTATGGATGGATACAAAGAGATGCTGTTGTTTTAGTGTTTTTCTTTGCATTGCAGCAAAGTTACAACCAAGCCAAGCTTTCTATGTGTTAGATCCAGCGACCTGTTTAAAAATCCTGTCTGCAATAGAAGTGATGCGTCTTTGTCTCTGTGCTCTCTGGGTCTAAGAACCCCATCCACAGTGAACACATCTGATGAGCTGTCTCATCAAACAGAGGAGGGCTGATTCTTGTGACAGTGTAGAGATGCTTTGTGGGTCCCACACCCACCATGACATTGTTTCAAAACTAAAAAAAAAGCTTCCGTTGCTTTCATTAAAAAGAATGTCATTCTGTGGGGTTTTCATCTTTTTTTTTTTTCACTTGCCCCAGACTTTATCATCTGTATTTTTCAAACCCTCAAATGGTGCATATTGTCTCAAACCTGTTTTTTTCCCCTTCTTTTCTCCTCCTTGTATCAGAAGCTCCAGATATTGACAACTCCGGACATGTGCACTTCATTCTTCTATTTAACATAAACAGCCTTTCAGGCCTTCACAAAGCAGATACACCAATTGTGAAAAATGTTTGTAAGCTCGAGAAGAAAAAGTCTGACAAGTACTACATTGAGATGTTATTTGACTGATAACACAGGTCGAGGATTTTTCACCTCAGGCGATGCAGCCTGAAGCTCCTCGACCCTCACAGCAGAGTTCAGGCCAACGTGTTATGTGTAGTTATGAAGAGCCAACAAAAAAACGCCTGAAGAGCTGAGGCTGAGCTCGGGCTCCTCAGCTCTAAGAAAGAGCTCACTGAATGAGCCGTCACGTTAATCTTGACATCTACTCTTAAACTGACAGGCAACCACTTGTAATACCAGGATAACACTAATGTGCTGCAGTTTGTTCAACTTCTAATCCCTGACATTTTCCTGTGTTAAGCCCCTATTATGAATGGACTTTTTTTTCAGCTTTGATTGTGCATTTCCCCTGGGTTGTTTTGGAGTTTGCCTTTACCATGTGGGACTCAAACTGCAGAGTTTGTTACGATTTTTGTGAATTCTGTTCATTCAGTGTCAGAGCAGTTTGAATCTTTTGTGCTGGATCATATTGTTAAAAATGCAACTTCTTGTCCAGTAAATGACACAATGCCAGCTGTGGGGTGAATGTCAGCTGTGCAAGTAAAACAGCCCCGTTTCCACACAGCGATCCGGTACGGATCAGTACACGTTGATTCGGTAAAGACGCGTCCTATCTGCGTTTCCAAAGCCAACCATGCCTTATTTGGTAGGCAGTGTGTAAGCCGGATGCTGATAGCCACGTGTTAGCTACGTAATAGCATCAAATGATAGCAGCTCATCGCTAACAGTTCACCCGCTTATAAATTCAACAAAGGAGAAACATGCGGTACAGTAAACAAAACCGACAATGGAAGACATCCAGTTATTCATCTCCTCTGTCATTGGCATGTGACTCTTTGTTAAAAAATGCAATCAAGCTTTGTTTCAGAGAAGACTGTTTGCTGCGAGTAAAAATACAGATTAATAAACACTCGACTGGGTATCTAAACACAGCAGGGTTGTTTGCTGCTGTCACACGGGAAGTGACCATTCTTTTGACCAATCAATGGACTGCAGTGCTTAGCTCCACCTTTTAGTGTCAGATCGATGTACTTGGTACCCCATAGGAGGGGTCCCAAAAAGTAGGATGGTACAGGTCGGGAATTTGGAGATCCTTCCCGACTTTAGTCTATAGAGACGCCACACAATTAGGGCTGTACCAAGACGAACTAAACTGAAAACTTGGTGGAAACAGGGTTTTAGTCTGGGTGGATGGATGGATGGATGGATGGATGGATGGATGGATGGATAGATAGATAGATAGATAGATAGATAGATAGATAGATAGATAGATAGATAGATAGATAGATAGATAGATAGATAGATAGATAGATCCCTCCCCTCTGTATACAATAGTCCCCAAAAAAGATTTAGCAGCCATGACTAAGAGTAATCATAATTACAAATTAAACCTGTGCAATTAATATTAGACTTATGCTTATAATATAAATGTACATAACATTCAAAAAACATGCTACTTTGTCTTTCTCTGGATGCTTTTTTTTGTCAGTCAGTGCCTGTTTTAACTTGTTCATAAAGTGATACAAAAAATACAATCGGAAGTCAAGAAAAACTGACCAAACATTTGTGTGTTTCCTTGTTTGACATCATGTCCAGCTGGACATTTGTTGTCCAAAACGCATAGAATAAAAATAGCGTTATTTGAAAAGAGCAGAGTATAGCGGTGCTGCCGGCATTCTCTGCTGACGGACCAAGGCGCTTGCTGTGGAAACACAATCATTGACAAGAATGGCAGCGTACGACACTGTGTAGCTGATGGACCTCTTCCTGCATGAACTCTGTGGAAATTGCCTTCCTGCTGTTTGGGTTTGTGGTGTTACAGGAGGAGGTGGACAGGTCATGAGTAACAGAAAATAGTAAATGGGCGGCATTTTAATAGTTATTTTCTGTTCATCCAACCACTCAAAGCACCTTTACACTACATGTCACATTCTCCCCCAAAGACTTATTCAGCTTTTGCTCATGGTTGAGCATGTTGCACCTTCTAAAATTGCAGCACTGCACCCGTCTCTAATACAAACCTAATTGATCACACCCTCTGGTTTTTGTTTCAGTTATTTATTTTTTCATATTCAATACTGTAAGTTGTACATTTGAACAAGTTGTTGATTGGCCCTGGTGTTGTGTCCCCTCTTTTTTTAATATGGTGACTACAAAATTGACTTTTTTTATTGCTGGTTCATTACATTCAAGCCAAACTAAATTTGCTTTAGTATTTTAAATTTATATAGTATGTGTGCATGTTCTGATAGCCAGAGCTGTGATTCAAAGAAACCTCAACGCAAGACTCCAAATTTACACCTCAGCTGACAGTCACAGCCGTCCTTCTCAGCTGACGAGCAAAGTGAACTCACACAGTGTGATGTTTCTGTGTGATGAGCGAGAAATGCTCCAACCTCGGGACTGCCTGCAGTTCTCCTCTTGACGGTTTGTTACTTGTTGGAAATGAATGACTTCTGGGTGGCGATCACTCACTGCGTGTAATGGCCCTTCAGGTGAGTCATCAGACTTTTCGCCCAGTGAGGCTGTAGCTCTTACAGTTGATAGCTCAGTGGGGACGATTACTTGCATCAAGAACAAAGGATAACTATATATAATCAGCACTCTACATTCAATTTCTTCCAAACATAAATTGCATTTGAATGCTTCTCCATTTTAAAAAAGCCGTAATTGAAAGTCTTTTTAATGTATAGTTACATCTGAGTGCCTGTCAGAATGCGCAGATATCCATCTTTGGTTTGTGCCTTCAGCCTTAATAACTACTGTACTAACAACACCCCCCGCTTCATTATGTGTCACACAACAACTGAACTGTGGCTGTGCTGTCAGACAATGCAGAGCAACGCTCCAAACTTTTCTCAAGTCCTCCTGGCTACTTTAAAGCTGCTCTTGGCTGCTGCTGTTGTGTTTCCCTCCCCTTTATTCCCTCAGCACTGAGGAGCCCAGGTGTTGGCAGCGAGCAGATTGCGTGGCAGCAAAGTGATATTTTGATGACATGACAGTCATCTCGCTTTCCCATTCTGCTGTGTGGCACAGCACTGTGGCCCGGCGCTCCGCTGGGACGGGTAGATCCATGGGTCTACACAGCTGGCATTGACTCCTGCCAACTCCGGAAGCTCTCTGTCACAGATGTTCGTGCAGCCACCACATTGGCAGCGTCTGGCCCTTTGTATTGACCTTATTCACAAGCACAGAAGGCTTGAGATGAAAAAAAAAGAGTGGCATCAGTGAGCCTGTAAAGGAATAAAACTAAAATTAAAGTAGATGCACTTGTAAAAATGTGAAGATAAGTGAAGAAAGAGAACAGCATCAACAAGAAATCCCCTAACACATTAGCATAATTATGTCAAGTGTTAGTCGCCCTGACAACTGGAAGTTGTCTGACCTGAAGTAAAGTTGAGTGTTATTTTTAATAGAAAGGTCTTTCATGTGTCTTTCACTGTGAGCATTGTTTCAAACCTTCTAAATCACAGGTGTCAAACTCCAGTCCTGTAGGGCCGGCTTCCTCAGACTTTTAGATGTCTCCTTGCTCTAACACACCTGCTTTAAACCAATGTGTTGTCATCAAGCTCTGCAGAAGCCTGATAACGAGTCACTCATTGGATTCAGCTGCGTCCAAGCAGGGAGACATCTAACAGTCTGAGGAAGCCAGCCCTCCAGCACTGGAGTTTGACACCCCTGTTCTAAATAAATGAAAATAATCCAAACTGTTTCAAATCTGTGGATGAACTCCACCTGATGTAAATCCCTCAGTATCAGACTTGTGGATGGCTAATAGACATAAGCTAACAGGTATAAGCTCTCTTTTTATTTTGAAATAGAAATCAACAAAACATTATTCAACTAAATGGTAAACGGAGCGCTTTTCTAGTCTTCCGACTACTCAAAGCGCTTTTTACACCGCAGATCACACCTACCCATTCACACCCATTCCCACTGATGGCTGGTTATATGGACCATCCAGTAATTAACTCCATTCACGCACATTCATACGCCCAAGACAGGGGCGCAATTTGGGGTTAAGTGTCTTGCCCAAGGACACAGCTCGTAGGGGATCGAACCCTCGACCTTCCGATTGAGGGACGACGACTCTACCAACTGAGCCACAGACGCCCTAACAGTTCTAAATTTAGCAGGAACCTTGATAAGCAACTGAAGCCTCGTGCTGAAATTAAAAACTTCAGAGCCTGAACTGGTCATACCATGTGTTCACGTGCAACAGTATACAATTGGACTACAGCACATCATTGGTGTTATGCGGTGTTACATTTTTTTTATGTCTTGTATAGCATACATTCCATGTATTGTAATCAATTAGTTTGAGGCATTGGGCCTCCAGGGGCCTCCCCCACCCTCTGAGATGGTGCTGCCATGAGCCCTGGATGTTTTGATTAATTCCAGAATAGAATCCACTACCAGGTGTCATCTTCTTCGCCCCATCCTTCCCTCTCCTCTGCTAATTCTTTGTCACTTTGCTGGTCCTGCTGCACTCTCCCTCTTCCGCTCGTGTATTCTCTCAACAGGAAACCACTTACACCACCTGCACTACAACACAAGTCACTAGAGGAGAAGCGTTCATTTATGTGAGACAAAACAAAACTGTCTCTTTCTGATTGAGCCAAATTAGTAGTAATCTAAGGGTAAGAAGTTAGACCCAGAAAACATGTTGAACGATGATATTATGTACATTTCTCTACATCATGATCACGATTGTCCCATCTTTAAATAAGAGAGCAATTTGAGCATGCTTTGCCATCTATTCTGACAGACAGACAGTTTCAGAAAAATATAGAAGGTGGATAAAAACAGAGAAGAGAGAGAGTGCAGCAGATAAGAGGTTAATAGTGTCAAAATGTTTTCTTATTCACTCAAGCTGTATAGTTAGATTGATCTATAGGCTACAGACATGTTACATTCGTGCATATTGTTTTTTGAATAAATGGCATGCAAATAAATAAAAAAAACCATGATTTATGGCAGTTGAACTAATGCTACACTAATAAAAAATACCTATATACCGATAGTCTAGAGACCTAATGTGCTGACTTTGAGTTATGCTGTAACTATTTTGAGACATTCAGTGAGGAGTGGTCCTGGTGGTTGTGTGTGTGTGTGTGTGGGGCAGAGAGACAGCCATTCGAAACACACAGATGTGACTTCAACTTCCGTCTGTGGGAGAGTCAAAGGGAAGTTTATTGACAATCCTTATCAGAATCATTTTTTTATTGCCAATTACATTTACACATAGAAGGAATCTTTCTTGGTGTTTTGGTGTGAAACAGTTAACATGGGAAGTAAAGCCAAAATAGCAAGAACGTTAATACAATAAAAGAAGCAATTACCAACATTATGTAAAATAGAATTTAAAAAATGGCAAATATTAAAGAATAATAAAAAACACAAAAGGTGGAATGCATTTAAGAAAATGAATGTAAAGCCCAGGGATTTAATGCATAAGAAACAGTTTCAGCTGCCACATTGCTGATTTGGTTACTGGTTTTCTGACTGTGTTGTTGATGAGTCTATGATTTTGGGGGAGGGGGAAGGGTTGGGACATTGCCCATGAGGCTGACAGCTGAGGGGAAGAAACTGTTCTTGTGGTGAGAGGTTTTGGTCCTGATGGACCGCTGAGTCTCAAACAGTCCATGTGCAGGGTGAGAGGGCCACGATCTTACCTGCAGGCCTCAGGATCCTGGACGTGTACAGGCTGTGGAGAGATGGTAGATTGCAGCCGATCACCGTCTCTGCAGAGCGAATGACACACTGCAGCCTGCACTTGTCCTTTGCTGTGGCTGCAGCGTACCTGACTGGGACGGAGGAGGAGAGGATGGTCTCAATGATGGCAGTGTAGAAATGCACCCATCATGTTCTTTGGCACTTCTTCAGTTGTTGCATGAAGTACATCCTCTGCTGTCCTTTCTTGATGAAGGAGGTGATGTTCAGCTCCCACTTGAGGTCCTCGGCAATGGTGGTCCCCATGAAGTGGAAAGACTTGACAGTAGACACCATAGAGTCGCCGATGGTGATGGGGCTGGGGGAGGTTATGTTTTTCCCGAAGTCCACAATCATCTCCACTGTCTTCAGAGTGTTAAGCTCCAGGTTGTTGTCACTAGATACTCAGCCCTCCCACCTGTAAGCAGACTCATCATCACCAGAGATGAGTCCAATGAGGGGGATGTCTTCTACGAACTTGAAGAGCTTCACAGACTGGTGGCTGGAGGTACAGCTGTTAGTGTACAGGGAGAAGAGCAGAGGAGAAAGAACACAGCCTCTGTGATGATTGAATTCAAACCGTGTGCTCTCAGGCTATGCCCAATAATCGGGTTGTACAGTGTGAGCACATTCATCGCGTTGTGCATCCTTAATGATTCAGACGTACAATGTGAGCTGATGACCACGATTTGTATGCCCGGCATTAGTCCTTTTTTTGTGCACAATCAATGAGAGAAAAATTAGATTAACATAAATTTATAAGATGACGCCACGATTTTTGATAGAGAATTAATGAAGGAACTCAGAATAAGAACTGTATTACTGTTTTTGGAAATTTGCTCTTTACAGTCTACTCTTACACACTAGCAGTAGAAATATAGGAACGTAAAGATCTATATGAAAAGTGCAAATTATAAAATGATTGATCCATGTACAAAAAGCTCAGAGTATTGAAAATGTAAAGCTATGTAGAAAAAGCACAGAGGGTTGGAGACAATAAGCATTTCATAAAAAAGTATGCATAATTTAACAATAAGTTATTCAAGAGTATTGCAGAGTAGTACTATTATTGCACATAGTTATATTGGACATACTGTATACTTTAATAATATAATCATAATTCTAAATGTGTATGACAGACAGTTCAGACACCCAGTGTGTTTGTAAAGATGTTTTTTATGTTGTCTTTATTGAGCAGAAACATAATTGCAAAGGTTATACAGAGGAAGATCAAGACTATGTGTCTCTGGTTGGATAATTATTACATTTTCAACTACTCACTAAAGATTTCCTAACATTAAAGTGGGGATATCTAAATGAAATGGTTCAAACAAAATCTAACAACCAAATCTAAAATCAGACAAGTAAAAGAGACAAAATCAAAATCAGCCTGTTACATTTAATAAGCATTTCATTTCAACAACTGCTGTTTGAGGCCAAAGTAGTGCAACAAAAATTCCTCATCCAACACTTTTTTCTGATGCTGACAAGCCAACACTTTTACTGAGGGGCCAGGCTGGGGCCAGTTTTGTCAGAGGGGAAGATTCAACCCAGGAAAAATAAACACAGATCTAGCTTTTGTATTATTATACCAAATAATAGGCTTCTTTTTTAGCACTAACCTTTGGAACACATCTCAAGCAGTACCTTGAAAGGCAGAGTTGGCCATTTTGGTCAAAATTAATTATTCATTTGCTCTGAATGAGTTGACCGATGTCTGCACTCGCTGCCGTTTGTATGATCCAATCATGCCTCCCTGTCTCTCTCCTCGTTCTCAACACCATGCATGCACTGGCCTACATTTAAAGCATGACCTGAGGTCCGAGGGCACACAGAGGGGGAGGGTGCGGGTGCAGACGGTGCACTGAGAGAATGCTACCTGTATTTTTAAAATCATGCTAGTTTTTGAAAAAAAAAAAAAAAAAGAAACAACCCTGCCTTTAATCCTCTCAGTTATACAACAAGTCAACAAACACAGAACACGTCTCTGCATGTAGCAGCAGGGAGTCCTTGTTCCGTAACCCCTCATGTCTAAAAAATGTGTCTCTCACAGCGTGCTGCTCACGATAATCACTTCACAATGAGATGAGACTCATTTTAAAAAAAAAATCTAATGGTGGGGAGGTTATGAGATCAATTTTAAGTAAAACAGCTCCCATGTTCTCATGGTTTACAAGTTTCTATTTGTTTAAAAAGCGTACTGTTTGCTGGAGGAGATTTAAGGGGCGCCACAGACACCGTCACTACCCCTACAGTCAACACCACGCTTTCCCCCTGCCACACTTACAGCCACCAATCTCATATGCACAGAAGCAGATGCAATTATATTCACAGAGATAGAGGTAAATGTCATCAGCACTTTGAAAAAGCCTCCACATTCTGTCACTCTCTCTCTTTTTTTTTTCTCTTCCATGATTCCCTTTTTATCAATTAAGTCTGCTCTCAAGATTGTCTCTGGCAATTTCATTACAGTCAATTAGCCTGAAGAGACAGAGGGGGAGAGAGATGCAGACTACTAACATGCAGCTGAGCCGCTGCATATCAACCACTCACAGCAGGAAGTATCGAACTGGGGACTTATACTTCTCTAATAATGTTTGAGTGGCTCAGCGGAGACCGAGTTGACACCCCTTGGGCTTTGTGCCAACATGTATTCTATAAAGAAAGCCCTTTAGCATTCAACAACACGTGTTGTTGAATGCTAAATGCAGCAATTAAAACGCTTTCCTATGATAAACATTGTAACACAAGCTTACATCAGCATTTATCAGGCAGCACAAGAGCTAATGGAAGAATATTTAAAAAAAAAATGTTTTGGGGTCAAGTCTTGATCTGTCAGCAGAGTATTATGAAGAAACTTTTTTTTCCCACCATTAATTTATTTTGAGGTAAAGAGCGATTCACAAATTTGTTTCCTACTTTTCTGGTAAACAAAAGAAAACTACACCACAGATAACATAGCCTAACACCTAACGTAGATGTTAGGGATGCTTTATTATGCTTGTGATAACACCTCCAGAGGTTATAGGAAAGAGACAACACTTTAGATGTTATATCTTGTCTGCTGTGTGTCCCTTTTGTTTTTTCTTGGAGCCCCCCATCTTAGAAAATTAAGAAAAAGTACAGACATGAACTGTTTGTGTAACACCTTTTGATGGTAATTAGGCTAAGAGTTTTTCTTTTTTTTTTATATTTTGGTCAGACAAATACAAAACAATAACGGATACATTATCACAGTTGCATGTTAGACATTGAGCACATAGAAGTTACATTGTTTCATGTTTTAGTAACTGCCCTGTATGTCATTTATTTTTCTTTACAAATCAAACAATACATAAGATAAAATAACATATCAATATGCAACTCAAGCCAGACCTCCATCACAAAATATAGTTCCACAACACTGAAAAGAAAAGCAAACATACAACACACAACACCCTAGGAGGTCTACATCGTATACACATCCTATACCTGAACCTATAAAAGATTATACAGAGGTAGGTGGCATCATCCTTTCATATCCAGTAATTGAGCTAGGAATGGAACCCAAACTTCATTAAATAAATCTTACCTCCTACTCTATAGTTGAACTGCTCATAGGAAGTGCTTGCAATTGAGCCTAGCACTTCTATCCATTCCATAAAAAGTGGGAGATAATCAGTGGCGTAAAGTTATCCCTGTTTTCATAGCTAAATGACACCATGATTTTCGACGTTTTGACATTTGAACATTACCTGGTAGTAATCCCAAAAAACATGATTGAGGGATTATTGATCAAATGTGTGCCGAACATCTTATTCAAGAGCACATTCCCAATATGGCGACCTCCATTGGTGGGCTTCATAACACCTCTTTAGAAAACAGTGGATGACTTCAATCAGACTATCTTCATGTTTGTTTGTTTTTTTTGTTTTTTTTACAATGTTTGATTTGGCCCATCTTTATTGTTACATACTGAGATTTTAAAGGAAAAAAGGCCTTGTGGCAGATCCTCTATTGTCCCCTACAACTTGGGGGCAGGCTTATTATTGTCATCCCCAGGAATCATGAAAAACTATAGAGTCGTCAGACATATGTAAAACATGTTGTTTTTTTTAAGGCTAATTGTTGGACTTTTTAATCCTTTTATTAGAGATCAGATAGTCAGAAAAAAGGATTACAGGGTGAAGGGTGAAGGATACAGCCGCCATGTATGGGAAGCATGCATTAACAAATATGCTACTGGTGCTACATAGAACCATTTTTTTACCCTCCAATAATTGATAACAACAACTTACAAAACCTAAAAACACATTTCTAAGGGAGTGATTATTAAATTATTAAATGTCTAAAAAATATATATAGATTACATACAGCACTGTTATAAAATGTTCTTCAAATAGATATAAGCAGCATTTGGATTTGGTGTAATGTAGTGTAGTAGTGTAGTGAATCTATAAATGTCACTCAGCTGACATTGTTATAAAACCCATCCATATTGTTCTTTGTAAACTGCTGTTCTGCTGTATGCTTTATTGGTGTGGGATATACCATGTAACCAGAGCTTTCTCTATCAGAATATTATAACATATGGCTAAGTGGCAGTCCGTTGACTCTCTTGCAGCACATCAACCACGCCTCGAGGGGATCCCCATGGGTTCTTTGGTAATCACCAACGTATGCCTGACTTAGCACTTTACCGCAACATTAACTGTATTCTTTTTTCTTTTTTTTTATTGTGCCATGCTGTGGTTAAACCTGCTGGTCCTAAAACAGTATCATGCTGGTCTTGTCTTTATGTAAGAGGCTCTTCTTTAGAAGTCAACAGTTACTCTATGCAGAGCTGTTTAAGGATTTATATACATGTGCAAGAAAGGAAAAAAGGTGGATGTCTGGTATCTGTAAATCATTTAATTCATTTATCTCAACATGGATAAGTAACAGTGCTCATACATAATTAGTTGGTTTCATTTGATATACTTTATATATATATATGCATCTAAATGGCATGCTTCCATATTTCTCAAGGAAGTCGTGGGTGGTGCTAAATCGCACTGCTTTTCATCCACACTGCATATAAAAGATAACATATGGCCCTGAGAAGGTGCTATAAGCCCAATTGTTGGCAAATAGCGACACTTTTTGGTTCTTTTAATGTTTGTGGATTATCACTTACAGTTCTCTTTGTGAACACAGCATCCCATGAACAAGTTTGAGGAAGTTGTAAGAGAGGAATGAGTCCCACTTCAATTGAAAAAGTCAGGACATAACCCATTTGGAGATGTTGGGGCAACTGTGATGAGACCACTGAGTAGACCAAAGCTGTCTGGTGGGATTTTATATCCTGTCTGACCTGGTAACACCTCAGAATTCATTCGTTCATCATACATTGTGGTGATCCTGAAAGTAACTCAATGCTGGATAAGCGAAAAAAAAAATATGGATGGTGTATGGATATTTGAACAATATGAAATAAAGGAATCTGATTATTTACTTAATATTTACTATTATACTACTACTACTATTTATTTATATTATTTACTTACTATATTGAAAGCAGTGTGAATAACTATTTAATGTGGAAAAGCATGTCCTTCATAAGTTTTGCAGATGTAGTGAATCATTCAGAGCCTTCAGTCTGATTTGATTAACACAGCTAACACAGAAAGCAAGACAGTCTCAGGTCTTGCTAAAGGGTCACCTGAATAGAAGATCGTCATGAAAATTTAATTGGCAGGGACTTTCAATGTGTTGGATGAAAATGATCTCACAACTTGGTGTGCAGCTCAACCTGTTAAATATATATTTCTTAATGGAATGGCACCATTTATAGGAGCTCATGCTGTGTGCTGCTTCAATCAGCATTCTTGTTGTTGGCTCCTTTGACCCCACTTAGCATTTCCGCAAAGGTGCCAGTTTGTTTCTCAGTAAAGAGACAAAAAGAGAAAAGATGTGACTAGCTTCCCTCACCCACAATCACCACCACCCACGGCAGTGCTCTTCATGAATATCCACAGTGTTCTGCGTTTCTTCTTCCTGTGCCCGGATAGATTATGCATCAAGTTTTTAATTGATCCCTCTGGGGGGGGGATTCTTGCAGTAAGGGGGAGACTTCGGTACAGTGGTGTGAACCTCGATCCTGTGATTTCTAAGCAAACACAACATTTTGAATACTTAGCTCCAGGCAGCATTAATTGGTTTAGCATAAATACTTGTGCTTCCATACTAGAGAGACCTTGAGTGGAAGATGGGATGTTTTGCTCTTATTTGAGTTGTGTAATTGCGAGAGATGGAAACAAGTTATTCAGTGTTTTTTAAGGGTGAGCTCCACAATCAACACAACTGGGTTTTTCAAGCAACCCAGAGTGTTTGAAGTGTTTGCGGTACATCAGGATGGTTATGATTATTGAGCAATAAATAAAGAACACAGTTTGTCAATCAACACAATCTATCTGTTTGCAATGATCAAGTGCCCTGCATGCTTTCTTTTTTCAAGTCTCTCCAACTCTGTGCATAATGACACACTCGTGTTTATTTGTATGAGTTCACATTTAGTTGCTGCTCTGTTGAACAGGATGATCAAACATCTTTAGTTTCTATGATTATGTTGAAAACTTCTCTGTGACACTTTAACATTTGTGCAAAAGAGCTGCTCTAAACCACTGGGAGTTGTAGGACTGTTACTCTACGGGAAACTATTAGTTCGTAAGTTTAAATGTTTTAACAACCTGATGGTTTAATTGTGCCTGATTTAGGGGGTGTTGCATATTTCCCATATCCCAGCATGAATTGGGAAATGGTCTTGATCAGATTTCCCAGGAATCCCGTCTCCTGGGATTAAACCATAAAAACTGTTTGAGCACACAATTTCTGAAAAGAGGAGCAGGCTAAAGATGGATGGGACTGACTTTGTTTTTATTTGGGGGTTTGTAGACAAGCCAGGGAAACATTAGTCTTAAAAAAAAAACAAAGTGTACTTTGCACAATATATGACCTTTTAAAATGAGATGCTAAACTTATTGTTTCCACTTAAAAATCTAAAAGAACATGCACATTTGGTTGACATATCTGGTATTTCAACACAAGCGTTCTACTTATACAGTTACAATTTTAAAGGGAGCTAAGATGATATTTGTAAGCATAGGGCAGCTGAACAAAACTGCAGCACCCAGAAAAACAAATGAAAAAAATACAAAACACAGTTTTCACGTCAATGTGGCTTCTAAAGGCAAAAGTCAGCAGTGAGTGTGATTTCCCTTTGCACTTGAGCTTTTTTGGGTAGACTGTCTTGAAGAGTAATCTTCTAGTGTATTAAACCAGGCTTTTTCAGTACTTTTCAGAACTCTTCTTTCCTATTTTTCCATCTGACACAGTATTCATTTCCTTGCTCAGTGCCACGGCTGTTCAAATAGAAAAAAAAGCTTGAGCCTACGTTAGTGCCCATGGGTGTGTTTGTCTTTGAATGAGGTGTGGGCAGGAGCACATGCTCCTATCTTGCGGACACAGAAAGCACATGCACCTTAGATCACCTGAAACCTAGTCTAAAGTGTGTGGCACAGTATGTCCCTAATACTCAGACGCTGGTTGGACAGATAAGCATATAAATGAGTTTATAACAGACTTTTACTTTGCCTGTTTGAAAAATAGGGAGGCTCAGCAGAGCTGCCGCTGCCCAGTCAAATATGTTATTTTTTTGCATTTACTGATACGTTAAAATGGGGGGTGCACTTGCTCTGTTGCTGATTACATTCAGAACCCTGAAAAACCCACTCACAGGCGCTTATGCAACAGAGTTGGATTGAAGATCATTCTTCAACATAACGTGTATGAGTGCCACCGACAAATTATAAATACAGTATTAGCACAGACCGTCAAGTGTCCATTCCTGCAGAGAAAATAAATGAATAGCATGTTAGATAACATAGTTCAGTCAGACAATTAGCATTTTTATTTTTTGAAATTTTTATTGCAGAAGAATATAGTTTGTGTTTTGTGACTAGACTCCAAACTAATCACTCCTCACAGTTTTAATTTACATGCAGAAATCTGAGGAGTCGTAGGACATGAACGCGAACCCCCCCGGTCCGAGCCTACAGGTGGATGGTGGTTCTGGTGCTGAGCAGAGGGTTCTGTGTGTTTAATGGCACATTGTAAGGACAGAAATAAATCGATCCAGCTGGAGTTTAGTCTATTTAAGAACAAGACTGACATCAGCCTTGTAATTGACATTGCTGCAGGCTCACCTGGCTCTTTAAGGAAAGAGAGCCGACACTGATTGGTTTGATTCATGTCACACAACTTTTTATAATCAAGGGACTTAATCCAACCTCTTTGTGCTCTGTGTATCATTCAGCACCCAGATTGTCTGCGCTTCACTAGCAAAATGTAGAAGTCGGATACACCCCAAACCCCTAAGCTCTCTCCATGTATTTTTACCCTTCATAAGTAGTGTGCATAAGAACGTTGCCATGCTGAATCCAGTGCTTTTCACAAGGTCTGGCACAATGAATTACTATAGCATTGCCAAATAACACATCTAATGGTGGCCTAAGATGTTTGCACACTTCAGAGTGAGATTTTTGAATATGATAAAATAGAAGAGAATTTGATGAAAGTCTCATGTGAGAGACCCTGTGTGTGTGAAAAAGGGTTTTTCTTTCTGCGTGCATGCGTGTGTGCTGCCCTCCCTGAGCAATGACTCATCATCGGAGCCTTTAAACTCTCCCTTTCCCTCCGGGCGATTAAGTGTCCTCATCCCTTGTCCCTGGACTCTTTGAGAGCAGATGATCCTCATTAATGGTGCCCAGATGGAGGGCATGTGTCTTTGCAGCCTCTCCTGTCCTCACGCTGAGAAACCCAATCTGACAAATCCTCTTATAAAGATATCCCTCTCCCGCCATTCATCCCATCCTATTCCATCCCAGACCACGTCCTCGCCAGACACCGATGCCTGACTCGTCCTTCCTTATTTGCACACGGCATTGATCAGGTGAGAGCAGCGGTGAAACGAGGACAGGTGGTGTGGATGACTTGTACTAAATGATAAATGTCCTTTTCCGAGAGTTTTCGCTGTGACCTGACACATAAAGTATTGCTATCACAGTTAATATCGTCTCGCTGGCATGCAGATGAAGGGTCAGGTTCCCCGTCCCATCAACTACAATAATTGAACTGTCTTCTCCACCACAGTTTTCATTTCTGCTCTTGAAATCCCCATTTTATATATATATATATTTTTTTTTTTCATGAAATTTTCATCAGCTCAAGTGTGGAGTTATTTCCCGTCTTCATTTACTAGGCTAACTTGAACGCTGTCAAAGACTTATCTGACAGCGAACAAGATCTACAGCCATGTTTTATCAGGTGAAATCTGTCTGTTGATGAAAGTGCAGTTCAAGAGAGATCAATGTGCTAGACCTCTAAATTTGAGCAAATGACAGCCCACATGTCTTTTTTAAATCTCTTCCTGCCGTTTAAAGCCAACTCTACTGCTCAGTTCTTGACGCCTCGCAGAGATCACAGCTGCTCTACATTGAGGACTCAGAGCATGGATGACACCACAAGGTAACTGATTCACTCGCTGCTATACTGCTGCTGCTGCTGCGGTAGATCAATTTAGCGTGATAACATCATGATGCAAAGGCACAATCTGAATTCCTCTGGGAAATATTCGGTGTCAAGGAGTTATATTTGTGTTCAGCAGAAGCAGCTCATCGTGCAGCTTGTACTACATGCTGTATTCCTGGGTAAATACATCTCTGGTGCCAGGTTTGCATAACTGCAGATTACTGTGATTTTGTGATTCATTAAAATGATGAAATGTGGATGCAAATCTGAGGACTAGTTAATGCTATGGATGATGGCTCTTTTGGTCGCAGCTTCACTTTTCACTTTTCCCTTTTAAACTTTCCAAACTGAATTATTTTGAAACCTCAACCAAGGTCAAATGTCAAAGGCTGTTGGTTCTATTATCCATATGTGTATACGTATATGTGGACACATGTGCACAATTTGTCGCCAGAGTCATCAGGCTGGTGTTTTTGCAACATGACAAATATTACAACAATATTAAACTTGGTGTCCAACACAAGGACTTTACCTGAGCTTTACACCAAGGTATTTGTGGTTTCTTGTGGCACTTTTCATAGCAGCCTTCAAGTTCAGTTATAGTGTGTGTATGTTAAACAAGCACTTTGTGTGGGCCAAAGACTAGAAAAGCACTCAGTACAGCACATTTATCATAGGTCAGAGATGGGGACATTCAAGTCATGTAAATGTGCCTTGAGACTTGACTTGGACTCGGCCAACAAACACTTAACTCAACTTAAGATTTGGAACTTGTGCACACATTTTGAATTAGCATTTCTGGCACATTCAAATTCCAAACAGAACTACTTGGTTGCTGGTTGCTGCCAATGTCTTTCCGCTCTATTTTAGTTTTGGATCAATACACTGCGTCATTAACAAGCTTTTTCTACACATGGAGTCAAGGGCATATCCTTTGGTGGGGATTTGTCCAAACCAATGATGAACTACCACAGAATAGAAACATAACATCATAACATAAACTACAATTAACTCTGATACTACTGCATGTGTTAATTTATTAAGTTTTTTTTGTTTTTTTTAACACACCAGTTTGACTCCACTCTGTTTAAGAAATGTATAGTGCCACAAGAATACAAAGCTCACAGATATAAACGTTTGCCAAAAAAAAAGACAAAGCCACAAGATTTTTCAAGATCTTTCAAGATCTTGTGGCTTTGACTCTTTTGACTCTTGCAAAAGTGCTGCTAAATGTTTTGGCACTGAACAAAAGTTCAGTTAATTTTTAGTTTCATTTAAAGTTTTATTTCACCCTCAGCAAACATTCAGTGAGAGACTGCAGAGAAAAAAAAACAAACAAACATGGAAAGAGCTTAAAAAAACAACCTTTTCCTGATGTTCATGATGTTTGAATAAACCTCAGCCCTTCACTTTACAAAAGACTTGAATGTTTCAAAGCAATGTTTGGCATTTTTCTTTCTTTTTACTGTTGAACTGTTTACTTGAAAACTCTGTGCTCTTTGATAACTATCTCTCCGGTCTTAATGGAAAAGCTGATCACTATCAAAGTCCCGTTGTGATGTCATTTTAAACGAACATTGTGGGACGGCAAATCCTTTGAAATTGGGTTTCATTTAGTGTGGGGAAGAATTAAAGGAGTGGAGATAAATCCCACGAGTGAATGAGACACATGAAGACTGAGGAAAAAAGTAAACGCACAAGAAGATCTCTTGCAGTCAGACTGTGCTTGACAGGTGCAATTTACTGGATTAACACAGCAGCAAGGCATGTGAACCTCAATAGGTGGCAGTAGGTGCATTAACATGGAGACGGGCAGACAGAAGGAGAGACGCTATAATTAAACAGAGAGAAATATGCTGTCATAAAAACATGTAATAAGTCATTTGAATGTCCGCAGGCAGCAGTTTTCTTGACATCCCCCAGCACTCTGCTTATATCCATTAATCCTCGGCCCTCAGCCTGAAAAAACATCCAGGATGCTTCAGCTGCCATCTGCTCAGACTGGCTAATAAAAGCAACAACATCAAACTGTTCAATTATACCTTTTTATGGTTATGATGGGAGAATGTAATTATGGCTGCCGACAGCCCTCCGGTGGACTCTCTCTTTATGCCTTTTTAATAACTCATGTTTTAGTCCTTATTTCGTTTTTTTCTCTTTCCTGAGGAATTGTGAGGAAATATAGGCCTTTTAACTTTGTTTGGTTTCGTGTGGAAATTATTAGTTCCAGATAAATGAAAAGAGCCATTTGGGCAATCACTTGATGTAGATGTTGTTGTGAAGTATAACAGTCCTGTCAGAAGTTTCTTCAAGCGTATATACTGAAAGAACTACATCCAGGAGAGACGTCAGAATGATAGATGCCCACAGTCCATCATTAAAAGACTTCAGAAGTTGGCTGGGTCCCAAGTCTGGGTGATGTGTTGTCTCCATGGCGCCCAGCAGGCCCGGCCAAATTACCCCGGCAACAAGTCATAGTGGAAGATGGATGCAGGCGTTGTGGCGCTCATAGTCATAGAGAGCATACCGGTTGACTGAGAGGGGGTAGGGTTCAGTGGATGGGTGGTTGTTGTGGTGGTGGTGGGGAGGGGGTGTTAGTCCAGGTCTGTGCTGCCCACAGCTTTTGTATGTCTGTCTCATTTCACAATTCATCAACCGAGCGTGACTGTCAGGCGAGCCTTCAGCTCCAGAGATCCATCAGAACCTGTCACCAGGCCATCACAACTGAGAGATGAGGCCCCGGCATTCGAATTCCATTAGCCCCATCAGCACCCGCTGTATGGCCAAGCACCCCAGTCAGCCAGCCAGCACCTTGTCCAGGACTTGAAAGAGATAATAAAACCGTATCTCTGAATCAGGAACAGCTCTCCTCTGCCTCCAACCACTGCCACTCCCTCAGTTTATAGCATTGATATATGGACATACACAGGTTGTCCAGTATAGAATAATAATAAGCACTACGAGTCTGATCTGCTGTTGCTGTAGAAACCAATACAAATAAGCTAGAGTTATCATAATGTGATCACATCTTCTCTTTTTTAAGTGAAATTCTGGCTACATCTGTGGCTTAAATGTCACACACCTTTCATTCTCTCTCATTGCAGTTATTTTAGTTTGACCTTTTAAAGTTGCTTCGTTCTCAGTCATTAATGTGCAACAGTATGTTATTAAGGTTACGCAGCATTTTTAAAAAGAAAGGAGCGCATTTTATTTTGATCCTATATCATGTACAGTATGGATGTGTTGATTGTTCTATGATCTGATGGTTATGTCTTCCTGTAGGAGATAATAGTAATTTGTGTGTTTTTTGTTGCTTTCTCACTACTCTTTTAAGAGAATTACTAGTGCTGTATAGTTAATACCACACTAACCAAAACCAAAATATAACCGAGACAAGACCAAGACATTGAGGGATCAAGATCAAGTCAGCCAAGACAAGAACAAAATCATAAATAATAAAACAATGATAATCTTGTGAGCATTGGTTTATGTCACTTACTTATACTTTGAAGAGAACATAGTATCCACCTGTGGTCTTACTGAAACGTCTGTGCTGTGCTTTGGTCAAAATATAACATGAATCAAGTAGAAGAGAAGGTTTGTGTGTGTAAACCATGCAATGATCCCCCCTGAGTTTTCCCGGTTGGACATCGCTCCTCTGTAGTGAGAATGAAAATGGCGGACCTGCACAAAAGTTTTGCTCAAGGCTGGGGGTGGAGTCCCTGGGTGGAGATACCAGGGGAGGGAAGAGTATTTTTTACCAGAATACAACATGTGATGGTGCAAGTGGAGAAAATGTGAAACAGAGCAACTTTCTCTGTTTTACAAGACTTACGCAGACCTCAAACAAATGACTGGATGGATTTATTTCACATTTAGATGGTACGTAGACACTCAAATAATTGTTAAAAAAACAAAGTCAAAGTTGAATTTTTTATATGACCCCTTTTAAAGAAAAGGTTGCTGATGTTACCATAGGATGAAAATCTAATTGTGAATGAATTTAAGTATTTTTTTGTGTTTTTGTTTTTTTTCCTCCAAGAAAGAGAAAGGTTCCTTCTGATCACAGTAATGAGAGATGTCAGAGTGGGGCTGCTACGCAGGGAGCACACCAGAGCAGTGTTGGGGTTTGTGCCTTGACCAAGGGCACCTCAGTAGTACTCGGTAAGTGGCATGGCATCGCTCCAGCTGCCGGAGCAACTTCCATATTTTGGTCTGCGCCAACACAACCGGTGAACCCTCTGGTTCCAAACCCAAGTCCATACTGACTGAGCTACTACCTCCCCAAAGAAAACAAAGTGCACAGTTACAGTTTCAAACTGTGACTATACAGCCATAGTCACAGCTTAATGTGTGCACTTGTAATGTGATATAAATGGTTCTTTTGCTTTTAGACAGTCAGTGTGACAACAGTGGTAATTTAGTAGGTTAATAATAAAATTCACAATTCATTTTAGAAACACAAGATACACTGTGTAGCATGTACTAGCTTTTAACTAGTTGTGACCTTGATGGCTGCACTCATTCCTTGCGTTCATTTAGTGCTTCGGCTGGGTATGTCCTCAAAAATGAAAGTAGACATCCTATGCAGTATGCACATCATGATGTGGGCAGTGAGCAGTGAGCAGACAAACTGATCCATTCTGTATGTATCAACATCTGAATTATGTGTCATTGTCACTTTACAGCCAGATACTGTCCTGCTGGGACAGATGAGTTTCATTCAAGAAGTTGATGTGGACAAGTGACCCTGTGACCTTTTGACTCTCAGCTTGATGCGTCCTTGGCTGCATTTGTTAAGACCAAACTCAAAAGAGTGAATGCCTTCCTTGGAACACTTAATCTGTTCAGAAAATTTTTTTTTTAAATAAAAAAATGTCTGGCATCTTGCTCATGTAGATAAAATAGACCTTCATGGAAGTGACGTTGCATTACGTTTGACTTTGACCCACTTAATACTTATCTCAACTTTCTTTTTGACATTGAGAGGACATGGATTCTAGTAAGTGTATATCCTCCCATTTAACCAACAATACCCAAAGTGATGGGATTATGCTTTGTCACGCTGCCTTCTCTTTTTTGCCAAACAAACTCAAAAACCCATGGTTTTCTTTAGGAGGAAAGAGAAGATGAACAATGGTGTCTCATCTCCAGCATTGGCATCATTGCCTTTCTCTTTAATCCTTCAGGCAGTCAATTTGCAGGCAGTGAAGTGTGAAACTCTGTAATGATAGGTTATTGACCCGTTTGCTGTTTGGCAACGAGGACAGAGGCAAGTTGAAAGGATAGTTCCTCTTCTTCCTTGTGACATTCAGATGGCTCTTTGGCACGGAGGGTAATCAAACAGAAATGTATAGTTTGATTTTCTGAAAACTGACCCGCTAATATGGGAGAGTTCACATCTGAACTTCAACATCTCTCTGCTTTTTGCTATACCCCCACAGAAGTATTTCAATTTAATTTATCCTGTTTGTCAACATGAAAAAACAAAAAGATTTTTTTTAAAGCACCCAAAGTCTGAAAAGAACCAAATAGAAATACTGAATTTTTGAGCAATATCAAAAAAAAAAGACACACACCAATAAAAAAGGTTGAATTTAAGAGACAAATTTGTTTGCAAGAATTTGCAAATACCATCAAGCACAATGATTTATAATTTACCTTTGTCCTTAGAGTTCCTTGAGAGTTGAAGACTTTTCGCTGCAGGAGTCGTAATAATAGACAGATAGGGCACCCTGACACCTGTTTACACCAAGTGCTTCCACCAAAACCATCTGATGCACATTCAGTCCTATTAACATACGCCCATCTTGAGTTCTCGCCAATGTAATCCAACTTGCTTTTACCAGGTGGAATTCAATTCAGGCTGTACTATCTGATCTTGAAGAACTTGTGTAATCTAGCCTTCTTAGAGAGCAGGTTCTTTTTGCCTCTCTCTGTTTTTCTCTCTCTTTCTCTCCTTCTGCTTCCCCATAAGGCTCAGCTGGTTATCTATCTTGACATGAGGGAGGGGAAGCCTGAGGGTAAAGCTTGACAGGGAGTCCTCTCCATGATTCCCGGCAGCGCTCTCCATTCCCTCGTTGTCACTGCGGGCGAATATAGGGCAGTCATAAAAGAATGCTGTCATGTCAGTGTCACAAACACTGTATGGAACCAAGACGTCCGAACCAAGGGCTGAATGTGAGCTGCAGAAAGGTGTTTCATATGTGCGTGTGGGAGCTGTACGTCTGTCTGTCTGTGTGTGTGTGTGTGTGTGTACTCTATGTCAGTGTTAGTTTTTATACAGTTGGTCTAGGCCTAAAGTTCCAGCAACGTTATAAAAATAACATCAATTTTATCTTAGAAAAGTAATGATTATTTTGGTGATTTGAGTTTATGTAAATCAAATTCAGAACACAGACATTTTTAAACATGTTCACACATTCAAATGGACTTGTAATGTACAGTACATAAAGTGTCTGGAGAGTTTATTGACATTTGTCTACAGGGGCGTTTGATCTCCTGCTCCTTCAGCCACATGTCCGATTTGTCCTTGGGCAAGACACTTAACCCTCATTTGCTCGTGATGTTTCATCGGTACAGTGTCGACTATGAATGGGTTTAGTTACTTCTGATTGTCACTTTACATGCAGCCTCTGCCGTGTGTAAATGGGTGTGAGTGGATGGGTGTGACCTGCAGTGTAAACCTGCTTTGAGTAGTCAGAAGACTATAAAAGTGCAAGTCTAGTCACCATTCATTGTACTCTTATGTTGTATTTGTAGCTTAATATGTTAAAAGGTAATGACCAAGGGGCAACCAGCTTCAGCACGTACATAAAACGTCATCTTGCCTGCCTGCTTGCTTTCGGTGAATGTCACTAACCATTTCCTGCTGCTTCCACAAATCCAAATGACTCAAGGTGTAAGCTTTACCAGGAGTCTGACAAGAATGGTTATGGATTAAGCTGAATGGGATATTTGGCTGTTTATGTTTACACATTCAGCTCTCATTTCATACATTTGTGAAAAAAGATATAGAGGCTTATATTTCTCGTTTCAATCACCAGCCAGTTCAGAACTGAAGAAGCCTTTTGGATAGGATCTTCAACAACTTCAACCAAGTCCAGCTGCCTTTTTTTCACAAATCTGCAACATTTTACTAGACCCAGACATGTTTTGTTTAGGCAACACAACAAATGGTCGAAGAGAAAATAAATGGTTTCAAATAGTGCACACGCTTCATAAATAATGAGGAGCTTAGCCAAAAATGTAACAATAGTACTATCAATGTAGAACTTTTTCTGGAGCCTGAGAACCTCTGGACACGCTTGAGGTTTTGTAGAGTTTCAATGTTTCAAGATCTCTGGATTGACTTGTTAAGATCAATGCCATCCCCTGAAGAGGCTGGATCACAGTCTAAAACTGTACAATTCAGGAGTGGTTTTCATCACTGCCAGAGGCCAGTGGCTGAATTAATGTAAGACAGTGTTTACACTGGTCTTCCTGATCATGAATTCTATTACCTAGTTATGATGCTAGAGTTCACAGAGAAACATACACGGGACGCAGAGGGCAAAAAAAAGAGAACAGAATGGGTTTTAATGTCTTAAAACCCAAGACGCAGTGGTCAAATAACAAGCAAATATTATCACAGTTTCACATGAATTACTTCATTATTAAACACACTCTTTAAAGCTACCTGCCCAGACCTAATTAAGCCTCACTTGTAAACTTGTTTTTCTGCGGTTGATGAGAGGTCCATTGATGTTCTCCATCAAGTGACTCGATCTCTGTGGTTGTCCTGAGCTTTGCAGTATGGAACGTAATCTTTACAGTCTCTAACTCCTGTTTTAATTCGGTAAATGAATATGACGGTCTCCGAGAAAACTCAATCGAGATGCGTTCAGTGGATGATTCGAACATGGGATTCAGAACCCCGTCTTGAGGCCTAGGCCTTTGCTTGCCAAAACTTTTAAACCAAGCGAGTGCTGTGAGGCAGGAGTTCGACTTGTCTCCAGATGATGGAAGCATTTAAAAAGAAAGAATCACACCTATGTGTTAGGTATTGCAGAGCTTTCTGGGAGTATCTGCAAGGCATGTTGGGAGAAAGAGTTGTTTGACCTGTTCCAAGCTAATTACCATGCTTGGTTTCTCCAAAGGGACACATGCTTTAATTTAGTCTGCCATTCTGGCTGGACCCAACACAAGTAAACAGCTTGCTTTAATGGTCAATAATCCTCATATGTAGATTGAGTTGAAGCTACCCTTAGCTCAAAGCTAACAAAGTGACCCACAGTGCTGGTGGACCTTAAGGATTCATGAACATGATACTGCATGCACAGTATCTGGTGATCCCAGGCAGCTGCATTATTGGGAGTCAGTGTTCAGTCCTCTGTTCCACAGTGTTCTTTGACTCGCCATTATATTCTTATTTGAAATCAAAATTCAGAGCACAACCGACAAGAGGTTGTTGATGATTTCCACTCTGGCTGGGTTCGGTGTCGACATGAGGAGATTCGGATTTACAGTTGGAGTTTGTGATGAGGAGCTGTTTAGTAAATGTTGAACAAAGACAAGTTGCCGCGGGGCTTGTCCTTCCATGTAACAGGATGCTTTTACAGTAATTAGTATGAAAAAGGGCAATGTCATTGAATATTGATGTTAATCTGGTGGTTTTGGAAGGGAGAAATTGGACATTATCTGGATTACATAGCCAAAAACTCATTCACATAAGCACAACACATAATCAAACATTGGTACTGCAATGTATCAACAAGGATAGAACAGTCTCTTTTTGAAGCGACAAAAGCCATCTTTTCTTTGTTTGAGCAAGGTTTTATTTGCATCTCCTGTGGACTGTGCCTGAGACCCAAGGGTGCTTCTAGGGTATTTTGGGGCCCTCGGCAAACATTCATTGAGGGCCCCTCTAACCAGCATCAGTTATTAATTTCACAGCAATAATGCACACGATGCATAGCAAGACATTGAGTACTGTCAGCTGGGGCTCCATTCGGGAGGTTTCCAACTGTCATTGAAACTGATTTGGGCCTGGGCCTAAGCCTAACCCAAGTACAGTATGACTACAGTATGTATTTGTTCAGACTGATCCACCCTCAGCCACAAAAACTGGATGATGCCAGTTTGAAAATGTACTTTTGCTAAGCAACCCAAACATAAACAAGAGGACACTCAGACACAAGACCAGAGACATATTTATTTAAAGTAACATTTGAATCTAATATTGCTTGTTATTTTCGATATGCTATTTTACATTACAAATTCTAGCTTCAAACCATTGTAATTGCAATTTATTGCATTGGCAAGCTCCTTTTTCCTTCAGGGCCTGACACTTGGTTTAATGAAGAGGTGATAAACCTCAGCATCTCATCCATCTGTCCTTACTTGTGTGCACTTAGTCCCTGTGACCTTTGCAGCTCCTGGAGTTGTTACTTAGTGCAAGTGACTTTGCTTCGCATGGCTGCCTTCAGCTATCCTTTCCTGCAGCAGCAGCAGAAGCCCCTGATGACTGTAACATACAAGAGGTTCTTCATCTACGAAAAGGCTGCCTGTGTTGCTATGCACCTTGAATTCATAATTATCTCACTGTCACCTTGACTTATCAACCTCCGTGCTGCAGATTGTCTTATAACCGTGTAGAGGGGGCTCTGTTTCATGTAAATGGGCTTCAGCTCTCAGTTTAGATGACAGAGGGTGACGGTAGACCGGTATCTATCATTGAAAAGGAGACATCAAATTATATAAATTACAGAGGGAGTGGTAGTGGTGTATGTGGGTGGTTGGGGTGGGTGGGGGGCTTTCCTTTGCCCTATGATGTATCAAGGACTGCAGCTTTACCACACATTGTCATGCTGATGACATTATGAAGTTTGATCTTTCCCAAAAGGCCATCTCTGGTGTTTAAAAATGAAGCCACTAGAAAAAAAAGAAATCCTTCAGTGTCCACTTGAGTCTTCCTCCAAAAAGCCAAGGAATCTGCATTAGGTATAAAAAAATTACAATAATAATAATTTATTTCCAGGCAATATATAGTTTTATATGAAGGATTTTATATAATTATTTTTCAATCCTTTTGTCTATTATGTATGACACTATTTTAAAAGCTATTTAAGATATGTTGAATGTATCATGAGAGAAGGTAACTTCTTGGTAGAAGAGGCATAAGATCTGACGTAGGCGATCAACAGGAAGAACTTTAAGCAATTTGATGAATGTTAAAGCTCTTAATGACAGCAGTATCATAGCATAGAGGCAGGCCAGGAGGGTAACAAGTAAAAACTGGCATTGATATTATCATTATTGTTATGCATATTGGCATGCCTCCATAATTTTATTGGAAGTTGCTGTCCCATTTTTCAACTGTTCTCTTTTAGGCATATAGTCCACTATGGTGGTCAGTGAAATTGAGAATTGTGGTCGCTCTCTCCTTGTCCAAATAGTCCATAATCCATTACTGTGGTTAGGCTGTGTGTCACTGGTACAGTCATTCATTTCTCAAATGGAAGGTCAGGGTTCGATCCCACAGCTACACGTCCGACATCTCCTTGGGCAAGACAAGTGTTTTTGTCTTAACAGAAAACTAATGCTATAGCCCGTTGTGTAGCTCTTCAATATTTATTTTCCATCAAATTTCCAAGTTTGCATAAATTAGGACTTTCAATAACACCTGTAAAACATCAATTTGTTGAGACTAGAATTTTTACACTTTTGGACATGACCACAGCAAACACAAGAGTGTACCAATCCCACCACAGCCATGACACTACAGAATCCTTTTTTTCTTTTTTTTTTCATTTAACTTTTGTGGTGTAATCTAGACCCTATGTATAATCTTGCTTTTAGATTTTATATCTCATACAGTTGGGGACTAATGCTCAGTGCTTCAGTATCATATCCCACTGCTCTGTATTGAGAAGTGAGCTAATGTCTCATTCCCATTGTAATTTGAAGAAGGTCATGCTGTCAGGGAGGGATAGGATTAGCAGAAACAGTTCCTCATTCAGAACTTGTTTGCTATCAAGGACATTGTTTGATCTGGGTAAAAGTTTTTGAGATCTCCACTTTAAGTATTGTAAAAATGTTGAATTATTCACTGTGCTTTTAATTTACAGTATAACAGTACTATTTAATTCAAAGCTAGACAATAATGGTTCAATAGTCTCCTATATTTGATGTGAAGTTGAATTAGTTCGAGAAACTTCCAGTAGACATGGCCTTCAGAAGGACACATGATTAGTACATTTTAATGTTTGTA
Source organism: Symphodus melops (assembly GCF_947650265.1). NCBI lineage: Eukaryota > Metazoa > Chordata > Actinopteri > Labriformes > Labridae > Symphodus > Symphodus melops. The sequence goes on along the minus strand of NC_136701.1, from coordinate 5,673,983 downwards.
ATTGCTTCTTCTTTTGATGAGTAACTTCTGTGAATAAACTGAGTCAGAGTCTTCGCTAACACAAGCTTCAGTACTTCTTGAGTTAGGTATGAGTAGAAGAAAATGGATAAATAATTCCAGCTCTGTAAAGAAGACTCCTGGAGATTACGAAAAAAAAAAAAATTATAATAGAAATTAGCAATAATAAATGTCATGTTGGGTTGCACCCATATGAAGTGTTCTGCCTGAAATCAAGCCAACTCACTGACTTTGAAGAAACCCGGCGAGAATAAAATTGGCATGATTATGACACACAACTGAGTGGTGTCACCTTGGGCTGACTTTGTTTATCGATCGATTGCGGAGAGATTATCCGTGACTTCATATTTTTAATTGAGCACCACCGTGACCTTATTCACCCTGCTGGAAATGCCAAGAGCAGAGGAAAGAAAGAAAGAAAGAAAGGAAGAAAGAAATTGGGCCAAGGTTATGGGAAAAAAAGGGAAATGTATTTAGTGAATCGAGAATGTTGAGAGAATCTGTTCAATCCTCTTTGCAACTGCAAGTCATAAAAGATGGATGTTTTGTGTGCGACACCATGGAGCTTTGACAGCCAAACCTGGTTGTCTTGTCAAACAACGATTGCAGTGTCTTTTTCTCCTCTAAAGCTGGAAATAGAAAGCTCAGTGTCAGGTATCGGTAGCAGTACCAAGAGGTACAGGCACTGCAGTTTATGCATTATTAATGTCAGGGAGAGAGAAGAAATCTTGTTATCTCTGTAACATGTGTGACCTCTCCTAGGATATTCAACCAATAATGACTAGTCATGATGTGTACATCTGGGAAATTGAAATAAATTTTGATGGTTCACCACATTCATTCCAAATTATGGATGGAATAGATCTCCCAAATGCATCTTTCCTTCATTTAATAGCTAGTCTGCTAAGCTCAGGTGGTGAGAAATGTAAAGCTGTCCACAATTAGTTCATACCTAAGTGTCATTATATGGAAGTGTAGCACACTTAATTCTGAAAGGGAAATGGATTCACAATTTACCTGTCAACAATTATTTATTTTAAAAAGTCATTAATCCTCTTTGCATCCTCTTACACATTCACAGTCAAATATGACACACATGCCAATAACTCAGAATAATGTCTTCTTAATTGCACTGCCCTTGAACTGTCCCATCAGTTCTTTTCAAGCAGATAATCACAATATCGGTGATGGTGATACACTCATTACACACACACACTTAACATTATAATGGCTCATTTGGCTCTCATAATTTCCCATTTCCACAGAGATTGAGTGGATACCCCATGCAGTGAAATTTATTTGTTACACATCCTAACTGCAGCGAGCCAGTGCACATCTTTTCTATTATACAGCGAGTGGATGCACTAGAGCGGCAGGGGGCTGAAAAGACAATACCACAAGCCATGTCTCTGATCTTTTTCCACTTATGATGACATGCAAGGTTATGAAACTTTGATAAATTAGCATCAGGGCAATGTTTTCCTGTTTGAATACTTCTCTGCTTACTGTGCTGTTGGAATCGATGGGATTTTTAGGGCCGATACAGTTCGAAGTTAAGGTGTGTGTGCGTGTGTGTATATGTGTGTATATATGTTTATGTATGTATGTTTGTATGTGAGGTGCTTAAGTGAACAGCCAGGTCAGGAGAATATCGGGAGCAGTCCTCCTGAAATTATCTAGATTTTTTCAAGAGTGCACATGTTAAAACAGATAAACTCTAGAAACATTACTTTAATGGTGGACAAGATGTAGCGTGGTAAACATGTCTTCCTTCTTTTCTTTTTATATTACCTTTTTTTTTTCCTTTTCTTGTAAACGCTGAATTTAGGGCTTGTTATTACATTCAGCTCATTGTGTAAACAATGTTGGAACACCGCCCTCTTATTCTTCATTACATCGATTCTGTTCTTAATTTTTGGACCACAGAGCCTTCAGTGGATCTCATTCAAAGAACTGTTGAAATGAACTGAATACTTTCATTGTCTAATTCTGAACTCCAGTAACCTTGAAAAAGTATATTTCTTCAGGTCCATTCCCAAATGGTATATCGAGTTCTGGTGGGTTATTTAAAGTTATTAATTCTTTGAACCATTATCAGGCTTTCTCCCAGCTTTAATAATAGGGAAAAGTCCACAGGCAAATAATCATCCACCACACAAAGAATGGGATCCATTAAGAAACTGAATGGGAACATGTGGTGAGCCGGCTGAATGAGATCCGAAATGCATTAATTGAAATGATTCAAAAGGAGCGAAGGTACATTCTAACATTTGTAAAGGGAAATGAAATTAACAAAGGTCAATCAAATGCATAAATGTAAACGACATACAAATTGAAAGCACAATTGTTCATGCACAGCTGTATTTCATTTTAGATTCCAACCCACTAACTAGAACTTTATAGTTTCTTATATTCAATGCAGGCTACAATAATGTTAGACCCACATGTGAGCAGCTGCTTTTTCCTTTATAGTGGAGCATCCAAAAACCTGAATGAGAAGAGAAGAATGGACAGAAAATCTGCCCTCTTATATGACTGACATAAAACAGGTACCGTAGATGGGGGTTACCAAACCTGGCCATGACAAAGATCCACATAAAGTTTTAGCCTCTGGACGAAACCCAGTCTTTCAAAACGTCCTAAATTCCTTTTACACTTAATTACGAGAAAACCAAACGTACCATTTTCACATAGTACCATGTCTTTATTCCTAATATTATTCCTATTAACAACTTCACAGACATGAGAGCTCGAGGAAATATGCTCAAATGTGATTTCAAAATAAAAATAAATATGGGGGACGACCAACGTTGTCAGCCTGCTTTCCTGTGTGTTCTGTTTTGCAGTGAAAAATGGAAAACTAGAAAAACAATACAGATTAGATTTTTGGCTGAGAAGCCAGAGTATGTGCTTTTTTATACAATTTGCAGCCCAAGATGATGGTAAATTGTCAGAAAACATAACATTTTGTTAAGTCTGCTCGCTCTGACAGAATACTAAAATAAACAATGGTCAACGACTGTTTTAAGGACCAGTTGAGTTTGGTGTCTAAAAGCCAATGTGCAAACTCGGTAAAACTTGCTTTGCTATTAGCAACTTTTGCACAGTGAGACAGAAGTTTTCTCCATCTGCTGAGGTTTGGAGCTACTTCACCCTGTGAGCCGACTTCAGACATGGCAGTGCGAGGGTGGCTGTTCACCAGGCTTTGTTGGCCTGCACCCTCTGTATCTGTGAACATATCTGAGAGCAGATAGTTGGAAGAACAGTCATGGCCTGGTGTCCTGCGCTCTCTCTCTCGTAGGAGTGTATGTGTGCCACTCAAGCCACAGTACAGCCAGGCACAGCTCACTTCAAAGAGAAACCATTGTGCTTATTTGCAAAATTCTGTGGAAACAAGCAATTATGTAGCCTGTGTATTTACAGTGCATGTTTGGCCCTGCAGCTCAATAAGTAAAGAGAATAATTATTCTCCAAATATTCAGTGGAGACTTCTCTCCAATTGCATTAACGCCCTGTGCATCTTTCAATAGATTTAACTCCTACTAGCACATCGTGCTGTTAGTGGTGCAGCAATTGTTGCAATTAAAGAAGTGAAAGTCTTAGAGATGTTTTTAATTAGGGAGATAATTTGTTTCAGTATCTGCATTGGGAGATAGCAGATGAGTATAGACCACACAGTTAATGTTTCCAATACCAGGAGGAGGAAAAATAATGGATGTTGCCTTGTTAAATGGAAGCAACTTCAGTCAACTTCTCTCCTCTAAATCCAGTTCAGTGATTCTCATGGAGGATGCGGGAAACCTGTGACCTGCAGTGTAGCCTGGTTTTAAACTTTTATTAATCCCCCCTCCCCCTCCCTCAACATGTCTGCTTCTCTTCTGACTCTTTATAGTTGCCCTGGAAACACAAACAGATGAAGAAGTAGGAAATGATAATATGCCACCAACTCCTGGTGAAAGAGTTTCTTTTAATGAATTTGTTCCTCCTGTAGATTTCAGCTTGTTTTTTTTTTTGTTTTTTTTGTCTTTCCATGCAAAAACAGACCATTTCCTCCCACTGCACATGTCTTTGAGGTTATGTTAAATTTCACAAAAGCTACAAAAATTCAACTGGTCGTTCTGCTTGCTTTGCATGCCAGGATAAGATATTGCTTTACTTTTTGAGGGGCCATTGCAGGTTTGTGATCATCCAGCACAAAAAAAAAAAGAGATTTCATATCCAAATAGAGATGCCAGACAATTAATTAAATCTATTGTGTATTCACCATATTCACATATGGGACATATACGTACCTATACATATCGTACATATCTTCAAAAATGGAAAAAAAAGGGGCAATGGGTCTATAACGTCTAAGATTCTTAAACAAAAATGAGACGTAATATATTTTCTTGTTTTTTATGTACTAAAAATTGCAAAGCGAACTTGCGCATAATGTCTTTGCACAAACGTTGCCAGTGTATTTGTGCAATTGTGACTGTGCATAGTTGTTCTGCTGGAAGCGATTGGGGTTGAATTATGAATCGATAATTTCTTCAACATGTCGGTACTTATTGATACAATTGATCATTAAAATACATATACATACTCATTTTTAAATTACTGGGTACAGAAACGTTTTAAAGGATTGAAAACGTTGACAACCTTACGAAAGGCTGGGACAGAGATGAGGTCAAAGTATCTAATGAGTACTCCATACTTGTCACATTTGCCTTTGAGAAAAGATGTCAGAGAATGACAGCAGGCACAGCTCCTTCTCGGAGCACAGGTGTCCTTCGATGGGAAACCACAGCGATGCCTCGGGGGCAGCAACGACTTTCTCCTATCTGACACACTCAGACCTAATTCTTCTTCTGCTTAACGAGCCACTTGATCATCCTGCCAACATGCGCTGCCAGATCAATTTCAGCAGGAGGAGAAGGGGGAAAAAAGAAGGGTAACGTTTCTCCCTGCTGGAGATATTAGAGGCTGCTTATCAACAATGGGCAATAGAGCAAGACAGGCAGTGCTGACCCCAGTGGCCCTCGAGTAATATGGTGGAGTCCAGTATGAAATGAGAGCTCATTTCTGATGGGGTTGGAGAGGGTGTTGTTTTGTAACTGAGGAGATTGTCACAAGCTATTTGGCTTTCATTTATGAAACCACACACAATGTGCAGCAGTTGCATTTAGTTATCCACACCAAGATTTGAAAATCAAAGAAATTGATAACAATCAGAATTAGCAGGGATCACTGTGATTTTTATGCAATAGATACTGGTTGCAAAAAATAGCAAAATAAGCAACATTATGCAATACTTTGGTTTGGTGCACTTTTGTCCCCACTATATGACTGTATGCAACCTTATTTGTATGCAACCTGAGAAATAACTTGGATTCAATGACTTTATGGACCCAATAAAGCTACTAAAGACAACAAGGACATAGATAATGATGCTGATGATGATAATTATTTATTATTATTAGTATTATTATTATTATTATTATTATTACCATGTGTAGGAATGTGCTCCTTACTCAGCGACTCTCTTGTCACCGTCCTTTTCTGTCTCGTAACCTCAGCTATTGTATCAAACAGCACCTAGACAATCTAACTGGCTTCTTATTAGCTTAAGGTTGCTGTGTTAAAAAGTGCAATAAAGCCATGCACTTCCACCAAAGTTACTTTGTGTAGGAAATGGGCATTCTTTCGACATGGGAGACATTCTCCCTGTTGAAAGTTATTTTGACTTAAAACTATTATTTTAAGGTGGAAAAGTGTGTTGCCTTTAGCTATAATTTCTGTATTTTTATACATTTCTTCTTTCTGATAAACATGTTCATTCACAACAGGTCTTTTAGTCACAACAAAGTTTGTGGCAAAATGTTGTGGCAGCATTTATGCCTTTAGCATTAAGGCCTTGAATCCACTCATTTTCAGCCTGAAGCCATTCTGCTGTGTAATGTAAATGGCCAGCCTTGACACAGGCTTTGCAGAAAGCATAGCGACGTAGATCAGCATTTACCTTCTTTTCTACAAAAAAAACAAGGTTAGCATCTCATTGGGAAGCGCTGTGATTTATCAGAATATAGTGGGAGGTCAGCAGGGACTCAGGCGCTTTGTTTGAACTTTAAACACAGAGAAATGCATTAAGGTTTACCTGCTTCGGCTGGTTTGCAAGGATATACAGATGGTCTCCCGAGATAACACTTTTGGCACTGCCTCTGAAAAGGCATTTTTAATGAAGATTGATTTGCTCTGTTGATATATCCAACATTCTCCTTCATGTACCGGTCTGGGACTGTGCATGTGTGCAAGTCCCAAGTATTTGTCATTTAAGTTGGGGGCCCACCTGTGTTTGTCTTGTCAATTCTTGTTTGCTCTCTTAATTAACATGACGAGGTAGGTAAGAATGAAGAGCTGCACAGGGATTAGTCTGGATCCATTTTGCATTACAGAACAGAAAGGAGATAAGTGAGACTGCAAATACTGAAAAAATATGGCACAGTTATTTACAAGAGCCTACTTCAGTTCAAAACGTACGTTTTTCTGTCAGTCTTGTAGTATAGATTCTCACATTGTCTTGCTGTAGTACTCATTAACAAGTTGTCATTGCAAATAATGGTTCTCCCTTAATGTGTTTTCTGAGGATTCAACCCTAGAACGCTTTAGCCTGGTGTTTTTCACCTGCGCAAACGTATTGATATGATTTTCATTATGCTGCGTGTTGACCAGGTTGGGAGACCTGTGTTCAGTGTCCGGCATCACTGCCATCCTGATCTCTCTCTCCCCCTCTCTGTCAAACACACACACACACGAACCCACACACCTACACACACACGTGCCACGCTTGTTTGTTATCCTTTGTTGTCTGTAGTTTAGTGTATAATAGTTGTTTGTTTGATTGAGTTTCATTGATTAACTTGATGTTTCCTTGTTGAATGAATTCTGTTATAATTTAAAGAGCAGTTGTTTGTTGTTTCTGTGTTTACATTTTGACATAGGCTGGGTGAAAGGGCTTTGTCTTTGGATTTCACCCCTCCAATTGAATATAGATTAATCATATTGGTATTTAATTAATTATTTGAGACTGATATTGTAATATTTGGTTGTTCTCTGATCTCAGAGTGGTGCCCCGGAGTTTAATAAACAGCTTATGAAAAAATATAGATTCATAATAATAATTAAATAAAGTTAATTATGAATGTTAATTTGACAACCAAAGTTTTACTTTATAAACCCAACCTAATTGTTGATCAAGCATTCGCTCCTGAAAACCCCAACATGCTTTTGTCTAAGTGTCATGGGTCCCTGGGTAGCTTCAGAATTGTCTTTGACGTCTTGGAAGGCATGAGTGTTTCCCTTATCCAAAACATACTTTTCCTACAGGCATGTTTGGGTGATTTTCACCCAAAATAGCTTCTCTCTCCTGCAGCTGTTCATGCGTCAATGAGAATGTGCCTTCAAGTCTCCCAAAAAGTCCCAGGAATGGGTGAACCAAAGACCAAGTTTCCAGTTTCATTATTTTTATTTTCAGTTTTCTTTTATTTTTTATTTTTCAGTAATTTTGGAGGATTTTCAAAGGGTCCCCCCCATGATACTTATTTTAACTTTGTTAGACATTGCACACTTTTGAACACCACTCAAATTTTATCATGTATTGTCATATTTTGTTATATATTTTGATGACAAGCACTTTTTTATTGGGTATATTATATTGGGTAAAAGTCACCCAGCTTTAGTGATAGTGTTAATAAAATAAATGATGACGATGAGATGAGCTGTCTTATCGGGACTACATATTCAAAGATTGCCCACAAGAAATGGAAACTAAAAGACACTGCTTACTTGTTTTGACACAAAACAAGCTGTTTCGTGAACAACATCACTTATCCTTTTGTCATTTCTTCTAAAAGTGTATATTAGCCAATGTCCAGTTCCAGTTTTCCATATCTTCAGTGTGTATGACATATATAGCCCAAGGTAGGATTGCACTTTCATACCAAGGTCTTTTATAAGTGATTGAAGGTACATATGACTCAACCTCATTAGCTTGGCCTTATTTCCAAGACTGATGCCCCTTCAACATCTGAAAAAGACCATTTCTTTGAGGGCTGCTTCAATCTGCACTTAATAATTGAGCATTTGAATGGTTACAAAGTTCCTTTCTCTCGTCCTTCTCAAGTGTCAGACCCATTCAAATCAATGTTATAACACTTAAAACTCCTTCTTTTTTTCTATTCTGATCTGACTGAATAAAGAAACTGGCTGATAATAGCTTTTGTCAAACACCATTTGCGCCACAGAATGACCACAAGAAAATGAAGTAACTTGTCAATCATGATGGGAGAAAAACAAGAAAAAGAAAGACATATACCTTTTTTATCTAATCATACTGAGCTGAAGTAGTATATGCATTTGAGTGACAAAAAGTAGAAGCATGAATAGAAAATGGAATGTACAGCAAACATATCCCACGATGATGAATTCAAGGTTATGGGATGGGAAAAACAATTCAAGGAAATTGTAAGGACACATCATTTATAACATTCCTCTCAACAAGAAAAGCCTTTTTTTTTAAACTGATTCTGCAAAACATGACATTGAAATGATAATTTTTACATTGCAATTTACAGTACATGTCCCTTTATGGGGGCTGTGGCTCAGTTGGTATAGTCTTAATTAAAGGTCTTTGTGTGTTTGATGCTGAAATTGTTTTCAGATGGTGCACTGATGGCCTAGTAGTTCGGTTGTGGCCCGTTTACAGAGGCTATATGGTCCTCCAAATAGGCAGCCCCGGGTTCAAGTCTGACCTGCATTCCTTTCCTACATGACATAGGCAACAGTAAACAACGGTGCTCCAAAGCCCCCTGCAGGCTACGTCACGCAGGCTTCCTCCATTAATACGTATAGTCTACGGCAGAGGTGCTCAAATACAAATCTTAAAGGGCCACAAAGATATTTTTTAGGTTGACACAGCTTCATAGGCCAGCACAGCACATGCTAGTGTTTATGTTGACATTGATCTCTCTCTTTTTCTCTCTCTCTCTACAGCAGGATGGCACAGATGGCCTGATTTACAAATTACTGACCTGGGATTTAATTTATGTATCAAATGCAAATTTGTGCACACTGAAAAAATATTTCTGTTGTAAATTCACAATTTTGCAGTCTTCCTTATCTTCCACTAAATGTCCTTTATTTATTTTGGTCTCATGGTAAATAAAAGTGGTATCTATTGAAATTCAATACAGCTTTACAGCGTCTCACGCAAATCAAACTGAATGGGGTACCAGCACATCCTATAGGAGTAAACATGTACCTCACATGTGCTTTATTGTATCATTCCAAGCATGTTTCTTCATTTATTCATCAGAATAATGAAGGACACAGCCACAACCCACAGAGATGTATTTTTCTCTTTTTACTTTGATTTTGTTGTCAATGCAAATAAACTATGAATCTCCTTAAATTACAAAACATGTTGTTTTTGCTTCTGATTACATTAATGACATGAATATTACTGTCTTGACAGAAATACGTACACACACTCTGATGGTTGTTTAATCTCGACTCCTCCGAGAAAGCAGTCCTTGTATGTTTAATGTGTTGGTAGGATGGAGGCTAATTAGGATATTTCTGTTTGTTTACTGTCTTATCACAACTCAATTCACACGTTTAATGTGATACACAGAATGGCTCTTATGAGTGTATAATAAAGTGAAGGGAAGTTGTTAGCAGCACTGTTGTTGATGCGGCAGACCTGCAATTATGCCCGTTTCACTTTGCTCTCGGAGGTCTATTGTGTCTGTATTGTTTCTGTATTGTTTCATCTTCCAATAATTATACACTGTGATGTCTAAACTTTGTTAGAATGTGATCTATTTTTTTTCTTTTTGGGAACTCAGAGCTCTCTTTTGAAATGCTTTCATAAAGAGATACATCCAATTATAATTTTTGACACATTTGTCACAAGTGTTTATTTGGTAAAGTGGACACTAATGGAATTCCTTAAAAACGTTTGAATTATAGTTTTCATGGTAAACAAAAAAATGAACTTCTTCTCAACCTCAAACAAGCTTTATTGTAGGCTGCTGTATGCTGCTTAGTTGTTTTTTGGCACATTTTTGTGCCTTTAATGTTGAGACAGGACAGTGGATAGAGTCAGACATCAGGGTCCGAGACATCGGGGAAAGACATGCAGGAAAGGAGCCAAAAGTTGGCTTTGAACCCGGGTTTCCGCTTCAAGGACTGCAGCCTTTGTACATGGAGTTTGCAAACTAAGTACTCGGCCACAGGCGCCCATTTTCTTGGCACATCGAACCTAAAGACGAGCTATTTTTGAGCTCTAAATGAAGCTAAATCATCAAAACGTTTTGCACCTGTACGACACATAGAAAATCAACGTGAGCTCCTCTTTTACGACATGCACCTTTTCAGAAAAGCTGAAAATATTTGACCTCAGAGGCCAAATCCTCTTTGAGTTAGAGAGAACTGCTCTCTTTAAAAAAAACACATAGAAGACGAAAGTTAAAAAGGAAAAAAAAAATGTGATGTAGAAAAGACATCCTTCCACATTTAATGACAGAGAAAGAATGTCGACTTTGCTGCCCTTCTATTCAGGCAGTGATCTGAAGACTATTAGGAGACAGCAGAGGAGAGGAGCAGCAGCTATAGCATGAACTGTAACAACCTGAGCAAACTCTTCTCTGAGAAACTACACTCGCCATTACTGGATCTTTCTCAGTACTTTGATTTCCTCTGGTTTAAAGGCCAGCCAGGTCAGTGAAACATATCCAAGCTGATTGAAAAGCACTCAAAATCTAACAGTATTGCGGCTGTTGGATTTGGAACTCTGATTCCCCTTAAAAGCTAAAAAGAAAAAAAATACTTTAGATTTTTAGCATGTTCATGCTAAAGAGCTTATTTGAGTCAGGCTGTGTCGCTTCACAACAATGACCAAAAAGCAAACAATTTCTTTGTCATTCAGATTCTGAAAAGAAGCTTCCATCACAATTACAGTTTTGTTTTCTTGATCAGCAACCTCCTGTGTTTGTCTATAGTGCATTGTGCAAAATTCAATAGGTTGTGGAGTATCCACTTGAGGCTTCCTGCAGAAGCACAGGAAGTTACGTTCACACCTCATTCATAAAATGTTTACAGCCTAGTTCAAAACATGAAAAAGGTCTGATCAGTGCATGCCTTGATCACGCTTCATTCCCCACACATGGATGTATAGGGAAGGAATTAAGTGATAACTCATCCGTTTTGACTTCATGAAGGATAAGTGTTGTTCACAATAAGTTGACCTAATTGACAAATGGGCACAATGTCACGGTTTGTCAGGAGGCCGAAGACCAGCCTCAGCTCCAGCTCCCAGCCTGTGGAGCTTGACTGAAAGTTAGGGTGAGACAGCAGTTTTAGCATGATGAATGCATTCAAAGGGCTTCCAAAGCCCCGGCAGTATCAGATGAACAACTTCACTTAGACTTTGTCCATTAATATTTACATTCTATGGCAGTATGCGGAAATTGTCCTTGCTGACTGATTCTCTTCATCTGAATGCAGATTTTGTCCTTGTTTCTTGGCTTTACTCTTGTGTTTGATGTTTCATGGTCTGAAGTCATTGGGTTTTTTTTCTTGGTTGTCTTCACTAAACCTATGTCCAGTACATATAAATACAGTACACATCTTGCACCTTCCTTCTATCGAAGACCACCTACTGCTACCTGAAGAGGATAGGTATGGTCTTTGAGATTATACCTTTAAGTAAAACAAATATATACTTGTTCTATAAAAAGTCCATGGTGAACATGTATAGAGCTTGGTGTAAGCAAGAATCAAAAACCAGTGACCACACTCTAAAAAAAAAAAAAAGGGAACCTATTTTTTTTTTTGTAGCTGGTTGGTGGGTAGATGGTTTGTTCTCTTCTGTTGTGGATTGAGACCTATCATTTTAAACACCAGAATGGTTGGTAGACCAACAACCAACAGGGGTTGCAGTGATGGAAACAGGCGAACATACTGGTTCCGATATTACGTGTTCTACCTGACCTAAGAAGCCTTGACATTTTTTAATAAGGTCAAAAATTAGAAACATGTTGAACTAGACTAGCTAACTACAAAACTGACACACACTTAGAAACATAGATTGTGCAGAGTCGCTGCTGACTGCAGGAATAATGAGCTGTTTGTGTTCCATGATTTATATAAATCACTGATCTTCCATGTGTGACCTTTTTATTTAGGGAGCAGAACATTTCAGAAAACATGCAGTCCTTTGTTGGAAATCTCCTGAATCAAGGGCATTTGTAATATTATTGTAATGAGTACATGCCTATAAATTATGCATCCTGTAAATTATAATGAATCCCAAAGTCCTTGTCAATGACAACCACCTGTCACTGTTCTGTTGATTACTGCTGATGTCGCCTCACCGACTTAATTTTTTCATGGGGAAAAAAGAAACTCGACCTCGGACATATTTAAGCATTCAGTTTGCAGAAAAACACCAAGGCAAAGCAATGTTTAATCAATGTCATGAACAGTTCACTTCATGAATGATTTAGAGATAGTGTCGGCTACATGTCATCCATCTTATCAAATTAATGTAATATATTCCTTTTTTATCAAAGGATTAGGGTAGGAAACATTTTAAATGCCACTTCTTTCATTCTTTTTTTATGATGGCACAGGTGGAGATTTCTTTCTTTAAGTCAGCAAGCACTTGCTCTGATGATCATACAGAATACATTTCTGTTCCTCAAAGGCATATTATCCCATACCCACAAATCTACTTCACACAACATCTTGACTTCTGTGCCGTAAAACGCAGCCGGATTTATTTGTGTTAAGCTCAAAGCTGAGGCTTGGTTCGGGATGATGCAGACGAGTTTGAGGGGTGCAGGAGCTCAGCTTCTTCCCCAAACCATGATCAATTTGAACAGACTCAGCTTTTATAAATTCCACTCTGGTAAGATATCTTCAATCACAGTGTTTGGGGCGAAAAATACTGTACTTCAGTTTTTTCAGACATCAATGTCTTAAAAGAAACAAGGCAACTGTTAAATTGAAAGGATCTATTTTATGTTTTTTTTGTAACACTAGTTCTTATTTAGTTTCACTTGTCTTTCCATCTTGCTCCACTTAATAGCATTGACTTCAGTTCTGAACAATAAACATGTTATTTAACAGGTTAAATAAAAAGAAAATGGTCTCTTCTCACAATGAAGCAATGTCCACGATAAACAACTCTGCAAACACTAAAACCACAACATGTAGTCTAACATTATATAATATAAGCCAAACTTTCACGTCCAGAGAAACATCTTGTTGAAGAAACAGAAAGCTAAAAATAAAACCTGAATTGCTTGTGCAGTAATACAAAAAAATAAATTTCCCAACTGAGGCAGCAAAGTTGACTTGTGAAGTGTTTTAAAATTAGATGTATTAATTCATTTACAGTCCAAGACATTCATGAAGTACACTTAGAAATAGGAATATTTTTCTGGAATGGTCCTAATGAGAGATTTATAACTAGAAATTACACAAATAATAATAATAATAATAATAATAATAATAATAATAATAATAAAAAACTTCAATGAGGCAGAAGACATAAAGCGACAATAATCTCTTTAAACTGAGGACAATTGGACCCCAAATATATCATTACAGGAGGGTGCTGTGAAGTATATAACGTCTATTAATAACCTGTGTATGTATGTATGTATGTATGTATGTGTGTATATATATATATATATATATATATATATATATATATATATTGACTTACAGAAACAAATGCAGCCATAGCCCAAGGTGAAGAATTGAGTGTAACATGAGCTGAGAGATGGTTAAATATTTAATAAAGTCCCTCCATAGTTTGTCTGAGTATTCCCAGTGTGCAGTGAAGAACATTTAACATTAGAGCTAAGCGTTCAGCTCTATGTGACCTCCACATGTTATTGCTCTGGGACCTGGAGACGCCAGCAGTCTCAGATGCTCTTATTCAGATTGTATCTGTTTGGCCAACAGAGAAATCGATATTGTTGTGATGCAGCGTCAGTTATTATATTCAGTGTGAGATTATTCTACCGAAAGCTGCTAATAGATCAAAAGCCAAGGACGCCTCTGGTCAGCTGTTTAACAAACTGATGAAAAGATACCTGAATTCAGACTGTATTTAGATACCACTGAACATACACACTTCCTGGAGGATGGGAGAGGAGTTAGTGGGGGTTGATGGGTGAGGGTTGGGGAGGGGCAGGTAAATCAGAAATAGGGGGAGTGTGTGGATTTCCTAAACCAAACATGTTGTTCCAAGCCGTGTGTAATTCACCCAGCAGATGATGGGTTTTACAGCCGTTTCGCCTGTATTCTATCCAGTGGGGATCTGTAAATCTGTCAGGGAGCGAGTCAATTCCATTCCCCCTGCTGTAATCTCATTTGCCTCTGGTGCCAATGGTGCATCAAATGTCGTCACTGGCTCCCGCCGTGGGTGCAGCGCCCGCTCGCCTGCCTCGCCGCCAAGCTGAGCCAGGGAGTAAATCCCACCTGTCCCACATGAGGTGCTCCATCAACCACAAAACATTCATTATCCTGAAATGTTTTAAGGAGCTAATGGAATCCTTATCTTTATTTTTCACCGGACAAATTTAATTACATGCTGGAGAAAAGGTCCCCCCAGTTTATCAGCACTACATGCATATCTGTCCTATTTTTATTCACAATGTCAGATTGTTTGTGAGGAAGTTCCTGGACTGATGTTTGTGTTTTACAGTAGTGACAGCCGATCACTGCATGAAATCTTCACTGCTGCATGAGGGTCTGTCCTTAGGTTTATAAATAACCAGTTTAAAATGAAGGCAGTTTTCCCCTCATCTGCTTTCACACCCTTAGTTAACATTATTTTGTGTTTCAGTGAATATCTAGGGTAAGTCGCTAAACAACAGATTAATTGCTTTTCATCACAAATGCTAAGAGTCCTAACCAATTCTGCCTACAAAAGAGTTTGCTTACCACCAAAGCAGCTCAAGTTTAACCCACAACATCAATGCAAAGCACCCAGCAAACCATAGCAAAGCTCTTCACCAAACTAAACTTGAGGAGAACACCCCCTGTATGAGCGAGGGTGACGACGGTGACAGGCAGCACTTGAGACTCGTCTCAAATAGAGCAGAATGTAAATGGCTAGGACTGCATCTGTTTAGGTCTGTCAAATACAATATGTCAATGATTCTCAAAGTGTGGTATACCAGGACACCCATGGGTCCATGACCCATAAACCAGGGGTCCACAGAATAATTTATAAAAAATGTTAAAGAGTGCTGAAAAATTGAAAAAGCATATCTACACACTGGGACCTCTTACACCAACAAAATCAGCAATATTGTCCGATACTCCAACCCACTTTAGTTTTCTACCAATATATCAATTCTGATATGATTCATGACATTAAAAATAAAACAAATAAAAAAAATAAAAATAAAAAAAAGCTTGACACCAACATTTACTTAAAGTTTATAAAATGAATTACTTATCTTATAAATGTAGCCTAAATCATTACAAAGTACTCCATAATACAGTAATACATTTTATTAATGTATTAATAATATTAACGTTAGAATAATGAGGAGGTCCTTGGAAAGATTTCTCAGCAGAACGGGGTCCATGGTCTAAAAAAGAGAACACCTGCAATATGACTTTATCAAGCCTCGTTTTTGTTACATATCTGTCACAATAATGTAATGAATTTAAATGAAAACACTTCATGTGGAGGGTTTTTTCTGCAATGATTTAGGTGAGATTTAAAAACAGTTTAATGATATTAATTAGTTACAGATCATGATAAATTTAATTATTTAATTATTTTATTTTTTTATCTGTAATCTGCATAATTACAATGGTCACCAGTCATTGATTCATGAGTTAAACAGAAAAAGAATGAGCTGATGCAGCATGTGTCACTACAATGTGTACAGGGGAAATGTCAGTGATGAGACTTGCTGCTTTACTTTGTGCTTCTTTCAGCATGATGTGCATAACAAGCTTGAGAACAATTACTTCATTGTAAATGTTGAGGATTTGGTGTGTATGTGTGGGTGGGTGCATGTCATAAGCCAAGGACATGGAGTAAGAAGCCATGTGAGAGAGGCGAGTCAAACAGAATACCTTCTGTCGTCACATTCTGTTGAGGGAATAATACTGCTGCAATATTTTTCTCCAGGAGAATACCTTTGATGACAGCTCTTTTAAAGTAGAGAAGGCAAATGTTTGCGCCGGAGCTCATTAAAGCCGAGCACCTCAATGCGCCACATTCAAGGGTCTCTGTGATTAGGGGACGAGATAAAAAAGAGGCGTTATTGTGGCCTTTCTGCAGAACATTTCCTACCACATAATTTAGGCTGCCATGTCGCCTCCAAATCCACTGAAAGTTTGTGCAAGGTAATAATTAAAGATAATTTTGTCAAATTGTGCAGATGTAAGATAAAGCCTAAGAGTGTCAGAGGTTGTTATCTGGGTGAGTTATTTAAAAAAAGAAAAAAACAGGATTGCTCTTGTAGAATTATTTTTTATCTCTGTCCAGAATCAAATTACTAACTGTGTCTTTCTATCTGTGCTACCCATTTACTAACACTTGGCTAACATATTACATGCACCAATAGGAGAAACTGTTACTAAATGTGTCATTAAAGGCAGAGTTGGTCCGTTTAGGAAAACCGAGCATGATTTTGAATGTAGCCTTCCCTCAGTGCCCCTCACTTCAAAGCACGAGCAATGTGGCTCCAGAAGCAGACCTCGGATCAACGCTTACATCGTGTAGAAACTATTTCATCTCATTCAGAGCTACATAAATACTAAACTTTATCATAATGTTACAAAAACACAACTTTTTAAAAATTAGTCCACCAAACTAACAGTCTACAGTTAGAGTTAGAGCTATGTACATAGCTACAGTTACCCGTTTAGCCATTATAAAATGAGCCTAAATTTAAGTAAACATTCCCAAATACAGTATAGTAAAGTGGAACAAGGTGAACAGCTGGTGTGAATCAGTTCAGCACCTGCCTCTTTTTGAGTCTTGGTCTCAAGACGACGCTCAGAAACCACTTTTTAAAGGTCTCTTCTCGGAATATAAAGCATTTTCATTTGGTCTTGTCTCGTTCTCGGACTGAAAAAAAGTGATTCATTCCTGTCAAAAATGAACACAAACTGTAAAAGTTTTCATTAATAACGCCTTATCAATATGTCTCCACACATTAGTCTTTTGGTCTTTGTAAAAATCTCCATGTAAGGTTTTAAAAAATATTGCATTTAATATTTGCAAATCTCATTTTGACAAATTTGGAGCAGACAGAGCTCTGTAGCTCTGTGTCATAAAATACATACTCTCAGGAGGGGTGTGATACCCCTCCTGAGAGTATGTATTTTATGACACACATTACATATTACTGATGGGGTCATATGGAAACAATACTGAATTTAAAAGATTGAGTATATAAAACCATCCACTGCATCATCATTTTACTTGAAAAAATCTAAACATTTCAAAACTCTTGGACCCCCCCCAGAGACTGAAATGTGGTGTCTTGTATATTCTGATTATTGTAATAAATTGTTAATACTGAGCAAGACAAGTGTGCAGGATTTTCTCTTGTTCTATACACCTACTTCATAAGATAGTTGGGCGTACAGTAGCAAAACCTCCTGTTGAAGAATAGATGTCAGCATTAAACCAAACCAACTTGATTCTGAAGCTGACGATCTCCTCCAGCGGCCCACGTCAAACCCCTCCACACTCGTGTTTGCACATAGGCATAATCAATGAGAACACACCCACATTAACCAACATTTAGCACTAGCAGGACACTCAATTGTACTTTGCTGGAGCTGCAATCACCTTTCACCTTCATGGTTGTGTTAGCAGGCTCATCATGTTAGCCTACTTTGGTTCACTCCTAGCTCCACATTGCATGTAAATTGACACGGAATGACAGATCTAAATACAGTTATGTTACATCCAAATTAGCAGTGAGTAGACTGTTATTTTTCTTTTCTCTGGTCCTCGACTGAAACAGCTTAATATGCAATGTTGTCCCGTCCATTTTAACATGATGTAAACACATCCTCGACCACTGTACAGCTGGCGAGACTCACACTTCTCACTCAGTGTAGACAGTCTTGACTCAGAGAGACATTTACAGAGGATATACTTGCTATCTGCTGTATTTATATGTCAAATGTTGCCCATTCTTCCTTTAAAATATTATTTAGTAGGACATAAGATGTTTGCAAGCCAAGATTGTACAGGTGTGGACGTGTATTTACACATGCATGTCAAAAACCAGTTTACACTGAAGTGAATTATGGGTTAACATGCGTTACTGCTTCAGCCCCCCAATAAAGGGATTTTGGATCTCTTTCAGGGTATGTCATGTTTCGGGTTGCCTTGTTTAGGAAATAGATGAAACTGTAGAAGTGTAACAGGTGGAATAAGCTAGTGCTGAGTTCTTTTTTTCATCCCACTTAAGTTGTATTTTCAGCAAACTATGTTAATTTGCACAGATGGCTTGTGAACACCCAAGGACACCACACAGCATGGATGAATTTAAAGCCCATTACAGATGACTAAGGAGAATACATTAAACAGGCTGAAAGCATTAAGATGGAGACTGCAGTGGATAACCATAAAGCACTATGCTGAGTCAAAAGTTAAGAAGCCAATCAGCAACAGAAGTGAATCAGGCATTAGCTGTAGCTTTTGATTTGATTATTTTTAATAGAACTTGTGGCCTTTGCTTTATCTATGCTAGGCTCTGGTTTATTTCTGAAACTTCTTTGAGTAAACATGGATACATGAGACTGTCTGGTGGCCTTTGCCACACATTTAACAATTTATTACAAAAATCCTTACATTTATCTTCAATATTTCTGCTATAGCTTAGTACAAGATGCAAAAGTGTTTTTTAAAGGTGTTATATGTAGAATTTTTACACTAAAATCTCTAATTTCCACTTAATTGATTGTATTTTTTTGTTATGAAATTATGTTTTAAACAATTATAAATGTCAAATGTCTCCTTAGTTTTATAGTTGTAACAGTTTCTTTGGTGGTGGTGGTGGTGGTGGTGGTGGTGGTGGGGGGGGGGGGGGGGGGGTGGCAGAGAGAATCACTCAAATAATTCCCTGACGGCCTCAACATCCTCTTTGGTTCTTGTTTTGATTGAGCGCCCCCTGGCATCAGAATGGATAGTGTGCATTTAAGTAGTGGTTAAAAAGCTGTGGATTCCATACATGTATGTGCTTCTAAGTCAAATACTTACAAACAGCATATTACTTGAATAAGTTTAATAGCAGAACTATCATTGAGAACGGCATGGGCCCTCTTTTTATCAACATTGGCTACCTTGACAGAAAATGTCACCAGGCCATGTGTTGCCCTTTCTCTTGTTTTGGCTCCATTGATAACTTCTCCTAGCAATAAACTTCTTCTTGCAATTTCAGAATTTAAATGTCAAGGAAGCAGGGAGTGGTGCACAGAATCAATGTGCAAAGGTTTCAAGTTTTAACTAGAAGGTTATTTCCTTTCAAATTGAAACACTCATTCTCTGTGTAAGCTTTCTGTTGATTAAACAATAAATTAACACAAGTTTACTTTGGAATATGAAAATTGGTCATCAGTTTAATGTATCACAGCACTGAGGTAAGTGTTATTTAAAAATGTACTATAAAAGATAGAGTTCAAGCTTGTGGTTACAGTTGATTGAATGAGATAATAATAATAATAATAATAATAATAATAATAATAATAATAATAGGGTTTCTTGTTTGAAGTCAACATTAAACTGATTGAAAGGACATTTTAAAATGTACAATTTCTCTTTCCTCTAGAGGATTAAACCAAAGCTACTTCAACAGTTTACAATATTGAAACGTTTCTTCTAGTGCTGCCAGAACATTCATATTTGTGATTTTGAATTACAAATGTGAGATACTTTAAGATGATTCTTTATTTATAGAGCACCATTTTAACATCAAGCAGTTTAAAAGTGCAGATTTAAAAGCAAATAGATGTTTCTACTCTGTGCATTCAACGATATGAAGTTGAGCAAAAAAAAAAGACATAAAACACATTAACAACAAATGAAAAAGAAAAAAGGATATAGCTTACAGTGTTATAGTGCTCTACAACTACAGAGTCATATTGTACCTTACCAACAGACACAGATTCCCCTTATGGTCTTGCTTATTTAAAAAATGATTCTTATTGACAATCCACCACAGAACGTCTTCCCGGGGTTTTAGGCTTACACTTCACGATTTAGGCTCCATCTGTATCTGGTAAACAGCCCTAAGCTGCCCCAGTGGATCCCTGCAGGGGTGCTGTATTGGTGAAATCCTCCTGCAGTCTTTAAACCCAAACACTTAAAATTGTAATTGAGATGCTTTTCTATTATGAGGTGCAATCAGTGTATTTTGTGTGTTTGGATTTTCTTTGCAGTAATAAGCAAATTTAGCTGCTCAGAAGTCCTCAATATGATTTGTCAAAATGCATAAACCAAAATGAACAGTTCATTCAGATAGCATAATATGTAAAAATAGTCAAATTCAATAAAAATAGTTATGGAGAAGGGAAGGTATCAGTAAATACAAATATTTTAAGACCTGTCCTATTTTAAGGTCACATTATCCTCCTTTTCAACATGTTTAGGTATTTGAAGTGCACGCTGATCTTGTATTTGGATCAGGCCTATAAACCCCTCTATTTCAGCTTGGCTCAGAACAGGCTGTTTTTGTGTCTAGCTGTGGGAGTGTCCCCCACCTGGGGGAGGGGTTACTGCCCTTTGTGATGTCATGAAGAAAAAATCTCCCAACGCTCTGTTTTAGCACATATTTTCTGAACTAGGGAGCAGGCAAATAGATGGAGAGAATGGACTTTTTTCATAAATGGTGGGTTACAGGCTAGGGACACACTGTTCAAAAACATGGTTAAAAGTATTTTGCATAATATGTGACCTTAATAATAGCTCCCCGTGGGTTCCTTTTTTATAAGATTTACTTTGTGAGTATTTTTGGCTTTTATTGTAACGACAGTGACGAAGATAGTGGATAGAGTCAGAAAACAAGGACAATAAGAGTGGGCAATGAAATACAGGAAAGAAGCACTAAGTACGATTGGTAGCATGTCTGTCCATTTTGAGGACCAAAGCCTCAGTCAGCCAAGTTTATATATAGCTTATATAGCACATTTCAGCAACAAGGACATTCAAAGTGCTTCACATGACATTAAAAATATCATGAGAGAGGAAAACAAATAAGTGTAAAATACAAAATCTCAATATCAGAACCAATAGGACATTTCTTGGAATTTTTAATACCTCCTTCAGATCCCACATTTACAGGACTCGTGAGAATTCTGAAAACGTCTTGATAGGATGTGTATTTTTACAGTTATACACAAAACCTCCAACTGTCGGTTAACTATAACTACAGTTTTTGTGGTAAATGCCAAGGTTAGTCACAAATGTAAAACATGTAATTAAGTTGCGAGACACTAAAACTTCCACCCTCAGGAAATCCCAACTCTTATCACCATGTTTTTCACACATTGTTCAATATCAATAACCATTTGGTACATTGGGGCGCACGCACTAACCAGAAGGCTACCTGCACTGTGTTTCAGACGATAAAAGTATCCTTACATTTGTTGTAGTACCATCATAATGTCTTCATTTTAGTTCATGCAATACTTTTCTTCATTGGCAAACATTTGCTCCAAACAGCATTTTCTGGCATTAAGCCTAAACACGCCCAGAGTGTCCCCAAATACATTACCACAGATCCACTGTCAAAAAGATTATAGGTTTTGTCAATTTGTGAAGTTATGACATCTTTGTTCCAGTTTTTCCTCTAATTTTTGGTCAAATGACATCCTTTAAATGTTTCAAAACTTGAAATGACATTTTCTTTTGTCTGCCAAGTTCTGACCAGGGAACCAGGGCAGGGGAAGGTCAAAGCTCCAAATGCACGCCCACACAAATACACAGCTGCTCAAACACAAACCCATACACCCACTCACTCTTACAGACACACACACACACACACACACACACACACACACACACACACACACACACACACACTTGACAGTAGAGAAATACACTACATGTGCATACAAACTCAGTTGTCCTGAGGTGTCCAGGTGACCTTCACTGCTTGACTGAGCAGGAGGATTATTTCTGGGGGTGTTCACGGGGGCTTAAACGGTGACAGATGGCTGATGTAGCAAAAAGAAGGGGGAGCGATGACAAGCTTTAAATATTGTGGAGACAGTATGACCCTCTCAACATTTACAGGAGCCGTGCTCTAGATGTTAGAAATCTGGGCTCTTTTAAGTGACCATTTTCTCTTTACATTTTTATGTAAAATTGTCCATTAAGCTCTATACGCACATGATTACCTGGGAACCTCTGATAATTTGTCAAACAGTGGTGGGAGCACATCGACTGTGTCTGTAATTTCAAGTCATACTACCCATCGTATTTCAGCCAACACAGAGGTCCTCTGATGATTGATCAGTCCGAATTCATTTGGGGTGGTACAGAAGGGCTATGCAGCTTTTTCGAAGATAATAGAGGCTGCGTTGATTGTAAACAAAGGTTTAGACGGCACTTTGGGTGCAAATTCCACTGGCTCATTTTCCTACACATTAATGGATTCACAGAAAGAAATCAAAGGGATGGATTTACAGCATCAGGCTCAAATCTCCAGCATAGAGCTAACAGTGTTTCCTACTGAATGAAGCGGTTTAGTCATTTCAAAATCAGTGCTCGAATACATGACATTACTGCATAGTAATGACATCATTTATTCATGTTTGGTTAGTTTTATTTATTGTACTTTTTTCCATTACTTATTTCAGTGTTTATTAAGAAATGACTTTAAATTGCTAAAAATAATTACTTCCAGTTTTCACATTCCACACACACACACACACACACACACACACACACACACACACACACACACACACACACACACACACATTTTTTGCAACTGTTGATTACATTTGTTTCCTGTTACTCACACATGCAAAAAGGAAGGAAAAAAACAAAAACATTCCAACATTTAACTTTCTGGTGTGGACTAAAATCCAATACTAAATACATTACAAGTAAGCATTGTGAATAAAGTAAACAATTGACCCTCTTATGGAAGTGTGTAGTGTCCAATCACTTGTGCATTGACATGTTAACAAAGTAAACAAGTACTATAATTTATAGCTACACGATTGGCTGTGAGAAGATCTTGCAGTGCTGGCCATTGATTCAAGAAGCATGTTGATTTAAAGGTGCTTAACCAGGATACTTCGATTTTCATTAGCCACATAATGAGCACCAGCACTGATTAATAGTCAAATGTGCAGGGGGAAGCTCAGCTCTGACTTGCATCACAGCATGTACTGTTATTCCCTGGCAGCGAATCTTTCTGGCACACTTGTGTCTATTTCAGCAGAGCCCCCTCCTCTCCTGCAGCCTGACAGGCCTCATCAACTAACAGGCAGTCTGAGGTAGGCGTTTAATCTCAATGGCCCCTCTACCATGGCATGAGATGCAGGTAACACAGCAGTCTTTAGGTGGGAGGGAACAACTGATGGGTAACCGAGAAGTGTCCAGGACTTGTTGTGTCTGGTTTCTCTTTGTGTATTTGTATGTTCTTGTGTGTTGTGTGCCTAGCGTCATCTTGTTCCCAGTTTGTCACATGGAGCCTGCTTTCCTATTCAGCCAGTGTTCACAGAGGTTTGTAGAGTTTGTCACTGCTGTTTAGATGCATGTCTCTCCCCCCCACCCATTTGTCACCAGTCTACCAAAAATATCTTTGCAACAGTTAAAGCTGGAGCAGAGGAGATGACTCTCAACGCTGAGCCAAGCCGCAAGCCAGGCAGAAATGATTTCATGACCTTGACCTAGAGGTGTGCAGGTGCTGCAGCCCGCAAGCTGCCACTTATTTTTTACAGCGCTTGCATCCACCTTTAACAACGGAGTCAAATGCGACAGATAGCAAGCTGTGCAGAGCATATCTCAGCAGTTAGTGACAGATGGAAAAGAGATGACATTGCTGTTACATGAATGAGGTAGCATTCTTTCAAGAGTATCTGAAGGGCTGTGATGAAAATAATGTGTTACTGATAAATATGCATGCAGGACAGGGGAATTATAATTAGTTAACTAAGAAGGGTATGAATTGTTTACAATAGGTGCTAACTATTATTTAAGTAACAAAAAACATCCATGGATAATTAAAGTTCAAAACTCTCGCCGCCACCATCCCATCACCACCGTTTATGCACAACATTTAGTCTTTTTTTCTCTTCTAATTTTCAGAGAACAGAGCACTGACTGTATCACACATATGGGCAATGCCATGTATAAAAGTAAAGCCAAAATGCATCCTGTAACCTCCTGCGTGCCTCATGCATAGTAAGCCTTTAAGGCTAGTTTTACCGTGGCCACCTACACACAGTTTCGGATGGATGTCTCTTTTTCATCTGTCTGTTTTTTGTGTGGATGGCTTGTGTACTTTGAGAGCTCATAACTTCTATTGTAACTGGACAGCAGGTTCAAGGGACGCCAGCCCAGTCTGCTGTTAATTACAGCAGAAGATAAACAATCGAATATATCATGTGAGAGGAAGGCATTAATAGCACACTGTGTTATAAGATCTGTGGTCAAGGTCAAAACACACACACAGTGCTGGGACAGCAGTATTAATCACTTAAAGTGGTGCAAAAACAAGCAGTAGTTTGAACTTGATGAGTTAGTCTGTCTAATAACAAATAGGACTCCTCTACAGAAGAACCCACGACTATTACACTATAATAAATAATATATAGGCAGAGTGGCAAATGTATACAAACGTACCTTCAAAATAAACCCAGTTGGGTATAAATTAGAATCTGACTTTGAAGAACATTTTGTATAAAAGAAAGTAGCCAGAGTATTTTTCACAAAATAAGTTTTTCCTCTTGAATATTCATGAAAAGCCAGCCCCTGTCCAAAAAAAGTGAAACATTTGTGTTGCCATGAGGCTTTGCATATTTCTTTGGTTAATGCATTATAAATCATGGTTAAGCTTCTCCTTCCCTTCCTATAGGAGCACTCGCACAAGCTGGATTTAGTCAAAAAAAGAAGAAGAAAAGCACATAATAATTAGATATGTGAAGCTCTCTGCTGTAAGCTGACACTTTTATAAAGCCTTACTGAAAAAAAAAACCCTGATGAAATGCATGTGTTTGTTAGAGTGCCTGCACAAGGGTAGAAAAACTGTGTGCGTGTCCTCGTGAAAAAATGCATGAGACAAACAAACAAGCAAGTCCACACTTTAATTACTACCAAGCTGCTCTCCTGTTTATTAAGACACCCATTTAAAGTGATTTCTTCTGTTCTATGTTGTAATAACTTACATTGCTTTGAACTCTGGGAATTAGAGTCTAATGCCAACAGAGTATCCGATTAGAATTAAACCATCAATGAGTAAATCTAGTTTAAGAATCAGATACGTTGTAGGACCATTTCTCTCTGGTGATCATATCTGATCGACGCTTGACAGGCTCATCTACACAGCATGCATTGCTCCACCGGTTGAGTGTTGCTGTCAACTCTACAGTATGTGTGAGTCAGACTCAGGAATCAAACATCTAAACAGGATACATTCAATCTGTCCCTCAATTAGTGCTTTGACACATGACCAATACACCTACAGTATATATTTCCCAAAATGTTCAGACTGAGCTGCATGTGTGAACACAAACAACCACATGTTTCAGACCAAAAATGTTTCCTGTCAATCCTCTAGTAAGTAGGAAATAATAAAGAAAAATTGCATCTAGCGAGTGTTAGGGGGTGATGTTTATATCCTGTGACCCATGAGATCTCTGTGCGCAAAATGAAACAAAACAGGCTTTTGTTTGGGGTTGGGGCTTTGTTTTCTGTTCAATTGTAGGTACGATATTCTCCACTCTTTTGTTGTTCAGCCATTAGCTATGTTCAATAGTCATTATTGCTGTTCCTTCATCTGAGATATCTGCACACTTTTTTACATCATATCTTGCCTCTTTAGACCCTCTTGTCCTGTGCATAATATCATGTCGCTCATCATTCAACCAGAGGGTTGGGTTGTCGATCCCTAGCTGCTGCAGCAACATGTTCGATGTGTCCTTGGGCAAGACACTTGACCCTGAATTGCACGAGCTGCTTCGTCATGCAGCTGCGCATGAATGCGATTAGTGACTTCTGATGTACACTTTACATCAGGGTGTGAACGGGTTGGTGTGACCTGCGCTTATATGCAACAGAACGTTGACATGATGTAGTTTTTCAATTCAGGTTGAATAAAACAACTTCAAACAGCAAGCCTCATTGGTCGATGGTGTTTATCGGTTTAAAAGGATAGTTTTGTTTGCACAAATGGAAATTAGTCTTATAGAATTGTGTAAGAAAACCATTAAGAGATATAATTATCTGGTTTCTAAAATAAACCAAAATGACCAATTTACTAGATAATTTGGAACCTAAATTATAGTTAGGTTTCAGCTGTGTGGCTCTGTTGGTGGCCAGATGAAGTTGTTTACATGCATATGCTGCTTTCAGATATGTGGCCTCCTTTCCATTCAGACATTATATAGAGTGGGATGGTTTTCCTGTTTTGCCAGGTGAGAGTTTAGAGGTCAGGAAGTCATTGCTGCGGATGATGGAGAAAGAATCGTTGTCATCAAGGCATCAATCTCTTTATTAGAAAGTAATGGTCACTCTCTCTCGGGGATGTCTAACACCTTAGGGCCACTTCGCTATTGATTGTCTGAGCCCGCTGTGATTAAGATCTTGGCTAGGTCTCAGTGAGTGCTGGGATTCAGGGGGGGGAGGTTGGATGGTGGAGCATGAGCCTCCAGGCGCGACCGTCCTCTGATACGGTGCCAATTGGAAACCTCTCCCGGCCCATGACCAGCCACATAACAATAGAGCCTCTCCCACAGCTGCTTTCACCACTGTTTGTTCAGTCTTAATTATTGTTTTTTCTCCAAGAGCTCAAATCCCGAGTCAAGTGCTTCCTATCCACACATCTGCAAGTGCTCCAGCACAATTACTTAGACATGCAATCACATGCAGAAAACAAGGCTGTGGCTGAAAACACATTCACATTTTCATCCTCTTCTCTCCATGCCCTCTTGAGATCCAATTACACTGAACTTAATTCTACACAAAGAGAAATGTGTGCGCTCCGTGTGTGAGTGATTCATCGCACATGTATAATCATTGAGGGAAATGTTCAGCTTTTTACCACAAAACCCTTCCAGTCGACTTCCTCTCTGAGATCCTCCCGTTGTGTTGCCCTGCTGTTAGGTGACATTTCATCAACGCCAATGACAATGACCTCATTACCCTGCTTCCCTTGTGGACAAAGAGAGTCTTAAAGATGGAGGATGACCATCTGGAAGTCATCAAGCGGGATCACGGTGCAGAGCAGCAGAGATAACTGTTTAGCTCACTGTCCAGAGCATCACCGTGATCCATTTCATGCACATCTGGCCTGTGGCTCTCAACTAAAGTGTAAATTACACCGTGAAGGTGTTGCAGACTGCAGCGTTTCATGGGCAGGTTTGTCCCTGTCATTTCCTCAGCACAAACTTTTAATGGAAGTTATTCCACTTTGCATTCACACGTTGCCAAGGTAACTGATTGCAATGTGCTGTTCTACTGGCTTTATGATAATATAGTGTTTTGAAATTGTTGCTGCTATGTCTGTAAACATGAATGGCAGAAGGAAGAAGGACAGCCTTTGTTATATATTATCCTAATTGAAAGGGTTGCATAAAAGGAGGAACAAATCGATCTCTACTTCACACACTGGCTTCAAATGTGCAATATGTCAGCGCTAGTCAACTGGAGGAGCATGAGGTGCATTGTCCATCTGTTCATATACAGTTTATGCTTTTGACACACTGGGGTCAGCCCTTTAAAAAAATCAATAATCTGTGAAAGCAGAGGTGTGTTGACCTGACCTACAGGTGCACTGGGTCAAAAGCATATGAAAGGTCAATTCTGTCATGATGCTTTACTCTTGTATTCTGAAGAGTTTTGCCAGGTCCTGCACATCCATTTTTGCCCAATGGACAAACTGGACTGAGTCCACATTTTCGTCCCCCATAATGACTAGCCCCACAGCGTGCACCTTCTCCACACACTGGCAGATGATGGAGAAGAGTGCAACAGGCCTGAAATCTTTAATGGCTTTTATATTAGCTGTTTTTTGGAACAAGGTTTGTTTATTCTTATCCCTTGCCCTTGGGTAAAAACTCCACTGCAGCCAATGGAGGCCAGGAGCTTCTTTGGGTGTCTCTTAAAGATGATGGGGCTTCGGTTCCTCCACACTGAATGGTGCATTAACATTGCTTGTGTTGGTCGGGGTCAGTCTTAATGATGCTGGCTCAGAAGGTGTTTCGCTGCTTTGCAAAGAAAATGGGATCTGGCACTTTATTTTTGTTATATTTGAGTTCTACCTTTCCTGGTATTCAGACCCTGCAGTGCCTCCTCTACAGACCCCTGTTGAACCTCTCCATCTATTTCTGCCAGCTTGGTTTTGTACTTATGCTCCCTTTCCAGTTAAAACGCCTCAAACAATGACACGCTCAATCAAAGGAACATCTCTGCATGATTCAAGCAACTTGAATCATAAAAGTTTAAGCATTCTTATGTGCATTCTTAAGCAACTCCTTAAAACACAAGCTCCAATTTCCTTTATTTATTTATTTTTTTTGCCACAAATGATGTGCGTCTTGTTTTTATTCTGCATTCTATTATGCTCATACATATTCATATTTTCTCTCTCTCTCTCTCTCTCTCTCTCTCTCTCTCTCTCTCCCTCGCTTGTATTGACTGGAAACCTTTTTTTTCTGGCATTCTTGTAATGAGAGTACCTCTGCATACATTAATAACTGGGAGTATTCAGTGAAATGCTGATAATGCCCAAATGTCTTTCACTTGTGGTTAGCCTTACTAATCTTGCATGATCTGGGTTTGATTACTGCAAAACATTTTCTTTTGTTTTGCTGCTGTAGCATTCTTGTGTTTCTCCCGATTCTGCTGAACCATACTTCGAGATATAGTGTTAAACAGTGTGTAAAGTAAGTGAGTAAATGTGTTTTTCCACACTTGGTAACATCATGAGAATGTCCACTCTGCTCCAGTGGAGTCATTAGAGCGTAAGCAATTTGCCCAGTGGCTACTTTAAAGGATTTAAAGCAGAAGTGTCACTTACTGCCCTCCAGCTTCTCCTGTGGTATGTGATAAAACCACCCAATGAGGCCTGCATGGATACCATTACTTTAGTAAGACATCATCATCATGTAGACAAGGTGTATTTTGTTTCCTCTTGTGGCCTTTGTTTACCTCTTAATGTGTACTCTTTTACTTGAAGGTCAGCTAACATTGTTCTTTTTAATTCAGCTGCATTATGCATAGACTTCCCAAACTTTTAAGCACGTGACCCCCAAAACAAGGGTGGAAAACACTGGAGACCCTCACTGTCTCTTAAGTGGTAAAGGCACATAATGTAGTGCACAGACACACACAACCCCTAACACGCTTACTGGTAACACACACCCAAAAAACATACATACATAACAAACTACTTGATATAATTATTTATGCTAAAAAAACAGAACACACGTGCTTTCCATGTAGACTTAAGCATTGAGGGACATACACAACTTAATACAAAGACAAACAGGTGTTTGCTTCTTTAAGTGTAAGCAGCAGCTGTCACCTACATTGCTGCTGTCAAATGTTGACTTACGTTTTCTGTATATTTACACATTCACATTTTCATGATATTTTTTGGCATGAAAGATAACCTTCATTTTCCCCCCAGGTAGAAAATTGGGCTTTTTTCCCCCATCACTTGTTGGTGTATTTTGCAGTTGTGAAAGACAAGCCTAAAGAGAGACGAAAAAGACAAAGCTGAGAGAGAGAAATGGCAATGGTTTGAACAAAAGTAGCACTGCTGCAGTGAGAAGTTTAAGTCTCTGCAGCCTGCACATTTTCATTGTAATGTTGAGTCAGGTTTGTCTGAAATGGTAGTTTGAGTATCTAAAATAAAATTCATTGTATTGTTTTTGATGGATGTGATGCTGTTAAGTGTAGAAAAGGTATCTAAAAAGTTCAATGTGCAACTTTTGATGCAGTAAATGTCACACTTTAGCACCAGTCTCTCAGAACTAAACAAAGCTCCCACCTCATCTACTCTGCCACCCCTCACTCTATTATTATTATTATTGTTATTGTCAATATTTTAGGTGCATGGTTAATCTCCATGCAGCCTAAAGTTGTCTGTTCTTTGGTTCAATACAGCACATTTGAGTGAGTCTTGTCGTCTTTCTTTCCCGTCCTGGTGGCAGGGCTAGACTGGAGAGAAAGGAGTCTGTTTAAAAAAAAATAAAAAAAAACACCAGCGGAATGCTTTGAGTAAAATATAACCAAATTGAGTGAAGCGCCTTTTGTCAGTGTGAACACAGATCTAAGAACAATAAACCCAGAGGGAATTTGACTTCGCTCCCTTTTTAGGAAGTCATCACTCAACGACATTCAGTGAGAGGATATTTAATATCTGCTGCATTAAGTCTTTCCAACTGCTGTGTCGTGAGGTATTCCCAACTGAAACAGGCTTGAACCAATCATAAGACAGAAGTTTGGGCAAACTGTAACATTGGGATGAATTTGATTGGCTCATTAGCTTCGACAAAGCTTTTTAATTAGTCAAAAAATTAGTTAACGCACTGCAGAATATATCATGCATGATACATTTTACACAAAGACAAAATACGCATAAAATGTTGTTTGAAAATTTGAAAATATATTTGGTCAATTAATCAAACTTTGACATGGGAATACTGGGTCAAAACTGAGAACATTTATTTTTTTCATTTTACAGGTACATTCTACCACATTATGCCTTTTAAGTATGAGTGATTGTCAGCAATTGAATTCAAAGTTCTAGTTTTAAATTGCCTTTTTCTGTGTGTAACAGAGACAAAAATAAAAGTTTAAATGCCCTCCACACAGACTGTCATGCAGCAATAGGATCCCTAATTTACTGACTGGCCTGGATCGGTTAATTCGGATGCAAATAGAAAGTGATTGACTGAACAGAGATGTTTAAGATGGAGAACACTCAACGTCACCCCAGCAGGCTCTGCCTCGCTCATTCATTTACTTGACAACTTCATTCATGTGAGCTGCAGAGGGGAGCAGAGCTGCAGCAGTGGCATTTATAGTCCGTGTGGAGGTGGAAGCTCTATTATGAGCTGCAGCGCTCCAAGCAAGTCGAGTGACGTGACTATAGCTTCCCGGGAATGTGTTGCCCGCAGGCTGGATGTTCTGTATGGCATCTCATTCTCTCCTGCTCAAGATCTGGACCATAAAATAGCTGCGATGCTGTCAAGCCTGAAGCACACCCACTTCATGTAGCCTCATCACTTATTGCTTAGGGCAAGGAGGGGAAATCTGGTACACCAGACTATCCATATCAGAGAGAGGGCTCCAGTATCATACCCAGAAAAGTAATAAAAATTTACCCTTTTTAAGTAGAAAAACGAAAGTATGCTGTGAAAATGAACCAACATTAAGCGTCACGGAAATTAAAATTTATTGTGCATTCAATGTCAACATTATAACAGCAGTGAAACAGCATCACAACACAGAGCCCTCGAGTCAGAACCAAAAATAAATTTAACTGCACAGATTTTGCAGCCTGAGCATGATGATATCGTTAATGTTGATGTGCTATAGATATATAAAAGGCCGCAGATGAGGGGACGCATGCACCTCGTCAGAGAACACTTATGAAATGCTATTTTATAGCAGCTGTGGCTCAGTAGCACAGTTGGTTGTCTTTCAGTCAGAGGGTTGGCGGTTTGATTCCAGCTCCATACATGTCATATGTTCCATTGTCTTCCACCAAATTGCTTCTGGTGGCATATTCTGCGCCAATGTGAATGTGTATTAATGGGACTAGTTACCATACAGTCCGTTGTATTAGATGCACTTTTCATACCATTTTTTTTTTAAATCTAAAAAGCAGTCCAATATCAGTGTGACCATACCAGTATAAAATGACATTACCACATTCAGTCGCCACCATCATGTATCGCACAGGACCCTAAAATGTGAGCCCGTCATTGTGTATTGCAAGCAGCCGTTACATTGTGCAAAGTGTCTTTTTATCTAACGTCGTGGACCAGGCGGGTGGCACCACTTTTTAACAGCTTTCTGTGGCACTGTTCAGTAAATAAGCCTCGTGAAGAGACAGGGTTGATTTAAAAAAATAAAATAAAATCCTCAACAGACAATAAGTTAGAAGCAGAGGTAACCAGCAAATCTTTAGCTGACCAGATCCAGTACAGATCCACAGCCTGGTCTGTACTTCACAACATTAATCTTGGCTGCTCAACTATTTTATCAGTTGCAAGCAGAATTGTAAACCCCACATATTGAGATCAGATTTGTTTAGACGCAGCACAAAACCTGCACATTGTCGGCTTTGCTGAATGCAATGGAAATCATCATGCAGAAATACAGATTACACTTTTTTTATATGCATGTCCTATAGTACTAGTGTTACCTATTTTCTGGATTTGCACTGATGTGTTCTTTACAAAGCCTTCTCTGTCATCGCTGTGTGATTGCTGTGTGAATGCAACCAATAGCGTAAACTAAATCTTAGAGCTTAGAAGACTAGACACTTGGTAGCGCTCGCATGAGCGTTTTGTGTGCTGAGAGAAAAAGAGCTGCACGTCTGCCCTGTCTCTATGACAACAGTTTGTTGACAACAGCCACTGCATGAACAACAAGGCTCTGTTACTTTTTACAGCATTTTTTATTATATTTAAGATTGCTTGTTTCCTTTACTATGAGCATTAATCAGAATATTCTTGCCCTTCTACTGGATGATGAGCTTTATAATGATGGCCCCTCTATCACGACTCCGATCTGACAGGGAGCGAGGAGTCTGTGGGTACAACACGATACATATAATACGGCGAATATCACTGCATTGTCCGGGAGTTGCTACTGGTTGAACCCGGTTCCAATCATATTTCAGGCTAACTAAAATTAAATAAATGTGAAACTGAAACAGCCAAGACCAACCTCTCTGTTTTTGGTTGCCAAGTTGATGAGTACCGGCCTTTCAACTTTGTGATGTTGAAAAAAGCGCTGGTGACGTCAGCAGCGCTTTTTGGAAAAGTTCAAAGATTTTTAACTTGAGCCGCTCAAAGTGGCCGCACAAAAATGGCAGAGCGCTTGTTGAAAAGACGCTGGGTGCTGCACTTTTCATCAAGGTGGCCAGTATCTGCTGAAAATGCCCTCTACCCATTGAAAACACCAGTAAAAAGACGCTGGCGCCGAGAAAAATTGCCAGGTGGACACGGGGCCTTAGTCTTACAACACAAATAAAAGAATGCTTTGTTTCAAATTTGCTCTCCTTGTGACATCACAGTGAGATTCCGGTAAAAAAAAAAAAAAAAAAGTTACCCTCCCCTCCCTGGTAGCTCCACCCCCAGCCTATAACTTTTTTTGCGCAGGTCTGCCTTTTTACTTACTAGCGGAATGATGTCGACTGCAAACACTAAAGCGGGGGCTTATTGCATTTGTTTAGTCACACACACACAGACACACGCCAAAACGGAGCATTCGAAGAGAGATGGTTTATACAAAACTGTGCCTGATTCACAATAGAATTTGACCAAAGCACAGCACAGATGTTTCATTTAGAGCACAGGGGACTGTTTGAAAAGGTGGAAAAGTCCTCTCTTCTATTTCTATAATATGTCCTCATTAACCAAACCACCTAACCAATTACCCCACACTATCAATTATCACCACCTAGTGTTGAAATTAAGTATGTAAATGTACATATAAACCAAAACCATTCAAATACAATACATAATACACTCATATTAAATTGGCTCTTACAATGTTATTCTCCATAGTTTATAAAGACGTTTCCTTCATTGTTTCTTAAAACAACAAGGAAATAACAGTTCAAATCATATTTTTTTACAGCTTAGGTAGAGTAAATGTAATTTAGATGTTACCCACTGACTATCACTGCAAACTAAATGTGACATGATTTCACATTTCCTCTCTGCAGTTTAGAGACGATGACTGCAGACGGAGAAATGAACTCTATAGGCTTTGAAGTCGGAAAAGCCTTGAATACCATCCAGTAATGACTGTAGGTTGTCCTATTCAGATTTTTTAAATGGATTTTGACATTTATTGGCCAGGCAGAGCTTCTTGAGGTTTTTCAGACACAAATGCAAATGACCAACCCACAGCCTTGGGAGTCAAACTAATTAAAAGTTATTATCATTCCCTAGGTGAGGATAATTCAAGTAAAGGATGACGAAACCTAGATTTCCATTAAGCGTCTTTTTTCAGATTAGAGTGACAGCCAAATGGACAGAAATGTCCAAATGGTAAATAATTGGTATAACTCCAGCCTTGCCTGCCCTGCCTATGGTTGTGATTATCGGGGCATCTTGGTGGGGGGCGTCTTGGTGGGGGGCGCCTTGGTAGGGGGCTGGCTGCATGCCTCTCTGATGGCCTTCTCTGGCCCAGCACTTGGTTGCTGTGAGGGCTCTTGGTGGTCGGTGTTGCGTTCTAACCTTTTGGTTGCAGTTGATTATTAAAGCACATGTGTTGTATGATCTCTGTGCAGCAGTGTATAAGATTATTTTTATATATTTTTTTTAATCTTAATTGCAGTACATGTCATTCTTTTCAGGATTGCTTTCTGTGGACTAAGTTATGGGTGGCAACTGTACTTTTGCTTTATAATCATGTGCAAGTCTGAATGGACTTGCGATTATCGCTTCTCATTATCTTCTCATATGTGCTCTGTGGTTTGACCCCTGTGCACTGTGAATGTGTGGTTGTGTGTGCGTGTGGTTGTGTGTGTGTCTGTGTGTGTTTGTGTGCTTGCGTGGGGAGTTTGATGTAAGTATGTTTCGCTTGTTATGTGTCTTCAGGCTATGCATTTGTGACTGTACATTGACTTGCACTGTTACTTTTCTTTTGCTTCTCATGACAGATCTCTGGTAATTGGTTGATCTTTGGTTGTCCATTGCTTTGGCAATTGATTATTTGTATGCCCGTAAAATTAATCGCCCCATTTTGACCTTCGTGTCATTATTTCACTTGTTTTGTTTTGTTTTTTATCTCATGTATAAAGCGGGGGAAACATGGTACTGTTAAAAAATGTCCTAAGTATTTTCAACAGTAAAATGTTTTGGAATGCAAGAAAAAGGGAAAAACAATGGTCATGAAAAGCAACAGAGTGATGGGATAATATGAGCGGAGTACTCAGCACAGGACTGAATTAAAATATGCTGGGGGTTTATCAGCTCGGTGGTCAAATGCCAGCTGATGCTTCAGTAGTTATGCTAATTAAAATCAATTTAGTGATAATTAGTGAAAGGAGCCTCTTCCATATTTTCTTGTATATAAACTAGAAATTCAGAATACAAGCATAGCCAGCTTACCACATTATCATCGTTAAATAATTCATTGTAACCGAATATTTTAGGTTGGAAGTGCAAAAAAAAAAAAGAAAAAAGAAAGAAATATATGCTCTGGGTTAAGTAAATATATGTTTCTATTTACTAAAAGTAACACAGTAATCGAAAAGGTGATAGCATATGGTTGTATATGAAGGCAGCGTTTTGTCAAATGCAAAATTTGTGTTACAAAGATGACATAATTTAGTACTCAAACACTTGGGCATTACTAAAGTTCTGCAAGAACAACCATCTCTCTGTCTCTGCTTTCCCAGCAACTTTGTGAGACAATCTTACAGCCTTTAAGAGTGTTTTCTTTATTTAAATTGGTTAACATTTCCAGAAGAAGATGTAAGAGCTGTTGCTTTCAAAGGCAATCACAAGCAAGGAACACATCACCAACAGATGATTTGTATTCATGATATTTGAATTTATTCTGTTGCTAATCTTCCTGCTATCATTTTGATAAAACTTCTTTGAATTCCGCTGTAGCACCCAGACACGACGAAGCCACTCAATGTGTGTGTGAGAGAGAGAGAGAGGGACTGAGAGAAATAAAGCGATAGAGAGGGAGAAGGAGAAAAAGGTGGGAAGGGAGGGAGGGGTGCAGAATGTGAGCGCAAAGGTGGAGGAAGAGGTTAGGTGTGAATGTATGCTTGAAGATGAATGGTCGAGGGGCAGTCATGAACTTACCATAAACTGAGTGACATTTTCAGCACATGGCCATTCACGAACACAAGGCTATCAGCAGAATTGTTGCATGACTTACAAACAAAAGGCAGACTGTATTTCTACACAATGCAAACAAGTAACACATAAATGAATCTAACAGAAACAAAGCTGTAGCTGCAGAACACAGGAGGGACAGTTAGCCAAAAATCACTGACTGAAGGAGGGCATACATTTTAAAGCTTACCTTGTCTATCATTGGGGCATGAGCAAATGTGACTATAATTCTCTCTGTGTATCAAGTGGCAACCTCTGGTTTTGAACAAAGTGTTAAAAATGGCTATACACTGAAAGTCGACTTTAGGCTGGCTCAGAAAGCCAATGAATGTCCATTAACACCTATTTCAATTCAATCAATCAATCAATCTTTATTTATATAGCGTCAATTCATAACAGGTGTTATCTCGAGACACTTTACAAAAGCAGGTAAAGGACCTTACTGTTTGTCTGTTAACATTAACGAAAGAGCAGGTAACAAGACCATGCTCATCATTATGTTTACGTAAAGGACCTTACTTATGGCTATATTACAAGAGCTCAGCTTAATCCGTCATAGCGTGGCAAGAAAAAACGTCCTTTGATATGAAAGCTGGGAGAGAAAGAGGGAGAGAGAGATAAGAGATCCTGGTGCCAGTTCCCCCGGTAGTCTAGGCCTATAGCAGCATAACTATGAGCTGGTCCTAGGCCAGCCCTAACTATAAGATTTATCAAAAAGAAAAGTTTTAAGTCTATTCTTAAAAGTACCTAGTGCGTCTGCCTCCCGGACCCCAATTATTTCTTTCTACTGCAGAAACACATTAACAGCCTGTTACCAAATTTAAAAAAAGTAAATAAAGAAAGAAAATTTAATATAAAATGTGTTTGTTTACTTTGGGGTACATAGGATTTGACCTTCAGCGTTTGCTTTTTTAAGTTATATGTTTGGGCCTTTTTGCCTTTATCAAATGGGACAGCTGAATAGAGACAGGAAATGCATCGAGAAGATAGTGGGGGAATAACATGTAAAAAAGGCCACAGGTTGGATTGGAACCCACAGACAATAGGATAAGGGCTATGGCCATTGTACATCAGGGGTGCAACATAACCACTAGAGGCTGCATCCTGATTGGCTGTTAAAAAGGTAATCAGAGAAATCAGGCAACGTTCTGCAAACAACCATGAGATAGAAAAAGGGGAGTTTTATTTCAGTGCAAATGAAGAAAACACAGCTTGTGTCTTTAGACTAAAAAAATAATTAAATAGTAGAAAAAAGTGATGTATAAAATGGAATACAGACAGTGTTTGTGTAAACAAGGGAGCCCCGTAACACCGGGCTTATACAGTACATGCAAACATCCTGTCATTGTTCCCATTACACAATGCTGAATGATAAAATGGAGATTTAATAAAGATCTTAAATCTGAGCATCCCTAACAACACGACAGCCCAATCTGTCTCTCTATTACTTTGCTGCTTGGATTTTATTGCTACTTACCGTGAAGAAGGGAATAAAGTAATGATTTGATTTCACATGTTCGGATAACTGTTATACAGTGATATGAAAAAAATGTCCATCGGTGGTGCCAGGTCTGTGCTTGTTGCTTGTATTAGAGCAGACATATAAATACAATTTAACAGAAAAATGTTGGACCACGGACGTCTTGAAATGTTACACTGTTAAAAGACACCATGAACACGTACAGGACAATTTCAAACATGTTTTGTATCTACGTCACTTCAGAGTTCAACATGTTTGTTGGTTCATCAGGATCATTCTCCATTGCCTCCCATGGTTCTTGAATACAGGCTGACCATGAAGCAAACATTAAACTAACAGATTAGGTTGCAGCTCCATGGATGCTTCTGAGGAATGAAGTTGTTCGTATTTCTTTTGTGACCTTTTATGATCATTTCACATTTGCAAGAATTATTTGAATTGCCATGTATTGTATGTAGAGACTGATAATTAAATGATGTATTGTTCATTTTATCTGATGATAAAATGTCTGCACTGCATTTGCACTTTTGTTCAGTTTCTCTTATCACTTCAATTTCACATTAACAGCTCTCTATAATGTCATTGCACATTGCAACTGTGATCACTGTATTTCACATTTTAAACAACAAAGAAACGTTTATCGTTCAGCTACACAGTTGAGTTATTGCAGACTACTGTATATCTCCAGGTTTATGTCTATTTGTTAATGATTAGCCTACTTATTCTGTTGCTTTAATTGCGATTGCATCACCATCATTTTCAAAGTTTGGGATCGATAAAGTCCATCCAACCATCCATAGTATACTGTAAAGAGTTAGAGCCTCCTGATATTACAGTAGAATGAGTCCTTCCTTTTCCACTTTAGGCTCAAATAAAAGCACTTTAAAGACTCATTTCCGTGAACTAAATTATTAATAAGTGCTTTATGAGGGTTTGAGAAAAATGTGACTCAACTTGCCTTCACCACTTCCCTTATGTCTGTCCGCCTGTGACGCGTCCACGCGGAGAGCGCTCCTCATATAAAGCACGTGCAGAGACGCAAGTCATTGACAGCTGATGCAAATCGCAAAATGCGCGTCTCTGCTTTCTTTTGACTTGGACTATTTCGATATGTTGCTCTTACTGTAGGCTGCAAGCGTTTGCAGGCTGCAGATAAGCACGTTAAGCACTTATCTGGAGGATTTATTGCTTCTTGTTTATGTTACAAAACTTCGGGGAGCAGTAGAGACACTAGCAGACACCGTCAGACACGCGGGATTCTTTTCTTCCCCCCTTTTCTTTTTTGCAAACAGTAAACAGGTTTAGGAGATAGGCAGACAGGGTCGAGTGTCTCCCCTCCTCTGCGCACCGCGCCACTACCTGGCGAGAAGATTTGGATTAAGACTAATGAACTGGGGGGGTAAATAATCTCCACGGGACGCTTCACTGGACACAACACGACTCATTGTCTCGCTCTCGGATTCTTTTGTACACCTTTTTCATATTTTACGGCTAAAGACGATGTCTGTTCGGGGACCCTTGGTGGCTTTTTTCAAATGCACAGTTATTCTCTCTCTGAGGATGTTGCTTCTTCTGCCTGCAGGGTTGCCTGTCCGCAGCCAAGGGGATTCTCAGTCCGACAACAAAGTGATGGACAATATCACCGTCCGACAGGGAGAGACCGTCTTTCTCAGGTGAGTTGATTTTTTTAAAGACATTCTCCTGCTCCCAGCTGCTGTTTGTTTCGTTTTCCTATTTTTTGTTCTGCATTGCTGCCTGTACAGGTTTGAAGTGTTGGGGGGAAAATAACAGAAACATGCCTGAAGTGTGCTGCCTGTTTCTATCACGCTCCCGCCGTTGAAAAAAAGGGGGGATTTCAGAGGATTAGTATCTGGAAAACACTCAAACCAGAAGCGATACTCTGCTAATCTGTAGCAGCTGTTAACCACAGATTTAGTGGTTTTAATTGTTGTGTGACAGTGCAGAACAGAGTTTTAAAAAAGTGTGTTTCGAGGACTGTTTTTGCTCTCTCCCTCTCCTTCTGCTGAGGGTTGAGACAGGAGGTGAAAGAACAAAAACAAAACCTCTTCAATAAAAGCGCAGTTGCCTATATTGTGCGCGCAGAAAATGGATTGAGCCATCGTTCCTGAAGACAAGAGATTGTCTGCGCTGACCTTTCCCCTCCTCTGCGCCCTCAGAGGCTTACTGGGAACAGGGGGATTTGTGTTGCTTTCAAGTGCAGTGGGAATGTCCTGTATGACATAAGCAGTAATCACAGTGGCTAAAGGAAGGGATTTTCTTTGATGGCACAGTTGACATGTCTTGTGTGGGAGGCAGAGGGCACGAGGAGCATTGTTAGCGCTCGTTGGTGTCATTGCACTGCAGGTGATTCTCACAGGAGTTAACAGTTGGAACAGTTAACAGTTTACAGACATTTTATCCAGTACTGTCCAGTATTTTCACTTAATGTATTTGAGGTCACAGTAAAATCTTCCTGGTCAACATGCTGCAACAATACCCCATTAATGGAAAGGCTGTGGGGTCACAATCTAACCAGTGGCTTTAACGTTATTTGTAAGTTTGATAAAACTCTTGATTATTTTTGATACGATGGGTAAAATGTGATACAATCTCTGTATTTTTTATGATAAAGTATCAAAAGTAAAAAAACAACCCCCCCCACTGATCTTTAGCCATATTTGGCAGAAAGCCTTCACAAGAGAAAGAGGGAGCACTGTCAAAATTACTCAAATGCAATGACAATGTTGGCATTGCCAATGTAGAGAGTGTGCAGGGGTTTGGTTTGTTTCTTGAGAACAGAAATGACTCAGTGTTGAGTTAGTGGTATTTCTGTTACTGTGAGAAAACATTTCCTTGAGTTATCTGTGGAATGATCTTTTTAACTTTATGGATGGCCCAGAAGAAAACATGATAAAGTACTGTGAGGGCTTTGGTTTGTGTCAGTTGTTGCGCCCCCTGCGGACAAAGTGGTACATCTGTTTTGTCTGCTACACATGTAAGTATTATTTAAAAAAAAATTAAAAAATAGCCTACTTTCTTTTAAAGGAAGAACATTTTGATCAAATAGATGTCACCCTTGAGCACCGGCATTTAACCAAAACAAACTGCTGTTCGGCCACATCATCGCTATTCTGAAGTCTCCACTCTCCTCCTACGACATCCACAACCCCTCTCCACTCGCACTTGGCACGAAGGAGTCATTAATTAGAACACACCATAATTAGACACCATTAAGTGCAGGCAGCTGACAAAATGATCATTTGCTTGAGCTGCATTGCCTGTGACCTGCATTGTTGTGTTAGCAGGCTAATGTTAGCACACTATCCAAATAAACAGTGAGCATGTTCATCTTATTTTCTCTAGTCCTTGACTGAAACAGCTTTATATGCTGGGCCTTCCTGTCCATATAAACGTAATATAGACACAACTCTTTCAACAGTACAGCTGTAGGGACTCAAGCTTCTCTCTCATTGTAGACAGTCATGACTCAGACATTTACAGAGGACAGACTTGATTTCTGCTGTGTCTATGTGTAAAATGTTGAACATTCTTCGTTTAAAAGTCAAATGGATCCCTCTCTGTGAAAAGCACATTTTCTTTAGAAAATTTAAATGTAGGCTATTTCTGAAGCTTGCTGAAAATCATCTCATCCCACACGTACCCAGTGCCAAGTGCCAACAGTTTGAGGCATTACATTTTACTTTATAGAAATAGTCATTCCTGTTGCTGACTCTCTTGTTTGTCTTGCTGAAGCATAACTTTTGTTTAGCAACACACTTGTTTGCACATACTGTAGGTGTTCAGATATCAATGATGAGATTCAGACACTTCATGTCTTGTTGTGCTGACTTTTGCACCGTACAACCTCGGTCAAATGTGGGTGAACAGCCCACATTGCTAGCACACCTTACATTTTAACATCCCCAGTCCTATGTTTGATGTAATTAAACATTTCTTCGGTCAATTTGCAAACCTTACTCGACATAGCCTACAGTTCAAACTCAATTTTCTGGACCAAAATACTGCTCAACTGTGCTAATCAATGAGATGTTTTTTTTTTTTTTTTTTAATTTAACCTTTTTTTAACCAGGTAATTAACCCATTGAGATCAAGATATCTTTCACAAGGGTGACCTGGCCAAGAGGGCACACATCATGATAAAAAGTACATGATCAAAACAGTTTACAGACAATAAGTTAAGAAAAAAAGACAGCAATTGCAATGAACAGATCAGTTAACAGATAAAGTGCATAGTCGTGATTACAGGTTACAATTTAGACACACTGTCTGATTGCCTCGCGTTTTTAGTCCTTTAAGATTGAGCGAAAGGCTCAATCTTAAACTGCTATCTGTTTTGTTTACATCAGGGCGACAAAGCCCAGTGAGCAGGTCAGTTAACTATAGACAGTCTATGGCTACAGCCCCTGGCTAGTGTCTGGCAGGTGTGTTGTAGTGTGAGCCTAAATTGCCTGGCATCGAGGCCCAGCACACAGAATTATTAAGAATTTGTTAAAGTGACCTGTAGTTCTGGGGCTGACTTGAAAGGGTGATGACGTATAACTGTTTAGCTGACTATGCACACAATTAAAAAGGACATGAAAGTCCAAAATTTCAAGATGGTATCCCTCAATATTTGTATTTGGGTAACCATTTGTCCCTGACACAGAGGCTGCCAATGAGGGGAAAGGGGAACGCTTTCTGGTGCCCAGTTGCATGGTTAGACCATTGTTGCTTAATTTTAAGCAACAATGACCTCCTTTTATAGTATACCTTAAAGACACTTTTTACTGTTGCTCCAGTAAAATGTTCTTAAATTCTTCTTAAATTGATTTAAGTCTTTTTTTTCTTCTCCATTTTGTAATGTAATCATTGTTAGTGGGACCAGAGGGAGCTCACTGTATGTTAGCCAGGAGGCTAACCCTACCACTACTGATTGTTTACCTTGATTTAAATTATATCCTCGGTGGGCCCATTGACTGGGCCTTTCAAGGGACCAGTTATTTTTGCCTCACACTGCCTCTTAGTATTCCAAAGTTAGAAAAGGAAACTCTTCAAAGCTGCTCTCTCACACGAAGCCTCATTAAACATTATTTCTTAGCAGATGCTCTCAATAATTCGGGGTTTAATTCTCCATTTTAGCTTTTGTCTTTAAGGATTAGCCATTCAGTGTTTTTATTTAACTTTTTTTTTTTTTAAATGACATGCCATGTAATACATTTTCTCTTTGTACTACTGGTATGGTAATATTCAGAGATTAATGTATATTCCTCTTTTAATCTGTTTTACCCTGAGGCACAGTGAGTGTATATAATATATAGCCCTGTAAAATTTCGAAAATGTATCATATACTCTTAACAGAGATCTAACAACAGCTTTTAAATCATTAATATTAATAAGTATGATGTCCACCATGTGAACAGAACAGGGACGGGGCAGCGATAAAATAGAGCATTTAAATATTTTGTTGGGATGTCCGAACTGAAACCGTACTAAAGCAGCATTTTCTAATTGAGACATGTGGGATATGCTGACATTATACTGTATTAGAAAGCATGCTTTAAATATCTACTACAATGATCTATTGAATTACATTTAGCAGATGCTTTTTTTCCCCTGGAGAGTCATACATTGTAGAGTAAATATAACACAAACCAGGTTTTAAACAGGAGCAAACAAAGTCATTAAGTGCCAAAAAACAGCTTCATGTCTGATCTGGCACAGAGGCAATGAACACAAGGGGTGGAAGTGCATTGTTTTGTCATCGTCAACAACAGCTTCATCAACTTGATATCACCCTCATCATGAATATTTGACATTAACAACATCCTAAATATCATCATCATACCATCAACAGAGCTGGGTCTAAGATATATTAATATATGGAACACAGTGAAAATGTATGTCTCAGGTTGGCTGTTACAGTGCACCTCACAACCTGTAGCTGCTAACATCTAGCCCTGAACAATCCAGCGGTCCGGCAGTTTAAAGGGCTGAGGTTAACCAGTGCATGCACAGCTGCATCTAAGTATGAATATCAGTACAATATTCATTTTTATTAGCCATGTAAACAGTTTGGTAGGACTGTTATCTGCAGCTGTGACTCAGTTGGCAGAGTCGTTGTCTCTCAACGACGATGATAAATATACATAGCAACCTCTGCCCTCAGTGTGTGAATATGTGTGAATAGGTAGGTGTGACATGAAGTGTAAATGTGCTTTGAGTAGTGATATGAACTAGAAGCTCAAGTCCATTTATAGTTAGT
Organism: Symphodus melops; assembly: GCF_947650265.1. NCBI lineage: Eukaryota > Metazoa > Chordata > Actinopteri > Labriformes > Labridae > Symphodus > Symphodus melops. The sequence continues at coordinate 5,629,905 of NC_136701.1, read as the reverse complement.
ATAGTGAAGTTATAAAGATATGAGGGTAGACTAAGGGCATGCTCACAGTAAGCGATCTGTAGCGTACCTTAGCACGCTTCACCCACTCACATAGTGTGAGTGCTCCGACCTGTGCACTAGCTACCTCAAAGTCAGAAACGTAGCTGTCATGTTCTCTGTGTTCTCCGGTGTGCGGACATGGACTCGACAGTACATCGCTTTTATTTTTGTTTCCCAAGTCCATTTAAGCTAAGCACGCTTCTTAAAGACACGTAAAGACATTCATGTGTTTTATTACAAAGTATGTAATTAAGGTAACTGTACTCAGGTCTGGTTAGTCTGGGAGCAGTCCAGTGCAGGCCAGCGGGGCAAATGGGGAGGGGGCATAATCGTGCTTAATCGGTACTCAACAATACATCAATCCATCTCAACCCAGCGTTCATCCATTATGAACACAGCACTTTAGCAACATTTTATCAAAAGGTACCGTGGCAAGAAAAAAAAAAAGGTCCTTTTTAAGAGGCAGAAATTTTGGGCAAACCCAGGGTCGATGAACAGCCATCTACTGAAACTGTGCCAGGCTTGAAAATGGGGTGGAAGGAGATGGGATAAGTTGCAGAACCACTTTGCCTAGTGGGAGTGTGCCCTTCATAACTTAAAGAGGATGTGACCTGAAGGCATTTTCCTGAAGGAAGAGGAGAGTCAACATTTTGGGATTAAAAGTTGATTTATCCCTACTCTCACTTCTTCATCTGTCCAAGGTAGTAGGAATGAGGGGAGTTGGACCTCCACTACTGGCTGTTATTATGTAATTAGTCTCTGCTCGCCCATGTTGAATGCAGACTGGAGAGGAAGGGCCTTCGTTACTTCACTGAACCAATAGAGAAGCGAGAAGGAAAAAAGAACATTTACAGAAAGAAGCACGGTCTCTGTCGCAGATCTGTGTTAGCTGCTGAGCTGAACACAAACACACACAGCCAGGAACAGTTAAAGCCTGCACCCTTCTAACTATAGGAGCTATTTATGTGACCTGTCTAGTGACCTAAATCCATGTAATGTAATTATTAGCTTTCTAGCGATCCTGCTAACCTAAACATCAAGTAAATGTTTTGAGATTAAGTCTCCTGTCTCACCTTTGACAATACTGTGTAGAAGCTCTCTGACTTTGGTGTTTGTGTTGCCTGACACGACCAGTGTGTATGTCAGTGCAGGTGACGTCCTGTCTACCAGATTAAACAGTGAAGATCAGATTAAACAGAGGGAGAGAGTGCAACTTCAGTGTCTGCTTTGGATTTCACTCTCTATTTTCACAGCTAATATTTGTCTTCTGCTGTTAATCTTCAAAGTCTTTATGTAAATGTATATTAAATGTTAAATAATCTCCATTTGACAGCATGGTTAACCATGATAAAAAACCTTCATGAGGCTGATGACTTTTATATTGTTTCAAGCGGTTTCATCATTTCAACATATTGCTTTGTCTGTAGATATACCTAGGATTTTATCAGTAGACTTATATAACTTTGAGTCAGGGACTGTATAAAAAATAGCCGTAGTCTCTGTGACCTTTGTTTTTTTGTAAGGGGTGTTATAAAGCAGAAAGATGGCGGATGCAATAGTGTTTAATGCTATCTCATCATAGCTTTCAATCAATCTAGAAAAAAAGTCTTCCTGGAAAACATCCACCACACATCCAGCCATCAGTCAAATCAGCCATGCCCCTGGTTATGCAGTTGTATGCTAAACAAAAGATTGGATTGGATTCAGTGTGTCCTGGGCTTACTGTGGGGTGCAGAGCAGAGGAGGAACACAAATCAATTGTGCGAGTTGCTTGGCGTCAGAAACGATAGTCGAGTAAATAGCTCTGGAAAGCAGTTTCTGCTACAGCACAATGCATTTGTTCATTATTAAGATGAGAGCCCTGGTCTCTCTTTTAATGAGGAGGAGATGAGCAGCAAAGACAAAGAGGGTTGTGTATTCTTGAAATTCTTCGAGCACTTCAGGATTTGGGGGAGTTTAGGCTAGTCCAGGAGCTGCAGCTCTATAATGACTGCTTCATCATTCAACTGCTTTATTAAACAACCCCGGTACACCCAAACTGTAAGAAATGTCCTGCTAGAGCTCAGGAAAGTGAAACACTGTTTTTTGTGATCTGATCTTACCTCTTATTGGATATGCCCAGGTGTCGGGGAGCGCTGTTACCAAGATCAAAATGCTTTAACTGGGGCGCTGTTCGCCTATCGGTTCATGCATGGGCCCCATGTGCTGAGACTGTAAGTGGTGCTTTCCAAGCGGGTGGACTGGGTTCTGACTCTATCCACTATCCTGTCTTAAAATAGACTTTAAAAGGCATAAAAAGCCCAGTTCAGCTGCACAGCACCTCATCCTATCTGAAAGACCCATGCGACATAATGCATCCCTAAACAAACTTAATAGCCAATCGTTATTGAGGTTCCACGTGTGAAACGGTTAGTCATGTGTTCAACTGAAAAGTGTTTCTGATTCCAGCTAACAAGGGTGGCAAAGTTTTATCATCAGGTTCACGACTGGTGACGGTCAGCTTTTAGGGAAAGTAATTTATCCCTTTTTTAGATACAACATTGCAAAGTTCCTATACTGTTAGGTCTTCACAGACATGCTGCAATGACATAAGGGGGTCTCCCTCAGTGATGACAGTGGCAATAAAAATAAGAATAGGCCATCATAAGCCCCATTTCAATCAAGCGGTTTAGTTTGGTTTATCTCAGTACAGCGCGCATTTTGTTGCGTCTCCATAGACTAAAGCCGGGAAAGATCTCCAGATTACCGCAAACAGGATCAGGTTTTACCGAACCAAACTGTACCAAACTTGAATGATCCATACTGGACCACTTGGTGGAAACGGGTCTTATAGTCAATGTTAGGGGTGTAATGATTTACTTTACCCTCGACACGATACAATTCACAATACTGGGTTCATGATACGGTTCTCTTACAATTTATTTTACAAAATGAGACTGAAGAAAAAGGATGAGATGACTAAAAGATTCCTTTACATTTAAACACCAATTCCTTTCATAATTCCTTTGGCTCTTTGGGCTACACCGGCTTGTTACGTTTTGGCTTCACAGCTGCCATAACACCAGCTTGTTACACCCAGCAGCTAGAGCTGCAGCTGCTGATGCTCACAATATTACTGCGATTCGTTTTTCAGATTCCCGATGTAAACCTTGATAACTTTATAATCGATTTTTAGCTTTTACATCCCTGGTAAGTGTGTAAAGTTGTTTCAAAATAAAGGTATGCAGTTGGAACACTCTCCTCTCTTGAGGGGGACTTTTTATATTTAAAATTATATTCAAGGAAAAGATTATATTGTCACATTTTAGTTTCAAGGTTCACGAGTCACCACAGTCGATTCTTGTTGAAGAACTTGATTGTTCCACTTCAGCTCTGTACTCCTGACTTTCAGCCTTCACTGCTCACCCTTTTTAGGACCACAGGCAGCACACTGCCATCTTTTTAATTACACCCTGTGAGTGCTGCAGCGCTGGTCAGATACAGCCCCACCAAGCAGCCAATATAACACATTGTGTAACCTAGAATAATAAAAAGAGCTTGTAATGTGAAAACACATTTTCATTTAGCTTCAAGAGCCTGTTACATTTTTCACGTCAATGGACTGTGCTGTCTCTGTGTCTATTGTTGTTGTTGTCCATCTTGTACCATCTCAAATGGTTCTGTTTGAATGTTCCTTTTATTCTGCCTGCCTCAGAAATGGCCTCTTCTGGGATAAATAAGGTTTTTTTGAACTAAATCGAGTTATTTCTAACGTGTGCAGCCGTGCACTTGGTCAATTGGAGAGGCGAGTCTGAACTTGCCATGATGTGCGTCATCCTGTGGGCTAAGCAGTGATGGCTGTTTCATTCTGAAATTGATTCACACATTATGTGGTCATACTTTGCTTTCATCTTGTTGGTGAGTGCACACTCATACAGACACATGGGTTGAAAAGGCTTTTGAATCTAAAGCACGTGCGAGATGCTCAACTTGTAATAGGGTCCAGCTGCCTGTAGCGGCTGCTTCCAAATAGATTAAATTTTTGTCAGCCCATAAAGTCTTTTTTTAGAATAGATGTAGACAACAGAATACTACTGCATCTGTCAGATGTTGACATCAGCAACAGCACAGCATGGCTTTTGACTGTTGAGAATTTTACGTCTTGTCATTGTCGGGCCATGTTCACATCATGTTAACATGGACGGGACGGCCTTGTTAATATCTGTTTTAGTAAAGGATTAGAGATAAGAAAAATATTATAATCTTCTCACTGCTTATTTGGATGTCACATGTTTACATCACAGTCATTTCCTCGGGATCAATAAAGTATCTATCATCCTGTTTCAATTTATGTGCAATGGGAAGCTATGATGTAACTAGTGTGCTAACATTAGCCTGCAGCCTGCGAACACAATAATGCAGGCCAGAGACAATTGCAGCTCGTGCAAAGGACCATTAAGTGCTTAATGGTGTTTAATTACGGCGAGTTCCAAATGAATAACTCTGCGTGAACGCAAGTGGAGATTGGTTGCAGGTGTGCCGCTGGACGAGAGCGGAGGCTTCAGAATAGCGCAAGTGTGGCCACATCACAGTTTCTATTAGTTGTATTCTGATGTTCGGGGGCGACATATAGTGGATCAACAAGTGGCACATACTGACAATCTTGTGGTGGGGTCAGAAGCCTTCACTTGCATAACTAAAAACAGGACTTCTTTGACTTTCTCTTTTAGTTAGCGAGTTGAATGTTGCAAAAATAGGGAGAATCAGAGGTTTGAACGTCCATATACTGGTATATAAAATACTGTTTGATTATAAAATACTTATGTCAATGCTTGCAACAAAAAAAAGAATCAATCAATACATAATTCTACCCAGACAAAAAAAAAAAAATCCCTTTGTCTGGCAATAAAGAAGTCGCTCAACACAGAACAAAACTGCTGATATAGTACTAACAGGAATCAAGGAATTTTTCATTTTCTTACAAGAAATCAATGGACAGTGTGACATAATGGAAAAATCATAATAGCCCCACTCAAACCTTTCAAAATCGGGTTTTGTTTTCTCTATCTGCTGAGAATCTGCCCTCTGTCTGTTTTTTTGAACCCCTTTTGTACTAATTGGACCTGTTTGGGACATGACTGGGTGTCAATCATTGGGCAGTCAGGTTGTAATGGAGCTTGCTGGTGTGACAGAGGTCAGAGTTTGCTTTGACCTTTGTCACGCACCAGGTCACACACAGCTTGTGCCAACGATGGAGCGTGCCTTCAACTGCATCCAAACAACTTCAGCGTGTCTATGTGTGTGTGTTTGTGTGTATGTGGAGGTCTGTACTTTCTGAATGTTTCCCAGTTATAACAGTCTATTTAAAGAACAACTCATATCTTATAGAGACATTACCTGGCACTTTGAGAACATAGAAGATAATCTGAAAAATACTGTTCTTTTTTCTGACCACCATTGGGGTCTCTCTCTCTCTCTCTCTCTCTCTCTCTCTCTCTCTCTCTCTCTCTCTCTCTCTCTCTCTCTCTCTCTCATCTGATTCTAGGTGACCCAGTCAGTTTGATCCGACTGCTTGTCAGACAGTCACAGTAGTTCAGACTGATGAGCTTTTCTTCAGTACTCAGAGAAAGTAATTAAAGTAATTAGTTTCTTTTTTATATTCTTCCTCTGTTTTTTTTTAGCTGTGTAGGACAATAAAGGCATTCTATTCTAGTATATCTTTTATTTCTCTGTTAATTCAAAGGCTGACCTGAAGGTCTTAGAGTCAGTGAATGTTTACTGGGTAAAAGACTAAAATCAACCAAGTTCTTTTTATGTTCTGCCTGCATGACATTATAAGTACATGTACAATGTGCAATAACATTATTCAGTCTTGCCATGACAATATAAAATGCGCTAAATAAACAAAAAATGTAAGAGTGTAACAAAGCTACAATAAGTTACTGATAAGGTATTCATGTTTAACAAAACCCCTGTGTTTGGACATTTTTCCAGCTGAATCCTTAAAAAAATCCCAAAATATTTTTTTCATGGTTAAATTTGCGTCAACTGATAGTTTAGCTTTAGCTGATCTGACTGCATCAAAATAGTGTAAACATGGACATTATACCCATGAATAGGAAATAATGTAACCCATGTAAAAATGGAATGTAAGGCATGCAGAGTGAGAAGGGTTCTTGTAAACTTCAAAAATTTGCTTCAATTTATTGGAACAAATGAAATGTTTTGTTTTCATACAGTGAATAATGTTATTGAGATATGGTTTATTGCTTTTAAATATGGTCCGACCGATGTGGAATATTTGTGGCCAACACTGATATTGGGGAGAGAAAAAACATGAGAGACCAATATGTTGGTCAATCTGTGTTCAATGTCTGTGTGTCTCTGAGAAAGGCAGATATCGATATGCATACTATATTTTATTGCATTGATCAGTAAAATGTAATTATCAAACACTTGGAAAAGATAGACTTTCTGAGACAAGATTTTTACTTAGCTGGAAAGCTAACTGCACATGTGCTTGTATCACCGCTTCACACTGTGGAGGGTGATAATGTTATGATCCATTCAGCACACACTGCCTGTGAAAGACAGCTGCAAGTCTATTACAACAAGAATCAAATGAAATGATATTTTCCTGGTGAATAAATCTCGTAGTATCAGCGCATATCTACAGTAAGTGGGCAGATGCAGATAGTCACTGAATATCTGCCAATATTACTGGCTGTCTGATCGATTGGGCTAAACTTATAACTGTGCCGCGAAGAGACAGCAGATGTATAATTGAAGCAGTGGGTCTCACCTTCTATCAGCAAGCTGAGTCAGTGTGTGTCACCTTCACAGTCCCTGTGAAATGTGGATATACTGCACTCATAAGACAGTTACAGCCCTCTGCGTTCCTTGCTAACAAGCTCCCCATCACCTTTTTGTTTTGACAAAGGTGAGGATGGTTTCACAATTTAAACTGAAGAAAGATAGAGTTACAACTCTCCTCCTTTTTAGTGCAGGGAATTTTTTAACAAAATGTGTTATCAGGTGCTAATCATGTTATCTCATATCTGTCTTTTGCTCTTACTTTGGAGGAACAGCAGTACTACATATTTATACTTAAAACACTTGTATACAAGTTTATTGATGTGAGATATTTTGAAAATGGATAAAACGTATCCTGAGCATGTTCAGTTTGTAATACTGGCATGATTTTCAGGATAAAACCTTAAATAGAAAATGCATGTGAATCCTTTTTTTTGTTGATAATGTACTGCAAAAACAGAGGCGAACTGTTACCTTTTCTTCATTGAATCACCGAATTGCAGTTTGATTGCAGACAGAACTAGCCATGGGGGGAGGGATGTGTGATAATGGGAGACAGTCTGTGAAACAAGCTGGGCATTCCAACACCACAGGACAGATAATAAAGTATCTTCTATAAGTGACTTTACATTTTAGAAATATAATGCTCTGGAGCACACCCTGTGTGTGATATTCCTCTGAGACTCAGAGCTCCGGATGAAGACTGCTGACGTGTGGACATAACCGAATCAGTGTGTCACCTGGAGATGGGGAAACCCAAATCATTCAATGATGTTGTCTCGTATCAATATTTTTATATAATGATATGGCAGGCGAGGCAGATTTCCGTGGTAACTTTACTCACCACATCACCACTGCTTGATTTCTCACTGTTTTGCTTCTTACTAAAATGAAGGTGACATGAACTGAAGTTAATTGATAAAAGGAGAAAGTGATGGTGGAATAAAAAAAAGAAGAAATAAGTGGTTGACGTCAAACAGCGGTGAAAAGAAGTTAAGAGATGCAGTGATAAAAGGGGAAACTGACATTGACTTGCACCCCCCGCTGCCTCCTCCAGTCTGACAAGGATAGTCTCTCGCTGTGAGGTGCACATCCAGCCTCCTGGTGAACAGCCAGGAGCATTCTTCTATTATCTAGATATTTTCTTGGGGGTTTATGTAAAGACAGCTCACCTGTCCTAAAGCAAGTCCTCAGTGACTTTCATAATAATGAAATAAATGGGTTTTAAATATGCAGCAGGTGCATGTTCATGCAGTGCATGTGCATGTAGGCATTTTGTGTATATTCATTTTTAGTCAACCTAATAATTTGTGTCTATAATGTTGGAATTCATTGCACTGTTTCATTGCTCCTTATTATTGTCTTTCTTGCTACTGCTCGATGTGCCTTTGGATTGTCCACAGGGGAATGACATTTTTTGAATAGAATTGTGTATAAAACAGAAAATGGAAGATGTCACTTTGAAACAAACCTTGTAGAATAAAAAAAAAAAAAAAAAAAAAAAAAATCAACACAAAAATCAATAGAAACATGCAAGGACACATGGATTAGGCTTTGTCGCTCAACTGGAAGGTCTCTTTTCTTTGGCGCCTCCATTCATTGCCTATTGTCAGTAGGGTATTGGGGATCCAATGGATGTTTTTTTTTTTCTTCCATCTTACATGCCATGGCATTCTAAATCACTCCACGGTCTTTGTTAGAGCATAAAAGTTTCTTTGGAAGCAATGTAGAGCAGCTTTTATATGAATTCTGTGCAGAGGAGGGTTGGATTATGCTTTTTTTCCAGACTCTTTGAATATACCTTGACATATTGGCAGCACTGCTTTACATAGAAAAAGACTATAGCTGGACTAAATAAGGAGCACATTAATTTCCCAAGGCTCTGTTGGCTAAAATGAGCTTAAAAAGAGCTGTGCTGCCTTCTCCTGAGACTGCGATTAATAAATGTCACCGTGGTGGCCGAGGTGGACTGACAAGCTCCTGAGACGCTTATCTACCGGCACAGCCCGCGCTGGTCTCAGACCAGCATCGTGTTAACATTTATTCCTTTGTCTCCTTGCTGTCTGATGAATGCATTTAGGTGAAATGTTTCAGGGATGAGGTTTTGTACAAATCAGGGGGAAGCTTTTACTTGCTTTGAATTTTAGTCTGCATGTAGAAATGTTTGCTCGACACGTGTAAATCACACTCAGCTCAGCTGGTGCATCACTGTTATGAATAGACCAATCAGCAGCCAAAACTCTGCTGTCAGAGTTTGAAGAGTTTTCAATGTTAAGAGTTCCCAGTAGCAGACAGTCATTTTTATTATTTCCTCATATGCCATGGGCTAAGATTGGAAAGCTGATAATTTGATTTCACAGAGGGATGCTAACCATTGTCTCTCTAATTCCATTTGTTTTCACCTTGCTTGCTCTGCCTTGGCTGCCATCCATCAGCCACACATTTTCACTGATTGTTTTTTCTTTCCCTGAGAGTACTTTCTTCATCAAAAAAAACAAAAAACAACAAAACTTATAAAAGCTAGTACAGTGAGAATAACATACACTTGTATTTAGCTTTTATCTTATTGTCTTTACCTGATCCGTTAACACTGTAATTTAAGCTCACACTATTCACCATTAGCAAGCTACTTATTAGCATTCGTAATAGTCAATAAAACAACTTAAATTAAAAACATTTAAAAACACAACACAAATGACAGATATTAAAAAATGACTGTTAAAAAGGAGTCGCTTTGGCAGAGTAACACTCCCTTGTTCATCTTAGCATCTATCTATCTATCTATCGATCTATCGATCTATCGATCTATCGATCTATCTATCTATCTATCTAAGATGTTCCTAACTTACTAAGATGTTCCTAACTTACTAAGATGTTCCTAACTTACTCTTGATAAGTAGTAGCCTAGTAGGAGGGTATTGAGGGCAAACTCAAGCTCGCTGGCCAATTAGTTACATGGTCATATTTAATAAGGTAGTCAAAAGCACTTAATAATGACAAACAAGCAGCTAGCATGCTACTAATTAGCATGCTAATGAGCAACTAGTTAAAGATATAATATGTATGTAGATTCCGCCACCAGGGGGCTCTCAATCAACACTGCAATAACAAAAGATGTCAAGGCTAGCGGGGAATCATGGGAGTTCTCCCTGCTACCCCAGTGAAACCGAAGTCTGCATTGACCACAGTCAAGACAATCGTGCAAAACAGACCTGAGGAACAGAATATATTTACTGACAATGTATCCAAGTATAAATTAGAAAATGTTTTTATCACAGCAACAGTAAGGCCTCGTGTCCACCTAGCTTTTTTTTTTCTCAGCGCCAGCGTCTATTTTTAGTTGTTTTCAATGAGCGGAGACTGTTTTCAGCAGAAGCCGGCCACCTGGATGAAAAGCACAGTGTCCATCGTCCTTTTAAAAGGGCTCTGCCATTTTTGTGAGGCCGCTCCGTGCCCTTAAATTAAAAATCGTTCAACTTTTCTAAAAGGCACTGCTGACGTTACCAGCGCTTTTTTCAATGAACCAATCACAAGGTTGAAAGGCCGATACTCGTCACCCCGGCAACCAAAAACAATGGAGGAGAAGCTGGTCTTGGCCGTTTCAGTTTATCCTGAACTGTATGATATGTCAGATAAAATGATCACAACAAAGATAAAAAGTTCTGTTTGTGAAAGCAGATTGGGCAGACACTTGATGCTGCTGGTAAATGTTTTGGTAATATTCTCTGTATTTTTGTCTCCTACGGATTTTGTTGTGTACCCACATCCTGCTTGTTCCGTGTCTGATTGGAGCCATGATAGCGGGGCCGTCATTATGAAGCTCATCATCCAGACAAAGTACAAGGGCAAGCATAATCTGATCGATGCTTTTAGTAAAGGGAACAAGTAATCTAAAATATAATAAAACATCCAGTAAAAAGTAACAGAGCCGTGTTGTTCATAAAGCAGCCGTTGTCAACAAGCTGTTGTCATGGAGACAGGGCTGACGTGAAACGCTTTTTCTCTCAGCGCACAAAACGCTCATGCGAGCGATTCTGAGGGCACAGCCAGCGCTTCTCTGCCCTGAAAAAATGCTAGGTGGCTTTCAGTAGTAGTATTCACACTTCCTTATGGAGCAAACTTTGATGTAACACCTGGCGTATCCATGGCAACAATAATAGGTTTAGTACATTTTTCATTAATTTAGATATGTTAATGTAAATGTTGTCATCCGATTTTACATATTGTAGTGTTTTGCTTGAAAGATGTCTGTTTTCAGAGGGATTAATGTTGACCATAGACAACTTTGACAAACTACCGATTGAACACCTTTGGATTTTGTTCATCCTTTTTTGTCACTCTGACTTTACATACAGTGATATGTGGAGAATAACAAAGACAAGAACCATTTCAAGCACGTTCCGTTGTTCAAATCTGAATGAAGTGATGTTTCAATTGAACATTGCTTGTTTTTGAGTCAATGGATTGATTGAAACGTGATGATTTTGATGATAGCAGACGCGTCATTTAAATCCCATGGAACAGATACTACTTATAAAGTCATATTTCATGTATTTAGTAATGGTTAAGGCCAGACTGTACACCTAACTGGTTTATAATGAGGTCATCATTGAGGGTGTAATTTTCCCAGTCAGACAAGCTAAAAAGGTCTCATTTCAGTTTGAGTTCCACAGTCGAACTTGTTTAATTTAGCACGCAGCAGGCAGGAAACTGCTGGGTCATGTCAGGTTCTGCAGTCATACTTTTCATCAACAGATCTTAATAGAAAATAGACCCAGGAGACTTTCTCTGCTGATGTACTTCCTGACATTAACTTGAGCAGATGCTCTGGGAGAGAGCTTGGCCTACATAGCGCCTCTGTATTGTTGTTGAGAATAATCCCGTATCTCCAGTGGATTAAAGATTGAGGACTTGCTGAACTGTGGAACAGTAGCAGCTCAACATCATTCATCTTGGAAAAATATGTATTTCTCTCTCTCTCTAGGTCTCCCCTCTAACTTTTTCTGCTTTGAAGGGATTTGATTGTGCCTTGAATACTGTCCAGGAAATTACAAAACCACTGTAATCAAGTGTGGCTTATTGGACAAGTTCCCTTGTGTGAACACATTTTTTTTTTTAGCTATCTCAGAATTTGTAATTGAGTACCAGCCAGGTTGAATTGCTCAAATGGGTTTTTCTAGCCTTAACCTCCAGCAATTTGAAGCTTTCTGGTACCACTCATGTAAGTTAATAATCAACTGAAGGGGCTGTTGCCCATTAAATCAAACTGAAGCTGACATTCTTGCCATTTCAGGAAACTCAAGCAGGAAATTGCAGGGGAAAGTCGCATAACATTTTTCACTTTTGACTCTGTGTCTCAACCACATAATGTAAAGTGGCTAACAAGAACAAAACATGCAACAAACATTAAAAAGGTTAATCAAAAAACATAAAAGATACGTAAAAATAAATTCTATCAGCCTAGAAACACACTCCAATTTGTAAAAAAAAAAAGGGCTGCACTCACCCAGAACCAATAATAGCGACAACCCAGCGACAGCAACACCAAAGGTTTCTGCTTGTCCAGATTCTCAATAATTGGCTAATTTGGCTTCTTTGGCATTTACTTTTTTATATAACAGGGGAATCATATTTGCAGCCTGTTTTGTTTTTTGTTTCACATGTTTATATAGTTCCATTTGGGTTGTCTTCTCTTTTAAGATTTAAAATTGGTTCAGTTCATTGGTGCAATGATGACGCGGGTTATTGATTTGAATGTGTTTTATTTCCATCTTGGTTTGAGGCATTGGGAAACATTAGGACTATTCGGGATCAGTTAAAAATTCAGGATCCCCCCCCCCCTCCCCCCCCGAAGCATGGGTAGATCTGATCTTAGAGATCATAGAGTAATTTACATGGCAGAGAAAACAGGCATGTTGCGATGGCTTACATTTAAGGTGCTCTCATACAGCAAGTAAACTGTTCCACTTTAAGGAGAGCATTCAGAAGAGCTATTCAAGTGATTTTAGCCTCTCTGGAATAGAGTCTGTTCAGAAGTGTTCAATATTAAATTAAAGCCAGACTGAAAAAAAAGAAAAAGTAAAGGGAAGAGAGGAAGAGATGGGTGGGGAGAGGTGGAGAGCTCAGGATTATGAGCTTAGAAAGATTCTCAGCTCCACCTCCCCATCAGTGCCAAGACATCAATACTGCAGGACACCATGCTCATACACATATACTCACAAACACACACAGGCGCACACATCCCTGTCTCCCAACACAGGGATTAGTTATGGATATAGCACTCCATTGGTTTAGTGGACCAGACTCAGGCACAGTGCAATAAACAGAACTGCCACTGAGGTCATAAAATCCACAAAGGTCTTTAAAAAGATGAACAAGCAAAAATGTAATAGAGATTTTGAACAAAAGTCTAAAACACTGTAACAGAGTCCAACATTTATCAGGGGATACAAGTGAAAGTGTTTTCCTGAGCCTTCAGCATGAAGTTAATAAAAAATGAAATATCGACTTCAATACATTTAGTTTCAACTGTTTCTGGGACAAACAAAAAAAACAACACACTCTTAGCTTATTTGAGAATTGCGATTGGCTTTGACAAAATGATAAAAAAATACATCTCAGGAAATTAATAGAAAGTTGAAAAATTCATACATCCTGCTTTGGTACAGCTTGTCTGCAGGTTTGTTTCTGCTTCAACAAACACAGCGTCAAACTGAATACATGAAGCATTAGGGATGAGGTGAAATCATGTCAAATCCATTTTTCTGCCCTCTACCAGTCACAAATAGTGCTGGAAATCATAGTCAGAAACATTCCCCTATCAAAACACATCAGTAGAACTGAGTATAAAGCTGGGTATTTAATTGAAAGTTAGATTCAAGGTCTTGGTCACTACTTTGAGCAGATGTGTCTCTATTCATTTTAGACATAGATATTTCAAATAAATCCAGAAATCTATCAAAGTAGTATTTCATGAAATGCTCTGCAGTAGCAGAGCCAGACTTTTTTTTGACTGGAGTGGCCAAAGACAGCAAATGATTTCTGCAGGGGTGGCCGGAAGTGTGAAGTGTGCCCATATTTACTTTCACTACTCTAAAATCTTAAATGAAGAATGTGCAACTTTTCTATCCAGTAGATGTTGCTCCTGAGGTCCAGCATTAAATCAAAACAAAACATAAACTGCTGTTTGGTGTCACCTCAGACATTCCAAAGGCTTCTCTCTCCTTCAGTGTCACACCCCCAACCCATTCCCTTGCATTCGCACAAAGGAGTAATAAATTAGAACATACAATAATTAAGCAACGTTAAGCGCATTCTTTGCTCGAGCTGCGGTTGCTTGTGGCCTGGATTGTTGTGTTAGCAGGCTAATGTTAGCATGCTTTGGCTAAACTCACTTGCTTGACATCCACATAAGCAGTGAGTAGGTTGTGTTAATTATTATTATTTTCCTCTCTCTAGTCCTTGACTGAAACATATCCATAACAAGGCCATCCCGTTCATGTGAACATGATGTAAACACAGTTCTGACCACAATACAGCTGACAGGACTCACGCCTCTAACTCATTGTAAATAGTCACGACTCAGAGAGACATTTACAGAGGATATAATTGATTTCTGCTGTATTTGTGTGTAAAATGTTGCACATTCTGCTCTTAGTGGGGGCTATATGTAACTTTCAAAAATATCACGTTTCTACTGACACTTCAGTATGCTAGGCTACCAGCATCCTGTTGCTCGCTATTACTGGCCCGCTCGTACAAACACAGGCTAGCATCTTCATCAAAATGTACATGGTCGAGAGGAATTATATTAACTTTTCATAAGAAGTGAAGCCATCTGTAGGTCAGTCTTTATCCCCAAAACCGATCGAAGCTCTCTCGATGAATGAAAAGCTCCCCCGGCCGTGTTCACTCTAGTTTTCACCCGACAGCAGTCAGATATTAGTTTAGCTCAACAGGCATCTACAGATAGAACCTTGTTTGGTTTCTTGTCCTTACATGGATTCTGTGTTGTGCTAGAGGCCGTTTTTTTTTTTTTTTTTTTTTTGTAATAACAGGTTCCATTCTCCATCCAGTCAGGCACAGCTGTTGCTCTCTGTTAGTAGAGCTGTTTGAGGAGGACGTCGAGAATGCGCACAGGATGTCATTTCCTGCAACTGTTCACGGAAAATCGAATATGGGTTCGTCAAAAAAACATTTTATAAAGGCAACACAGATAGACAGTGAATGTCTCATTTTTGACGTTAGTTAACTGTTCTTACTAATGGGCAATAAAAAACATAATTATGTGACATGTAGCCCCTTTAAGTACAGAAGGCTACTCCAAAAGACTATGTATGAAAAAAGTCATAACATAATGAAATTTGCTTCTAAACTGTTGTGACAGAGACCAAAAAGTGGATTTAATCATGAATCCCACCTCTGATGAGAGGTGAGAGACACAGATAGAAGTTCAAGATTTTGGGGGGTGGCCATGACATTCCCATTGGCTCCACCCCTGGGTGTGTGTCATATTATGACAAAGCAGTAACTTATTCAGAAAAGCGCTTTAAAGGACATTGTATTAGCAACTTAAAGAGGGTGATATGAACTGTTTTTTCTTTAAAATTTCAGGATGAATAAGCATTGTGATTATTGCATTGCAACAATATTAAATTAATATCTAAAATTGGATGCATGTGTGCTTGATCTGCATCTGTCAGCACCCTCTTTTGTATTGATGTTTTTGTTTATATCAATTCTGAATCAAACAACCAATCAGGGTTATCTTGTTGTAAAACCAACATTTTGGAGTAAAAAAACCCTCATCATATCACCATAAACTTATATTAAGTATTAACTGAAAACTTTAATTCCATATCATAGTTTTTAAACCATTTCAAGTTACCACAGAAGGGAACCTTATGAAAGTCAAGGGTTTGGATGATTAGGTTTTTTCTTGACTATATTGTGGACAGACAATGCAAGCATGGCTGAAACTTCATAGGGAGGTATTGGAGTTAAAGATGACCAGTGAGTCATCAAGAATGATTGTTTTGGAAGGATATGTGTTATAAGTTAAAGGCAAACCGTACCCATTTAATTTCATTCATTTCAGTACCTCTGTCTTTCTGACTTTAACTCATTGTTCAAACTTGTATGAAACCGAAACTAATCTACGTTTCGGAGATAAAATGTCTGTAAAATGATCTTCCAGATGCATACTGTATATCCTTGCATCTGTGAAGGTTCAATAAATCATGTCAGTGAACACAAATCACAGTATCAGTAATAAACATACGCTATAGCTGCAGGATAAGGTATCGTGATTGTTTAGAACAAATGATTGAATGAGCGCGTCCCACTGATGTGACTACTCCTGCTTTCAGTCAAATGCCAGCTGGTATTTCGGAAGCAAACAAACTGCTTTATTTATTTCTCAGCTGTAATTGTGCCTGACAAACTTCTCCTCTGGCTAGAATAAGTTTTTACCGACTTTACACTTGAAAGTAGAGAGACGGGCAGAAAGCAGTCGGAACAGGCAGAGCTCCGGGCTACAGCACCCTTCACGGCTGATCAGAACTGTGTGTGTGTGTGTGTGTGTGTGTGTGTGTGTGTGTGTGTGTGTGTGTGTGTGTGTGTGTGTGTGTGTGTGTGTGTGTGTGTGTGTGTGTGTGTGTGTGTGTGTGTGTGTGTGTGTGTGTGTGTGTGTGTGTGTGTGTGTGTGTGTGTGTGTGTGTGTGTGTGTGTGTGTGTGTGTGTGTGTGTGTGTAGGTGTGTAGGTGTGTGTGTTACCTATTATGATTGCGTGTTAGTGGGCTGGTGGATATATCTGTTATGTTTATGTACTTAAGTCTTTAGTCATAGACTGTGCCTGAGACTGTTCAGTGCAGGTGATATTAGAGCTACCTATTTACATCCTGGTTACATCCAATTATAGTCTAGGTGTAGATGTCCGACCTTCCTTTTGCAGTTTGCTGAAAAATTAAAGAAAATATTATTCTTAGAATGTTTTGCTGTATTTGTCTCATTGTAAAGATAACACTTGGCCCTCTCATCTTCTTCCTAATATTCTCTACCATGGGGTTGAGGGGGGTCTACTGATGAAGTACTTGTAAGGCTTTAGTGGAAACACTTCCCCTTGCAGTGAGCATCCTTTCTGTATGACCGCTCCCTATTTAATATTAGCCCACTACAAAGGTCAGTGAAGAAATTGGATGTGTTGAACGGAGTGTGCTCTGTTGAGGGTTATGGGTGACAAGACGAGAGGGTGGTGTGTGTGTGTGTTGTGGGGGAGGGAAGCAAGGTCAACAACAGGTACTTAGTGTTATTTACTGTCATAAAACAGCAAGATTTATTTGACAGGTAATTTAACTATGGGTGCATGGACAGGTAATGCAGTCTGCGTACACTTGTTCACGTGGGAGGAAAGCTCGGAAACACGGCTGTGTGGGTTTATCAGAGAAAAGTTATTGTGAAAACAAGTGTTCAAGCTGCTGCTAGGAGATGCCTATGTATACACCCCATTGGTTTTTATCATAGGGCACCTTCAACTAAACATCTGTCTGACCCAAAACTTTAAATCTTCACACAAAAAAAAAGATATACACCTCACTTATTGTGTCCTCGTTTTTTTGTCTTTCTAATTACAGTCCTCTAACCCTATGAAAGCAAAGATTTATGAAAGAACAAAAGAATGTACGGGGGAACAGAAAAAATGCACTGTGGTTGTGTGTCAGAGGATATTAACGTCATCCTGCTGCCTTCTCACCATACACTGTATATGCTGACATATTAAGCTAATGTAGAATTGCAAAAACACTGCAGTTTCTGGAGTGTCCACTTGAGCCTGTCTGCAAAAGGCTAACAGAAAGTCATTCAATTAGGTGGCTGGCTGACCTAACTGACAGGCAGGCAAGTTGTAGCTGCTCAGGAGGCTCAAGGGTCCTCCTCAGTTCCACCTCTTTGCGACAGCAAACCAAAGGCTTCCAAATTTTGTTTTTCGAAATCTAATAATTGACATCACTGAGACTAAACGTCCATGAGTATATACAGTCTATGGTCCTGACATGCCTCATCTTGACTTTTTAATTTACGAGCTGACCGTTGGTAAAATTGGTGAAAAATTCTGCCATCAGTGTTCACACAAGCACCTCACCCCAAACAATATTTGGATGCACATCAGTATTCCACTAATGACCTTCCTAATGTCTCGTAAACGAACAATTATAAATAATACACGCTACGCACATCCCTCAGTGGGTTCTGGATCCAAAAACACACATAAGTAAAGAGAAGCAAAACAAGATAATTACACACAAGAAGCTCCCATTTAAAGGATTTATTATCAAGTGGCATTTGAAGCCAACATGCTCTTCCTTTGACTGGTAACAGAAAAAAAACTTTTCCTCCACAAACTGTGTTTTATTAAAGAAGACATAATTCTAAGTGCTTCTAACGGCTAACTTCTCTCGTGTCTGTTGTTACCTGTTCCGTTAAAAATTTCAGAATTTGTGTCCTCCTTGAATAATAACTTTAAATGGCCATTATACTTAATGTTTTCAGTGTTGCTTTATGCTCAGTGCAAATAAAATCTGAAAATGTTCTCTTTCCTCAGTGACTTGACTGTTCCTAAATGCCAAGGTTTTTGCAGATGCATCTTGTATTAGCACACATACTATCTACAAGGCTTTACAAGGCCCTGGGTGCCTTATTATAATTCAGACAGTTCATAAGTCGATGATTTCTTTCCGAGCTGTGAGTCAGTCGGCAACAAGAATGTGCTGTATTCCTCCTGGGTGTCCCTGCCCCATTAACCAAATAGAGAGGCGATGCTGGGAATCTTCGGGAGGATAAAGTGAAATCAGGCAGTATTCAAAGCAGATTATCTTCCCCAGAGAAGCAGTTCACCTCACTTTCTAAAAGTGCTCAGAAGTCTGATTCTATGGAGGGAGAATAGATATACCGTAACAGAGATTAGGAGATTTCTCATGGTTAATGCACTAGAGAGCTGCTCACAACACTTTTCCTCACAGGATCTCTCACATGTTTTCGGGCGTCTATAGCACATATAGCACAGCCACTCTCAGTTCATTCAGAATGAAAGTCCTAAGGAGCAATGTTTAGTACTGATTGCTTCTTTGTAAAATGCTTTTTCTTACCTTGTAAAGTACAAAATGTGGCTGCAATGGAAACAGCATGACAAACAATACATGATGTTCTTGTTGCTTACTTGCTCGTCGGCTAACTAAATGCCTTCATTTGGTTGAATAGGAGTGATGGGACTTCAGACAGTGAGACAGTAATGAGTTAAGATTCCTCCACAGTGCTGTAACAAGGCTCCACCATCACTCTGCCTTCTTTCTTTTACAATAAGACCTGCAAAGGTGTTGTATTGGTATCCAAGTCAATTTCAGTGATTTCTGTAGGTGTTAGTGTTTGTTTGCAGGTTTGCAGGAACCCTGAAAGTGTGAGCAGGACCCTGACCCAAAGCTGAGGGGTTTTGGAAATCAAACACTTGAAACACAATACTGATTAAAAAAAGATGATATCTTCTTCCGCTAAACAAATACAAAGTTGGAACACAGAGCTGAGTACATAACAAAAGCAGTCATACAAGGAGATAAAGTAGCTTTCATTGCATACATTAAACTGAACATTTCCACTGGTGGTGGAGTGAGACTAGGTCACAGATCTGTAATAGCCAGCCTTTCAGCAACACCATATACCATACAATGTTCTGTCAGACGCCATCCTTGATTCTGCAGTTTGCTCTGTCATCGTGAACAGTTTGTCTGTCTTTTATCTGCTTTTCACTGCTCGTATCCTCTGTTTTCTCCTTTTGCCACGCGAAATAGATGTCACCTTAACTGGACTTTCTTTTTGCGGATTGATCTGATTACAGTTAGTCCTCCAGAATCTGAAATAAAAGCTGCATGCCTAGCAGCCGTGTGCTTTTCTTTGTGATGATGTGTTCATCTTACCAACAGTGATCTGTCCAGGGATAGAAGACTGTAGGTATGTTTAATCGGCCAATCAGAAACAAGCATCTCTCTCAGCCAGGTAATACATTTTCCTATGGTGTTGCCGAAACAGGACAAACACAACTTGTAATCAAACAGTATGAGCTCCACAAACACACATACACATGTTAGAGTGAGATCCATTCTCCTCCGTTGCTACAGTACTTCCAAGGCAGGGTCAAAGGAGATAAAGTTCATAATAAGAGTCCTGCCTACTTGGTAGTTGCTGAACTGAAAAAGTTTCATTAACAATCTAATAGCATTCCTCATACAAAGGTGAATTATAATTTCCTCTATCCAACTTGCAAGTCGTAGTCCTTAACATTTGGTCTTTGGTAACATGTTATCTTTGTGTCTTTCAGCTTCAATACAACAATACATAGATTTTTTATTGAAGGGGAGGAATACAACAGTATTTGCAAAAATGCATAAATGACATTTAAAAAAATGTGTTGGTCCTGAAAGTGTCATGATTCAGTGCTCCACAACAGAAAGACACTTGAAATGCCAAATGAAGGATGATACATGTTGATAGAAGTTTTGTGGCATGCAGCTCTTCATATTCATAATTAATACATTATTTGACATTGTCTGCAGGGTTGATCAGGGACTAGCTCAGTGTCTTTGTCTGTGCTGTTTCCCATAATGCATTCTGATTCACCACTTTCGCATGCTGGGCCGATTGTGAGGTGCGTCCTCAAAGACCCGATCCACAGTTTGACAGCCTGTCAATGTCAATGGAGAGGAAGCATGCCTGTCTGTGTGTCTGTGTGTCTGTGTGTCTGTGTGTCTGTCTGTCTGTCTGTCTGTCTGTCTGTCTGTCTGTCTGTCTGTCTGTCTGTCTGTCTGTCTGTCTGTCTGTCTGTCTGTCTGTCTGACATATAGTTTCAGTTGTTTGTCAGCAGTCCCTTCAATGCAATCTGTGAGTGCAAAAATAACACAACAAAAATAATCCAGAGCAATATTTTTTATCCAAATTCAAGTTTGTCATTTTGCACTAAAGATGTTCTGCAGTTACCTTTTACCGGCCAAATTACACCAGATAAATTATTTCAAACAAAATACAGCAGCAACATTTGAGAGGGAGTCTGATTTTTTTTTTCTTTTCTTTTCCTCCCAAGGCAACTTTCACTTGATTGCAACACACTGTACTTGATTGCAACATGAGCAATAAAATAACTGTGACATGATTTAAAATGTACTCCCATCCACACAGATCCTTGCATATTTTGAGAAATGTGGATCTGAAGGAGGGTGATTCAATATGATAACTGGGAGAAAGTCTGAACATGTTTTTTTATTTTTTTTATTTAATGTTATTTAATGTGTTGTCCAGTGTAGGGAATATACATGTGACTGCAAGCCAAAACTGTTGATATCAGTAGAGGGGGTAGATGGATGATAAACTACAAAAACATATTTTTTTCATGGAGTCTGCTGCAAACATATGTCAAGCAGAACATACTACAGTACATTGAACTGGACAGGATGTCAGACAAAGGAATGCACAGAGCACCTGGTCAACTTCAAAATAAAATATACAATATTGATTCCTGGTCGTTTATCCCATTACTCAACAAGACTACATTACAACATTATGTCAAAACAGGCACCAAATGACCAAGTTGACATCAGAAATACAAAGCGACATGTTGTTTACATGTTGTTCTCTTTAGTCCTGCGTGATCTTGTACTTCTCTTGTGAACCTGTGATCTTGTCATTTCAGCTCAGATATAAGGCATCAAAATAAATAATAATCAAGTGTCTGACATAAGTATCAATACCTTAATGTTTCTCCATATCATGTCTTGAAAATGATTTAAAATGTTTTAAATTAGCACTATAAAAAAACAAAAACAAAAAAAAAAAACAGATAGGCTTACATGAAAAAGCAAAAGAACTGAGGTAAAGTAAGATACTGTAAGCAAAGCGTGAACAGAGACAAATGTCTCCCAAGGTAGTAACGGACTGGCAACGATTAAACCACCACGTCCACACCTCAGCGCAAGGTGTCAGATTAATTCTTCAATATGCAGCCAAAGGTTACTTTATATGTGTCCTGTCTGCTCTGCCCTCAGTCACACCTAAAGCTTGCATAGCCACCACACAGCACACTGGGCTCACTCTCTGGTTGTTCAAAACTGTTGTTGTACACTTTGGCATTTCATACTGACGTCCAAGGTCTCCTTGACTTCGAGCTGAAGAAGAGTGAGGGTGAAAAAGAGAGACAACTGAGTCAACTGACCTACTAAGTGGTTTCTTTTTTCTCTTGACTGATATGTAGAGAGTTGGCTGGAGGCTGCACAGTATAAAACATAGACATCGTTTTGGTAACACCACCTAATGGTTTCTAAAGTGCCGTTTTGAAGCCCAACGATGGAGGTCGCAAAGTTATAGATGGTGTCTCAAGCTGAGTTTTGGTCACCCTATCGCAACAGGAAAAACAGTGAAGCTGAGGGGGGCCTCAAGCCGTCTGTCAAACTTATACAATGAGCCCACCAGTCCTGTCAATTACCTCAGCCATGCCTCTATTTATCCATTAATCTTCACCTTAATCCAAACAGATGAGTTATTAAAATATTCCTCAACCTCAACATTGTATGCCAATAGAGAGAGCTCTTCAGACCCATAGTGATTCTGCTGTAAAAAATGCCAATTTAATATGGCTGTCATTAATATTGGGATTTTCAGGGCTTTTGCAGCTATCATTAACTGGAGATTCAAGAAAATGCTTGTTTCTGCCCTTCTGCATGAAACACTGGACGTTCCTGCTTTTGCACACTATGTAAAGTTTGATGTCAGTTAAATTGCTGAACTCATTAAATTCATCAGAAAACAAACTTAACGAAAAGAGCGACGCAGCTGCACACACTCTGCACGTTGTTTATGTTACTGAACCCAATAGCAATGATATGACTTAGAATACGGCTTACGCTCCAGATTTACTGTAAATTAAACTCACCTGCCATGGACTGTAAAAACCTCTGCATCTGCCTTTATGTGCAGCATCCAAGCGACTCTTCAGTACAGATAGAACCACAGTCCCACCAAAACGCTCCTTACTAAAAACATATTGATACAGTATGCTTATCCTCTTGGCTATAAACCTTGACGATTTGAGTGAGCAATTTTGTACTGTTTTTTTTTTAAACAAAAGTTGTCGGTGTCCGTAATAAAATAACTAAAAACAGAATAGAAAATGACATTCATTGATAAGAAAAGGAAAGCTAGCTAAAGCAAAACCTGGTCATAAACCAACTTATGAGCTGTGAATGTGATCGCTACAACAACAGAAGTTTTTATTCTATTTAAAAATAATAATAATTCAAATGGTGGTAAAATGGCAAGTACCATGTAAAATTGGATAATGCCCAAGCCTAGAATACACCACCTTTTGCATAAGATAAGATAATCCTTCATTCATCTCGCGAGCAGAGAAATTTATGCATGCTTATAAAGAGCAAAGAATTCAAAGTGTCTGCTTGGGCCTCATGATTTCATTCTGACATTGAGTAGTTCCCTACAACAGTGAGATTGCTGTAAAAAGTAATTTGTTAAAAGGTCAGCATTAATGACCCCCAACGCACTTCTGAACATCTTGACACTGTGCAGATAAGGCCTTTCGATCTGTGATTCTTTGTGGTCAGGGCAGTAAAGGAGACAGTGGACAAGTTAAAAAAAAAAAAAAATCAATGTACCCATTTCCACATCACAGAAGAAATTGAGACACGACTTAGCACCCTGAGTGTGTGATGATGAAGATGCTGGCGAGGCCTTAGCTTGCCCCAGCAGAATGCTTCTAATCAGGATGCCCTCACCGATTACACAACGTCCTCTTCCTTATCACCTTGTGATAAAAGTATATCTTTGTTCTCCAATCACTGCTAGATCATCTCGCTTCTGCAAACTCTGCACTCTCTCATTTGCTGCATTAACAGTTCATTACATCAATCAGTACGCCTCTAGAACTCTACTGAGGAAATGTGTTATAAACAAAAAAAAAAAAAAAACTGCTCACACTGCAGTTACTTACTTTTTTTTCCTGTTTCGAATTTAACGTCAAATATGATTTATGGAGAATTCACAAAGTAAAAAGAAAACATTGTGTTCAAAGAACAGAACATGATTTTAGCTGTTTTGAGCCTCTTTTTATTGTATTGAAATAAAACAGAAGCTGATTAAAGAGGTCACAATTCCACCTTATAAATAAGCAGCAATAATTAAACACCTGTTTCATCGGTGTGTTTCTTTTGTTTCCTGCTGGACTAATAGTTACATGACATATTAGAGTAAAATCCTTATATATAGAGAGAGCTGGCTGTAGAAGCAGAGGAGAGTTTAAATAAAACCAAACTTTAATTAAACTAGCGTCAAATGAGCTCCAGCCAAGACTTCCTTGTCCATGTGGCGTTTACGCATGCAATGTAAAGGCTATCATTTCTGGTCCATTACATTGTAGATTAGTTCCTGTTCCTTTGTTTAGTCTCACTTTGATTGTTAAATCTACAGCCGTTTCACTCGAGCTCACTTGAGCAGTGTGAGCCTAAAAAGAGGAATACTCTTGTGATTAACCTGAAATGAACAGGAATTAAGCTTGCCAAAACATCAGCATCTTTCCCTGAAAAAGCTCAGACTGCTTGAATGTCTGTTACCACAACAAACCACATATCAAATTAGGTTGGCCTTTTTCTTTTGACCAGCATAAAAACTACAAAGAGGCTGCGTGGTGGTGCAGCGGTTAGAGCTGTTTCCTCAAAGCCCTTGTATTCACATGCAGAATGGAGTCGGTGTATTTTTTTATTGGTCCTCACGAGATGAAGCTCAGACCTTTACAAATGTCTCATCATAAACTAATCTTTTATATCATATATAATGACATTTACACAGTAAAGATTCGGTTGTTCTCTGCTGACATACTCATGAGGACGAAATGCTAGACTGCTCGTGTTATTTTGCTGAATTGTAGTGAAAATTAGGACCCCCAAGTTCAACAGCAAGAAAATAATAAAATAAATCAGTTTGATGCGCAGGCTAGTCACTGTGGACAGAGGCACTGTAATGTCACATGCATCATCATTATCCTTAGACATAACTCACTTTTCTTCTTTTGACTCAGAGAGCTGCTCAAACAGGCTTAGGGTCAGCTTCAGTTGTCTACTCTACTGTTATAACATTGAAGAAAAAGTACAATGTCAGTTGTAATCAGCCATGAGTTCCAAATGCACGTACATTTAGAATTGAAGTAATTGATCCTTAAAAAAACTTTTCTTTTCTTTTTTCTTTTCTTTTTTTTTAACTTTAACTTGTTTTGACATTATTTTTTCTTCCAAAGATGCAGTAGGAAATTTGATTCTTTATTCATGACTTGGGTTTTTAATGTAGTATTTTTTTTTTTTTGGTATTTTCTATGGTATCTAACAACCCTGACCCCTAAAAACCTCAACAGCAACATTTCAGCGGGCGTCTCTAGAAAAAATAAATAAATCACCTGCAATTGACTTTATACTCTGCAGTGGAGCAGAGAGAGACAGAGAGAGAGAGAGAGAGAGAGAGAGAGAGACAGAGAAAAAGAGAGCGATGTCCACTGTTCGGTCTTTGAATACAAAGCACATAACCACAAACAATGTATTTTCTCGTCTTGTGCAGCTACTTGCTCCTCATGTGATTCGGCGTTCTCTTGGGTTTGCTGCTTCTTGATAAGAAATCTCCCCACACGCGGATCGTGTTCCGGATCGGAACATTTTAAAACAGGAGTTATGTTGTCTTGCACAGAGCCGGCAGAGACACTCCGTGGTTTAGTGCGGTCGTCCAAAACATTGGCAATTAATTCTTTGCAGTGTACGAGCAAGTGCGAGTGTGTCTGTCATTGAAATGATCCCGACCCGAAACATTACAACTCTCCAGTTTACCATGCATTGTTGTGTAAACACGTATCTGACTAACACTTGGAATGTTAATAAAAAAGATTGAATCATAAATGTTTTTCAGAAACGGCAAAAATTGGTGCATAAAAACTGATCAGAATGCAGGAAAATGAATATTAGGTGTGCAAAACCCTCCACTCCACTATTTTGTTTTCTCATTTAAACATCAGTTGACAGTATTTCTCACTTCCACTGTTACCAATCGCATTGGGCTACAGCCTTCTTAACCAATTATAGGTCAGTCTGAAACTGAGTAGGGTAGGGCTTTTTGAACAGAAAAACTCCTCAATGATTAATGTGACTTATTTGATGATTATTTTAAGACCCTCCCAGCCCACTTCATGCGGCCACACAAACACACACCCACATGAGGAGAGAAAGAAAGAGAGACCAGTTCACTTTCCCACATCTCTGAATTCACGTTCGTCTCTGGAATGAATAGACTTTTCAGAAAGCACCTTATTTCACCCATCAGCCTATTATTAACACCCATTGTGCAGGTTAGCTCCGAGCGCTTTTCTTTGTTATGTTAGGAAGCTATTCTGACAACTTGTGTGCACACTTCCAACTCTTTCTTCTAGACACTCCTTGTCTCTTTTTCAACACCAGATGTATTTTTTAAGTGCACTGTAGCCTGAAAGAGCTGATGCTTAAGTTGAAGTTTGGCATTCTGCAGTATGGTTTGACAACAACAGCTCTTCTGTTCACTTCAGTGACTCAGCCTTGGAGACAATTTCAGCACTTAATTACACAGTGACATTTCAAACACTAACAGACAGGTGATGCACGTTTACTGCTTGACAACACGGCAATTAAAATGAATTTAAACTGATACTGTCATTGAGCACTGATGTCTGGTTAAGTCTGAATGACTATTGAATCACAACATTTTCAGAGCAATATCCTTAATTTGCACATTAGGGTTCAAACTCCTATCTACATTTCAGCATTTTCTGCCATAGTGTCTGTTTAAAAGCCCAGCGGTGCATAACACTGATGAAGCAGCCGCAGAGATAATCAAATAATTATAAATGAGAAACGTTCTGCTTCATTATGCTTCCCTTTGAAAAACTCGCTGCCTCGTTTTTCCATGACAAATGCAGATTACGTTCTGTCCAAGGCTACAGGTTGTTTCATGTATATTTAGCTTTGATTATCCTGCAGACGGCACAGGGGTTTATAATTTAATTTCCTGCACAGAGATGAGCCAGTGTTTTGATTTGTATTCAGACACTCACAGCGTAGGCACAAAAAAATAAAAAAAAAGCCTTTCCTAATAGTGTGTCCACATCTGACATTTACCAATGATGCAGACAGAACACTGAGGACAGATGAAAATCTCTGAAGTTTATTTGCCCGCTCAGAGTCTAGACATGTCTGACATAAACACAGAAGAAGCTGCAAGTCATAGCAGCTCAACAAACATAATGACAGCCTAATCCTCTGTGGGTTAATTTGGTTTGAGACTGAGCCTGCGAGTTGGGCAGTTTATTTAACATCTTTAAACAAGGTTCACTTTTTTTTACTTTAAAATAAAACACAATCTAAATTGTGTATGAAGTAGGACCTGACCGATATGGGATTTTTGGGGCCGATATCGACACTGATATTGTAAAGAATGTATCAGCCGATATCTTTCTTAGATGTATGTTCAATCTGTAGAAATACACTTAGATGTATACATTTATTGTGTTGATCACTCAAATGCAGTTATCAAACCCTTGTGCCCGAGGTAGAACTTACAGAAGATGTTTGCTCAACTAGAACTGCACATGTACGTTTGTTAGCGCTTGATGCTCTGGAGCAGGGTTTCTTAACCTTTTTGACCTTGGGGCCCAACATTTTCAGGGCAAGGTAGTCTGGGGCCCAACATTTTCAGGGCAAGGTAGTCTGGGGCCCAATCGAGTGAATGGTTCTGATTTAACTTTTGCGGTCATTTTTATTTAATAGCTATTTGTGTCACTATGTTGTAATAATGAATCCTGTTCTTCATTTGTATGTTTTTTAATCAATATATCAACCTATACATTGGCTAATTATGCATAAAACCTTGCACAAGTTAAGGTCATTTAATTAATTTTGCTCATATAAAACCATGTTTAAGTGCATGTTTGTCAAATAAGTAACACAATATAAACTTAGCAACAAAAGCAATAAAATTAGGTGCTCAATGAAGTTAGGTAGATTTGTTGAAATTAAAATGAGCATTCTGTTTTGTGTAGCGCTGCCCCCGTTGCTGTCATTATTTTTTCGTTTTAAGAACCTCTCCATTAAGTTTCCATTCAGATTCAGGCCCCGTTTACACGGAGACGCTGTGACAGCAAGACGAAACATTTGAACATGCGCAGTAGTCGACAACAAACAACAATGGCGGCGGCTATGTGCAGCAGCTATTCGCGTTGTATCGTCTTTTAAAACAGAACCTTGATATGATACATCGTGTATGTCGCCGCCAAAAGAGCAATGAATACTTGCGGCAAATAGTTCAACCTTTACCCAAGCACAGGGCGACCATATGCAGCATTTAGATAAACCCTGGGAGAACTAGCCGCTAAACAGGATGTTGTGGAGGAAGTGGTTATACTGCTGAGTGTCGCGCGTGTCGCGTTGTAAAGTTCCACTACTTCTAACTGATGATACTGCCTCTGGTGGTCGGAGAGTATACTGCAGGCCAACGATCACGGCCCTTACGGCCCACAGATGCAAACATATTATCCCCTTGCGGCCCTGCAGGTGGCGCTCGCGGCCCTTCGAAGGGCCGCGGCCCTATGGTTAAGAAACCCTGCTCTGGAGGGTGGCAATGCTTGTTATGATCCATATCGCAAACGCTGCTGATGAAAGAAAACATACATACATGACAACCTATTTGACTTTCAAATAATTGTAGTAATAATGGTGCATATCTGCAATGAAATTAGCCAATCTGGATAATTCCTGGATATGATAATATCGGCCGAATAATCAGTCAGGCTCTATGAAGAACACATAAACTAATTTGTCAAATGAAAGGGGCTGAAATATACATCAAAAATAATTTGGTTGTACACTATTTATGGGATCGAATGGGAAATACACTAATAGCCCAAGATTAATGAGTTATTCTGCCATTCATTTAAATCTTGAAAACATGTTTTATGGGGGACATAAGACGTTTCCTATGGTAACTAAAAAACTGCTGTTTTTTTTTGTTTTTATTTGCCTGACAGATGAAGCTCCATGCATTACATATTGTCAGAGTTCAGTGTTCTATCTGCTGGCAGCGAAGCTAACGTTACATAAGCTTATGTTATGTTACCCCAGAGACAAAGGAATAGCTGCTGGAGATTGTTAAACATAATCCTGCTCACACTGATGTAAAAGAACAAACCATTAAAGCTGAAGCGTGGATACTAAATTCTCTTCCCCCAAAGAATGGTTGAGGTTTCCCTTCCTTTGGTTACTACGTCAAAGGTTTTATGATGACGTGCTATAGATAGGCTGCTGTAATGTCACAGAGGGAGACTGATTTTTGCACAATCCAGTTAAAATGATGCATGATAACTAAAGCACAGCCTGCACAACTTACATAACCCTATGCAATACAGATTTAAGCGATATGAAGTATTTGAAGATATTAAAAAAAAAATCAAAGTGGACAAAAAAAAAACAGTTCACGCGTTGTATTAAATTATCATTTTAATCCAAATTATTTAGAGATAGTACAGAACAGAGAGAGTCCAAAATTAGGGACAATGAGAGCAGGGAAGGACATGCAGGTAATGATCCAAAAGGTGGACCCTAACCCAGGCGGTCTGCCCAGAGAGACCCCCAGCCTCCCGACCAGTCACGCACCAGTTCATCTAGACTTCCTTCAGAATTTTACGAGAGGGCTGAACAAAAAATTTCCACATAAATCCCAATGAGTCAGATAAGTTTACATTCACACATGCACCCCCACATTTCCAGGGAACTTAAAGAAGATTTCACACAAGTAGATCTGCAGTTGTAAGCTTCAGAGTGTGATCATGCAAAAATAATAGAAATAAAAATGTATAGTAACATTTCAAAAATACAAAAAAAAAGACTTAACACCGATTGACAGTTGAGCAGGATGACATTGATATGATTTGCTGTGTATTTCAAGCATGCCAGTTCCAATAACAAACATCAAAGTGATGCATACATATACATAGCAACACCATAGACAGGACTGTCTGGGCCACAACAGCAAAGACAATTTACAAGAGAGTGGTTCTAAATCAGGACTGATGTGTTTTGTGAATGCTGTAGGAATGGACTGGGTGTAATGATTGGCAGGGGCAATCCAGGAGTGTAATAAGCAGCAGCTGAAAACAGGATTTGCAGCTCACAGAAAAAAATTGTGCAAGACGGCTATCAGGGATAATTTTTGTAATTTCGCGTGACCGCTCCAAAGCTTCTTTTTTTTATGTAAGAGAGACAGGAGGTTAATGAAAAAGTCCTAATCTTTTCCCTGTATAATTGAAAGAGCGGAAGGTATCACTTCTAATAAAGTATGATAATGGAGCCCCGGACACACAGCTGAGTCCCGGATGACCTTCTCATCTTGCTGTTTTTATCAGCAGCACTGTGCTTAAGGTTAAGGCATCCTTGCAGCAGAGGGAACCGCTCCACCCTCCACACTTATTGGCCTTTGAGCAGAGCTGCAGAAATCTGTGAGTCACCGCAGGCTGCACTGAGTATTACTGACATAAACTCCCAAGAAATTAAAATGGTAATACTCTGTATATGTTATACTTCACATTGCGGTTCTCACTTGCGGCTTCTTAAGATTTTGGTGCCTTCAGACTCTTTGCATGGAGCAGTTTGTGTCCTTGTGAAGCCAACACAATATCAAAATACAATAATGTTTTTGCAACAATGTTTTATAAAAACTGTTAAAGCTACAGAATGTAAAATGTTATTTGAACATTTTACACAAGAATATATAAATTTAAATTTGACTAAACCTATCATACTGTATATCTTGCATGAGCACTTTAGTTAGCTTACAGTACTCCAACAGTAAATCAAAAGAGATCAATCTTAAATGTCATAACTGTAATGTGATGTCTTTTCGCTGCAGCTGCCGTTAGTGGTTTGACAGACACAACAGGTTTATTGTTGCCATGGAAACACTTGATGTTATGTTAATAAACACGACATATGGAAAGCGGGGACTGCAACTGAAAGCTGCTGTGATGGACATGTCATGTGAATTATACTTGGGTGCATTGGCTGGCCTCTACACACATCCTCTTCATCATATCCGGTTTGTTTTCATCAGGGGGTGGAGTCGCAGATAGAATCAGTCATCTAAATGTCATAGTTAGTTATTGTTTTGATTAGAAGCCCCCTGGTGGAGGAACTTACATACTGTGCTTTAGAATATGATTTCTTACTAGCTATGATGACTTTGCCTGTAATAAAGGTTGTTTGGCAACTGGTTGTTTTGTCTCACCTTTTGCCACTGAAGTTATTTTGTCAATTGTTTGTGTTGGCATTTTATCATCTAAGCAATATGTATACAGTGAGCAGTATCACTAGTTAGGATACAGCACAATAACAACAAACAAACCCCCAAAAAACATTCACAACAGTATCCATTATGGTCTTATTTCATGGCTGTAATAGTAGATCCTTATCCTGCCATTATCCAGTTCACTGGATAAAAACACATTGTGTATATTATAGCAAAAGGAAAAAAATACATTACATAAGATCAAATCGTTTTGTCTGGGTTATCATATTTTGCAGACTTCGGTGGTCAAACTATATTTTTTTTACAACAGCTTTAAACTCCATATCAACTTTGCTGCAGCCGTGACTTTTAAAAGTTTAAATAAGAG
The DNA here is from genome assembly GCF_947650265.1 of Symphodus melops. Lineage (NCBI taxonomy): Eukaryota > Metazoa > Chordata > Actinopteri > Labriformes > Labridae > Symphodus > Symphodus melops. The sequence continues at coordinate 5,598,302 of NC_136701.1, read as the reverse complement.
TTGAGCAAAGCACAAAGAAGTTGAAATAGCTTTAGAACATGAAGCTATCTTAAGTACTGTTGAGCATTATCGTTGTTCACAGAGAACACTCAAGTCAGGCAGCATTATCTAGAAACGAACAACTGCAGAGTTTGTTTTTTAAGCTTCAGTGACTGATAGACATAATGGGAAACACAATTTTGCAGCATTATACATTAAATGACTTGCTTTTAAGGTATGGTTTATTCCATACACACAAACAGGCAGAGTTAAAGTTAAAATAGCCTGTGATGGATTTGAATCTCTTTAATCATCCCAGTTTAAAATCACCAATTAGTATTTTCTCCTTTTTATAAAATACTCAAAATAAGCAGAGCTTTAAGCTGGACATATAAATATGACCTCTACAGACATATATCAATAAATACTCTTCATATTTTCCATGTTAATGCAAGCCTTCAGTATAGGTGTTCTGTGGTTTCCTTTCCTTAGGTATAGACTATTCATTAAATAAAACTGTAAACTGTACTTTAGTATGTTCATCACACTTTAAAAAAATTAAAATAAAATAATAATAATAATTATATATAGGTTTTTTGTTTGTACAGCCTTACTTGGTTTACTTTACGTCTTTGATACATGCATTGACTTGACTTTTAGCTCCTTGACTTGAAAACATTAACTTTACAACTGTTGTCTTTATATATGTTTGGCACTAAAAACAGTGGTTAGTGTGTAGTGTAGTGTCTGTATGGATCCTTAAAGCTGACATATTTTGAAAAATACACTTTGACAGTGTTTTTGAATGATTTATTTGGGTAACCTAAGTGTCTATCGACCCACAAAATAAATCCATCCAGTTTTTTGTTTGTGGTCCGCTTAAGTCTTACAACACAGAGAAAACTGCTCTGTTTCAAATGTTCTCAATTTGTGACATCACAAGTTTGATTGAGGCTAAAAGAAATACCATCTTCTCCCCTGGTATCTTCTCCCTTGGGCTCCACCCCCAGCCTAGAGCAAACCTTTTGCACAGGTCAGTCATTTTTTTTGGAGAAATTCCAGAGTGGTATGGCTGTATCTGACCTAAGTGACTCAAAATATGTTACAAAGTCAATAAAGTAGCTATTATATTCTCAGTGTTCTTCTCCAAAGCACGGACACAGACTGCTGTCTTGTAAACCAAGAATGAAAGTCTACCAAACCTCTCAACTCATTAACAATGTTACTAATAAAACCTTCACAATTAACCAAAGTGGTGCATACCTCGCTCCGCTGGCTAAGGGAGCAAACTTTTCAGTTTCTTCATAAATCCCCCAAATGAACCTTTACACTAACGCCAAAACACAGTATCTGTTTTAGTGTCACGTTTGGAATAAACAAACAACATTTACTTGGTAAACAAGGAAGCTGCGCTGTGTACTGTGATTTCTGTTTGACTTTCCCTGCTTGCAGTGTGACAAGCCTAGCGTGTGTTGTTGCTAAAAACTGTTAATGCTAATTCTGGGTCACACAGCTCAACATGCAATGAACAGCTCTGATTATGTAAAATACAAGGAGATGCCATGCATACAGGTTTAAAGCCCTGGCTTATTTTCAGCCCCAATCTCTTGTGAGGCTTTTAGAGTTTAAACGGAAGTATAATACTGAAAGAAATACAGACAATGTTTGTTATGTTGTGTTGTGAGCCTGCTATGTCCATGTTATATTTGGTTGCGAGAGGCATTTTTAATGTAAAAAACTATTTAAAAAGTATGTGCTACCTCTACTGGCTGGCAGAGCCTGACTGACACCTTTGTAAATGTGTTTCTGTATTTTGGTTTGTACATTTTAATCGTAATCTCTGTGGACTGAGGTGATTTTTCTGTACAAGAGAAGGAGCCGAGGCCAGAGGGAAACATTTATTAATTTTCAACAGTTATTAAAAACAGGATGATAGAATCAGCATCTAGTTAACCTCCAGTTCAGTCTTCACACCCACAGTACGAGGCTGTATGTCTTCTGTTTTGATACGGCCTTTGTATGATGTAACCCCCTCGACTCGCTTTTCTTTGCATTGTTGGACCTTATCATTCCCCCTGTGAAATGTGCCCAACTTGCTGCTGTTTTAATTTCAAGCTTATTAAAAAAGGAGGGATGGCACACAGAGGGAAGTATTAAAGGGTAGAATTAGCATTTGGAGACATTCCTCTGTGAAATGACTGCCGACGAGGACAGCTGAAGTTACCTTGAGCGTGCACTGCATCAGGCAGAACCACGGTGTTTACTTGTTACAACAAAGACTTAATTAAGTCATCACTCACTGTGAACGCCTGGTAATCATTGCAATATTAGTCAAGCTACTGATTTTAAACTGTAACGGTGGGAGAGAAAAAAAAAAGGATAGCTAATTACTCTGAAAGCAGTTACAGAAGCAGGATGAGCCAAAAAGCTACCATATATGACTTAAACAGAATGATATGGACATTTTTTAAATTAGAGGGAATCAATTCCTTTTTCAAGCTCACATGGGCCGAAAGTATAACACGACCAGCTGTGTGTGCTAATGCACTTGGCAAACTACTTTGAAAAGAGCTGTGCTTCAGCGTCTTGGCACTACTTTCAGGAAGTGAGTGCAGAGAGTATGTGCCAGCCTCAGGGCGCATTGTTCACACACTGTTTTTTTGTATTATTCTTCTGCATGTTTGATGCTTTAATGACTCTTTGAATTCCGTTTTTCTCAAGTGTCTCATTACAGGATGTGCACATGGTGTGATCATCAAACGCTTGCCAACATTTATTATAGACAATATGTTTGCCAATTAATCATTTATATGAATTCCATAAGCAAGAGATTGATATATTCCTTATTCTCCATACATGGGGACTTGAAATGGAGAAAGAGATGAGATTTTAGTCCACATGCCCTGCTGCTCTTGTTATGTATCAGAGCATCCATAAATTAAAACCAGAGTATTACATCTCAGATGCCAACAAACTTAAAACAGCACAACCATTTCTATTTAAATATAAATATAAATTCCTCTCTCTCTCTCTCTCTCTGTCTGTGTGTGTTGGTATTTGGCTGAAATGAATGTGTGCAAAATTTCAGCTCTGTAGGTGGTATAGTTCTCAAGATACAATCCTCCTAATTTTCCCCCCAAACAAGCATTGGAGCATTGGACCAATTGGCATGGAAGGACCCTTACAGGAGACGTTCTTGAAGCTCCTGTTTTGAAAAAGAAAATTATTTAAATCAAACACATTTATAGCACAGATCTATTCAAAGCAGCCTGTTTTCATTCAGTGGTATGACAAATGTAGTCGTTAGAATTGACTCTAGCATGTTAATCATCAGCCAGAGTCTTTAAATACATCAAGGCACACATAGGAGGATCACTGCATGGGCAACATGGACAATTCTCCAGGGCGTGGCAATTGCCAAAGCACATAGTAATTTCTGTGGCTGTTGCACATACGGAAGCAATTAGGGGTTTAAATGTGCTTCCTAGGTTTTATGTCATGCATATGTTTTGGTGTCTTGAACTTCACATTATGCAGCCGTTTCACCTGCTGCATAATATCGGTTACAATATAATATCATATCAGCTCTCTTACATGTTTAGAATGTGGACTGAAGCATTTGTTTTAGACGCCAGGTGTCAGAGTTAGATATTGATCCTATAATAGTCCATAAAACATTTGTTTTTTCCTAATAGAACATTGTATTAATTGCAACACTGATTAGTGACACTTGTACACACTTGTTTTGTTTTTGTTTTAAGACACAATGGTCTGTTCAGTAATTCCAAAGCTCCTGAGAAATAGCATAAAAAGCTAAGTTTATTGTAACAGATTTCTTTGATATTCCAGCAATACATATTTAAGCCTTGATCTCTTAACTTGGAAACACCCAGATGCTGAGCTGTATGGGTTTGGACAGTGAATATTATGAGGCTTTTTACTACATTTGACAACTGACTCTTCACTGAGTATGATATTAATCTTTTTAAATGCTCTGGAGAATCCCTGAGGGACAGTGAACAGAAGGAACTGTAGTGTTCATAAACTGTGTCAGTACATATCGTCAAATGAGCTCTGACAGTCTGCATTCACTACCTCACTCAAACTGTTCCTGTCACGAAGCAAAAGCGATGGATGAGGAATATCTAACTCCTTAAATGGCCCTTACATCGAGGATGACGAGTGTGATTGATAGATATGGCATTTCCATCAATAACACAATCTACAAACACGGCTTTGGAGAGGATTCTAAGAAATAGTGTGCAGGTGTGTTTACCTTCAGCAAGAACACAAGAAAAATGTATAATCTTGGCTTTTCTTTACTGGAGTCAATTAACACCTTGGGCCTGTGTCTATTAAAGGTGCTTTTTTTGTGTGCTGGCAGCGCCCATTTTCAAAACAAAAGCAAAGCAATTCTGTCCCTCTTTTTTTGTCTCTATGCTCACACAGCACTCAGGTAAAAACACCTCAACTTTTTCCACACTTTTTAACACAGCAGCAGTGTTCAATGTCGGTTCTCCCTGACTGATTAGTCAAAGTCACAAGAGAAAAAACAAATCATCTCACTATGTTTTAAAGCATGGACAGTTTCCAGGCCTAGAGCTGCTGCTAATGCCAGGACAAGATTCCTTTACATTCAAATATAGAAGCAGTTCGTTTTAATGAGTAAAGAGTAAATGTGTAAAAATAGTATCATTTTGGTTTTGGCTATTATTGATTTTGATCCCCAGCTATGACCTGCAAGAATAAAATGTGCAGCAGCAATAACACCATTGTCAACTTCCATCAAGACTGCATTTGTCTTTGTTTTTTTTGTGCCCACTAGAGTTTTGTTTTAATGTTATTTGTAAATACATTTTTGCAAGATATACTTAGTAGACTTCTCCTGCTTTACTAAAAGGTTGATTATATACAGTATATTAGGTGTTAATAATTTCTGGATCAGCACTGGCCTCCTTCAAAATCTGCAAAGAAATCCTTGTGCACAGTAAAACTCGGAATGAGACCAACATTTGTCAGTCAAACTATGACTGTCATTTGGAAGTTTGATAACTCAGCAATGAGGAAGAAGGTGCATCCAGGGTTTAATTGGTGTCCCTTGTTGCACCCTATATTTAGTTTAAAGTTTCTGTTGCTTGTTTGTTTGTTTTTTGAGGCATTCATGGGCTAAAAAACCCCCAAAAAAACAATGGATGTTAATCACATACTGTCATTTTTTTGAACCATAGTTTATTCATATATAGAATGGAAAGGCTGCATGCAGCACCAAAAAAAAAAGGAGCATGAAAAACACAGCTTTCAAAAGTGTTCCAAATATTTCCCAGCCATAAATCAGAAATTTTGTATAGTCATGGAATACTGCCCTACACTTTTTCTGTCACTGAAATGGATGTTCAGCCCCACTGTGTACATGTTAAATTGCTTGTGTGGGAGAATAAATCAAAGCCCTATTCAGGACCTCTCAAGAAGCTTTAATTTGTCAGGCTGCATGGGCTTTTGATTGCTGCCTCCAATGTGTTTGCTGTGGGTGTATGGCATGTTTCTTTTGTGTGTATATGTTTTAAGCTGAGTCAAATCATGTTCTTTTAATCAAAATGTCAATGCTATGGTGTCATATTTAGCATACCTGTTTGGGAGAAAATGCAGCGATAAGCACACCAACATAGCTTTGGAAAAAGGGGAAACTTTAACACTTTAAAATGGGACCTATTTCTGCTCACTTATTTCTTCTTCACATGCTGTTATAATTCTGTTTTCATATTTAGCACTGCCAAGTTCCATGAAATGAGGCAAAAGTAATTCCTCAGGTTTCAAAAGCTCAGACTTCAGACCCCTCGTCTCTCTTGACTTATGCTCCATTTTTTTCCTGTCATCTGCTGCAGGCACAGCTGCACAGGAAGTGCTTTCTCTTCCACCTGCTCAATCAGTCTAGGACGTTTTCCATCCAATCTGTTCAGGACTACACTTAAAGTACCAAGACGTGCTCACAGAGGTTGCAAGCACTGTGTGGTGGGTGCTACTAATGTTGAGGCAGGTTCCCTGAAAGCTTGCCAAAAAGAAAAGAAAAATAAGATAGGGGATTTAAAATGAACAGTTCTAACAATGTGAAGTGTAAATGTGTGCGGGACTTAAGTTTGATGGCCGAAGGTAGGAATGACCTCCTGTGACTTTCTGTGGTGCAACGTGGGGGAATCACGATGCACCACTGAGTGTGCTCCTGTCTGGCCAGCACAGCGTAGAGTGGTTGGTTGACATTTTCCAAGATGACACACAATTTAGGCAGCATCCTCCCCTCTGACACCACCGTCAGAAAGAGTCCAGCTCCACCCCAATAACATCATTGGCTTTGTGGATCAGTTTGCCAGCAGCAATCAGCAAAGCAGTGGCCAACACAGACTCATAGATGTTGAAGAACGTGAGCTGCCTCAGGACGTAGGAGCGGCTCAGGCCCTTTGCAGACAGCCTCAGGGCTCTTTGAGCGGTTTAGCGTATTGTCTAGATCAGGGGTGTCAAACTCCAGTCCTGGAGGGCCGGCTTCCTCAGACTGTTAGATGTCTCCCTGCTTGGATGCAGCTGAATCCAATGAGTGACTCGTTATCAGGCTTCTGCAGAGCTTGATGACAGCGCATTGGTTTAAAGCAGGTGTGTTGGAGCAGGGAGACATCTAAAAGTCTGAGGAAGCCGGCCCTCGAGGACTGGAGTTTGACACCTGTGGTCTAGATGTACTTCCAGAATCTTCTACGACGTGGATGGAGATAGTGGTCAATGGTGCTTTTGCCCTCCTCAGATCCACGACCAGTTCCTTGGTCTTTGTCACATTGAGGTGGAGATGGTTCTTTGTGTGACAAAGTCACCCACAGACCTGTGCTCAGCCTCCTCATCTTTGCTGATTGGCTTATACTGAAAGGCTGCAGCTGCTCAGATGGCAAAAAAAAGATAAAAAAGAAGCCTTTATTGAATCATGTGAAGATACTCTTATAGAATCACAGAAGAACAGATGGAGATTAGCACAATAGATCCTCTTTAAGTTGATTATAAGTGATTAAGGGAGGGTTTAATTTAACAATAGGATGGTCAGGAATGAAGCATGACTGAAGTACAGAACACGGGTCAACTGCAACACCTCGTTTCCCTTTACTGTAGATACATCCCAGGCTTTCAAATACACTTTACAGAAGGTCATATTAGGGACAAAGTGAACATGGAAATATAAAAATCACCTGTTGTCATGAAGCTCCCCAATCATCTCCTTATCGCATATTTTATAACTTAAAATTATACTGTTAGATAAAAGCTTCAACTTTAAAACTTTGTCATATCTTCCTCCTTTATTTGTTTTTTCCTCATGCCCTGCACCTTAACCGTCTAATGCAGGGGTGTCCAAAGTGCGGCCCGGGGGCCATTTGTGGCCCTTGAGTGGATTGTGTGTGTGTGTGTGTGTGTGTGTGTGTGTATATATATATATATATCTTGTTTCCAATGAACAGAGAGTAAATTCAGGAGTGTGTAAAAGGCCTAGGGCCTTTTACGTCTGTAAAAGGTAACCTCTGCATACAGCATCTTTTAAGAGCAGTCAGAGTGGTTGTTTAGTGTTTATTCAAATAGTCTAAGTGCTGCTACTGAAACATTTCAACCCCGACTGCTGAGCGAAGTGCTGGATGTTACTCTTGGCAACCAATCATAAACTAGGTGGGGCGGCAAAAAAAGCAAACAAAAAACAAACAGATGCCTGTCAGCTGATCATCATGACTTTGTGGAAACAGATGGTCTGGATGTTGCAGCTGAGAGATCGGAAGAAAAACAAATAGATGATGGAAAATCAAAGAGTGACTGACATGTGATGTACATTGTTTTGGAGATGTTCATGATTTATTCGGCCTTTTTGTGTTTTATAATTGGACTTGTTCTTGTTGTTTAAAAAGGAAAAAGAAAATTGCAATAATCGATACAATGAAATCATAATACTTGTGGATAACCTTCCTGGAGTTGAAGTTGTCTGATCCATACTTCTAGAAAGAAGCCCAGATTTTAATATACAGGATTTCACTCTAATAACTTTAAATTATTTGAATCCCTAGTTACCACAACTTTGCATGATTTAAGACCCGCGTTTAAAGATGTTTCTGGTTATACCAATTGTATTGCATAAAACTGAAATGACTTAATTATGCTACCTTGATGTGTCTTCATCAGTTTATTGGTTTAGTGCACCAGCAACCACAAGTTAATCACATTTTAATATAATCCCACAATCAGGCCATGGCAAGTAGGATGGAGCAGAATGGATGTTCGAGCTGTGTTTACCACACGACTAAAGGGTAGTGATTACATTTTGAGCATGGAGGGGAAACGTCTGGAATATTAAAAGCCATTAAGGAGCTCATAAACACGACAACTTATGAGCACCAGTTCCATCTTCTGGTAATCTGCATTGCCAGGGAAAACAGAAATCCCTGCACAGCTCAATATCAGTGTTTCTAAAATGTGTTGAGATTTTCAAGGGAGCCATATTCCCTGAGAAACAATGTAATATTGAGTCAGACTGTGCTTTTATAGGGCGCATATAGTTCAATCAGATAAATGTGTGGCTGGCAGTGTTAGGTCAAAGAGAGAAATAGATACACTATGTGCGCTCACAGTGTACACCACCAGATCTCCTCAGTGGGAGACTGTGGAAGGCTCCTGGGTTGCATATCAATAAGGGCATCAGTAATGCAATATTTTAAGTGAAGGTTGTAAAATATCTGTCTCTGGCTTTCTCTTCCCTCTAGTTCTCTTCTCCCTCTCTGTCTGTCTCTCTTTATCTTATTTAACAGCTGCTATCAGCTGCAGCGCCGTCGTTACACAACCACATCATAAAAAAATAAAGCAGACGTCTCTCAAATAACCAGACTAGAAGAGAAAAATCACTGTGGAGGTTCACGTTGGCATCTGAGCTCCACACTACTCCTTCCTATGGTTACACTCTGCATTATAAAAAGCAATGCACCTCTGCAGAAATCTGTATTTCTTGCCTTGGAATGTGTACGGTTCGACATTTTCTGTTATTTTGCGCGGAGATTTTTGCAGCGCATCACTGAAGATAAGATTTTGAAGTTGAAATGTTTCCGTTAGACGCTGGTGGGATTTGTGTACAAGAGCGGAAATTCCACTTAATCTCCTAAAATAACAGTTGTCAAGGGTGCATCTCAAAATGAGCCCAAGTGTCCCAGAGGAAATGAATTGTTCCAAATTTAGATGACCCTATGTGACGTGCTTATTTTGTTTATTCATTTCATTTCCTCTTTTGTCTGGTCAATTTGTTGACCTATAAGGCGGCTCTTCAATTTTTCCAATTCATTCACTTTTCTTTCATTCTCTGTCGGCTTCAGCTGGTAATGCTGACTATTTTGTGAAGTAATGCAAAACATTCACCAAGCCTTACAGCCATGATCTATAGCGCTTTTTCCCAGTTGACATTGGGGTGAGAGACAGGATACACCCTGGACTGTTTGCTAATCAGTCACAGGGCTGACATGATACAAAAGAATACTGATACTATGACTTAAGTAATGAGAGGAAGGTAAGGATAGCATGATGCAGACTGTTAAAGCAGGACAAGTTGGATGAAAAAAAAAAAAAAGATACAAGATAGTTAACGAACCAAAACAAAGAAATCTGGTGACATTGAAGGCCCATTATGACAAATCCAGGCCAAATCAAGTGCTCACAGCCCCTTAGCCCGCTCCCTTCCTTTCTCCACTACCCTTCTTGTTAGGAAGTTATCTTTTTTTAGGGAGGGACTTTTTTTTTTCTTTGTTATAGAAGTGTCCTTATGGACTATGATTAATGTGGTGTTGGACACATTGAAGAAACAAGTTTCCTCGTTGAAAAATGCACTTGAACATCTGTCCTAGTAGAAAAAAAAAAAAAAAAAAAAAACATCCTAGAAACTGTGGAAACAATTAGGTGCCTTGCTGACTTGACGTCATGTTTGTCATCACGTTGGGGCAAAATGCGTTTTAAAAATGTATTTTGCAACTTTTTGCTTGAATAAAACTGAAAAACATGCACATTTTCTTTATAGTATACACACTGTTTGCTTTTTTCTGAAAACATTTGGACTGTCCAAACTGACTGAACTTGAACACACTAAAGTCGGAAGGACGACTTCCCAAATGCAAAAATTGGGGCCATCCAAGGAGCAACTGAATGCAACATTAAACCAAAAGCAGTGTATTCAAAGAGGCATGGAATTCTAAAGCTCTGTTGCCAGCAGAAGATGGACTCAAACATCCAACCCTGCAGACCCCTGTTTTCAGACTTGACCTCTTGGGCTTATAGAAACCTTCAAAAACCCAGCAGATTGACTGAAAAAAATCACGGCTGTCAAGCTGTCAAGGCTGCATTTTGACACTCACTGAAAAATAGTTGTATGTTCCGAGAAGCACATTTTCATGCAGCAGCATTGCATCTAAATTTATTGGCAGAGTTTACCCTTGCTACAGAGAAGATGTAATAATAGTAATTGCAGTGACGGACTGGTTGTGTTTTATGTTGACAATCTGGATCTTTTAAAGAGCCTCCGTCCGCCGGCATAGACACTTTGATTAGTGTGATGTAGATTGATATAAAATTCTAAAAGTAAAACCAGACATTACCTTGTGTATTGACCTTCACTTTAATCGGTGGTTGTTGCAAACAGTCGTTAATTCAGATGCATCCAGCTGCTCCAACACCTTACCAGAGGAGTCCTGGCTTGTTTTTAAATTTGACCTCTTAATGTGGATATCAGTTTATTCACCTAAACAAAGTAAGGGCGTTTAAGCTGTTCTGATCCAAGCTGTGAGGCTTTGAAGGTTATTTTCCTTTTTGTAGTTCATCCAGTGGCGATATCTGTTTCACCTTGACATCACGCTGGCTGAAAGCTTCATGACCCATTATCATGTTTGTGAAGAGGTTTCTGCATGCTTTTTCACCTGCCCCCACTTTCCCTACTTTTACTGCAGCCAGCAGAGTAATTAGACTGAGTGAGTGAGGCCACCTGAGTAGAGTGGAGCCTTCAGTTTGCGTACATTTATTATTATTTTTTTACCTGAATAGGTAGAACAAAACAGGTTTCATGTCTATTATTGGTCTATTTCTCTTCATTAATTTACATATTGCACATCAACGTTTCACTTACTTTACTGCTCTTCTTCGTAGCGTCAAAACTTTTTTGTGCTGTTGTTACAACGTTCTGAACCCCCCCCCCCCCCCCCCCCCCCCGAACAATTCTTCAACAAGAACATCTTACTTTCGTCCCATTTTTATGTAGACTTAACCTGTACTTCTACAATGTACACGTATCAAATGCCTTCATCACTGAGGCAGCTTGATTCTTTAAAAACAGAAGAAAATTCCTCTTTTCATGTCAGGAGAGATTTTCTGGCATTGTCAGCTTGCCCAATGTTTCTGAACTTCATCAATTTCAATTTCAAAACTTCTCTCACAGACAAATTAGGATATCTCTTTTAAGATTTATAACACATTATCCCCAGTGAGAAACAATGAGAAGGATCAGTCATTTTCTCTCTTGAATTAAATGATTCATCCAAACTAAATGAATGAAAAACATTCACAATGATCTATTCTTTTTAATGGGGAGACATCTTCTGCTCTCTTGTCGTCCTGGCCCGCTTTGTTAAATGAGTTTGCACCTCCTGAGGTTTCTGGGTGAAAAAAAAGGAAACAGTAGGAAAAAGAAGCAGCTGAGCTAAAACCAAAAAAAAAAGGTCCCTGTGCAATATATAAAGCAAATCACTTGCAAGTAGTGTCACATTACAACACTAAAGGATATATGCCAGTAATGTGAAGAGTGTGACGGGTTTACCTGGGAGAAAGCTTCACACTGTGTTTCTCAGTGACTGAAATTCAGTTAAAAGCTTCACTGAAACAAAAGCTTTGTAATTTCTGAGGCGCTGTCAGACTTTTGTCGACATGCAGTTATCAAAGTATGAGCTGAACCTTAAAGCTCCTTCTGTCAGCGGCTCTGTGGTCAGCCAGTGTTCAATCTGAACATAAAGAAAAGTGAAGTGAGGAGAACTTCATCAATGGCTGTGGAGTCTGAGGAAACAACTAAAGCTGTGTTTAAGATCTTGCATTTTTGTCTTATTTTTGTAGGTCATGGACTCGGACTTACTTTTAGCTTGGACTGTGCAGATTCAAAGGATGAGAAATATTTAAAGATACTTTCGAAAGCTGGCAGCATGAGAAAGAATATAAACATACAATTTGGTGGACTACTGCTATTGCAGAGGTTTGTGGCTTCTTTAAGCCTGGTTTCTCGTGAGGTTTCCTAGTGTTTCGACCATTGTATGTATTGTTTTTTATGCCCCTTATTTAATATGATGGTGAATAGAGTCAGAATTTTGAGGGAATTGGGGAATGAAATGCTGGAAGGGAGCAACGGGTTAAACGCCTTCATGCTATACTGTATGGGAGAAAAACATGACACAAACAAAACCAACGATGGAAGACATCCAGTAATTCATCTACTTTGTTACTGACATGTGACTCTGTATTACAAAACTCAATCAAGCTTTGTTCCAGAGAAGGCTGTGTGCTGTGAGGAGAAAAAAACAACGTAAACAATCAACTGGGTATTTAAAGCATTTAAACACTGCGAGATTGTGTTCACCGCTGTCACACGGGAAGTGACATTTCTTTTGACCAATCAACTGACTGCAGTTTTTAGCTCCGCCTTTTACGGTCGGCTCGATATTCTTGGCACCTCAACAGAAGGGTCCCAAAAAGTAGGACCTTACGGGTCGGTTATTTGGGAATCTTTCCCGGGATTAGTCTATGGAAATGCTGCAAAATGTGTGCTGTACTGATACGAGACGAACCAAACTGAACCGTTCTGTGGAAACACACCTTTATAGGGCCTGACTGACATCCCCTTCACTGGGGATATCTCTTTGTTCACCATCCTGTTGTTTGTGAAAGGCTTGTTGTGCTAGTTAGAATGCACACCACTTTAAATTATGCTACCATCACCGTGTTTGCCTTCTTTAAAGTTGCTTTAAGCTCTATCACCTTTTTGGATCCTTGTTGCCGATAGGGGAGTTAGTGAAAAGTTAGCACCGACTTGATTGTCATGGTGCCATATGTTGCTTATGTTGTCAATTGAAAAACTGGACCCAAAGATGAGGCACACATCCTTATATAAAGATTATCTATGGACATGATATATTTCCTACTTTCTTTTTGCATGGATCGTCGGACATTTTTGTAAACCATCCTGCTTATAGCAACCACCACCTCACCTCTCGTGTACATCATAGTTGACCTGACTTGTTGACGGAGGTTACTGCTACGCTTCTGGGACTTGTTTCGGTTCAGGCGTAACAAACTTTATCAAAACATTATAATCTATTTATGGACAGCTGGTTGGCTTTTTCTATTAATTTGTATTGTGGTGAATGGGACACTTGTGCATCAAGTGGGAAGACACTTTCAAAGTGCATCTATTGTCGTCAAATTCTTTGGACAATCTGTGAAGCTCTTGGCAAGCTACTGATAAAAAGACTGGTCGTTCACGAGTGATGTGTTTTTGCTCCCTGTAAATAAATAACCATCACATAACTTTGCATTTAGGATTGTTGGCAGCTTCAAATGTGCTCTTTATTGAGCTGTAAGGTCACTGTGGGGAGACAATCAGCAGGATTGGCCGACAGAATAGAAAGAAAAGTTGGAAAAGATTATCGCTGTACAGAAGATGTTAACGATGAATACAAAAAGAGAGGCTAATCTAGTATTTCTTTACAGGATCAACAGAATAATGTGTATTGTAATTTCCTTTAATGCACCTAAAGTCTTAAGTATCAGGATTTACCAATACTGGATTTTTCTTCAGAATCTGTGCTGAACCTCGCGGATGATTAAATTTACTGATGACATCCATTTCCCCCCCCTCTGCTCACTTTGATGCACACTATCAGCTCTCTGCACACTAAAGCGCACTAAATTGTTCCCATCTCCAACTCGATGGCCGGAACAACAGCTCTCTCTTCATGGGAGGAGCCAAGGACCCTGAGGCTCTTAGTGTAACCTGCCGCCATTTCGTAATCAATCCTTCACAGTGATAGCCCGGCCCCAGGGGCAAGAGGGATATGGAGTTCAGATAAACATTGGCTCTAACTTAGTAGAGGAGGAACCAAATAAAAAATCACAATAACAAATGGGTCACCTCTCAAAGGGCAAAACATTGGCATATTGAAAACAGATCAAGAAATTAGTCATGTTTACAATATAAATGATACTGCCAATTGTTAGGCTTCTTCTGCCAAAGTGATTCATGAAGGAGCAGCTGCTGCCCTGCTGCAGGTTAAATGAGTAACACCAGCAGCTAGCAATCAAGCAAACACTTGGGATTTGCATTATTTTATTATATCAGTGGTGCAGGAATCAAATATAGGTTGAAATAAACTACAATACATTTGTCTTTGCGATCCCATTGTCAATATTTGGCAAGGTCATGTTTAGCATTCCTTCCAGGAAAAACAGAAATTGAAGAAAGGGTTCAGTAAACAGACACAAAGCAGGAGCGTTTCCAACTCATTTCATCCTGACAAACACATGAAAGCACAAATAATTGTTGCAATACCACTTGTATAGACTGTACTTAGGAAAACATGACTTTTGGTGGCATTTTATGCAGACATATTTGTTATTCTCCACCTCATTGAGAAGTGCAGTGATGAAATGTTGGAGTCAACGAGTCAATCAGAAACGTAAATGAGGTCTATGTGTACATTTTGTTAGTTAGTGTCTCTTGTTAAGATACAGAATCACAGTCTACTCAGTTAACTTTAAATGCATTTTATGTTTTCTTACATCTTAATACTTTGATATCTTTTAGTTGATTTGCTGCTCCAATATAAGATCAAGTTTCAGAAGGATACGAAGACCATTTCCAATGCCAATACCAGATTTTTGTCTGCAAAGATGCAATGTCTGTTTTTCGAGGCAGTTAAAGGCTTATGTGAGACTTTAAATGCTCTCTTTTGAAACACATTTTCTTGACCTTAGCTCCCCCTCATTCCACCTGTCTGAACACTTTGCCCACCCCTCCTAGCAGGATTCTCTAAGGCAGAGACAGTAGCAGACGATTGCTATCTGAATGCACTATTCTGCGATCAAGTTCAAATAATATTTATCCCAAACTTGATTTGGTTGTTTTATGTTTGTCTTTTTAGGCAAAAGAAAGTCTCTTCTGTGGATTGAAAAGCCTGATTGTTATGCCTCTACAAATAGGGATGCCCCGATACCAGTATTCGGTTCCAGTCCAATACCATCTTGAAGTAGTCGTACTCGTACTCGTAAAACTATGCAGATACAATGGCACCGATATTATGATGATGATATACCGATGTTAGCAGCGTGAGACAGCTACAGTCAACTTTGCAGCTAAAGCTGGAGAAGCAAGAGAACATGTAAAATAACAGAAGCTTGTCGTCTTCTAAGACAGTGTTTGATACTGCACTACTGTGATCCAAGGTAAAGTACCTGTTTATTTATGGGTGCCTGCTTGAGAGTGTCTTTCTGCCTGCCTGCCTCTCAGTCTGTCTGTCCTTTATCATCATAAAAACTAAGTTATGCCTCCATTTCAGTGGCATTAATAAGTACTCGTAACGGTATTGGTGAGTACCCAAATGTAAATACTTGTACCTGTACTCGGGTTGCAAAAAAGTGGTATCGGTGCATCTCTATCTACAAACATTGTCCTTCAGTGGGCAGTGCTATCTCTCTTCCCTAACATGGTGGAAGGTCTAACACTTTGGACAGGGAGGAGTTCCCCTTTTAAAAAAAACCAAGATGAATCATTAAGGCTCTGAGTGAAACAAGCTGAAGGAAACGCTATCAATGTGAACACACAACCAAAACAACTAATCCAGGAGTTTGACCTACTCTTTTTTTTTTTAAGGAAATCATCATTCCACGATTTGTTAACATAGGTTATATTTGATTTTTGTAATACAGTATAAATATTCAGAATTTCAATATTATACCTTTAAAGGGGACTCTTGTATTTTGAATATTGTCTTTTTTTAACAAATGTTTGGGTCCAAAATAAAAAAATAGAGTACAACATGTCTAGCAATGTCTTCTAGTAGATTGCGTCACAAAGAAGCCCGATCCAGTTTATATATATTATGTGATATATTATATGATAAAGACCCCCAAAGTACAAGAACAGTCCTTGTTATTGTACCCATATTTTTTACCAGAACCTGCATTGAAGTAATAATTCCTCCCAAGATATTGCATTTTTTGATTTAAAAAAAACAAAAACCAAAGTATTGTTAAACTAAACCTTTACACAACCAGTCACACATAATATAACCAACTGACTGATGAAGGTAGAGGAAAGCCAACAACTTTAAAAATGGGTCTTTTGCTCAATGTATTGCGATTGCTTGGAAAGTTTGAATTCCATTTCATTTGAAAAAGATTTCACTTCAGCAAAAATATGTTTCTATCGTAATTGTTGTGTCTCTGGCCCATCATTGGCACAACCAAGAACAATTTATTTGTTTCCAGACCCAGGAGAACTATACAATTTTGTTGCAGCCATAAAAAACATTCTAGTGGCTGCCAACTGGAGCGATCCGCAGAAGAAATTCCAAAAAAACTAACTGATACTATGTTGGACCTAGTAATGCTTTTTTTTTTAAAAGAGAGAAAAAAAAATAGTGTGCACACTTCCAAACAAATTGACCACAGCTGCAGGACAAATCTAGAAACTGCAGAAATAAGAGGTCTGCACAACTCCCAATGAGCAACTTGTTAAGGGCAACATTTTTTCAGGCTTGGAGAAATGGAACATTGTGCAGACATTTCTCTTTTTTTTTTGCTTTCAAATCCCTTAACATTCTTGGTATATTAAGCGTGTCTCTTTAAAATTGTTTAATTACAAAATGACTATCTGCAAATGGACAGCCCTGAGCTCTGTGAAGGTACTGACATTTGAGGCATGATATGCTGTACTCATGGTTAATTCCATTGTTCATTTCTTTTTGGCTTTTTTTCTCCTGACATGCACCAATTGTCACTGCATTTGTTTCCATCTTTTACAGATAACGCAAGAAATAAACTGAATTCATTTCTTTGTGTCTCTACTGTTGCCTGAAAAGCTTCCAGCTGCATCTCCCTGCAGCTGCCTGCTGCCCTTTGATTCCCCATAATAAAGGAAAAAGCTGGTGTGAGACAGATAAATGCACAGACTCACACCCATCATGCCCTGTTTATTCTTGTGGACTTTTGTTTACGCACCCCAGATTCCATTGCTTTTGTCCCTGCGGCTTTTAGGTCCACTTAAGTCTGAATCGATGCTCATCAGCGGGGGCCAGGGGTGACTGTAAAGGCCGGACAATTGTGCTCTATTGATTAGCATCCTCCCAGACTAATCTAAACTGCATATGGCATTATCAATACGCTGTACGGAGGCAGGTTGTGTGTTGGTATTCAGTAAGTAGCAGTGGTAGGCGGTGCAGAGTGAGAGGCAGCTGATGGAAGGGTAATTACAACAGAGACTTGTGGAATCCCTGACTGTATGCTTGCCAGCAGCCCTTTTGTTTGCCTATTTTTACGTTTGTTTGAACTCTTCCTCATTAATTGACTGTGTGCTAATGAGGTCATGATGAAAAACATAAGGATGAATGGAGACCAGCAGTATCTATTAAAACCTGATTTTAACCTGAGGGATTCAATGTTTGTTATAATATTTTTTAAGGCACTGAAGGTGAATGAAAACTCAAGAGACCTTTCACAACCCTCACTTTTTATTCATGCAAAGGTACCCTTAATGAAAGAATGTGCAACATTTTGTATTTGGATGTCACGCCTGTGTCTTTAGCTTGCGGTGATGCTGTGTCAATTTATGTGCAATGGCAAGCTACAAGCTAGCTGAAGTGTGCCAACATTAGCCTGCTAACGCAACAAAAACCTCAAGCAAAAGACAACTTTGTCCGCTGCTTGGGCTTAACGCTGCCTAATTATGGCGCATTCTGCTTTGTGCAAACGTGAGATGAGAGGGGTTGGAGGTGAAGGAGATCGGAGGCTTCAGAGTAGCTAAGGCTTGGTCAAACAGCAGTTTGTTTTGGTTTCATGCTAGTGCCCAAAGGTGACATCTACTGGATCAAAAGATGGCACATTCTTCCTTTAGGATACACGTCTCCCGATAAGCAAATGCAACATCCCACAACTTAATACAGATTCTTGTTGCCATTGATTTAAAAAAGAGGGCCTGCAAAAACAATGTTTTCATTATGGCAACTAATGTTTGATGATGGATAATTTAAGCTATTTATTTTATGTATTTATGTGTGTGTGTGTGTGTGTGTGTGTGTGTGTGTGTGTGTGTTCATTGTTTTGCTAAAATTACAGCAAACACTCACAGGAGTTTAATCTATTCCACAAAAAATCTTTGTCACGTTTTAAAAAGGTCCTGAGGAATAAAAACAGTTAACAGTTTGGCATTTTGTTCCTGCTGTTTCATCATGACACAGTTGTTGCAACTTCAACATTATTATATAATTGAATGTGTCCCTTCACTGAAGATATCTGTGTCTTGTCAACATTTAGTCTAAGTTACAAGGTGATTGGCAAGAGATTAAAGCATTCTAGTGAAAGGAACACACACTGTATTTGAAAGTGGGTGCTCCTTGTGTGATGGTGAGGGGATCCGCTTGTCCTGCACGCTTGGCGTCATCTCATGTTAAAAACAGAAGCCTGGGGTCGCCGGTGGCGCAGCGGCAGTGCGCGCGACCCCACGTATTGAGGCTCAGTCCTCGCGCGCGGGCGGCCCGGGTTCGCGTCCGGCCTGTGGCCCATTTCCCGCATGTCTCTCCCCACTCTCTCCCCCCTTTCCGACTCTATCCACCTTCCTCCCTCTATCATTAAAGGCAAAAAGGCCCAAAACAAATCTTTAAAAAAAAAAAACAGAAGCCTGTTATGCCTATGTTTTCATATTTTTCAGCTGCTTTCTGCTGATGCTATCCTGCACCCTTACAGAAGTGCAAACCAGTACTTGTGATAGGCTTCATCACCAGTGGGCCTCCACACAATGGATCATGTGTCTGAAAACAGAATCATTTCAAAACACTGTTATTGTGAAACACACACACACACACACACACACACACACACACACACACACACACACACACACACACACACAAAAACAAGAAACTTAGACAAAGTGTTACTTTCATCACAGAAAGGATGAGAGTAAGAGAAATCACTGGAATAAAAATCGGGGCAGCAGAAAATGCAGAATATTTGAGCAATATTTTTCTTTACTTCCTCCTTTGTGTTCTGTGACACAGATAGGATGATATCATATTAATATTCCACTTTCTCTCAATGTTAAACCTTCCCAGCCGTCATGCCCTCGTGCATTTTGTCTGCTGTCAAGGACATACACTGTGCTGCTTAAAACTGAGGCGCTGACCTTTGCTCTTTTGTCTTCCAAGCTGCAGTGATTTTAAACGGAAATCAGTCGGCCTTGGATAGATTCCTGAAAACACTCTGACCCTAAACCTGACCTGTTCGAGGGAATTAAGATGTCAGATATGCAAAAAAAATGAAAGCTTAATCTGGTGAATAAATCTTCCAAAAAGTTTAATGAAAGTCAGTGTGATGAGCTGGAGATATGAGATGTCTGCAGAATAATGGGGCCTTGAACTTCTCACGTCACCGTTTAAAGATTGCCAGTGCTTCTGTCTTATTACATGGTGTGCTATTTAGTGCTTTACTGCCAAAGAATCTGTGCAACAGACACTTAAAATAAGAGTCAAACTGAAGTAATTGATTATTTTAAAATGTTTTCATGAATAATTGAAACAAAAAAAAAATCATCATAATTTGCTCGGCCAATAAGACCACAGGGGATGAAGTTGCTGCCACCAGAATTCTAGTGTCCCTCCAAGTGGGGGGTGTTTTGGCCTTTAGATAAAGTATGCGTTTGGTGGAGAGAGTGTGGTCTGATTTGAACCCATGTCCACAGCCATAAGGACTATAGCTTTTGAACGAGTCGGGTTGGACATCACCGCAAGGCTATCTGATATCCCTATAGTGCATTTCTGATGAAGCTACAGGCAGAATTGGCAACCTCAGCAATGTTGAATGTCCACTTACAATGTTTCTCATGTTCTGCACATCGTATCTTTTACTGCTGCTTCTTGTCTACTGTTGAAGTGGACAGTCGGCTACAATACACTCTACATGGTTAAATCACGAGTTGTCGCTACAATCAGAAAAACAGACAAAAAAAATGACAGAGCAAAGAAACTAGTGCAGTCAATAACAATTAATAACTTTAGCGATGAAACAAACCAATTAGAGCTGAAACAATTCCTCGAATAACTCGAATAATTCGATTACAAAAATTCATCGAGGAATTTTCGCTGCCTCGAGGCTTCGTTAAGTTTTTTTGTTTTTTTTTGCGTCATCAAAACTTTGGTATGAGTATGAAACACGTTTAATGTAGCTGCAGCTACCTGCTCCTCTCTCTGACACACAGACACTTCAACACGCACACGCACACGCCAGCGCGGCGCGCCCCTTTTTGTAACTTTTAGTCAGCACACAGTTGATCCGTGATCCATACGACCCAGTCGGGAACACGTGATCCGGTCAAACGGTCGGCTTTTCTCCGTTCACTCTCTCCGTGTTTGCAGCTAACATAACATAGCAACGTCCTCTCACAGTCTCTGTCATAGACGCGTCTATGGTCTCTGTAGTCTCAGCTAACATAACGATAGCAACGTCCTCACAGTCTCTGTCATAGACGTACGTCTATGGTCTCTGTAGTCTGTGAGGGCGCTGGATGTACGCGCTGCAGGAGCAGACAGAGATACACTTTTTTTTTTTTTTTTTTCTTTTTAAAGATTTGTTTTTGGCCTTTTTGCCTTTATTGTAGAGGGAGGACAGTGGATAGAGTCGGAAAGGGGGAGAGAGAGTGGGGAGAGACATGCGGGAAATGGGCCACAGGCCGGACGCGAACCCGGGCCGCCCGCGCGCGAGGACTGAGCCTCAATACGTGGGGTCGCGCGCACTGCCGCTGCGCCACCAGCGACCCCGGAGATACACTTTTAATAATGAACAGGCTGATTATATTAAATCTCTAATGTCTTCAAAGCTAAATCAAGAGATAACTTGTTTGTGGAATAATAATTTAGCAAATATATATTTAAAGTTTCTCAATCTCCTGATCTGACATGATGATTGATTCTGTGATTGATTCAACAGAACATAATGCTTTCTCAATTAAATACTGTAACAGATGTGTAGGCTACACAAAACACTATTTGTTATTTCAGCCATTAAAACGTGTTTGGCCTGTATTTTTAATTTACCTGCCGCCTTGACCAGTGAATCAAAAAGTTTATTTGGGACCCTGTCAGTAATATGGTGAGTGTCAGCAGCTGTAGAGCAGAGGTGGTTGGCTGTAACAAGCAGGCGTTACCACGGTAACTGCAAAGAAGCAGGTTTGTAGGGACGACCCAAGACGAGTTAAAACTTAATTAAGCAAAAGTATGATTTATTCGATTACTCGATTAATCGACAGGATATTCGATAGAATACTCGATTACTAAAATATTCGATAGCTGCAGCTCTAAAACCAATAGGAAAGGGCTGTATCAGCACCTTGGAGAGATCCGTGACCAACACATGTTTTTCTCTCCTCACAGGTTATGTACATTATGCTATATAAGTTTTAAGTCTAATTGCTAATGCTAACTGCACAGGTCTAACATATAATTATGTTTACTCTTAGTCACATAGGGGCTGCTAAATCTTGTTTGGGGGATTATTGTATACAGAGGGGAGGGGGGACAGCGGGTGTGTATTGTAACTAATGTCTTGTGTCCTGCCTGTCTGTATACTGCTACTGGATGCCTTGAATTTCCCTTGGGATCAATAAAGTATCTATCTATCTATCTATCTATCTCGTGACACAACGGCACACACTTTGGGCAAAGCTTTCAAGCCTTTCATGTGCACTTCCTGCACTGTACGTTTTTTGTTTTTTTAATTTATTTTTATGAATAGATATGTTGGGCTTTGACGGAGAAATCTGTCGATGCTGCATTGGGCAGTGCAGCTGTGATATTGTCAGCTGGTGTTTTCACTGAAGAGATTGACTTTAGTGTTCAGGAAAGGTGTTCCACACTTTGGAGTTTATCTAATATTCTACTCCGAATGATGAATTCTGAGCTCCTGCAGAATCCAGTGTGACTTATGACAGGACATTTTATCAGGCTACATTACAGTTTCTTATTCATTGTTAGTGAGGATGATTTTAAATACTGTTGAAAGTGTACGCTAATAATATCATCAAGATTTAGGTGTTTGTAGAACATATTCTTATGCTGTGCTGCGCTATGCTGTTTAACACATAATGGCCTATGACTATGACACTGTCTTTGGTGTTGACTGTCTCATTTAAGGACGTAAAGGCTTTGTAGTGATGTGGACTGATGCAGCTGTTTTACGTTTCGCTGAACTACTTCTTAATCCATACTGAGCTGGCATGCGCTGTCCATGGTGCTGAAAACTTTGAAAGTGGACAGACTGGCAGCCTATTTCCTTCTTTGTTGGTGAATACAAGCTTGAAACTGTACCTGCAGTGTTTGTTAGTTTTAATCACATGCTTTCTTAGCCGCATGACTTTCAATAGTTTTTTATTGATAGGACAAAATTAACAAAGACAATGGTTTGTACTAAGTCTGTAAAGTGTTTTTGGTGTTTAGTTTAGTTATAAAAATTAGATTCGTGTATGTCAACAGAGGGTCAGCACTTTGTTTCTCCTTCAGTTCTGATAAACTGTAAAACTTTCTTGACTGGTTTCTTGTGGAAGTATAACATTTCATGATATCATTAAGTATTTAAACTTTGTGGGGCGGCTGTGGCTCAGCTGGTAGAGTCGTTGTCTCTCAATTGGAAGGTTGAGCGTTTGATCCTCAGCTCCTGCAAGCAACAATCAATAAAGTAAATCTCTTTTTCTTTTCTTTATTGTTTATAATGTTGAGTATTAGATTTAGCAAAACCTTCAACTTTGATATGATGGTAAAATCGGGATAATGTCGATACTACCTGCCTTTTGGGCACCCAAAACTGGTTAATTTTGTTATTTTTGATTTCTACCTTCTTCACTAGGAAGGACAGTGAGCGTCTATACCCAAAGAAGACGCACAGCTATTGCAATAAAAGGTTAAATGAACAAGGATTTACTTACAAAATAACCCTAACCAAATACAACCCCTGAATTATCATTGTTGGGGTTTTCAGGAGCGAATATCTGACCAACGGTTATGTTAGGGTTTTACGGTGTAACATTTAGTTGTCGAATTAAATTTAATAATTAAGTTTACTTAATTATTAAAATAAATCAATAATTGTTATTAAACTGAGTTTAATAAACCTTGGGGCACCACCCTGTAAACAGGGAACAACCAAAATATTACAAATATCAGTCTCAAAATTAGTTAATTAAATACCAATATCATTAATAATTAATAATCTGTATTTAATTGAAGGTGTGAAATCCGAACACAAAGCCCTTTCACCCAGCCTAAGTCACAATGCAAATACACAGTAATCACAAACAACTGCTCTTTAAATTATAACAGAATTTATTTAACAAAGCAACATCAAGTTAATCAATGAAACTCAATCAAACAAACAACTATTATAAACCAAACTACAGGTAACAAACAAAAACAAACAAGCGTGGCACGTGTGTGTGTGTGTGTGTGTGTGTGTGTGTGTGTGTGTGTGTGTGTGTGTGTTTCTGTGTGAGTGAGTGAGAGAGAGAGAGGGAGAGACCGACAGAGAGAGACGGACAGAGACAGATCAAAATGGCGGCGACCACGCGTGGTCACGTGATAGCGGACATTGAACACAGGTCTATTCAGCGTCTGGAAAGCCACAGATCTCTATGTGTGTGCGTCTGCCGAAAGGTGCATGTGTGTGTAAAGCGAGAGAGCGAGAGAGAAACGAGCGCACCTCGAAAGCTCAATCTCGGCCTGGAACTCACGCACAACTCAGAGCATAGTTAACTTCACGTACCAGAAGCTAGTGGCTGGATTTGTATCAGACGGCGTTCACACTAGTCTTTCTGATAATGAGTCTATTACCCAGTTATGACGCGAGAGTTCACAGAGAAACACACGGGACGCAGCGGCACAAATAAAGGAAACAAAAGAGGTTTTACTCATAAAACCTAAGACACAGTGGTCAAACACCAAGCAATAATTATCACAGTTTCACAATAATAACTCAGTTATTAAACACACTCTCTATATCTAACTGCCCAGACCTAGCTAAGCCTCACTTGTAACCGTTTGTCCACGGTTGATGAAAGGAAGAAAAGAGGTCCTGGAGCGGTCTTTCTGCAGTTATGTGGTGATGGCGGCGCGTCCAAGGGTTGACCAAAGGGCCGTGGTGTCCTCCGTCGAGCGAGGTGATCTCCGTGGATGTCCTTTCTTTAAAGGACGGAACGAGACGTAATCCTTACAGTCTCTCTCAATACCGTTTTACTACGGGAGAAATAGGACGCTCTTCTTAGAGAGGCCCTGGGATTAGCTGCGCGCCAAAACTTTTAAACAAAGAGAAGCGTGTCGAAACAGGAAGCAGAGTTGGTATCCTCGAACGTCGCCAGACGACGTATGAAAGAGAAAGAGAGAAGGGGCACAGCCGGTTTTAACCCTCCCAAACTTCACACCTATGTGTTAGGTGTGGCAAAGCATTCTGGGAGTACCTGCAAGGCATGCTGGGATAAAGAGTCTTTTGTCCTAGTTCTCCAAACGTACACAGCCTGAGCTTTGTCATCCTGGCTGGACCCAACATCATTAATAATCTAGAGGAAGGGTATGCAGTGATTCGGCTCTATATTTTGTAATTGTGTTATTAAGGGCAATGCATGAGCGTCATCGTTTGTGTAATAATGTGACATAACAGGTCACAGGTCAGGGACATTGATGTCTCTCTCCTCTTCTCTCTATGAATGCATCAGACACTAACATAACATGTACATCTTGAAGGTCCCGTATTCTTCGTTTCCTGGTTTTAAATGCTCTGTGTGTATTTTGTACATGAAGAGGCACATCTATGTGCGCAAATTCAAAGTCTGTGGAAACGCTTCTTCTCCTACGTCCTCATGTTAGCTTTAGCTGCATGAAACGCTCGGTCTCGAGCCCCCCCCCCCCAAATTAAATTTGCCAGTGTGATGTCACTGATCCAAGCCCATTGTCTCATTGTAGCAAGACCAAGCTCATGCTGCACGCCCATGTGACAACTGTGCTGAGCGGCTAACCAATTACAACAAAACAGCCAACCAATCAGATTAGAGTAGGCCCACGTGGGGGCCCTAATCGTGGGGGATTTAGAGCGTTGCAAACAGAGGCAGATGAGAGATGCTGCATGGAGCGGCAGTACATAAAAACAGACACTTTTTTTGAACATTAGCAATTGTGAACGTACTTTAGTAGGCACATAAATTAAATAAATGAACCCCAAAAAGGGCATGATATGGGAACTTTTATGAGGCACTTGGAGAGAGCAAATCCTCCGTTATTTTATCCTTTGAATGAGAGCAGTTGGCAGTGTAGCGGCTGTGAAAGACGGTGACGCAGGGACACACAAAGCGGGCAGGAAGGGGCACAACTTCAGCTGCAGTCCCATCCAATCCTTCACCTTCCCGCAGGTGTGTGTTTGGACGTGTCATCGTCGTTCAAGGTTCTTACGAGTAAAGCTGTGGAGAAACAATTTGAAAAATAACGTCTTCTTTCATCACAGCTTTGTTTTCATTAGCATTGCTCTCTCTATTTACTTAATCTCAATGTCGATCAACCACGGCTGCTCTCTCTCTCTCTCTCTCTCTCTCTCTCTCTCTCTCTCTCTCTCTCTCTCTCTCTCTCTCTCTGAGGTCCATGCCAATCACCAATACTATTTATACCCTGAAACGCATAGACCCTAAAGGTGATTAAACTTCTCTCTAGCTCTGCTTCATGTTTTGTTTTGCTTCGTTTTACAAGGCCTCGCCTACCCACTTGAGCCACT
Organism: Symphodus melops; assembly: GCF_947650265.1. NCBI lineage: Eukaryota > Metazoa > Chordata > Actinopteri > Labriformes > Labridae > Symphodus > Symphodus melops. The sequence continues at coordinate 5,572,235 of NC_136701.1, read as the reverse complement.
GCATATTTAACATATCCCATACACCTGAATCGTCAATAAATACAATAGGATAAAAGCCTTATGTATTAAAGCTTTTTTTATAACAATTTAAAGAAGCTAATATGACACTCAACCCCACATGAGTGCATGCAGGAGCTCTGTTCATGCCTTCCCCTGTGACATCCACATTTTTGAGCTCATATAGAGATTTTTAAAGCCAAGAAACTTTTCAAGGCCAGAGATTTAGCAGTGGAGTTAGTTAACCTTGTCCAGAGTCAGTCCATTCCCCCTCTTCCACGCTAGCCTTAAGTGATGGGCCTCTCATAGCAGCCAATTAGGCCGTGTCACTTCTGGAGGTGTTCGGACCCCCGGTTTGATAGATGATGCACCAGAAGCATGTGGTGGGAAAGGCAGCCAAGCGTGCTCTTAGGTCAGCCCCATCCAACATACCCCAACCTCCAGTAGAAGTCAGCCAAGGCTGCGTGATCAATGGGGAGGAAACTGTGTGGCTATTATTTATAGGATCACAAGGCCATTAGACCCAACTATCCACTTAGCCTTTGCCACTGACTGTTTCTGTGTGCCAGACTAGAGAGAATAGGAGATTGAGTACAGCTACCCAGCCTATATTGCAGGAATCTTCCTTTCATTTATCTCCATCCACAGTAAATTTACTCCAGGCACCAGTGCTTATGATACAGCAGACCCACAAGAATTCGGTGGCAGGGATTAGCGAACCATTTCTAAACCACACACTGTGATGTAGAATCAACCTTTTCATGTCGAGAGAAAATTTGGAACACACGTGGCCCATGCTTACAAGCTTGTTTGCTGTAGGGCGATTTGACCTGACATTTAACATTACAGTTTTACATCACGGTGCTTGTAAATCTAAATGGATCATAAGAACCCAGTGCCATGAACTATGACACCCCTCTGTTACCCCAATCAAACCTGACATGTTGATTTCTGAAATTATGTTTGTGCATGAGGCCGAAGAAATGTGTTTTTAAAAGTCACTGTGTTCAGTTCTCAGTACTTGTATTTGAGTCTGTTTTGTTTGTAGTTCTGTTTAGCTCTTTTAGCGCAGAGTTGTTTCCCCCCACACTCAAACACACACGCGCACACACACACACACACACACACACACACTTCCTCATATGGCTGTTTTATCATAAAAGTGTTTTACAGCATAACTAGGGTGTGTTATTGAGAAGAATGTGTTGAGCTTCAGCAGAGCTACCATAAGAAATGAGTAACGTTCAGTATTTACAAACACACGAGTCACAGCCACAGCCTGGTTTTGTGAATTACAAATTATTTTTTTTCCTACCTTTATTTACCCATCCAATGAAAGGTTGAGCAATTGGTGGTATTAGTTTTGCCTTGTGTGTTCACTGTTCGCCATCACATAACATGTGTGTTTAAATATATTAAATGAATATATTTAGTGGATGGATGGATGTAATATTACCAACACGTGTTTATTGTTCTTTTTATATGGTAAATGGACTTGAGCTTTTTCAACTGCACGTCACAACTACCCATTAACACACTGATGGCAGAGGTTGTTATGTAGGGAGACCATCAAACGTAACTAATCCCATTCATATGACGGCGACAAAGCAGTAAGTTCAAATCGGGGTCAAGTGTCTTGCCCAAGGACATGTCGGACATCAGCAGCTGGAAATTGAACCGTCCAGTTAAAAGACGGCACGTCTATCAACTGGGCCAAAGCCACCATGTATACTGGATGTGTTTATTACTTTTCCGTCAGACAGTACGTATCAGAATAATTTTAATGTACCTTTAGACATGGTACTTAATCTCTCTATTTGTAGTTTTGGTTTCTTTTTATATATCATCAGACATTGTTTGGAAGCTGGATTATCTTTCTTAGAGACAGTACAAGAAGTCCATGATCCAGGTTCTTTTTAAAAAGACACATCCTTGTGTTATCATGTTGCACTAATTAGCAGGTAACAGTGTCTGCACTCACTATGCCTGACCTCTAAGCTTGTCAAGGGTTTCTTTTACATTGATTTATTAATGTGAATGTGAGTAGAGATTGTTGTTGGCTTTTCCTTGGTGAGAAAGATAGTGGGCCATTCTGATGAGAAGACAGATCAATTAAGTTTCCTGTTTTATTTGTTTCACCAGCTGATGACCTTCCCACTCAATGACACACTCTTTATACCTTGGCTTGGTCGTCTCCCTTTGGTTGAAGTTAAAAAGTATCATTAACACCTGTTAATAGATAAATAAATTAAAAGGGACAAAAGTCACATTAAATAATTAAGTTGGATAAGTACTTCATCCATTGAAACATGAATCTGTAGTGAAATTGGGTCATATATGTAGTAAAAATGTGAAATATGTGGGTTTTTTTTATTTGGTGCCTTCTTGTACAAGAAAAAGCAAAAAAAATATTTTAAACTGATTTGAATCAAATACAACAACTCCCAGAATGCTCAGCGCCGCAGGCCACTCTCACTGATCCAACTGATCACCAAAGCGAGCCTTAAGGCTACAAGCTATAAGCTAACTTGTTTGCAGATCCAGTAAAACTTCTGAACATACTTCATTTGTTTTTGTTTTTTTTCTCGAAATGGTGAATTATTGTTTAGTACTGGGTTTTTTAATCCGAACAAGGACAAGAACTAAGTTTTCACCACTTGCCAATTAGACATTTGGGCGCGATGCAATGTTTACATTGGCTGTGGGTGATACAGCAGCAGAGGAAAGCGACACGTGGGAAAAACTATATTTCTGTAGCTTCAGTGGATGAAAACATGAGAAACTAGACTTGTAGTTCTTCCCTGCCAGCCTAAAATTCTTTACGTGACGCAATATGACGATTTTTGCATTTATATAAAGAAAACTTTTAGGCAAAGAAAAACAAGATGAGGGCTGGATTCACTACCATTCAACACTACTACCAAATTTTTAATGATACAATGCTTAATGCAAATGGGTGAAGTATCCCTTTAAGTTGAAAGGGGGATATATGATCCACCGTGAGGATGGGTTCTAGTGGTAGTCTTTTTTACACACAGGAATGTCATTCTATATACAATTATGTTGGCTCTTCTTGGCATCACCTTTTGCCTCGACCTAAAATGGGCAAACTCAGAATTCAGAAAAAACTCAGCATGAATCAAGACCGGTAAAGACCACCAGTGACAATCTACGTATTTTTTCACATCATTACTGTGAATAAAAGGAAAATATGTCTTTTTTTCAAAAAGAACAAATGACTTCAATTCATTCATAAATAGTTAGGTAGTTATCCTACGGTTACGCTTACAACCTCCCTGGGTTTACAGTCTTATTAAGTGACAAGACCGCTGCACACACGATGATGGTTTTTTAATAATATTTATTGTCTTGGTCTTGTCTCACTCTTGACTTGCCTTGGTTTTGGTCTTCAGTCTTTCTCAAACCCAAAATGTCTTGTTGTAGTCTCGCTCTCCAAGCTCTCTGCTATGTCTTGGTCTCGGTTAATGTGGTCTTGGCTAAAAATTACTAACTTTTTAATATCCTTAAAAAGTCTTTAAAGAGTGTTAGAACACATTTTTTTGGTAATTACAGTTTCTAGTTGGTGTTATATGATTTATTGTAATTCTTTTCTGTTATAGCGATTGTTTAAGGTAAAATATACTGCAGTTATGGCAGCTTATATGGCAGTGTATTACGTACACATTCGACAACCATGACTACACAGAGAGAAAAGATGGGGAAATGCAAGTTCAAAGATATTTGGCTTGAAGATGCAAAGTACAGAGAAGCTATTCAATCTCAATGTTCACAAAGTAGTGATGCACCAAGGTGCAAAAATGAGACAGTTCTTTGTCTGGGTGTCTTAAAGGTCAATAAGACAATATTTTTTTCAAGTCCACAGTCGGACTACTTTCAAAAAGATCTATTTTTTATCCATCTAATATTTCAGTGTAATATTACATGGTGTGATGGTGAAGCACACATTTGTGTGCAGCACACAGAAGGAGGTTAATAAGATAAGGTCAATGCAAAGGACTACCTGACCCACCTGAAGGACATCGTAAGCCTATAAGATTTGTCTAACTCTATACTCTTTCTCCTTCTGAAAAACAAAAAAAATAAAAAAAATAAAATAAATGTTTTTTTTTACACGCAGATGGATCATTTCCTCTCTGTCTTCCTAATGGCCCTTTTTAATTATTTATGATGACTGAAATCAAGCTGCACTCTCGACGAGGGCTCATATCCAACATTTTCTTTCTTTTCTTCTCAGACCACTGTAGAGGATCAATAAGTCTTCTGAGTGCATTTTGAAGTGCAACATGATGTCACAGAAAACAATACAAGAGTTTGGAACGTGCTTGAAAAAAAGTTAGCAAGAATTCAAAATTCAATAAAAGTCCTATACCAGTCTTGTGATTCAAACACTTTTACGACCAATAGTCCTGCCTGATAAATTGTCTAAACATAGTTTGCGTATAAGGGGGCAGTATCCTTTGAAGAACACTGCCTTAAAAGCCAGCGCAGACCGATCAGACTGAACTGAAATGAAACATTCTGAATTGTAGAGGATTTTCTGTTTGCGTCCCCAACTGTGGCACCCCATCCTTTCCTAATCGCTGCTTCTGTTGCCTTGCAAGCTTTACAGCTGCACCAAAACTAGTAAACTGCCAGTGGTGCAGTGGATAGAACGGACAGACTCACACTTTTTTTCCCCCTTTGATGTTTTACAAAAATCTGATGTGGACAGAAGATCACGACCAGATTTTTCAGTTCTTTTAGTGAATACACATTGAGCTGAGGACAACTGTGCAGTCACACGCAACCACAGTTGAGCTAAATGAAATCTGGCGTGTGGTTTTGACAGATGACTGACCATGAGGAACATGTGAAGGTCCAACGCGCTCCAGCAGGCCACATAAGCTTTTGTAGTTTCATCCAGCTACATTACCGTCCTTAAACTATGCGACTTAATAAGTTGATAAAATGCTGCTGGTTATTACAAAAAAAGGCACCTTCATTTGTTCCTGTCTCTTCAGCGTGTCCACAGTTTGATGATTTGGAGCTGAAGCATTAATCAATCTGACACTGGGGTTCGCTGCAGAGAAACGAGTATATGCTCAGATTCAGGAAAAAGCAGTTTCAAGGTTTTTAATGGCCTTATTTATTGTATGTTTAGCTGGAAGCATCGGTCATGAGGTGTGTCCCAGAAGGGAAAAGTATAAATATATTTATTTTGTTGATTTACGTGATGAAACTGAAGCAAACACTCTGCTGCTGGGAGTCATTACAGTCTTCACGTAAAATACATTGGCAATTTAACTGTCACTACATTCTGTAGTAGTGAGCGATGTAACACAATTCAAGTTTTTAGTCTTCAATATGGTAGACAGCTTATATGGTGAACTGGACAAATTGCCAATTTTGAAAGTGAAAAAAAAAAACATAACTAAGATTTTTATTATGTTGCAATGGAGAGCCAATGTATATATTTTTAAAGGTATAGAACAGATTCATAGATATAGATTCATTACTTTCATTTGTTTATTAACTTGTTTGTTGTGGGTGTGTTTTTTTTTATTATCCTTTGGTTACACTGTTTGACTCTACGTTAAAAAAGGTCCTTATTGTGACACAGTGACTTTTTGACAAGATGTGTCAGTAGGTTTTTTAAGCCTCAACCTTCGCCCCCCAGTGGGGCCACCAAGATTGTATTTCAAGGCCGCTGTGGCTCATTGGTACATATGGTAGTATCTCAATTAGAAGGTTTGCATTTTCGTTCCTTGGCTTTTGCAGTCCTCTACAAGACACTTATTCTGCTTTGTTGGTGGCGATTGAATGAGTGGATTAGGTAATAGTCAACTCAACTTATCCATCCATTTCCATCCATTTTCTGCTGCTTATCTGGGGCCGGGTCACGGGGGAAGCAGTCTAAGCAGAGACTCCCAGACTTCCCTAGCCCCAGACACTTAATCCAGCTCTTCCAGGGGGACCCCGAAGCGAAGCCAGCCGAGAGACATAGTCTCTCCAGCGTGTCCTGAGTCTACCCCAATGAGACGGAAATATATCATTGAGTATTATTGTCAAAAAAATGGTAATTGATATGCTGTCTTATGATTTTTCCAAGTTTAAGCATGTACAGGGAAAATAAAATAAGTCCAAGAATACTTCCTTGAGGGATACCATGATTAAAATGATTAAAAGTTTCTCTGACACACAAGCACCCAGGGTGACATAAAACTGTCTGTCAAAAAGATATGAGCTCAACCCGGCTAAAACATGTTCAAAGAGACCAACCCATTTTTCCAGTCTGTTGATCAACATGTTGTGGTCGATTGTGTCAAATGTTGTGCTAAGGTTTAAAAGAAGGAGGATTGCCCCATTGTTTTTATTTTAAATTATTCTGATGTCGTTTACTACTTTATGTAGGGCAGTCTCTGTGAGGCTGTGTTGTGTATAGAGCCGGATTGTACTAGATCTAAATTATTGTTAAATATTTTATTAAATCAAAGAGCAGTTAATTAAAATGTACTTTTTTCCCCAAAATTGTTCTTCAAAAGAGTACATTAGAGATTGGCCTGTATAGTTGTTCAGCTGAGGGGTTTTGTGTTTTGTGTTTTTCTTAGGATGAGGTTTCGATTATGAGGTTTAATTATTTTGATTATCTAAAATCATCTCGGAAAGAATGGGCTCGTCACTTCTTCCTGACTGCATTATTGTGAATAAAAAGTTGATCTTTAAAAATGTTAAAATGAATTTGCTCTTCCTCCATCGTCTCTCAGCTTTACGTGTGTGTGTGTGTGTGTGTGTGTGTGTGTGTGTGTGTGTGTGTGTGTGTGTGTGTGTGTGTGTGTGTGTGTGTGTGTGTGTGTGTGTGTGTGTGTGTGTGTGTGTGTGTGTGTGTGTGTGTGTGTGTGTGTGTGTGTGTGTGTGTGTGTGAGAGAGAGAGAGAGAGGGAGCCGTGTTGATTTCAGTTTATCATTGAAATCTTTCACTTGGTCATCAAGTGAGCTGGATGTCGATGGAGGGAGAGTGTTGGAGGGCGGTACACTGTAATGGCTCATACAGTTTGCAGTGATCTGATAAGTCTTAGGTACTGCTAAGTAAATTATCAAAAATGCATAATGTGCAGTTGAAACAACTGTTGAAAAGATTATCAATCCTACATCCTCTTTTTCTGTATTGTTGAACACTTTGCATAACAGCCTCTGTTGCTGTGGCTCAAATGGTGGAGTTCGTCTACTCATAACCTTAAGTTCGATGGTTCCATGACCTCCTGCAGCAACATGTCTGATGTGTCCTTGAGCGAGACACTCAACCCTGAATTCTTCCTGCTGCTTTGTCCATATAAATGAAATGAATGGGATTAGTTATTTCTGACGATCTCATAGCAACCTCTGCCATGTGTTAATGGGTGTGACCTGCGGTATAAAAGTAATCTGAGTTGTCAGAAGACTTTCCAAGACCATCCATTTTATAGTAAGCAGGCACATGTTCAGATTCCTTCTGATGCGCTTACATGCTTCAGTGTGCAAGGTTAACAAATAGCTAAAGAGTGATCATTCACGTATTTCTTAAGCAACCTGAAATTTTGATTAACCTTGTACATTTTTAAAAGCAAACCATCATCATTCTAACACACTGGGTCCTCAAGGGTTCACAGTTCACGAGATGTGTTGATGTAATTTAATCTCAGGGTTTGTTCATTGAAAATTTGCTCTTGAGGGAAGTATTTGAAATCACTGTGGAATCGTCTTTGTATATATATATATATTTATTAAGGTTCATTTATTGATAAACAGATTTTCTTGTAGGAATAGAGAAAAAAAGGCAAAAACAAGAAAAACTGGCAACAGAGATTTATTTTTTGTGTAGCATTACTGATGGTCAGTAAGCTAATTAGTGTTGACAGAAGGCAACTTTCTCATTTGAAGTGTTTGACATTCAGAGGCTGTTAAGGGTGAAAGAGACATACTTCTGTGGGTGTCTTCCAAGTGAAAAGGAAAAACTTATTTTTTTTCTAAATACAGTATGTATTGCAAAAGAACATATTTTCTGTTTGGCATGTAGGCTCTGACTGAATCACTCCTCACAGTTTTAATTTACAAGCAGATATGTAAGGAGTGATGGGATGATATCTCAAAGCCCTCAGTTGGAGCCCATAGGTAGATGCAGGGGTGGGTGGGCTCGAGCAGGGGAGCAGTACTGGTGCAGGTCACAGCTGGCAATGAAAGAGCAGAGGGAGAGACCCGAAATCTTGAAGCTTAAATGTAAGATGTACATGGATAATGACACGTGTGGTGATAAATCAGTGTAGCTTTAGTTGATGACCTGAACTAGCTCAAAGGCATATAGCCTGTGAGGTAGCGGCTATGCTATGTGTCACATGTACAGGGGCTATAGTCATCAGTGCAGCAGCCGAGAGTTTGAATCCATCCTCGGCCCTCTTGTTCATGTCTACCCCCTACTCGCTCCTCTCTCTATATCTCTTTTCAGCTGTCCTATTCAATAAAGAAAGAAAACAAAACAAACAAACAAAAAAAAACTTCCCAAACCATCACCTAAAAAAACAAGGTTTTAATGATGCTGTGTCAGTGGGATTCATTTTAATGACTACCTTGTATTCAGTGGCTTAGAAAATGACAGCCAAAACCTTTATGTGAAACTCCTCGGCCTGCTTCAGATCTTTCTCGCAGTGAATTTTACAAAAGCAGAAGGGGGGTGCAAAACGGAAAGAAGGGCTGCAAAAAAAATAAAAACATAAAAAGAACATCACACTGTAAAACATACAATGGTTAGATTACATACAAATGTTGTGTAATGCAAACAAAAACTAAAGACAGACAAGTGTAACCCTGTCACAATAAGATGGAGGAACACTTACATACAGCAACATTTCAGAGTTGTTTTAGGCCTCCTGAAATCTAAATTAGCCACATATTCATGCATTGAACATTTTCTAAAAACAATGTCTTTAGAAAAAGTGTTTCTTCTGGTTTGGAGGTAAAGTGAAAAATCTAAGTACCTTCTTGCTGCTTTAATTTTTGGTTTAGATAAATAATGTTGAAAAGCTGTTGAATGGGGATTTCAAAAGGAGATTTTGTCTCCTAACAGCACGCTAGCGTTAGATATTGCATTGCATGATCGCCACTCGCTGTCCACACTGCAACTATTAAATATTTCACTCTATGCTCTTTAAATTTCATTCTCCCCTTGCAAACATTATAACATCTCGAGCTTTTGATTTGAAGGTGGACAAATGGATGTGTAGTGTATTGTATGGACCAGCTGTTTACTCTGATGCCAACGTTTAAAGACCAGGCACAGTGAGCCTAATGAAGTTTCTCTCCGGTGTTGACACAATTAAATCTCTACATTTCAATCATGGATGCAGATATTTTTTCATACACTGTTGTCTCCACTTTGTAGACCAGGTGAAAAGGCCCTGTTGGGTGAGAAGAAAGTGCTTTGCACGCTGCATTTTGAAGTGAGGATACTCCGATAGAAACCTATACAACTAAACAGATTTTTTCACAGATGCCCACTCGTGTGCTGTTAGGACACGCTGTGATCCAAAAGCGGTAATTCTCTTTTCCTACCTCTTTCAATGCATATCCATCCATAACTGTAGCAACCCATGTCATCTGGCTCATCATCAACTATCAAAAAACATTGTTTAAAAACCTCTGACTGAGAACTTAAAAGATATATTTGAATCGACTCTTTTTGATGTAAAAGTAACAAGAGATTATAGAAAATGTATTGTATTTTGTAAATTATTGATGTGATCCTAGTTTAGGTGGTTTGGTGTCCTGAAATTATAAGACAAAGAAAGTTCCTTCATTCAAAGAAGAAAAGTTGATCCTTTGAGACATCAAAGTAAGTGAGGGAAATCAAAGAAAGCATGAAGGTTTTTTGAAAAGTTGGAAATCGCTATTGTCCACTCCTATTAAATGATTTGGCTGAAGTATGTTTTTATTGGCAGCCCTCGTCAAAAGTTTCACATTTATAAAGGTTTTTAGCTCAACAAGGCCAAACTACCACATTGATACAATCACAGCCTATTTCTAGAGTGGGATAATACATGAACGGAATGATTCCTGCTCGTTGGCAGGCTACTCCTCGAATCTACGGAGACTGAAAAATCTCTAGCACATTCAGGCTATTAGCAAACCTAATACCTTACATGAACCCCTTTAATTTTTCAGTCGTCTTGTTGCAGCAGGGGGAATGGTGGAGCAGAAGTCCTCCTCTCCGTGGTGTCTGATTTATTGCATTTGCTGTACGCTGTGCAAAAACGTTTATACAAGACGAGTGGAAGTGAGTGCTTCAGCAAATTTGGCCTGATGTGTGGGGCTGTGAGAGCGTGCATATTATTCACAGGGGTACTTTTATCCCGGCTTTGCTTTGTGTCCAGCCCAATTAAGCCAAGCTCATACACTTTCTCAGACACTGAGCCTCGATTATCATCAGAAGAGCAGCTGGCCTCGTCCCAACAGCATTCTCTCTTTTAGCTTTGTGAAAAACAGAGGGTGGTGGGAGTGGTGGTGGTCCAACTGGCCTATTTTTCGTGTGTCAGTTTGGGACACAGAGGGAAACACTGGTTGCCTGTGTTTGTGGGTATTTCCTGGCCATGTCAATTGCTCTGAGACTGCTAAAACTCCTTCTGGGGCAAATCTTTAGACTCCCAAAACAAGTGTTTCCTCTTCCTACTTAAGGGTCCCCCCGGAGGACGACAACAAGCTAAATCTGGCCCTGCCACATGACCCATGAACGACCTCTCCGAGCTGTGGGGAGATAAACTAGAGCAGCAAGTGTGGTCATGGACACATTATGAGACAAAGGGCCCCTGGGCATGAATGGATGCCTTTAAGCAGTGTTCTATACACACCCACCACCCTTGTTTTCTCGGGCTGTAGCAGCTTTCAAAATCATCAAAAATGGAGGTTATTTGCAGGTCATAACAAGTTTGCTTGCTGTTGAGATCACTAGATGACATGCAGTAAGCTCAACTTTCTAACCTTAAATCACTGGAGCAGGATTCTTTGATTTCTTTATTACAACTATTCACAGATTAGAATCAGATGTATTGGCAAGAAGGTCAAAGGTAGAGGTGGTATAATTTTTGGTTCCAGCTTGTCAATACAACATTCAAAGTAGGCCTGCATTCAAAATACGCCAATGCAGATTTATTTTTAAAGTAAAGTGCATGAATGCAAACTTGCATTCAATGCACTTTATGTTTTAAAGAAAGCTTTAAAACATTTTTTTATTTGTAATTCTCAAGTGAACTGTTATTCAACAAGACTAACAAATAGCCTATACTTACCACTGTGTCATATATCTCAAGGACAGCTCTCGATAAGATACCGTGAAGCCAAATTATGTACTTACATAATGATTTTCTATTGTTTCAATACAAAATGCTTTGATATCAAGAAGGTTTGTTGTAAATAGTGAATTGTCTTGATTTTGTTAGATCTTCTAATCACTGTATGTCCTGTCTTGCCATATTGTATCCTATGTCTATGTAATTTTCAATTAGGTATAATTTAATTTTGATAGTTATCTTGTAACTACTTTGTTACTATTTTGTTTTTCAAATTTGTTTAATCTCATAAAGTGAGGTTTTGAGATGAGCCCTCCTGGTTTCAACCTCACCTGCACATGTGATTCATTTTTCAATGTACTTTATCAGTTGTTGTTTTTTCTCCGTAACCTCCATTGTTTATAATTCCTACAGTGAGTCTATGAACACAGTTTGTGTGCCCTATACTAAGCCTAATCACTTTGCATTAATATTGGTAGAAATGGAAATTATTTCCCCACACTGATCTTTCAAGAGCATGACGACAGGCTTGTCTGAAATGTAAAGGGCATGTCTCCATCTGTTGAAAGGTGGGCCCACATCAGGAGACTTTGTGAGAGCTTTTATTGGTTCCAGCTGAGGCCTTGAAATATTACATTTAACATGAGGGTGCAGGCAAACTGATTACTTGAAAAGCAAAAATCCTGCACAATCAGACTGAAATGCTGTGATTTTTTCCACACCATTTGGTGATGCATGGCTTTTTCTTTTCAAGTAATAGTTTGTCACCTTGAGATAGTTGGATATGCAAACAGCTCCTTAAAAAAATAGTGCATGAAGTATAAAATCTGGACGACCACACATTGAAGGTTATAATCATATATGCAAGCTGTGGTTGGATGTGGACATGCTATTTTGTTCATTGTGATATGTTGATTCTCTGCCGTTACCTGAATGTCAAGGCTTATAAGCCATTGCACACTGTGGCAGTATGATAAGGAAAAAGAAAACACCGGAGATCATTTCTTATAAATCATCACAATTTCAACAAAATAAAGTATTCACAATAATGTCCCCACTTGCCCTGCTAATAATCTGACAAGTGAGTCATAAATTGAGTAGGTGGAATTAGTTTGATTTGTTTGTCTGCTGTTGAATATTTTTCTAGTCCACCTCTTAAACAGAATATGAACGTCTTGTACTGTAGACTATTAAAGTGATACTTCACTGATTGTACACGTTGCTGAGGGTGAATATGTATCTTTTTTTTGGTCATCTTTTCCTCGAGGGGGCTTAAAAATCTTAATAAAAGAAGGTGATACATGATGAGATACATGATGATCAATGTGCTTTTAGGGTTATTTCTAAAAGAAGACCAGAGAGTTCTCTGTTGTTGAGAATCTGGGTTGTTTACAACAGAGAAATAGTTTTCTCAAATACATGACATTCTTATCAAATGTCTGTATATGTAAGCTGTGAATCCCATCTTGCCTAAGCACAAATCCTTGTCCATGTGAGCAAAAATGCTGGTCACACTGGTGGGTGCCCTCATCTTTGGTCGAGTCTAGCTTGTTTGGGTGATCTCTGGTGTCCCAGTGGAACTCCAGTGTCCTGTTGTGATGCGTCTGTTAGCAGTTGCATTCCTTGGAAAAAACTCAGAAAAGTCTCTAGCTGTTATTACTTACCTGTCCTTGGAGCCAGCCTCCAGTGGTCAGTTAAGGAACTGCACGTTTTTTTTATTCATGAACCAGGAAGTGAAAGGAGTGAATGTGAATAATACTTTATAAAGTATCAACATTTTACAGATATACACATCATTGACATGGTGTGGCCTAAATTATTTTTTAAAAGCAATCACTCCAGAACTTTAACTCAAGTCAAAATGTTGAATAAGCAATTTCACTTGTTCGTATTAAACATATTTGGCCATGAGTATCTAAACTTTGACTCCGAGTGCATGTACAGTTCATCATCAGGTTTACATATGCAGACCATGTCCAAATTTGTTTCCCACACTGTGTGTTAATCTGATGCCATTCCGATTCTCTTATTCAGCAGCAGTGAGAGGATTACTCGAATGCTAGACATGTACACATTCATTATCCCTGGGAGTTTTCAAGCTAGCTTCTGTCTTCACTTTATTGGCAGTTTCATATAATGGCTTTGAGTATTGAACTCTTAATCAACACAGTAGCTCATCCACCTCCTTCCCCTGTCAACAATTCTCAAAGAAGTTGGACAATAAAGATGGGAACTACAAGGCCATGTCCAAGCTGAGAGAACAATAGATTTGTTGGCAGCAATCATGAAGTTTCAGTGCAGTTGTATCATCTATTTACTCTTTATCAATCATTCAATCTGTCTTTATTTGAATAGCACCAATTCATAACACATTAACTTAAGACACTTTACAGAAGAGCAGTAAAGTAAATGATATGATCAAGAGTACGGTCTTTACCAGCTTGACGAATATTTAGGGTTACATGCTGTTTTTGTTCAACACACAGAACGTAAGTTGTGTCACCAAGGGGCTCTCAAGCTAAACATTAACAAAAAGACGACGTCAAGGCCGCCAGGATATAATGGTAGTTCTCTCTGCAGCCTTGTGTACAGAATAGTCTCTCTTACTTTCAGCCCCTTTTATCCGTCACTCCTTTAAACTAAAGAGACGACAGACACCCACAACAAATCTTTTCTAACTGGCAGCACAGGAGAGAGCAGCAGTCGTGCAAATGGCTCAGTACTTACAAGCAAGTGATGTTGTGATGATGAGTTGACTGTTTGACAAAGTAATGCTTCCTGGGAGATGTCCAAGCTTATATATATTAGAAGTACTTATTGCTCTCAAGTGTTGCTGCTCTTCATCCTGATGCTTCCACTAAGCCAAGGAGAAATGTATTTACTCAGCCGCTGCTGCTCTTACCACCTAGCTTAAGAGTTCATTTAAGTGATATTGATGGTCTGTGATGGTAAAGTTTATAAGTTTTGACACATTACGATGCAATAACAGTAATGCAAGTCAATGCTTGAATGCACTGCAGGGAGAAGGCTGTTGGCTCTGTATTTTTGGAATCCCATCAGAGTCAATTAAAGCTGTAATATGTGACTTTTTTCTTTATTTATGTCTGTGTTAGCGCTGTGGTGTGACACTGTCCTCCTTATCTGTTCAGCCGCTCAAACTATCTCTCCATATTCTAAATGTCAAGGTCATTTCGTGTTTCTTCATCCCTGAACCAATTTTCAGTCTGCTGGTTAGAATGGCCTACTTTATGTTCAAACATTTTACGAGCAGATCTATTTGTTTTCAATCAAGAGGCTACATAAATACACAATCTTAGAATTCATGCTTATGATATTGACGATGACTGATCATAATCATGTTTAGGGCTTAAGGTTGGAACACATTTGAATTTTGGGGTGATTGGAGACTATATGTTTGAGATACAGCAACTTCCTTCTAAATGGCAATACATCGAGAAAAAAAAAGAGCTCTTGTTGGGTTTAGGTTTTGGGTTGAGCTTTTTGTGGGGGGCGCTATGGAGGCATTTTGCAAGTGATAATTTTTCCGACTCATCTCAATTATACATTTTTACCACTTGTAATATGTTTAAGTTTGATCAGATGTGAAGCACCTCAAAATGTGATTTGCTCAAGAAAACTTTGGCATATACAAATGATGATGATTGATGAGACAAATGGTTATAAAAGTCCATGAATTTGTAGATGGGTAGAGTCCCATGTGACACTATAAGCAGTTTCATTACTTATTAAGAAAGTCATTTTTCCTTAATAAATTAACTCAAAGACTAAAAAGTTCCTTACAAAAATTGTGAATTAAATACTTTCTTATTTTAAATATACAGAGACACTCATTTTTACCACGAAGCATACACCCGGCTTACTGAAGAGGACCTCTCTAGCAGAGACTAAAAAAATTGTTATTGATTGCCGTTTGTCCTTCTCTCCATCTCGACCGTGACGATGCAGTTCTTCCATGTGGAAGGTCCTTTAGATACCCGCAGTCTAAAACAAAAGCATCCTCATTCACCTCCTGAGCCAACATTCAGCTAAAGAGACTGGAGATAAGCCAGGAACAATCTATGAAATGTATCTCACATTGCATGACCTTCACACGGTGTCTTTGATTCAATTTACTTAAGCCTATAGCTGCATTATTACATACAGTATAGAACCATATACTATTACTCTCAGCTCTGTTTATTAAAAAAAAAAAAAAAGGATTTTGCATGTCATTCCTAACTCCATGGCAGTATCAAAATATAACAAGAAAGTAAAATAAATAAATACATTTGGAGTGAAACGGACAATGTTATACTGTCACCTCTGAGTCGACTGGTATTGTCTAGCTGAAGAGGTCTGAGAAATAGTTTTGCATTGTTTTACGAAACAATTGTGTGTATATGTAGCCATGATAGCTCTCTCCTCATTAGTGGTAATTTGCTTTGGCAACATTACATTGTATGCATTCAGGCCAATGAAGCCACTTGAATATGACAGGGTTTTGGAGCATGTCCTGGTACTAGCGCTGCTTTTGCATGAATTCTAATTGCAGACAGTCACTCTTGGATACATTTGCAACCACATCCATTAGCCAGCCCTCATGGTTTACCCTCTTAAGGAGTAGATGCTTTTAAGTGGAAGAAACTTTTAATTTTCCTTTACTGGAAATTCAGAGGAAGTGGAGGTCATTTCCCCACACTATTCTCTCAATAACCCCATTAAGAACCCGTACTGTAGGTGCTTTTAGTGGTGATTATATTATTTTCAATTAACTAAAGCTAAAGTGGCCACCTGCCCAGGTTCATATAAAGGCTTGTTATACGCTGTTCTTAGATTGGTTTCACCAATGATGTGTCGATTTTGCCATTTTAGCTCCTGCACGCAGTGGCAACTTTTCCTTGTTTGATTACAAGTTTAGTGCTTAGAGACGCAGACAGATGAATAATTCTTCCTCCTGTTACACGGACACCAGCATGTTGACACAGAAATGTTTCTTAATGAGTGCATAGATTGGGCTAATTAATGGGCCCATCATCCAAACTTGCGAGGCTTAATTCATCAATGTGATCATTGTGAGACATTAGGAAGCTCAAGTGGCTCGTTTTCCATCAGGTCATGACAGCGTTAGTTTATCTGCTGTGTTCAACACCAAGATACAAATCACAAGTACTTACTCAAAGCACACACAAAGTGGAAGCTGGTTTATTCCTGTGACAAGTTCAATGAGCAAACAATTACTGGATAAATACTTTGAATACAACCATCTGCCCCCTGTGTTGTAATATTTGTTAGAGTATTAGAGAACGAACCGAATATTGAACGGTTCTATAACCTGAACAACGGGAGCCGAGTCCCAGTTGCGAGCCGTTCTTTTTCTCTTTTTTTTTTTTTTTTGATTGTGTTCAGATGGTTTAGGTCAAACACAAGCTCCACTTGCTTCTCCAGTGACAGAGAAAGACTGCTGAGACAGAGAACAGAGGAGGACAAGGGGAGGAGCGCCGTAGATTGCGCATGCAATGCTGCTTGCTATCATCGGAGTTATGCACATATGACTGTATGCAGCGGAGCGGTCTCTGAAGTGGGAGGAGGACACGCGGTTGGCCGCAACAAGAGCCAAAGAAAGCACAGCAGCAATTATAATCTATATTTCTGAATACTTCAAACTCCAACATCCCACCGATGTGTTTTCTATTGGTGGGATCTTTAAATTTGAATCATTCTGACCTAAATTTGACCCTGTCATTCCTCCAAGTGATTATTTCCCAGCTAAAACGGGTAACCCCCTAGATTGCTTCTCAAAAATACAGCCAGTCTTTTCAACGGCTCTTTGAAAGGAACGGATCTCTGAACGACTGAAAGAAATACTCTAAAACATTTATACACGTGTACGCCACTGTGTGCCTGCAGTACACCTACCTTAGCAGCCTTGGTTGTCTCATATGTGATGTTTGTTGTAATGTTTAAGTATTTTTTTAAGCGTTCTCTTTTAGAGCTGAAACGATTCCTCGAATAACTCGAATAATTCGATTACAAAAATTCATCGAGGAATTTTCGCTGCCTCGAGGCTTCGTTAAGTTTTTTTTTTTTTTTTTGCGTCATCAAAACTTTGGTATGAGTATAAAACACGTTTAATGTAGCTGCAGCTACCTGCTCCTCTCTCTGACACACAGACACTTCAGCGCTAACACGCACACACGAGCGCGGCGTGCCGCTTTTAACTTTTAGTCAGCACACAGTTGATCCGTGATCCATACGACCCAGTTGGGAACACGTGATCCGGTCAAACGGTCGGCTTTTCTCCATTCACTCTCTCCATGTTTGCAGCTAACATAACGATAGCAACGTCCTCACAGTCTCTGTCATAGACATACTGTATGTCTATGGTCTCTGTAGTCTGTGAGGGCGCTGAATGTACGCGCTGCAGGAGCAGACAGAGATACACTTCTAACAATATACAGGCTGATAATATGAAATGTCTAATGTCTTCAAAGCTAAATCAAGACAGAACTTGTTTGTGGAATAATAATTTAGCAAATATATATTTAAAGTTTCTCAATTTCCTTATCTGACATAATGATTGATTCTGTGATTGATTCAACAGAACATAATGCTTTCTCAATTAAATGTACTGTAACAGATGTGTAGGCTACACCAAACAGTATTTGCTATTTCAGCCATTAAAACGTGTTTGGCCTGTATTTTTCATCTACCTGCCGCCTTGACCAGTGAATCAGAAAGTGAATTTGGGACCCTGTCAGTAATATGGTGAGCATCATCAGCAGCTGTAGAGCAGAGGTGGTTGGCTGTAACAAGCAGGCGTTTCCATGGTAACTGCAAAGAAGCAGGTTTGTAGGGACGACCCAAGACGAGCTAAACCTTAATTAAGCAAAAGTATGATTTATTAGATTACTCGATTAATCGACGGGATATTCGATAGAATACTCGATTACTAAAATATTCGATAGCTGCAGCTCTATTCTCTTTTCCCATGTAGATGAGTTCATGTCCTTGTTAACATTCTAAATCTTTTGATCCTCTCTGTAAAACTCAGGTTCACTATATAATTTTGTTGGATTTTTTTATATATAAATATGAAGGATTTTCATTAGCTAATTTTAAACTCAAAGAAAAAAAACGGTTTAATAAAAGGAACTCTGACCCACTGCTTTTCTTGTGTAGTTTTAACAATATTGTGGCTGTATATGGGATCATGAAAAAATGAAAATGGCATATTAAATACAAACAACTTTTCACTCTAATGAAATTGGAAGAAAACAACCACTCCGGGTCATTGTTGACCTACTTATGCATCTATGGGTTAATATGGTAAAGTTGTACAGCTTTGTAACTAGCAGCAGGCCCTTCTCTGGCCCTGGAAATATGGGTTTCTGAGTTAAAATCAACATGCCAGCTTATTTAGTAGCTTAGATATTAAAATTAAAGTTCTATGATGGCCATTTTTTAAAATTCAATATGGCTGCCACAAAGACATCTGGGCAAATGCAAACATTGATTTTCTGACTCCTTATACCATAACCTTTCCAAAAAATTATAGTTTAACAAATCCCCCAAAAATTCCCACAACGGCTAAAAGCTAAATATAACAAACCTGACTATAATGTTTCCTAGCTTATGGATGTGTTTGTAAATCACAGTCAGTTTAAGTATCACGGGAAATGTGTCTGCTTTGTAGCCCTCCTGTGTCACAGAATCAGAAGTCTATTCCACAAAGGGCAAAATAACACGAGACAACATTGTCCCTTTCCATGCTTAAGCATGACTTTTGAGGTGAAGTGTGATTCGGCACAGTACAGATTGCCCAGTGTGAGTGGGCCCCAAGTTACCAATTTACGTCTGTGCTTGATGCTCCCTCCCTTTCACTTAGTGAGGCTACCATCTGAATCTACAAGAGGGATATGCAGTTGGTGCTGGGAAACAGTCCACCACATTGCTTTGTTATTGTTAGTAATGTGCACTACTTTTTAAGCACCTGGTCTTGAGAAACAATACTTCAGCTGTGAACCTTGTATGCTAATGTTTATGGTTTTTGTAGCACACGTCAAAAGTTGTTGTGTTATAGATGTGTGTAGTCAGCTTAAACTGGACAATTGTGAACAGCAATGACCTGCAGCTCTCAGTTGGAGGTCTGTTTTCACATTATGCCACAAGAATTCAGGGCCCCTTATCTATCTAAAGAACCTACTATAGATAAAACATGGGCTTATACAAAAGAAATGCCACACAATCATCACTTATGGGCTTAAAAAAACACATGTGGCAGTGTCTGCAGAGATTCTGCTCTTTGTCCGTATTTTCATGTTTTGTGTTGTTTTGGTTGACACCAAAAAAACATCAAGCGGACTAAGCTGGTTCCAAAACGAGGATGAACCGTGGGTTGTCTTTCACTCTCGGACGCAGGATTGGTCTGCTCTCTGTTGGACAGGCAGGTGCCAAACAATGACAGGCCAGGAATCAAATGCAGGGACGCAGATGGTGTATTATACTGTAAGGGAAGTGGGGACCTTGAACAGGAGGACTGAAAGGTAGAAAGCTTTCTTTTTAAAAAAAAAAGGAGATTAGATTTTTTTTTTCTTATTGATAACAATTGTTCCTTTTGTGTATTGATTTTTAACTTTAGCAATGTATCAAGCAAAAAGACCAGTAGATCAAGGTTATATCCCAATACATTCTCTTAAATGTCAGTACACAATTATTGTGTATAGTGATTTCTGTATTAGGTATATATGCACATATGCAAGGACAGTATATATATATATATATATATATATATATAATGTATATAATATATTATGGCTTGAACGACTTGTGATTTTCGAGGCCAATACCGATTGGGGAGACAAAAAATCTGATATGATATATCGGCTGATATCTCATAGAAATATTATCTGTAGATATAGATGTAGATAAACACATGTTGTTAAAACAAGATGGCCACTCATCTGGAAAAAAAAGGTACATGCATCACCTCTTAACACTCTGCCCATTATAATCACACTCATATTGTAAAGGAAAGAGCTTTACCAAGAAAACCAGAGAGAGCACTGTCTTAGTCACACATATGTTTATCAAAGTGTGTGTAAGCTTTAAAAGCATAGCGTGATGAAACGAAATTCTTGTGAGTCATAAAGGTAATATTGATATCTTCTGGTAATTTGAATCTCTTCTGGGAGAGGCTGTGTTGAAAGCATTGAGGGCTGTGTTCCAGGAAGCAAATGTAATGATGACATAGCATTAAACTTTAAACCAATTGATCCAGTGTAAACAAAGGCTAGTGGTGACACTTAATTGAGGAGCAACAAGTGTCATGTTTTTTTAATGATCCACACCGAGAGAGCACACAGGGAGGAAAGAGCAAGCCATGTTTGCTTACGGTTACAGTTTCACTTTCCAATCTCACATCATCTCTCTCCTTTCAAGCCCCATCTGTGCAGAAGAGATAAAGGGGGGGGGGGGGGTGGTATTAATATTTATCCTTTTTCTTATTCCTCTCTTGGGGAATTGAGCTGATGACAAATATAATTTTATAGCAAATCAACCAGATTTTTTTTTAAGTGAGATTATATGAATATTTAAAATATAACTCCAATTAGCTGGTTAACATTTTGACTTCTATTCAAAAAAAGATTTGACAGTTATGCACATATACACTAAGAAATCGAGACAGTATATTTCTCAAACCTTAGCCGAAGAGGCACTCAAGCTGCTTCACTCTTTCCTCCACATTTAATGACTATCAGAAGACCGACCGTCTCCTACTTTTTTTTTTTTTCTTTTTTTACTCTTTCATGAACTCAAAGAGGTAGCACTCCCACTCACACAACATGACTGTGCAGAGTTTCTCATGAATTGGAAATGGGAAGGCAGAGTAAACAAGCTGCCAGGATACCTTCAACTGTGTCACTGACCCTCTAGAATTAGAGCGGAAGCACTGAAGGCTGTGTTTCTCTTGGAGGCACTGACCATATCCTCGACCTTGAAGACTGATAAATAAACTGTTGGAGTATTGAACTCTCTAAAATTAGGGTTGTTCTTGTAGGTTTGCTCTGTTGTTCTAGTTTCTGTTGCATCTGACTTTACAATAGGGTATACTATCTCAAGGAAGTACTTTTCATCGCATATTGTCATCTGCTGAATCGCCATCGGAAATCTTTGAAAACAAACAAACAAACAAACTTTTCTTTGATCAGTTGACTGTATGCAACATGAATATAGTCTCAGTGATGTCACCCATTGGTTTGTACCGTCTTGAACAAGCTGACTCAAAGTAACTTTTGGTCAAACCAGCGACAGGCACAGAGGTTCTGATGAGGTAAACTTTTTGCCTCCAAGCAAACAGCCGCAATGGTCAGTAAACTCAACCTGCTCCTAAAAGGTAGGCATAACTCTTAGCCTTAGTATAACCAAAACAGATGATTTGTAAAATTTCAAACCCCCAGTTTATTGTACAAAAAAAGACATTAGCTAATGATGCTTAATTTGTAATTTTGTACCAGGCATGTGACAGATTATGGCTGGTTTGTTACTGTCATAATAAATTGATCTCACTATCAAAATGAAACTATGATCCATTTCTTTCTTCAAGTCATTGCTTCATTTTATCGATTACACAACAAACACGCGCGCGCGCACAGCCGCACACACACACACACACACACACACACACACACACACACACACACACACATACACACACACACACACACACACACACACACACACACCAGTTTTTGGTCAGACTTTCCATCCATAGCACCATATGCCCCAAAGGATGCCATTGACCCTTATGCCACCACTGAAGTGGAAGTGACTGATGTTGTGACAAAAGCTTACAGTGTAAATGGAGCTGAAAGTCTTTCAGCTGCAAATTTTTGAGCTCCTGATGACCACCCCTGTTAATGTTTAGACATCCTGCTGCTCTATGAATCAGGCCACTAAAAAATAAATTAACCCAGAAGGTTTTCGGCAGCCAAACAAGCAATTCGTACTACCGTAAATTCCGTACTATTGAGCGCACCTGGATATAAGCCGCAGCGGCTAAAAATAAGTAAATAAATGTATTTGTACATATATAAGCCACACTTGATTATAAGCCGCAGGTGTCCACGCTATAACAAGAGCTATTTACACAGACCTAGGCTACCGGTAACATCCGCAAATACTGTAGCGTCCGTACGGACGTTAAAGGACGACGAGAGCGTTCAAATAATAACTTTTAATAACCCGATCACTGTCGGCCGTGACCACGCCGTTTACAGCAGAGAGCAACACATAACTTGCCGTAACAATCCAACTCTCTCCCCCAGCGTTCTCTCATACAGCCACTCAACACGTTCGCGCTGGTGCATTCACTGACTCTCCACATAATCGGAATTATGAACACATTATCAACTACTGACTTTACAACATGAACCGTTACAATACGAAGCCTAGCCGACGGTGTCTGTAACACGGCTGATGAAAAAGATGACCGTAATATATTTCACAAGAAAAAGTCCATCCATTCACTGCCTCAGAATGACTTCATTACTCACTTCCTCAGTCTCTGTTGTCGCTGTCAGTGTCATCTTAACGTGCAGCAGCTCTGTTAGCTTCTTTGACAGCCAGGTCGATCGCCTTTAACTTGAAAGCTGCATCATATATATTTCTCTGTGTGTTTTCCATCATGAGGGTGCGTGCATGAAGCGCAAAATGACTGATATTAAGATCCGACGTGACGAAGTCAAATGTTTTTGCGGCAGAAGTTCATTGTCCCCCATAAAAAATCCATGCATTAGCCGCACCGGAGTAGAAGCCGCAGTGCTCGAAGTGTGAGAAAAAAGTAGCGGCTTATAGTCCGGAATTTACGGTAGTTTGAATCTCTTCCATTTCCTTAGCTGGCTCACTCTCTTGTAATTGAGCCTTTTTCCCCTCCACAGCTCTCTTAATCTTTCTCAGTGTGATCCAAAGATTTGTCATGAAATTACAGCAGATGTGTTGCTCTGCGGAAACAAAGATCATTGACCCCGCTCGTGTATCAAAGCAGCATTCTGTGACTGGTGGAAGCAATCTGTTGTGATTGCAGCAGCGCCGTTGTCGGCTCATTGTCTCATTCACTTTACAATGTGACAAGCCAGGTGTGTGGGCAGATTAACAAAAGAAGAAACCTGATGAGGTTTTGAGAGCTGCATTTGCACATTGTGTCTACACCTTCCCACTGACAGCCTCACAATAGTGTAAGCAAGTTATTAACATGGGTGCTAACAGCTCAAATGTTAATAATATTTCAATATTTTTGTTTTCGATGCCCCAAGTTTAAAAAAGACATTTGCTACATTTTGAGTTTGAGTTGAGTTCATTTGAAAGACAAATCACAGTGCACTCTGAGACGATGTAAGGCTCTCAGGTGACTTCTTCTGTTCAATAAAACAAGACTTTTTTCTCCACCAATGGCCAGTTGCCAGCAATAAATTGATCTAACACTACAGATGCACAAAGACTACTGACATCAGTACAAGGCAAATTAATTAATGGCACTGATATCAGCTGTACTGCTGTCCTATCGTGCGTCAGTGTATATCGAAGAATTTCCATTCTGAACTTCCTCTTTTGTGCACAAACTACAGAACATGTAATGATTCCTTCATTAAGCCCACGCACATGTTCTGTAAAAAAAAAAAAGACGTTCTCCTTTTGCCACTTAACATATACATATGTTCAGTGTTGATCAATATTATCCTTAAAATGGGCACATGACAGATGCATCTTAGATTCAGAACTTGGCATTTACCTTGTTTAATGACTTGGGTGACCTGGAAGTCAAGAATACAACATGTTAACTTTTGATTGTGTGGATACTTAAAGATACTCTTCAAATTATACCCACTTCCCTTTGACACAATTCCGATTTTTAATAGTGTGTTTTGTCTCCACAGGTGTGCACAGGGTGATGTGGTCACACACACAGCATGGCTCAACCGGTCCAGTATTCTGTACGCCGGAGAGGACAAATGGTCAGTGGATCAGAGAGTGAGTCTGGTGACTCTTAATCAGGAGGAGTTTACCATCAAAATTGAAAATGTGGACATGGCAGACGAGGGACAGTACGTGTGTGCAGTCCAGACGAGCAGTCGACCGAGAACCACCTCAGTGCATGTCCTCGTCCAAGGTAACAACTACTGTATATTACTGTTGCACAAACATGCCGTACTACTTACTGATGCGATGACTTGGACAATCTGCAATAAGTAATGAATTGCTATCATGTAGTTTATTTGACGATGAATAAAAAATAATTGGATATTAAACACACTTCTTGACATTCCAGCACACCTTAACCCTTCAATGTAATATATGCTGCTTTTTTGTGCAGGGGTCTACACTGTACAGTTGTGTTGTTGCTCAGCACCAGCACATGAGGGCATAAGTGAACAAACCAGAGAGTAAAAGCTGACATGTGCTCTCTTTCTTGAATCTCATTTCTTCATTCATTGCTCCACTGGAGCAATTAGAGGCTAAATGTCTCGCTCAGGGAGGGAGGAAGGGGAGTGCAGAGTAGATCGCTCACTAGGTTAGGTGCGGTTAATGAAGAAGACCAGATGTTAAGATGCTTTGGATAAAATGAAGTGTAGAGTTGTTATAGTGTCTCCATAAAGATGCAGGCCACAGCTATGTGCACTGTGAAATATAAACACAGCATAATGGGAGCATTTAATGCTGTCAGTTTAATATGCAGGTGATCTGTGCAGCATGAACAAGAACAACATAGTATTGGTGGAGTTAAATCTTCTTCTGTTCTCAGTGTTCAACAAACACATCATGCATTTCAAAACAACATTCACAAAAAGTCAAAAGTTAACCTTGTTGGATTTTATAAGAGATAAGACTAGGGATGCTCGATATTGGCTTTTCTACCGATATCCGATATTCCGATATTGTCCAACTCTTAATTTCCGATACCGATA
Source organism: Symphodus melops (assembly GCF_947650265.1). Taxonomy (NCBI): domain Eukaryota; kingdom Metazoa; phylum Chordata; class Actinopteri; order Labriformes; family Labridae; genus Symphodus; species Symphodus melops. The sequence goes on along the minus strand of NC_136701.1, from coordinate 5,546,966 downwards.
TCACCGATACCGATATATGCAGGCTTTTTACATCAAAACTGTTAGGTAACAACAACATAACATATCTCCTGTGGAATTAACACATTATGCCTCATTTTATTGTGATGCCCCACTGGATGCATATGTGAATGAAACATGGCTTTCCAAATGTACACACTGAGAAAAATAAGAGAACAACTTAAATTATGGAAAAAAAGTGCCATATTTATTTAGTGTTAGAGAGAAACCTCAACAACAAACAGCCTCAAACAACACCACAGACAATATAAAAAAAGGAAGAGGCATATCTTCAGTCCATTAGTTGTAAACAAACATAGTCAATGAATGACTGGCCATAACTTGTCAAATAATATACTCAAACTGGGCTCAATCTCTTTTGAGAGTAACAAAATCCTCTCTCCTGATGCCTTCAGTACTCCAAAGGGCATCCTTCCGAGGGGATGGCTTCTCCTAGGTATGCATGCACCTAAAGAAAGAATAAAAAAGACAGGGAATAAATGTATAATAGAATTCCTCCATTTCTTTAATAGAATTTCTATTATTTATTTTTCTTTGAAGCACTGACTGCCAAATGGTTTTGTATTCATTGCATGTAATGTATATTTTTAATGTGACGCACTCAGCACAGCAGATAAAATTTAGTTTGATGATTAGAGTTAATCAATGACTCACCTGCGCTGTCTCGCTTGTAGGTGCTTGAGCTGCAACTTCATTCTCTGCAAGGATTTCTTGGTACAAAGATTTCAGTTGACTCTTTAAGCGACAACTGTGTGGTTTTCTTCGGTTTCAGCTGTTGCTTCTTTTCATCACTTTGCTGCGCAAATGTAGCAACTCCGCGTGATTCTTCTTGACATGGGTTATTAAAATTGATGTATTAAAGGAAGACACCTTGTTTCCTCCTCGCATAACCGACGCTTTGCAGTCATTGCAAATTACAAATTTATTGTCCGTAGTTGACACTTGGAAATAGTTCCAAACCACGGACACCTCATTCACCGGGTGAGCTAACTTGTTAGCTACGAGTCCAGCGTGTCGTATTTGTTGTTGTTAACGTCATCAAGTGCGCGCCCATAAACGTCTCGTGCTGCGTTCATGCAGACTCGGAAATTCCAATATCGGTTGTAAAAATCCGATACCGATATTTCCAAATATTACATTTTTAAGTCAATATCGGCCCTCCGATATTATCGGACGTCCCTAGATAAGACTGATCCAATCTAATATAGGTATCGGGTCTGATATTGAAGTAATTTGCGTGTTAGATATGTGACTGACAAGGCCAATCCACGTTTCTGATCAACAAACCTGGCTGGGCGCCGTTAACATTCTCAGCTCGTACAGTCTCACATCGATGAGGTTCACATTGTACTGTAAGAAGTGTCCATGTATTATCTCCATGTCAACATTCAGACGAGATGAGAACATTCAGACAGCTCCTTTCATATGGTAAAAAAGTACAATTCTTACACTATTGTTTAAAAGATTAAATTGATGAAACCTGACAGATGTTGCTGCTTTCTGTTTGTGTGTGAAGCCAGCATAATGCAATTCAAAGATGGGTTTACTACAGCTTTGAGTGGCCTCACTCTTACTACCAACAATAATATTATTAATTAAAATATTAAAATTTCAAAATAAGTGTCGGTACATATGTATCAGAATCAGATCGGAATTGAAAAAAGTGGGTCGGTGCAACTCTAGATTTTAAATTTACGTGTTACTTAGTTTAGCTTTTACTGTAAGGACAAAACAAAAATGTTGGTAGTAAGGTGTATCTGTTCATTTTTTTAAGAAATGCAAATCAAATTCATTGTCATGTTTGCTCCCTGACTAATCATTCAATGATTGTTTGCTTTCCTGTGGCAGACTCAGACATCGTCTCTGACGACATGTGCTGCCCATTGCTTTATTAAATCACAGTGATGACGAAAACAAAATCTAATATCACCCTTCCAAAAATGCTGCTGCTGACGGGAACACTTTATAGATCACTGTGTGTGAAAAAGCTATTACATGCAACAGCATGAGGGTCGTTTAACAAATAGAAAAAAAAAACATCGAATGAGCTGTGACTTGGAAAAAGTAATTATTTCCAAGGTTAAAATCTGATGTGTTTGTGGTTGTAGTAAATTATTTAAGGTGGGAAAAAAAATAAAGGTTAATGAACTTTGCCACTAAGGAGCTTATTTAATGTAATCTGAGTAATAATACATTATAACAACATCATTGAAACATTTAGTTACAGTATCCAATCAGAGGAACTTACTGCATCATGAGACGTTTAGGAAACATGCCATGTTGAATTGCTGGCCTTTCTCTGACAACAACGCAGTGGACATTACTGCATATCCTCCTAAGTTTTGATTCCGGCCTAAAATGGTCTGTATTTGTGCACTGACGCTTCCCAGACATGGTAAGAGGCGTGAGCAATGGCTCTAGGAAGGATGGGACAGGGGGAGACAGCTGCCTTCAATGTTTTGAATTTGGACTGCTGTACCCCTTTGAAACACTAGGTGTCAGAATTACATATTGCTCCTTTAAAATATGTTTTAGGACGCTTAAAATTGATAAACTAGAAATAAGCCACCCATGTTTCCATCCTAATTGCTTCACCACAACTAAAAGATTAAAATACTGTGCTGCTTATGAAGTCTCTTTGGATGGTGACGTTTAAAGATTAACTTCACAAATTCATTTTGATAATGTGTCCCTGAATTGCAGACACTTTCAATGATTTTTGTCAGGTTAGCTTTAATCAGTCAGCTTACTTTCTTTCCAGGATCACTATTAAAATATTCTGAAAAGCTTTTTTTCATGTTAAACTGAAAAGTTTTGAAATAACTTTGGAAATGTGAGGCGTCACGACAATATTACTACAAATTATGATCATTTTCACATTAAAACACCATACGGTCCGGAAACTCAGACACTTTTTATTTGTATTCACGTAGCTTTAAAGTAATAAACACACTGTTCCAAATGGGCATTCTTGGCTGAGAGGTAAAGAAAAAAGAGAAGACATACTTTATTTATGTTTACACTCTGTTGTTGAGACGTGCTACACACACACAGGCTGAAATACACACATGCACAAACAGGATCCAAATTGACTTGCACTAGAGATGCATCCTGAGCCAGATTTGGTCAGCTCCGGGACTTGAACTGGCACCCTCTGGTTCCCAACCAAGTTTCCTGCAGACTGAACGACTGCTTCTCCAACCGAACCGCAAACTGCTCACAACGTCAAAGTCGTGTGAGTAAATGTGCTTCGATCAGGACTAATGGGCAGATTGGCACGTTGCATATCAGCCTCTGCGGTCAGTCTATGTGTGAAAGGATGAATGCTCACATGTAGTGTGCAGCGCCTTGATAGACAGGAAGACAAGAAAAGCTTTGTACAAGTGCAGCCTATTTACTATCCCATTTATCATTTTGCTGTTACAGCCTTCTAAATTAACCAGCAGCTCTAATGACATGATCAGAGAAACTGGCTCCATAAGCACGGTGACGTAAAGACGCGTGACGGAGATCAGCACTTCTTTGTGGTCTTAAAAGGAGCTCATTATATACAGTAGATCTGGCTCTCTTCCCTCTCTTTGAGAATATTTGATCAGAGGCTCTTGGTGGCTCTCCAGCAGTACCAGTTAGTCTCTGGAACAAAGCCTGAAAACACAAACTCCTCTGATGTAAACTGTGATTATTTACTGTTCAAGACATACGATCTCAGGAGAGAGTTTTCCAAGCTCCATAGACCTCACTTCTAATGCGTTCTTAGTCATTAAAACTCTTAAGTTAATTATTACGCATTTCAAACAAATAGTAAACACTTATTCAAAAGGGAAAAAAACCCATTGTTTTATAGGTTTTTTGTTGTTTTTTTTTCACCCCTCATCGCCTCTCATTGTTCTGTAACATTAGAGGAATCTGAGTGAAAAACATCTAATATATATATTAAAAAAAATGTCAGCGCAGTGGTGGACTAATGGTTGCATCTCTCCTGTTTCTGACTGGATCCACAGTCCTATCTCTTAAATAACAGCTTAATAGAGCCCCCCCAAAATCATACAACATAATATCTCTTTATTATATAATAGTTTTCATTCGATTCCTCCCGCCATCACCATACCCCTAAGGTACCTAATTCCCTGTGCCTCTCTGCCAAGGCCTTCCTAGCAGGATTTTAGGATGACAGAGTTGCTTCAAGTCTTCCTGGGGTATATCGCCATGGTAACTTAATGCTAATCCGAGAAAAGCATTTCTTTAACCTTTCTATCTCCACAATAAAGTGGAAACATTTAGATCAGTGATTCTCAACTGGTCAAGGCTCAACTACTCAACAATTGTAACCCAAATTTTTATTTCAACCAATCACATTGGTTAAAAACTGTTAAGATTGGATCACAGACAGAATAACGACATGTAGCAAAACCAATATTTACAAGGTGCTTCAGAAACTTTTTGACAACATTTCAGGTCCACAAAAACTTTGTCTCTCCATCGAGTTTGGTGTGTAAAGACTTCATTCTTAGGCCCTTGCTGCAGCTGAAAGGTAAAATATGCTGGTTTTGGTAAATGTATGGCCCTAATAACTTTAGGTTTCAATGCCAGATCCTACATATCACTCTCATGTTTGAATGTTTAAAGTAGAACAATGTAATGTGTAGTGATGTAATTTAAGTCACTACAATAACAACACGTGTGGAAAAGTTAAAACCAAACTTGAATAAAAACTTCCCTCTTTGGTGACTGTAAAAGCAGGAGGAAAGTAGGTTGATTTAAGCAGCAGATAAATACTTGAACAGCTGAGGCCACACAAGAATATGTGGCTTAACTGTATGTTCTGCTGCTGCCACTCTGCCAAACAACACAGAGAATTCAAGAATGTACCACCTGACTAAAGCTCATCTTTCAGTCCTCCAGTCTTGCAGCAGGTGCTGCAGAAAAAGAAGCCTTAAGGATACTCGGTAAAACATGTTTCCTCTGTTTTTATAGCCCACATAGAAAGCTTATTTTAAAAAAAAAACAGTGCTGTAAAAAGTCGAGGTCTTCGGCAGTGAAGATTGAGGACGACTGCGTCAATTTGTTTGTTCAACCGACACACTGGGTCAGAACAACAAGGATAAACAAACTACTGAAGGGATAGCCATGAAATTTCCCAAACAAATCACAACCCCCAGAGGATAATTATGCTTTTAGACCCCGTAAGGTTTTTCGTAGTGCCATCGTCATTCTCCAAAAAAAAACTGCAAAAACTATGATAGCATGCTTCCATAGAGTCATGCTTTAATGCACACCTTCAATTTAGAATCCTGAATTTCTCTGCACCACTGCAAACCCTATATTGTTATGTTAATGGAAATCTCATAAACTAATAGGCTGGTTGCCATGAAATTCACTGAGCTCATTTACTGGTATGTTGCCACATGAGCCATTTCAATTTTAATGACCTGCTTTCCTGTTGGGATAAACACTTTTAAACATAATCTTTTTTTTTTTTTTTTTGACAGCCTAGCAGTGCAGCTAGTTTCCCATCCATCACAAGGTTCACTGTTGTGGTTTTGGTTGGTTTTTTTTTCTCCACTCATGAGGAATTCTAATAATGTAAGATCATTGTGCAAAAACTTCTTACTAAGGATCCATTATTGAAATTGTACAGCAAGGAAACTTACAGCAGTTGTCCAGTTAATATTGATTAGAATTGCCAAGTTTGTGTGTATTTAACTTTACTATAATTACATAAATAGATATTCTCCTGCAAGCCCTGAAAGGAATAGGAATTAATATACACAAATTTAATGTATGTATTTAGAAGGGACAATGCAATTTAACATAGTTACATTTATGAAACTGATGTGCTGCATAAAGAGAATATAGCTATTTCTAATTTCCAACTCTTGTCCCTAGTTGGGCCCTTGGTTGGTGGAAAAATAATCAAGGTTCCACATAGGCCTAATCAAATGCTGTATAGCATATTTACCAACCACAATTAAACACTATTTATATGGTTATACCATTTTTTGTACATTTTAGATATGTGACTGCCTATATGATTGTCATTGTCTCCTAACTAATGTTTCAGAGAACATGATGCAAAAACAGACGCACAAGACTCATTTTGTAGAGTTAAGAAGTAAACCTGTAAACCTCACAGAAATTAATCCAAAATTAACTGTACATGATTTCAATGTGAAGAGACCTGACATCACAAATAACACTGATAATGTCACTATCCTTAACCTAAGGTAGGCTCAGTTAGTAGACTAAACATCATCACCCTCACCAGCCGCCACCAGAATTACGTATCAGGTAAACATACTCATTTTCATTAGTTCAGGCCTGGTTAAACATTGTGTGCAAAGAGTAACTTGGCCGCGAGCTGGGGATGCTCCAGTTATTAACTACTGCGAAACTGTCATCATGCTCTACTACCCAGATGCAAACCAGCACACCAGTTATACTGGTCTACAGGCACTTAGAGCTATGCATAACGAGAATAAATCTATTAATAATAAATAACACACCTCCTTAGTTACTAGCATCCCAACTCCTGGTGATGGGATACAATTTGAAATGTTTATAAACTAGTACAGTAGAGTTGTGTACTTTTTCACACTCATCATGTGCAATCCTGTGTTTGTATTCACTGTTCTTATTATGTATAATGTATGATTATGTATAAATGGCATCTCATAAATATTAAATATAATATAAGAGTTGACTGGAGATGAGGCGGTTAAAAGGTCAGCCAGCTCAAATATATCTACTGATTTCTTCAAGAAATGTAATGTAAGAAAAACTCTACATCTGTGACACGCTAACAAGCCTGGCTCAAATTCCATGTTCATCAGAAGCCTTAGTAATTATTTCTTTAACTGAAAAATCCAACACTATTGCAGATTTAATGTCAATCCTTTTGGGCAGCTTCATTAAAATAAATGAAGCTGTCAATTACTGTGTGATTTTGCAGACCTGAGAGGAAGATCCAATTTTGGGTTATACTTCTGAGTTCATTAAAGATTCTGCTTTGTGTGCACAGTGAAATAATGAGAGAGATGTTTGTCCAGTGCATTGATGAATCTGTTCATCTCAGCTGCAGTACACTCATTAATCCTGCAGGCAAAGATTCCACAGTGCTCTATTTGTCTTGACTCTGAAATTAATGATGTAGTTCAATATGGTATTACTTCTATGTGATCATCATCCCCTGCAGGGAAAGTCTCTTAGCTAGCCCACCCTTTATGAGGTCACTGGTCAGAGTCCTCCAAAGCAGCTGCTGATAGAGATGTATTCTTTGCATGAGTGCACCTAAGCCAGGTGGTTGTCTCTTACTCAGGGATTTAACTCTTATTTGAACTGGATGTTTTGCTGGAAGATGATTGGACACCAGATGAGAGGTGAGCCTGATATCTCTGTTCACCTGCAAACTCCCAACAAAGATGTATGTGGGCTGCTGTCAGCTTAAATTCAGTAGCTTGTTGACCGAGCTCTTACAAAGTAAGAGAAGATGTTAGCTTGTGTTTTATGATTTATGAGAAGAGTTGAGAGAAACCTTGTACACTTTGTACTGTCTCATGCAAAACAGAAAATTAAATGTCTGAGTCATTGAAAAGTGTGTACAGGTGGAGAGTGACTTCAGAAGAGTGTTTGCTTTGTCTTTCCTTTTCCCTTATACAACTATGAAGGGCTTTATTATGTGAACACTGAATAGACGAGATGACCTTATCTTAGATTCTCAGCTGTGAGTTTGAAGTGTATGCTAATTGTTATTTAAACATACTACAAGGGCCTGGACTTGTCCAATATCAGCAGATCCTTCAGCTTACTTTGAAGTGTTTGTATGTTTGTTTTTTTGCTGCTTGTTAGAAACTTTATCTCTGCTGTTGCTTGGACACTCTTGGGAAATACATTTTTAATCGTAATGAATTTCTCCGTGTAAAAAAAATAAATACATTAATTAAAGTTGTATTCGGTCTAAAATGACCAAAAAGCGGCGGTGTGGCCAGACTCTTTTAAATGGTGTGGCCCAACTGGGGTACTGACTTATTCACCTGAAGTGTGATGTGTGCACAAACTTAAAAAAAATAATTGTCAATATTTTCTTCTTTTTCCTTTCTAACAACCCCAATTAAAATTAGCTTAACTTTCGACACATTTCAGGAGATTCATGTTTAAAGTCACAATTTAAAGTAGGCCCACTTAAAAAAAAACACATTCAAACTCCAGCAAACAATCTGACTCACATTGATTTTTACACTGCCAGTTAGCTCATTGCAAGTAAGACAGTGCACTACTTTCCTATTAGATTGATTTTATGAAATTTACATGCAATGTTTTAATTTACAATCTCAAGTACAAACAAAATAAACATTTAAGAATGTAAAGAAAACTACTTGCAGCTTTTTGCAATAAGAAATACAAAAAAATATAGAAGTCCCCCCTCTGATGGGGCAAATGGCCAATTACAGTTTAGGACTTTTTTGTTTGGCACCTTGGGGGGCCAATCAAATTTCTATGGTAGGACATACCACCCCTCACCACCCTTCTGGACACGCCCCTACCTTAAAGAAAAACACTGTACACTGTTGGCCAAAAGAATGAACATGATTCTTAACTTTTTTGAAAAAGAAAAAAAAACAGTTTTGAAAATCTTTAAGATACTTCAAAACAATTTCATTGTCCAAAAGATGCATCAATTGCACAATTGCATTCATTGAGTTTTATAAATATATATATATATAGTTTGCCTTGCCACTATACTAAAGACACCTTCATCCCAACAAGACTCCACACGTAAAGGACATGAAACATTGTCTGTTCAGTGTACAGTTGTATTACTATTTCACCATTAATAAATCATCTAATTATCGCTCTTCAAATCCAAACCAAACAGTAAACATGATAAAGAATATTAAACAAGAATTTAAAATCTCAATAATAACACACAAACACACACATGCAAACACATCTGTGATTGAATTTAACTTTCAGATTTTCAATGGAATGCACAGGGAAAGTGTTCAGTATAGGCCATGTTTCCAACATAAGCAATACATATGTGCAAGTCTCATTCAACAACAAAATTATTACACACAATTGTTTTTCATTTTCATTTAAAATTCAATTGGTTTGAAAACAAAGAAAACAATCCAACTGGAGATAATGTCAGACTATAGAAAATAGACTTGTATCTTTAAGACTCCAGCCAGATTTAAGAGGTGTTAATTTTTTTTTCTCCCTGATACATTTTGGCTTTTTTGGTTCACACAATTGACTGGCCATCACTGTCTTAGCGGACAAGGGTCTTAGCGGACCAGAATGTGCTGATGATTTTAACAGCTTTACAGCTTGTACTGAATACATCTGAAGCGTAATCTTTAGTTGTCGTTTTTTTTTTTTTTTTTTTTTTTAACTCTACAAGCAGAGTTTCAGCCTTGGCCTCTTGCACCTCAGCTAAACGAAACAACACAGCAACATTCACATCATGCTTTTGTCATTCATGAAGGGTAAACGAGGGATTAAGCTAAAATAAATTATTCATAGATTTTTTTCTGACAAACAAGTCTGGTGTGACGTAAACAAGTTGAGGCACCAGTGACACTATTCACATGCTCTAAGTTGATTATCCAGAGATGTCAAAATAGAAATGCAACCTTGTTTCTTTTAAATGGAAATGAAAGAAAGCTCGGAGAGATCACTCCTCGATAAAAATAAAGAAAAAGGGAACAAAAAACTGTTTTTATTCATGAAAAACAGAATAAGTGTGATGCATCAGGAATAAATCCCTGCAGCTTTAGAAGTGTTCAGTTTTGTTCGCTGATAAACTGAGACATCCAGAGACAGTTTTAAATGTGTTTTTTTCATACAAGTAAAAAGTTTGTATTAAAGTCACAAAAACAGACATTTAAGTGTGCTCATGAAGTCCACCACATCTTAAAGGGATACTTCACCCATTTGCATTAAGCTTTGTATCATGATAAACATGGTAGTAGTGTTGGATGGTAGTGAATCCAGCCCTTATTTTGCCCTGAGACAAGAAACACATGTTTTTCCTTTGCCTGAAAGTTTTCTTTACGTGACGCAAAAATCATCATATTACAATGGCAAGCTCAGAACTCCTCACATCCCAAGCAAAACAAATCCCACTCAAAACAGAAAAGTCTGTGTGGAATGACATAAATATATCAATAAATAGATAAGTCAAAGCAAAAAGGTGGTGAAATATTTATTCATTTATTTTAATGACCAAACAAACAATGAAACGCAACTGTAAAATCTCAAAAGTCGAATGAAAGGAGCCAAGAGAAGAAGACATTTATTTTAATGTCACCCTCTTACAATCAATTAACATAGCACATAAGTCAAACTGTGTGTGTGTGTGTGTGTGTGTGTGTGTGTGTGTGTGTGTGTGTGTGTGTGTGTGTGTGTGTGTGTGTGTGTGTGTGTGTGTGTGTGTGTGTGTATATATATATAGAATCTAATGTCACATGTTATTGTTGTAGGTGTAAACAGTTAAGAATAAGTTCAGTAGATTGTGTTGTATGGAAGCAATAACAAGGCTGTTTATAACACTGATCTCTATACCCAATCAAAGGATGTCCTCAAAAGTCCCCCCCGCCCCCTTTTTTTGTTATCATAAAGAAACACATTGTAAAGAATCCATGCAGAGATGAATCATCTTGAGAATATTGATTTTTAAAATTAAAATAGCAGTAACATCACTTTTTTAAAAGTTCTGGAAAGTGAGGTGGGCGACATGACTGTGGCCGAATCGTTTGCGTCACCAGTAAAGCCTTCCCACAGTTTCTCCAAATCAGTTTGTAAAATAGAGGAGTGACAAGCTGTCAACCTCATTAGTGGATGTGCAGCCATGAACAGCACATAGAGAGATGATAGAATAAAGAGAGACAGATGGATGGGTGGATGGATAGACAGACCGACAGAGATGAGCTGAGAGGAGCTAAAAAACAACAACTTTTAAACATAAATTAAAGACATACCTATTCAGTCACATGCATCCCAACCTAGAAGGATGTTGATGCCATCAGAGGGAGGCCCCTAAAGGACAGGACCCTATCTCAAAGGACAACTCGCTTACCAGACCACATTTGCGCCATGTTGGACTTCTGATTGAATTTCAATTATTTCCATTACAACGGAGGATTCTTCAGACAGCAACATGTTTGTGCCTGTCTCTATATGGAAGAGGTAAACAATGACACTCTACCTACACAGAGGCTACCCACAGACAAGATGACACCTGGGTCAGAAGTCATCTGGATGAAGTGAAAGCCTTCACAGTACACCTCAACAGACTATGCAACAGCAGCAGGTTTATCAGAGAGGATGTCAGAGGAAAAAGCTTGGCACTTTTGGACTGTGAGGTGTACATTGAGGAAGACAAAAGCCTCAACATTTGAGTCTACAGAAAACCTACCCACACAGACCATTATTTACCTGTAGAGTCCCACCATTCACTACAACAGAAGTTAAGTTTCATCAGAACCCTACACCATAGGGCTATGAGTTTACCTACAAAGGTCAGAAGGCAGACAAAAGGAACAGAAACCTCGGAAGGAAGCACTGAAGATGTGTGGTTACCATATTTGGGCCTTTGTGAAACCGCGAAAAAATCGCAGCACTCACAACAAAGACGTCTTCAATATCTTCAACCAGTACAGTTGCCATTAGATCAAGCTTTAACTCAGTCTCTTGTTCGACATCGTTTTTTTATGAAGGAAAACAGAAAAAAACTGAAACAAAAAAAAAACAGAATTGTGACAAAACATGGTATAAACACTGTGTTGCACTTGACCTGTCGGGACTTGAGTATACAGTACTTTTTTTTTTATTATCATTATTACAACAAAAGTTCTATAATTGTAGGGTTGTGTTTGAATGACAATCTAAGCAGGTTGCTGGCAAGAACATCTTTAATTTCAAGATACTTTTGCAGTTCATGTTGTGGCTACAACACTTTTCTCAAGGCCATTCCTATGCTACACGGGCAACAGAAAGCTAGTTGCTTTGACAGCCAGGATTGAATAGTATCAACTGTTGTAGCATACAAATCCTGATGCAGAGTTGAAAGGATGTTGTTTGTCCTTGCAAAAAGATGCAGTAAGTACTTCTTTGTGTATTATTCCAACTATTTAATCCTATTACCAGTTCATTTCTGTTATTCCTTTGAGTGATCTTTTAAAAATGAAAACAGTGATCCAAAGTGAAAGTTTTTCACGTCTGACTGTAAACCTCCTCTGTTAACCTTGGAGCAGCATCCTCAATGGAGTGGGTTACTATTTTTCTGAATAGTGCTTTTTACAAGAGATCTGTTGTTTGCTTGTTGGAGACATTGCTCTCTGCACTCCTTTCAAACTGCTCTATGAAGTTGAGCACCAAAAGCAAGTTTTTTTTCTTTTTTCTTTCAATGCCTGTCTTTATGTACGTGAAATGCTTTTGAAAATGCTTTCTCTTTGGTTAAGGTGCATGCAAACTTTGTGAATCCAGATATGACACTGGTTGTTTTTTTTTTCCAAAGCTTGATCCAAAGGCAAGTGAACTGATTAGGGATCTTGAAGACATTTCACCTCTCCTCGGAAAGACTTCTTCAGTTCTCCTTTCTTTAACCAGCCCAACTGCCTCTGGACTGAGAACTTACACATACATTTTTTGTTTTGTTTTTGCTCTTCCGATTGCCATGTTCATTATGACATTAACCTTCAAACAGAGGGGCTAATTCACAAAGTGTGAAAACTAAACTTAATCCATATCTGTGGAGATGGTCTGGAGTCTGAAGAGCATGAAGATGTACGTTTTTTTTGTGTTTCCTCTCTCTGCATATTTCAAGACAGAGCTTGGATGTAGGAAGCTCTTCTCTAAATTCAGAATTTAGAGCAAACTTAACTGAGCAGGGCAACATTTCCTGCTTCTGTCAAAAGCCTTTGCAAGGCTCCTTTGTTATTATTATTATTTTTTTATATTTGTAAAAAAAAAAACTAGACCTTGAACCCAACTGCTCGCATTTTGAATTTTGAGTTGCTTAAACTCCACCAGCTAGTTTGAATTATCACATAATGAACGTCAAACATGTTGGACGACTAAGAATATATCGGATAGATCCTCCATGGCACAGGAAAAGTAGGAAGCATTCAATTTAGACACATTTAAAGGAGTAAGTTGGAACAGTTGGGCAAATCCAAAACAAGGAATGTTAACTGAACAAGCTTCAAATAAAAGTCAAGTAAAATACTGAATAAGGATACTAACTAAGAGAGAACTTGAGCTTTTCCCACAGTTCCATTTGTACCAAATCCCTCAAACTTATAAATGTTAATGCCAACTGACATAATCATCATTATCTCACCAAAGATTAGAATAGTGCTCACTGGGTTCCTCTTCTAAATGGGACCTCAGGGTTAAAACAAACTAACCTATGGTAGTGTGGTAGAATAACGTTTGTCAGTATTTGCCAGTCACTCAGCATTAACGTAGCAGTCGTAAATGAAAACTTGTTATTTAACTGTCACTTAGGAGAATATTGCAGTTCACGACTCTCTGTCGGATGCAAAGCCGTATAACAAAAATATTCATTTTCCACAGGGAAGTACAAAGCAGACTGAATTAAACATGACAGTGTCTCCATTCTCATATAAACATAATTTCCCTTTATTGATTTGTGTGCTGCAGGAGATAATATTGAGTTTACACGGTTTGCAAGAAATCTGTTTTGTTCCTATCTTTAAGGTGTGACAGTGAAGTGACGGCATTAATCATTTGAATTTTTCACAGAGGAAAGGCGCAAGGCTTGTCTTATGAATGAAAATGTTTGTGTGACTCTTAGCTATTGTTACATTTTCACCGCACCTCTAAACTGTGAACGATTGCCCTTCTGCACATTACAGACACTGATAACACATTCTTCACATTTAAAAAGGCATGCAACTCCTAGAGTGTGTAGCAGAATGTCAAAATCAAGGTCTTGTTGCAAACCTTTTTCCCAGTGGAGTGCGCTCCTGGAAGCCTTGAGCTCCCTTTCCATCACTTCCTCTCTACACGTGAGCAGCAACCTGAAGGTGGAGTTTGGGTTTACCACTGAAATGTTCCCAGAGGGCATGCGATGGAGACATGGATATTGACAAAACATCTACTACAAATCAAATCAAAAGTACAGTTACTTTTTTTACCCACTAAAAAAGTTAAAAAGCAGGTATATTATATGATTGCATCATAAAATCTAACATTTGTAAAGACAGTATTGTAGTTTTTTTTGTTTTTTTTCTGTTTTTCTTCGGATGACTGAAACATGATCTTACCATATTATTTGAGAATGACTCAAATAAAATATTTAACCAAGGGAAGTAACATAACTTTAAGGTTGCTTGCACGTATAATTTTTTTGTGGACTCATTCAGATGTAAGGTTGCAACATTGTTGCATTTTTCATTTGGTTAGGTTTACTTTCAGACTGCTCTTTGTCAAGCGCACCAAACCCTGTCGAATTGAGTGTACTGTAGACACGTCACTGGTTGGGGCTGTAGCTGTATTCAGGTGGTGTCGGACATATCTACAAACATATTTCCGATTTGTAAAATGTACAGAAAAGCCTGTTCAAATCGGAACAAGTCGGAAATTTGGGAAATAATTAGGTCCCTGACTTGCAAACATTATTTTACATCAATGTTTTGCTCAAATATTAGTCTACTTGTAAGAGAGACATTACACACATTGTCTTCATAACATCTACACTGTCTGTTATTGACATTCTGACTTTTCAAATTAAAAACATGTCAACACACTGAAGTCTGATGTATGGCTTCCCAAGCTTGGAAACTGTAACCATCCAAGGAGCACCTGATTGCAGCATGCAGTTCTGGTCAGTAGCTACTGCTGTCATCTAGCCTGCACTACGACCTGAAAGTTAACAAGGCCGTAGACGATTGGCATCAAGTAGCACAGCACAGTTTGACAGTAGCCTATTTTCATTTATAGTTATATGTAGTCTCTGTCAGGTTAAACTGGCCAGAGCGATTTGTAACCACACACGCAGGCGCCTGCAAGGAGGACTGGAGGTTGGTGTTGTTTGCAATGCTAACATTTGCCATGTTGCCATTTCTGTCATCATTTACAGAGTTCGTTTCAAGCGGACCAAGCGGCTTTGGTGTGAACAAACCTTAAAAGTGCCGTTGACCAGTCATTATGCACGTTTGTATCCGCGTCAACACAAATTTGGAATGGTGTTCCATAAGGCTGTGTGGGTTGTTTTTATATCCTCTTATCTTTATTACCTTATCTTTCATGTTGTGTTTTTGACTATCGTGGGCAATATTGGTAAAGTAGGTGTTTTGTTGTTTTGCAGTGGTGTGTGCCTTTCTTATCCTGTTTGGTTGTGTTTTTCTATTGTTTTATTTTATTGATTCATTCTAACAGAAGCAGCTGAATAGTTAGCAGCACTTTGAGTCCAATACAAATTTTCAACAGAGAGTATCATTCTGTGATAAATAAACCCAAACATTTCCCCAGATTTTTTAAGGCAACAAGGTAACCTTCAAAATAGACAACTCAATAGTTTTCTATAAGTTAAGTTTGAAGACATAATATTCAACTTTGAAAACATGAACAAGGCAACATTCATATATTCCCTTTGTAGAAATATTGTTGAGTAAGAAGACAGTGAACAGTGTTCGTTCTGTGTTCACATGGACAGAACAGCACTTCCTTTAGCTTGTTTATGACGCTCAGAGGCGCAAACATGTTTCATATGTGTTTTAAGTGTGGGCAGAGAGAGAAAGACCTGGACCCAACCTCTCAGGAAACATGAGTCTAAAGGCGTTAACACAGTGTTCAAAGTAAATACTTTCTACATCCTAAAAGGACAAACATTACAACCAAATCAACTTTACGATGCATATCAAACCTTGACATTGATTGCAGAATTTGGTTTTCACTAGTCTGCTGCTGTCTCAGTCCCTGCAAGTGAAACAAAAAGGAAGGGGCTGGGAGAAAGTGTGGAGGCAGAAAGGGAGGGGAAGTTTGGACAATAGCTTTAGTTTTAATCTGAAAATCTGCTCTGAAAGATGCATAGCAAGCTGTTAAATACACTTCATACTGTAACGATAGGTTCTCTCTGTGAGGCTAATTTTAGTTTTGAATTACTGAGGAGATTGCCTGCAGTTTCATAAACCTTAACCAGTATTGATTGAAAACTGGTTAAACAAACCGTCATGTCTGGTTTCAAAACGTCACCTTGAGGACCTCACAGCTCTGTGAATTTATGCTTTCTCTGTCTGCTTTACTGTACTGCAAATTCTATCTAACCAGTGTTGATGACCTTTAGCTCACTAAGCCAAAATGATCAGATTTTGTTGTCCTTAAAATGGAATGAAAAGGTCAAATTGATACCTCAATATCTGTGTTAGGAAACACAATTTAAACAACAGGACTGACTTCCTGTTTCTGCAATGTGGGGCCAGAAAAGCAAGAACCTCTGAAATGCTTGAAGTCTTGTTTATTGGTTGGACTTTGAATTTATCATTTATGTTGTAAACTTCAGTACACTGGGAATATTAACACTACTATATTTTTACAAGTATATTTAATAGACATCACATGCATTTCCCAATCGACAGATCACACACTGAACATTCCTGTCTATTCACATCTTTGTTTTATACTTTGAAAACTTTCTTTCTGCCAGAGTGCAATTCAGTTTGACTTTCTTCCAAAATAAAATATCTCTGTTTTTGGTCTGAACTAATCTCAAAAATAAGAAATCTGTACACAAGGGTCTGGATTTTCTGCATGTAAAGTGAATTTGTAGTGACAAATATGCTGAAACTGTGTCGTGAGAGCCAATCAAAGTATAGATTGTCTGAGGTCTAAATGACTCACAAGCAACAGATGAAAGGGCTCAACTCTGAGGGGTATCATGTGGCAAGACATGATGATGTTTATGTTGCAGACAAAAGCGCTGTTCAGAAAGTCTTGGCTGGAAGTCATTAAGCCGGAATTACAGACAAATTGGCATTTGAAGCAGGCACACACCGTCTATCAGACAGTTATAGGCAATCATTGCTGATGAGTTCTGAACAGTTTTTTTTTTACTTTCCTGGTGATTTGCATGGCGACTGCCAATTTCCACATAATCCGTGCGCCCTGAGATCCGTCAGTGCCAAAGTTTTGCTCCGTCGGCGTGCGCCCTGCCTTGCCTCACTGGATTCCTTTCTGGAATCTGAGCACAGCCATGAGCAGCTGTAAACACATCACAGGAGAAATACAAGATCATGTGGAAGTAAAGGGAAAGATAACGTGAAGATTAAACAACAGGTTGTTTGTGCCACTGACTGACCACAGCGTACACTGAGTATGAGGAAATTAGAGATGCACCGGTCCGATCCTGACCCACAAAGCTGGATCGGTGGCAAAGTGCTGATCTATTGAGCCGATCTTCAAAGCTAAGAAATTCACTTAAGTTCTGTGCAGTTCTAATGTGAGGTAATTTGATGTATGTGGTATAAAACTGATATAAATCTTATAAACACATCAACGAACACAAATAATAACTGTCAAAACTGAGTTTTTCATTCTGTAAATAAACCGGATGTTTTAATGTTGTTTAGGTGTCTTCCTTCCCATCCCATTTGTGCTTTTTTGGGCTAAATTGACGTGTCATGCTCTAGAATCAGGCAAAAATAGAAGCCCTGCTTATCGGCGCTGGAGGGTTTCGGACTGCCAGAGCTGTGACGCAGCGCAGCACTACGTACAATGACTTTCACCACAGACATCTGGAGCGCTGGCATTTGGCCCTTATCACTTTTAAGTTTTATTTATATATATTATATATTTATTTATTTTATATAATTTATATTTATTTTAAGTATTCAGTAAATATGCACTTTTTTCATTGTATGTTTCAGTGTTAAAAAACCCTGATTGTGTCTTATGTATAACTGATACTTAGTCTCCCTGTCAGCCTAGAATACAGGTTATTAATTCAATACTTGTGACTGATACGAAACCTTAACCCCCAGACACCTATTGACACAAATTTGCATCAAACTGCAAAATGCAGGCAAAATAGTGTCCATATTCCCCCACTGTCGGTTGATGCACTTCCAATACATACCTAGGAACCTTTTGCAAGCATTAGTTTGTCAAAGGACCAGTCGGAGACAGAACTACATTTGTTTGATGTGCTATGTCTGTGCTATTTTTTATGTAATATCTATTTATGTGCTATTTTCAAATAAACCTTCTCAACTTAATTTAGCATCTTCTTGAAAGCAGAAACATGTACAAAAAACATTTTAATACTTGAAAACAAATTCAGGCATCAAGGGGTTAAGAGCTGGATCGCACAGGAAATTGGCAGAAATTCCATGTTACAAAACCAGTTGTAACACAGGCTTGAAGTCCTAAATTTGAAGTACTCTTTGAAGAGACAATCTGCTGTATGTAATCGTTTGCACATGAGGAATATTTCTTCCCACAGCAAGTACACTGAGTTTGATTTGTTGGGATCACTCTTGATTAAACCATTTAATAATCAACATGTTTCATTTGCTTTCACAGTTCCACCAAAAATCATCAACCTGTCGAGAGATATTATTGTAAATGAAGGCGCCAACGTCACCCTGATGTGCCAGGCCAGCGGTAAACCGGAGCCCTCCATCAGCTGGAAACTCATTTCCTCCTCAGGTAACTGACTGCTTCGTTTTTTTTAATAAGCACACCAGCTGCTGCTGCTACTTCCTCCTTCTCAGCTTCCTCCTCTCTACCTCTCTCTCTCTTTCCCTCACCCCTCTGTGTTTATCACCTCATCTCTGACTTTGTGTGACCCCCAGTGGATTTCTCGCTTCACTTATTACCCATCATTACGTGCTCCCACAATATCATTACAACATAATTGTTCGCAGGAAAATAAACTGACCCTGTTATTATTGGACTAATTAATTAGGATAATAGGATAGATGTAAATGTTGTGGAGGCCATTTGAATGACAGGATTAATGCAGAGATCATTAGCACAGTGTGGAGCTTTGGACCGGTTTGTACAAACAGGCTAATGCTAGTATTCCAGGCATTATCATTGTGCATTATATATTCTCAATTGCATTGTTTTCATTATCGATTGGTAGCAAACATTGGTCAGGGTGTGTAAAAGAGAAAGTAAGCTTTTATGAGCATTGTTGGACTATTTTACCCTTTTTTTTCCTTTCTTTTTTTACCCAAAACCACAATCCATAATAGCCACATTTCTGTGTAATATGCGCTGACATTTGAAAAACTAATTTGAAATTGTGACCCCCTTCAAATCCAAAATTATTGTCATCAAGATTCATTATTGTTCCTGATGATGGACTTTAATTGTGTTTGATTGTGCTTGAATGATTTATTATGTACATTATAAAATTAATATGATGAATCAGTCATAGGGCTAGTAACACAGCAGCTATTCTACTGTTCACACTCTGTAGTCTGAGAGTGATTCCTAATGGCTGTGGATGATGAAGCATTTCTTGAGTTTTACCTGCTGTTCTCTTTTTTCGTTTGCAGGAGTTTAATGTGATCTAGTTTCGGTGACTGGTGTTTATTTTTTTGGTTGAGGGAGTTTTGTAGTGTAATAAAGCAGAGCTTCCATTCAGCAATGCACATTTGACAACGAATCAGGGACATCTTGTTTTACTCATTCTATGGGTGCCTGTGTTGTCTCTCATCTAGAAGATCGGGGGTTTGATCTCCAGCTCCTGAAGCAACATGTCCAAAGTTAACCCCAAGTTGCATCTGCTGCTTTGGTGGTGGCGTACGTGCTTGCGTATGTATGGGATTAGTTACTGCTGATGGTCACTTTACATCAAAGCTTCTGCTATTTC
This sequence comes from Symphodus melops, assembly GCF_947650265.1. Classification (NCBI taxonomy): domain Eukaryota; kingdom Metazoa; phylum Chordata; class Actinopteri; order Labriformes; family Labridae; genus Symphodus; species Symphodus melops. The sequence continues at coordinate 5,527,102 of NC_136701.1, read as the reverse complement.
AAGTCCAATCAATAGTTGTGATTGGCAGTTTATTTTAACCTATATTCAAACATTTTGGTGGCTCTGACAACAGTCCGAGTCTCTGAAGTGTTCAAAGTCTGTGAGTCAACAACCTCTGTGATACTGTTTAGTCAAGTATTCTTGAGATTGGAACATTTTGCTGTTGACTTGGGTTGTCAATCTGTGTTCAAGGTCCCATGAGCCAGGCAATTTGAGAGATGAGAGGGGATGCTACCCCCTTGTTAGCTAACAACCATGTGCACCCTCTGTTTTAAACTCCCCAGCCCCCCTTTGTAACAAAACAGTGCAGGGGGTAGACAGAAGGGTTATTTACTTTAATATTTTAGTCTCGTCTGCCTGATTCATCGATCCCTTTTCTGAATGAGGTCTTTGCCACGACTTGAGCTCTGAAATAACAGAGGCTTTACTGTTCTGTCTATTTATAAATTCATGGTGCTGCCCATGGTATTCTTGTTGCAGACAGATTTGTAATTGGGCTATTTTCGTTCAGTCTTCGCCTGTTGTCAGTTTACATTTGGATCTATTGTATTTGTTTTGTTTGTTTAGTGTTGTTGTCAAGACCACATTGATCGACACAAGTCATGACTGAAACTAGAATGTACCAGAACAAGACTAAAGCATCATGGGATTTAGGAAGAAGGCCAATATCCTATCCATAACAAACCATTACATGTGTGAACAGAAAGTTATTTTTTAAGTGCAAGTTTGTAGTAATGTGTCAGCAACTGTAAAGTCTGGCCATTTATACTAATAAGTTTATAGATTTGCAAAGAGCGAAACCATTAAGAGGCATTTAGAGGTTTCCTTCATTTTTATTTGTATTTTTTTATGGATTTCTGAAAACGATGACATCATGTGCCAAACCTGAACAAATTGAAGTGACTCGTCATAAGAACAAGTTCACCACCAAGAATTAACACATGAAGAGATTGGTGGCTAAAGCACAAAAAAAACATTTCCCCAAAAAGTTTGTCTTTTTCAAAGGAATGAAGAAGAGCTTGGTTAAGATAAAGTAACATATGAGATGAAAACATTGTGTTACTTGTATGAAGAGGGCTGAATAAGGTTGTGGGCTTTTAGTTAATTGAGAGTGGTGTATTCCTTCTAACCACAGACGAATAAATCAACAATGGCATTCACCGGACTTGATTAAAGATCTGGAGGCCTGTTTATCCAAGACTGAGACAAAACCAAGGACATCATTTGGTTCATTCCACAACTAGACTAAGACCTCTGATGATCCATTTCCTGTCTTCACACCAGACTAAACTAAAATACTACTACAATCCAACTACCTATACACGATAAATAAGGGCTGTGAAATATTGAAAATGTTATTTTGAGATAAACCTTTGCCTTGTATTTGCTATAGCTTATACAGCTGTGTCTGAAGTAAACCTTTGGATTCTATAACCTAATCACTGTTAGTGAAAATAGATTTACTAAAGCACTTTTTGGCTGATGTCTGTGAAAAGTGTTCTATAAATAAACATACTTCCTTTACATTATCAAAATTGGAGAGAGCGGAACAATGATCGGCGAGCTAGTGAAAATCAAAGTTTAATACTCAAAAATGTGAACAAGAATAGACAAATCAAAAACACAAGATCCAAGAGAACACCAGTTAGTTGACACTAAGTAAGCACTTGTTGGATGCACTGGGGCGGTGAGGCTGATTATCTAAAACTGAACAAACAAATAAGCAAAGAGGACAGAATTAAAAGAGGAACAGCAGTTCCAGGTCGATAACTGGTTGATCCTGCCAGTAGCATATGCTTGTCTCAAAAATTAAGCTATGCAAGTCTAAGTACACATGGCCGGTTCAGTGGAACTGCGAATGGCTCATTAATTCAGTTATAATCATTTAACAATTTAAAAGTAAAATATTGTGAGAGGGAAGAGTTCAGGACAGAGTGCAAGAGGACGTAATAACAAAATGGACCCACATCCAGGAGCTCTATGTAACTTTAAAAAATACTGCATTTGTCGCCATACCACATGGCCGTCTGTTAAACTGCCTAACAGCCAAATGTTTTAAAGTTACATATATGTAACTTTTTACATGTATAAATCATTGTTTATTGCCCACTAATAAGTCTGTGTTGACTGTATACAATCTTTTTTCAAGGGAATATGAGGAAAAGTAAATGTATTTTAAGTTACGTAATGCATGAGTTTCCTTGTTAATGATGAGCACCATTCCAGTCACATTGCTTACTTTGTAAATATTGGTGTTAAACAAGTCAATAATGTTCTTCCCTAATTTGAGCTGCAAGTAGTTTCTAGAAGCTCATAAATGTTAATGTTTAATAAGTGTTGGAGCTCAACCTTTCTCAACTCAACTCAACTTTATTTATAAAGCATTTCACACACAACACAGTTGGTCCAAAGTGCTGAACAGCACCGATCGAGACAGAAAACAAAGCATTAGAAAAAAAAAAATAGAAAACAGCAACACAACAAAAAACTATTTCTAGTCTGCTACCCTGAGGCCAGCAGTCTAGTAGGAATCAACAGAGAGAGTAGTAAGACATGAAGTAGCAAAATATGTACTCCATGTACAGGCCAGAGGCTTAACCACTGTTAAAAAAAGACAAAAAAAACAAAAACAAAAAAATCAAAAATTACCCCTTTCATTTGGTCTCAAAATAACATGGTAGGCAAGCCCAATAATATCAAACCGCTTATGACAGCAGTTTAATATTTGCACACTCATCTTTTGGATGTCTGTTCAAAATGCCTTTTTTAAATGCATTGCATTGACCGTTTGACAAAGCCTGCTGAGGTACTTTGGAATAAAGACGCAAAATGTTATCGATTGACAGAGTGTCTAGCAGCAGGGTGTCAAAGGAAGGTAGACTGCTGAGTCGATGAAAGATGGCGATACATCTGCCTCCCCAGACTTTCATATTTCTGCTTTGTAGCATTATAAACCCTCATTTTTTTTATTGTGTTTATTATAGATCCTCTCATACATGCACTTCGCTCTGGAACGAGCAGCTGTGGCTCAGAGTCATTGTCTTTCAACTGGAAGGTTGGGGGTTCGATCCCCAGCGGCTGTACTAACATGTCCGATGTGTCCTTGACCTTGCAAGATGGCTGCTTCGTTACATAAATAGTATTAGTTACTACTCATGGTCCCACTACGACCTCTACCATCACAGTTTGAACGGCTAGGTGTGACGTGGTGTAAAAGCGCTTTGAGAATTCTGACTACTCAAGACCATTTGCCATTGACATTTAAGAAAATTATTTGCATACAACCAACCACATTATTTCACCTCAGATTTTTCTGGACTTTTTTCTGTCAGTCTACCATTAAAGCCTGCATGAAATTGGAGTGAGACAATCTGTGAACACTGCAGGTTAATTACATTCAGTGGGAATGGGGATGAGGATGATGTCTGTTTTTATATATGACCAGTGTGAAAAGCCAAACAAGCTTTGTGCACACAACACAACTGCTATACACACTTTTCTTCTTGGAAGTTAATTTCCCACGCTGCCTTGTATACTGTGAAGAAGACCAAAAAGGTGAAAATTACTTTTTGAATTCAGCAGTGTGCTTTCCCATCATGGTCGGCCTCCTAAATATCTTGCTGGGAAATGATTGGCCTGAACTGTTACAGAAAGGAGCGCATGTGTAAAAGAGGCTTTTGTTTTCCATCAAAACTTATATAATACAGGCAAAGGCGGCCAAATAACTAAGGCAAACACTAAACCAGAGAGCACAAAGTGTATAGGGCTAGCAAAATACACTGAGACATGACCTGCTAAAGGGTATAAATAATAACTCTCAACTGACATTGAGATCACATGGAGGAGGAGAAGGGTGACGAGAACACGGCAAACTAAAGAGACAGGTGAAGTTGATCAAGCTTGGATCATTACTAAGGAGGTAAAGACACAAGAACCTAAAGTGAGAGCATAAGCATAGACTGTGAATGATAATGGACGAGGATGAGTTACTTCACTCATTGGTGTCTGCAGGGCTGTATTGGATGCCTATCTATGATAGTTGCCAGATTTTGTAAATGCTGCCTCATTGAACTTTTAGTCAACTTTTTCATAAGGCAGAGAGCTGGAGCTGATGTTGCATTCAATGTGTCTAAGTTTCAAGAATTTCACATGGTTGTTTTTTTGCGATTTCAAACTGATATTTTTCCTCTAATCCTCCAAGGTCCACTTTTTAGTTTGCAATAATACATTTATGTGTTCTTTTAGTACTCTTAAAAACATCTTAGTCTCCTGTGTGGCATAAAAATTGAGCCGACGTGGTCTTATCTGAGCGACTTCATCAATAATCCAGGCAGTGGATCGATCCTTCTTCCTTTATGTTTTCCTGCTCTTTTTTTCTAAAAAATGTTGCTTTAGTTAGACATCTTAATGAATGTGCCAAATGAACAACAGGAGCTGAGCAGGATATTTTATTCTGTTCCCCAGAAAGAATAAGAAATGAAAATTACTAATAACGATTAAACCAATGACTGATAAGAAAATCTATTTGATGGCAACATGCTGACACAAACTAACACATGCGAGTGACAGTTGAATGGCAAATTAAATTTAATATGTTTTTTTTTTCTCCATTCATTTTTGAGAATTAGGGAAAATTAAAATGATCCTAATTGAGTAAAGGTGCTTTTGCTAACCTTATGACAGCCTGTGACAGAGGTAATACCATCATGGAATACTACACCAACAAGAGTTCTCACAGTAGTGTGTGATTTTTGCTTGTAATTAGGCACACAGTGAATTTGAGGAGAGGGAGCTCTGACAGAATTGACTGCAGGGTCAGGGGGGGTGGGGGACATACCCACTCAGCTATCACCTGAGCTCTCTCTCATTAACTGGATCCAACAGCTGCTTTCACTCCTGCTTACACTCCCTGTCTCTACTGTGAACAGAGCTGTTTTCCTGTCACACCTCAGAAAGTTAAAGTCAGTCATAGAAATACATTTCGATGGAGGAGGAGGGAGGGAAGGTGAGTCACCCAAGAGCAGACCTCTTAAACTTGGCTGAATTGGTTGACTCCTGTTCTATGTTTAATGTTTTAAATATATGTGACAGACACACACCTCCGCTTTGCATTAACCCTTCACAGGGCACTCATTGAAAAACTTTGAAATTCAAAGATTCAATCTCAGAGTGTTATTCAGGGACATGGCAGAACTTTATTTCTGTAAATTGTTATTGTAATAAACACTGACAATGTGGTTCAAATACCACAATAGCAGGATCAGTGACGTAGGGTGATCGCTTATGATTGGCTGAGTGAGGATCACACTTCTCGACCTTACTGAGGTGCAGAAGGGTGGCCATATGTAATGTTTGCGGAAATTACCAACAATAATCACTTGCCCTATAAAGGGTTAATTAACAATTAGAATTTGTGAATGTGCACTCACATCTAGATCGATTCTACTTGATTGATTGCATGACGATAAGACTAGATAATGCATGGACATGATGAACATCAGCATAGCTAAGCAGCTGAAGTGAAAAGAGATAAGTGAATTAAAATGACTGTTAAAACTGGAGACTGGCTAATTATTATTGGGTAATTAGTCAGTAAAGGGGCACATGTTTAGCCCATAGGCTGTTTACTGTAGCTAGCAAGCTGAGGGGTGAGGTGAAAATCAGCTGTGTGTGTGTGTCTTAAAACGTCCCTTCTCTGGACAAAACAAAAAGGAATCTTAGAAGGAGAACACACTGACTGCTGCACTGTTGACAAAGAAGCCAGCACTTCAACAAAGCACTTTTCCCTAATGTCTGATGATACATACTGTAGTAAGGCCAATTTATGATTTCATTCAGTAAACGTCTTTTAAAGGAGACATTTGGCTGGATGAATACTGCACAATCCAGCAAGGCTTAGGGTCCATGTGGTAGTGTAGCTAGTGTCAGCCTTGTCACTATCTGGAGCTTGAATTTATAGAGCCTGGGTCTGTTGTGATACATTTCTGTGATTGAGCATGTAAGATAAGGACGTTCTGCATGTGGATGTGGTGGGTAGTAAGAGATAGCATTGAGGAGAGTGGAGCAAAATGTTCAGCCGTGTGTACTTTAAAGGCCGGGTATAATTTCCTCCAGATACAGTTTTTTAAGATTTTGGTTGAAATTGTCTTTAGGTCCTTACAATAACTAAGATAAGATACTATTATATTGATCCCCAGGGGGGAAATTCGGGTGCAGCAACATAGAATTGAAAAAGTCAAAAAAACGAATACAATAGCAACATAAATGCAATTTGAAAAAAATAAAAAATAAATCATAATTTATGTGCTCTGAAAAAGAAAAACAGTCATCTCTAGCAGTTTCTTTGACCAATGTCGGCACTCGACCACGTTTACAAACCAATCAAGTCTCTCTACCTCATGCATGCATGAGCCCACACTCAAAGCAGGAGCTTAAATCCACTTCTGGACCAATGGTGCTAGAGCACAGAGGGGAGAGGTATGGATGAATTCAGAGAACGGAGAGGATGCTACTTTTCAAAAATTACCTGCCCGGTCTTTAACAACACACACACACACAAATATACATATCATATCACACACATATCAGTTAATAACAGAAGTTGGACAGTGAATCAGCACCTGCAGAGTGAGGACATCGCTGCGTGCCTGTGCAATACATTCTTTATTTGAGGTGAAATCTTTGCCAAAATGAATCATGGACTTTCTCTCACCATCAGTGCTGCCGCTAAGATGTTCTTTTGAGTTTTGTGAATGTTACTTTTTCCTTTTGTATTACCTTGGATTCTAGCCTAACCATCCAAATTTACACGAGTTCCATCGTAAAAACCAGAGGCAACACAAATAGGGATAAAGCCTAAATGGTGCACAGGTTTTAAACTTCAACTTGTTTACAGTATATCCTTCAGCTCCAGGTCAGATTGAACGTCACACCTACATTGTAGGTGTTTTTCCCACTGCTGCACTTGGCTCCTGACATTTCAACTTCTGAAGTTGCCTGGTTTCCTACTTTCACAGCGCCATTAAGTGAACATTGATCTGCTGGAAACATAAGGATTGACCATATAAATGTTTTGACCATGAAATAATTGAACACATGGCAGTAAGTTTAGTCACTTGAAAAAGCCTCCAACAAATCCACCTGAGTGTCATCTGCATGCATGCTTTAATGGAAAGATACGGAGCAGTTTAGTTGGTCAATAAAAACAATTTGTTTGATATTGATCGCATACAGAGAAACACTGCAGAATCTTTATCATTTCTTTATCACATTCAAGCCATAACTTGCATGTGGTTTTCTGAATGTGACAGAATCATTGATATATCTTGCATTTTCAATATATTCTCCTGAATTGTGTGTGTGTGTGTGTGTGTGTGTGTGTGTGTCATCTCTGAAGAATGAGTGTGTTAGTGCAGGGTAAGCGGGCTACACACTAAGATAATCCAGCCAATCTTCCAACCAAATTCAGAAAAGGTCCGACTGTCAACTTGTTGATTTGACAACACGCATGTTTTTACCATGGAAGTCTCCTGTAAAACAATCCAATCCAACTGACTAGGACAAGAGTTGGACTGAAATGTTTTTGAAGTACCAGCTAACAGCTAGCTACATTTAGCTTAACCATCATGTTGGTGGGTGGCTGAGTTGGTCGTCTCGTTGCACACCATACACTTTAAGAACTGAACTGTTAATGTGAGAGAGTGTACACATGACGACAAATCATGACAGATTAACTAAATCGTATACTTTTTTTTTTTTACCGTGCCTTACAGTGATCTTAAAATGTCTCTGTGTTTTCATGTTACTGCTAAAAAGAAAATTGAGGTTTAACAAAATAGACCAACACTAAATAGGTCATAAATGTGCAGTTAGAACAGGAGAATAGTTTGTGGCTAAATTATTTTCAATCAACTATATGAATAACTTTGATGTATTTCATAAAACAAAAACCTAAAAAAAAACATTAACTAACAAGAGGTCTGATAAGCCTTCTGTTTAACTTGTGAATTGAACGCATACACGTTGTTTGATCTGCCTTGTTTTGGCATCCAAACATTGAAGAGACCGAGTAAGTCCATTTGAATTTTGTAGTACGACAGCAATACACATGATAAAAGTCGCTGTTTTCCCACACACCTATGCACGTCCTCGGCATGCCTTCACCTCCCATCCTAACTTTTTACATTCAAGGGTCCTTAAATGTACAGTATGTAAAGTCCGCCGCCCACGTTTGCTGCAACAACTCCTTGTTCTCCTCTGGAACTTCTAATTGAGCAATTCTTTGACTATACAGAACAGCAATGTTGTTTTACATTGAAACATTGGCCGTCTATGTTGTTGTCTGGTAATATCAACTTTGAATGCTAGATAAGCAATATTTCAGATTTATTAGGACAGTTGTACTGTTGGATTTGAAGAAATAGATATAGATATTGACTCACATCCAGAACCTTCAGTATTGTTCCCTCTTGCACCCCAGCACCTGGTCTTATTGTCACAACTATTTTGTAATTATGTAAGAGTCCCAATTGCTGTGTTTCTTACACAAGTCAGTGTGTGTTTTGTTTTCATGTTATCCTATTTCTACTGCTACAAAGTGTTGCTAAGTTACGTCATGGTGAAAAAAGAAAAAAGCATTATGAGATACAGCAGCAGTGGCAGCAAATAACTATCTGTGTGAGCAAACACTTCATATTGTTGCACTTCCATTCAGTCTGAGCTTTTGTACAACACCAAACTGATTGAGAATCTTAATGTAAAATAAGCTGTTTTTCAGAGCAGCAGCAGCTCCATTCATGGGCTCTCTTTATTCTCTGCTCTCATGTCAGCCCGCTGCATGATCAGGATGTGTGAAGCGACTGCTGGCATGTTTATTTCATCTCTTTAAAAATCAATCTCAAAGATAGAGAACATTGTTGCATTGCATTTTTTTGCTGACAACAAGAGAACTAACCTTCAGCCACTTTCTGTTGGCTATATTTGAGAGGCAGGATGAAAACGTAAATATACGAGTGCCAGTTTGAGAAGCTGTCGGTTAGATTCTTCTCTCTGCAGGAATAAAGCCAACAGTGAGTCAAGGTCTTTTTGGTGATTTTTTTTTTTTTTTTTTTTGGTTGATCGCTTTTGTTACGCATCCGTAGTTACAAACATCCGTAATCCAGTTATTTGAAACAACACAAAGTCAGTATCATAAATGAAGCACACTGGCTCAAGATGAACAGAAAACAAATAATAAACAAACTAAATCATCGATTGTTTGTACACTAATCTTACCAAACAAACAAACGGAAACAAAAGACAATCTCTAAATCTAACTTCCTAACAAAACCAAAAAACAGTCAAAAGGTAAACACAAAAGAAAATGGTAACTTTGTCTCAAAAAAATGAATGAACTAAACAAGAACAAGGTTCTACAATAATCTAAATATAAACACGTTTTCTGGAAACCCCAATTACACACCCCTTTATTTATTTATTTGTTCTCTTTCTCAACTACTTCCCATGTTCTCTCCTAAATTATTGTGATGTTATGATCATTATTATTATAAGTTAAAAATGACAATAAGACCTGCACTGTTTATATCACTGTTATTAACATTTACCTAAATAATACACACTACACGAGAACGCAATTAAACAATCATCAACCAACCACCCTTCTTTTGTTTTTTATTTACTGTTTTACTTTTTTTGCCTCTCTCATCATTTATCCTCCAGCCCCTCCCATTGCCTCCATCCTCTGAGTGCTACATGTTTTACTAATACATAGTAGAAATAACTACAATCAAAAAAGACAGAAACCCATTTAGTTGGCCTCCTCCACATGGGTCTGGAGGAAACTGAAACAGGGACACCACTACAGTACATCGCACAATGACACACATTATGAAACAATAATAAAAATTGATAAAATAGAAAGAAGGAGTGCAATGGAAGGAGGAAAAGGGAAGAAGAAGAAGAGGAGGGAAAGCGAAAGAAAATGGAGACGGGAAAAGAGAGAACAAAAAACGTAACTTTTTTTTCTATGCTGTGCATTGTATTATCATGTCTCTCCTACATACTGTCCTTGCCTTGTCAAAAATAAATAAATATAAACAAGTTTTGGAGGCTGAGAAACAAACGAACTGCTGCTGTCAGTGTTACAGGTCTTGGAGTGAAATCTAAACAGATAATATCTGTATAAACCGAAGAAAAGAATTAGACATGACACAGTGTTCTACCTTTCTGTTCGGCTTCACTCGAATGAATCCTTTATTAACCAACTGATGCCTTATTGCATATGATTCCATATGTTCTCTTCAAGATAACTTTCAATGTATTTGTCTGATGGCTTAAAACATACACTCAGTTTTTATTTTAGCTGAACTGGAGTTTACTGTAAATCTGAAATGATTTGAGGACAGTATTAACCTCAGGTTTATAAGTTTCTGCGCCATTAAAATATCCTTGAACGTAGCGTTACTTGCAGATTTAAACAAGGGTGCTCTGAGTACGATTATCTGAAAACTGATGACTGTAACTTTGTTTAACCTTGAAATGTACACGTTTGACAATAACAACACCAACAATCAGGAGCTACAGTAATTCAAATACACAGAAAAGACGCAATGATTGCCGGTGCCATCTTAACCCGCACGCGGTAACCTAAGCATAGTGTCTACTTGTTCACAAACGCATAGATAAACATAAAGTTACTACCTTTACAGATGTAGCATTTCCTTTGCGTTTATCAATATCTATATGCACATGTTTTAACAATGCAAACCTGCATGGACAGAAGAAAAGAATGAGCCACACTGTGCTGCCTTTCCGTTCAGCTTCACTCGAATGAACGAGGAAGAAACGACAATCTTAAAAAACGTGTCCGTGAATGGCAGAAGCCCAGCGCCATACTGCCTTCTGCTGGTGACTCTAAATGTTGTGTTATTTGGCTATTCTCACACATATTAGAGATCAACCTACCTGGTAGTATTATTTCCAAAATAAAAACATAGACACATTAAATAAAATGTGACGACACATTTTGAAGGTCGTCACATCAGTAACACATGACGCTGCTGATGGGGAGCCCAGACAACTTTAAAGGTTTGAAACCAGACTCCAGACCACTCGCTGAGCACCACCAGCAGCATCAAAGATCTTCACACACACACACACACACACACACACACACACAGAGGTCTCACTCTCACACACAAACACCACACAGAAAAAAACCACAATAAACCCAGGGCCGTTAGAGTTTTCAATGTGCTCAATTCTCACTACATCTTTTTTTCAGTTTCATCCCCAGTGTTTCGCTGTGGGCCTGTTGAGAAAAAAGGAAAAGATTCAGAGTGGTAATGTACAGTTGTCGCACTGAATCAGACTGAGAGCAGCAGAGCAGATTAGCAAATGTCTAGGGAAACACACTGTAGTCCAAACTTGTCTCGTGTCCAAGTATTTCCCAGCTGCAGAGGTACTGTCCTGCAGACACACAGGGGTTGTAAAAACAGTTAACTAAACAAACAAAAACACTGTGTGTCGATGTGTGTGAGCATAGAGATTGATTATTTCTGGCTGAAAGTTTGGGCCTTCTCATAGTTGCGACCCCCCTCTACCTTTGATAGATAGATGGCTTTAGGGGCTTCTGGCGGATCAAAAGAGATCCAAGGTATCTCCTACAGACTGCACAATCCGAAAACTCCAAAGTTTGTCAGCCCAGGAAACCAGCCCATACCCCGGTGCATTAAGGCAGCAGGAATTAACATGTACATGATTGAATTTGACCCCAGAGCAATAAAAAAAGGTTTTCCAGATTTGCACAGAAGCAGCTTGGTGGCTGAGATTCATTTGAAGTTGGAGATGTTAGGTTTGCATGGAGAGTCGATCGGTGCCTTTTTGAAACCTTTAAAGGTAAAAGAGAAACTTAAATTCTGCAATGCCGTGTCAAGGAAATGTTTTTCCATTGATGTTTAATTTTTGGACTTTTTAGGCATTCTAAGGGTGAATCTCTCAACATCTCTGACACGTACAATGGTTAGCCGTGCTGTCTTTGTCTGTTGCAACATTGGCATAAAAAGAGAAAGTGAGAGCTGTCGTCCTCCGTGTTGAAGAACACAATTGAATTATTTAGTGTTTAGTTTTGAATTATTTGAAAGAATGTCCCAATTGAGATACGATATCTTGACAAACAAATCCATGTGCAGTTTTCACACATTCTTGTTTATCCTTCACATCTACAATCAACCCCTTCTGGGCATTGAGTGAGAAATCAATTATTTACCTTTCATAATGGGAAACCTAGGAAACCATGTGCAGAAATTAAAACCAGAGTAGCTAAATCACAAGACCTGAGTAACCTTTAGGTGGTAATGTTTGAAATGATGTGACATGAAAACGATGCAGTGTTGCAACAAACAAAACAAGGTTGTACGTATGCACTGCATTTTTATTGTAGATTAAATGACAAAATCACTTTTTGCCTCTCATCATAAAATGAGCAGATCTTAGAAAAAAAAAAATAAGAAATGCAAATATCTCAAATACAATTGGGAGATGGAAGGATCTGACTTGTTCTTTTACTCAAATGTTTTGAATCAATGTGCGACTCCTGTTTTTTGAGCACCTTGGGGTGTCGGGGAAACACAAGTATAGATGCGAGGTGAGCACAAACCAGACAAAACAAAACCAGGGTGCAAGTACTGCAAGAGACGCATGAGCAGACAGAAATAGCCCAATCAACACGATGCTGCACTGGAAATGGAGCTGCTGCAAAGCTGGAGACACCAAAACATGTGATGTATAGCTGTGGGAAGTGGATTTGAAACCCTGTATGTCTGAAAGAGTAAGCGAGACAGAGATTATTAGGTGCATTGGTGTTTTTAGGAACATGGGCGAATGATTGAAATGTAAGAGCGAATTATTGTGACCCAGCTGTTAAATATTAAATACCATGCTGGTCTGGGGCCCCAAGCAGCTGCCTGCCTTGCCTGTTGACAAGCAGCGCCTCTGGATACACAGGGACTGCTGCAAAGAGCAGTTGGGGGGGTTGGTGCCTTGCTCAAGGGCACCTCGGTAGCATGCAGGAAGTGTCTTGACACTGCTCAAGTTATAAGACCTCATCAACATATCTGGACTTAGAGTTGGCGACTCTTTGGTTCCCAACCAACATCCTGACTGACTGAGCCCCACCATCCATGCAGCCGAATGCTGCAGCCTTATTTATTGACTTGATCTTGATGAAATTGCCATGCAAACCTAGTTTCATAATACATGAGGTTTTTTTGTTGTTTTGTTTTTGTTTTTTTGTACGTATTTTGCAATTATAAACTGTTGAACATGGAAATTTAAGTTTGAGAGATTTGGGTTTTTTAAATGTTGTTCTAAGTCAAAATCCTTTGATGCTTTCTCACAGATGGCCGTTATTCTCCATCTGTTGTCTTCCCTGGGCAGACACACAGTTCCACTTAAAAAAAAACAATAATACAAAAAATATATATACAATAGTAAAAAAAAAATATATATATACAATAGTAAGTGTTTGACAGCAAGACTCAGCAGTTATTTAAACAACTCTATTTTGATGAATCCTCCTTTTGGTTTTGGCTGTCAAAAAAGACAACTTTTATTTTATTAAGAATGCTGCAGAAGCACAAAACAGAATTGGGATTCATTCGTACATACAATCCATTCATCCTAGTTTTATCTCACACACTGTGTCTTTCACTCACACATCTGCTGCTACTTCTCTGTAGCAGAGTTACAGGAACAGTTGTGGCCCGAGAGATTAGCAGCAGGCATGCTTTTCATTTTTCCTTTGTATGCTCAGAATTATTCATGCTATTGCCGGGTCAAATCTTACCCATGCTGTCACAACAGATTCCCTTCCCTGGCAAACCTCTTTAATAAAAGCAAAGCTGCATTACTGCTCACTACTCATACGTGGAAACTCTGTGCTACTGTATTTCTATGATTATTTTCCTCTGCTCTCCACTGTTACCTTCAAAGAATATGATGCATCAAAGTAGGCCTGGCACATTACGACATTTCATATGCCAAAGGCTGATAATCAGAGGGAAAAAAAAGCACTATATTTACCTTGAATTCCTGCAGCGACAGAGACAATTTTGATACTCATGCTGCGGTTCAGCAGCAGCAGTCGCTTCCCGTCCTTCATCGTCTCTTTCAGACATCTTTTAAATCAGCTTTCTTTCTCGTTGTTTGTCTGCGCAACAAAAGCTTTGTCGACCCTTCAAACACACTTCACTTTGACTACGTTTCCCTCAGGACAACGCTGACAGCGGCGCTTCCACTCCCACTCTCTCTTTAGATATGCATGCTTTTCTGCCTGTTAACAACCCCTATCTGCCTCTCTGATTCTATTTCCTTCTCTGCTTCTGCTCGGATTCATCAGTTTAAATCCTCAGCCTCACCCTATCCCCTTGCACCTTGTCCTTAAATGCTGATATTCCTCAAACATCTACTCTCCCTTTCCAATGTTTTTTTTTTTTTTTTCTCCCCTTGCTCTGCACACACATATCAGTTTGTTTGTTTTTTTCTTCTTTTGCCCCCATTTCCGTCTCTGCTCTTGAGTTTGACAATGGCATTTTGGGAACACAGAAAGGGTACAACATCTCCTGCTGGCCTCTCCCGAGACCTCCTAGTTGTTTTTTTTTGTTTGTTTTTTTTGTCTTCCCGGGCACCTTCTGCTGTCTGCTCTCGCCACGTCACTGTGATGGCACTGCAGGAAACAGAGCTGTCCGCTAATGTCAGCTATTAACCCATTAACCCATCCCGAATTTCACCATTGGGGATCAATAAAGTTATATATTCTCTTATTAACATCACCTTTTAGCTGAAACACACACAAGTAACAAAAAACACCCTTTGTCTGAGGTTCACATTTACAGAAAATGTAGACATGTTGTTAAGACCATATGCGTTTTCTGTTTCTTTGTTCAGACATATGATGTAAGAGTAGATGGTGCTCTTTACCTTGTTGCTAAGACTATTCAGCCTGTTCTGTCCACGAGAACAAACATGGACCATCGTTGTAATAAGGGCTCCTTTGTGCCTTCTTTTTAGAGTTCTGATTCTGTGTGTGTGTTTGCTTCCTGAATATTTTTTTCTTTGAGCTCTTTGTTTCTGCTGAGACAACATTTGTTCTCTCCCTCGTCCACATAAAGAGAAACATCAATCTCTTGCACACACTGCGAGTTCTTCACAATGGCTCCACTCACACAGTCGGCTGAGTGGCTGTCAGACAGTCCGACAGCAGCAGCACATGAACAGGCTCGGTCTTGCAACCATAGGCGGACAGGCTCACAACATAAGCGCGAATCATTATTTTTAACCATGCTGCGGGGAAATTTGGCAAGACGACTATTGTTTCGTCCTCTCTTTGAAATGAGTGCTGGTGTGGGTAACATCTTGTAAAGGAGCTGAACGATTTGACAGGTTTTTACAGTTGAAGCCCTGAAAGCTTGATGAGATGTAAGGAGTGAAGATAATTTAGAAAAGAAGCTCATGTTATATTTAGCCACTTTCACGCATGGACTCCTTAAGGTGTCATGACATTTACTGTAGGTCCTTGCTCTTTCAGCATATTTGTTTCACATGTCCTGCAAAGCAGTGGTTTTCTGACACAGCTCAAGGATATTCATATTGTTTACCATCGCAATCGGGATCTGTGTGTAACGTGAGCACAAACAGAAAGCTATCAGGTTAACAAATAAAGAGAAAACAAAAATAGAGCTATAGTGCAGAGAAACACCACACACCATAGATTCTTTGTGTGTTTGGTCTTGTTCTGAACACTACAGTATATCACAAAAAATAAATGCTTAAAAATCTAGTGTTGTTTTGTTCTCTACATTTGAATACTCGATAAAGAAATTGTTGGGAAAAAAAAGTGATGTGTCCCCTGCATGTGTTGACTTAGTCCACGTCAGATCAGCATACGACACGAGCGAGCTTCAGCGACAACCCCAGCTGGATTCCATTGTTTCGTTTTTGAGTGTCCTAACAGCCTGCGAGCAGCGCAGCACGACATGACGTGCCGTTTCAACTCCTAACTGCTGTCGCTGACATAGATATGATTGAGGAACGAGAGAGATCATTGTACTGGACGAGTTCCTGATCTGCCTTTTGCATTTCTCGCTCAGCTGAGTTTGTTTGCTTGCTTTACAAAGTTGAGCCTGTTGTGTATTAATGATATCCATATATCTGTGTTAAAATGTTGTGCTTTGATTGTGTCCACACTGGAGACTCTATACAGCTCACTGCCATTAAAGGCTCTTCAATAAAAAGCACCATATGTATTAATGTTTACAGATGGAGCCAGGCATTGTGGACAGGGAGAGTCAAGTTTTGGTGAATAAAAAACTGATTTGGACAACCAATTTTGTTCAAATTACAGAACATTATTCTCAGTCTTTTTCCTTGAATATTTAAAACGGTGTATTTGTTCTCCTTTGTTGAGCACAAGTGAAAACAAATTGTTTTGAATGTTATGAACTTCCTACACTCAACTGACATGCAACAATGAGCCAAAGTAAGTTTGAGAAGCTGTAAATAACCCTCAGTCATTAAACACATGGTTTACACTGTTTAATGTAGTTCTCGTGCCAGTTTTCCTCCAGGGTCTAGATAAAGCAGATAAAAGTGCAGTAAAATCTAATTAGCAGAGGAACTTTGCATGTGTGCTAGGCACTGTGCCTCCATTATAATAAACCGCAGGAGACCCTGCTATGGTTCATCACAAAGATCTGAACATCATCAATGACTGCAGTATTTTATAGAAATATACACACAGAACACAACCTGATTATTACATGTAGACATCTGTGGGGAATTCAAAGCTTTGTTAGAGTGAAAAGAACACAAATATTTCCAATAGATCTCAAAGACAGAGAAGTTCTCCGTTTGATAGTTGAAACAGGAAATGTCTCGTTGGTGTGGCCGCCATGTCAGACACAACATGTTTATAAAAAAATCTCTCAGTCCACATGGCAAGGCCAGTAGGCGGCGATAATAGCTGTGTCTCACTCACATCAAACACCGTGAGATAACATTGCGAACACTCCTTTTTACAGCGGCGATTTGGAAAGATTGCGAAACAAGTAAGCAAACACAAATCCAATTCCTTTGTTTGGATGGACGAGGAAGTGGAGTTGTAGCTTAAGGTTACACTTGAATGTAAATGGAATTGAATGTAGTCGTTGTACTTTGTACGGGTCCACGTCAAACTCGTCCTACTTTTGTTTTCGTAGCAGGCTGTAAATGTGTTAATTTCTGCTGAAAAAACAAAAAAAAAAAAAACATGCTACCTTCAATGGGTTTGTATGTGACTTCCTCTGCTTCTGCAGCCTCAATCAGAGGATTTCGGACTTTTGCATTGGCTTAACTTTAAAACACCTGGGGTTGCGGGTTAGTGCAAACTCTAGGATGATGATACATTAATCAGCCATTTCACAGTTACTACATTTGAATGTTAATAATAGACATATGCATGTCAGTGTTATGGATGTGCCATGGCAAAATGGCACTCAGGTTTTTCTACCAGATGAAGATTCAAAGTCTGCTGTCCAACACTGCGAGACCAACGTAACTGGAGTCAGGAAAAAAAGGGTCTGATACAAAAAGGTTTATTAAACATACAGAAGCAAACTAACAAGCCTTTGCTGAATCCAGATCTTTTCTCACAGACTCTCTGACGCATCAACCTTTCATGTTACGTTTACTGCACAGCTTTCACGTTGGTGTGCTTCTTTTGGGATGTTGGCCTCCAAAATAGGGCAGTTGTGTGCAGATTCACACGCTTCAGGGAATACAATTGTCCTGTTTCTCTGCTCCGGTTGTCCTGACTCATGAACAGACTCTCTTCCCCTCGTGGTCGGTGCCGCTCTCACATGTCACAGCCGCTCTTCCACTTCTGTGCACTGTCCTGAGATTCGTTATGCTGTTTGACCTTGCGTCTCTCCTCAACCTAGAAAGCTCAAAAGTTCTTTCACACGTGTTCTGGAACACTTTCTGACCTCGCAACATAACCTTGATCCCAGCATGTATGAAATATCTACTTTTAACACGTGCAGGTAAAGGATTATTACAGTAAATGTAAGATATTGATGAATATATTTTTAACATCCATTGTACAAGCTTTGGATGTCTAATTTTTTTTGTAATTGTTTTTACATTTTTTGCTTTTATTATTTAAGACAGCTGACGAGAGAAAGGAAACATTGGGGGAGATAGTAGGGGATGAAACGTAGCAAAGGACAAATTCAAAACCATGACCACTTCCCCCAACCACGTCATTTTTTTTTATCAGACGGCTGGCATCAATAGGTTAGCAAGACTGTTAGCCATCCTTTTCTTTTAAAGTAAAGATGTGTGTATGGTGTTATGGCACGTCCCTTTTGATCAGCTCATAATTTTTTGGCTAAATTAATTCAGCGCACAGGCCACCAACCTTTGACGGAGATTAGAAACATTTTATATTTCCTAAAGATGGAGTCAGTATATTTTTCCAAACCAAATGAAATAAAGAAAAGTATTCCCTCTTAATCATCATTATCACCTTTAAGGCCTTCATACGTTTCTTGGCAGGTAGCTGGATTCTGACTGATGTGGACGTAGCCGCAAATAATTGAAAATATAATTGTAGTGAAGCAAAAGCCACAGGTATAAAGCTCATTCCAAAGCGATGGTGCATCTTGAGTAAGCTGTTATCCTCGGACGCAGAGTTATTCAGCTTTCTGATGGAACTCCGGTGTTTAGCTAATAGCTTTTGCTAGCATGCGGTAGCTTGAAGTGTCCAAACAGTAAATGTGCACACTACATCCTGCATTGAGTGTGCACTTCTTGAGGTATGATTAGCCCAAGAGGAGGGGCCCGGTTTGAATGTTGAGTTTACAAGCAGCAACAAACAATGCTACTGACTCCACTGTCACAACAGCCTTGTTTTTAGAACATTATACAAAAAATAGACGCTGTGAAAATTGCCATCAACAACCAAAGTCTTATCCTTTTAGTGAAAAAATGGTCAGGCCTCTTATTTTTGCATACATTACTTTAAAGTAATTTAAACAGAATATATGCATTATTTTAAACTGATAGAAACAAAACATTGATGCCCTGCAGAAAATGTTCATCGGGTACGGTACTGATACGTATGTACAATATATGAGGTCGTCAACGCAGGATAAAAACCATGTTTGTATCCTTTTAAATCATCAACTGCTGTCTGCTTTTTGAAACTACCTGCCATCAAAATTTAACTTCAATACTTTGAGCTTCAGCTTGCAGCCTTGTCTTGATTAACTGTCCTCAGAGGAGGATGCTTTAACTGACATTGTGCTCTCTATTGGTAACTTGTATTCTTTCTGAGACAAAACCGAGCAGACTGGAACCTGCATACCTCTACATGTCCTCCTGATACTGCTCGTCAGGTGAGCAAGCATGTCCGCAGGGACTTCTCTCCATAACAACCTTCCCAGGTGCAATTCAGTAATATGCCTAAACCCAGCAAAGTGAATCCATGTGCACTTTATTCCTGTCACCTACCAACATCCTGGAAGGAGGCTTGAAGTCAATTACTTCCTTTGTTCTTTGCGTTGAGTGCTGTATTAAGTGTCTCTGTCAAGCGTGTCAAATTGATACAAGGAAAAGTAGCAGGTCTGGCATTTCCCTGCTTATATTCTGAAACACTGAAAAAAAAAAGCAAAATATGAAAGTTCTGACAGAAGAGGTGGGGGCTGAACAAAGCACTAATCACACAGCGCTGCGACGTCCTCACAAAAATGTCAGTAAGCTCAAGAAGGGGTCTGTGTTAGTGAGAGAGAAACAATAGAAAAGTGTCAGAGAGAGAGAGACGGAATCGAGCACGTCATGATATGTACTTGTGTAAGATGTGATGCACATGGACCTGAGGGAATTCAGCCCGTCATACCAGATCAGCCTGCTACCAGAATGAACAAAACGTGTCACCTGTACGTGCTGCTGCTTCTCAACTTATAGTGTAACTTTGAT
This sequence comes from Symphodus melops, assembly GCF_947650265.1. Taxonomy (NCBI): domain Eukaryota; kingdom Metazoa; phylum Chordata; class Actinopteri; order Labriformes; family Labridae; genus Symphodus; species Symphodus melops. The sequence continues at coordinate 5,507,092 of NC_136701.1, read as the reverse complement.
TTGTCAACTTAAAGGCTGTAGAAATGAATCAGTTGAATCAGACTTGGTTGTTCAACCCAACGCTCTGATTGATTGTTCCTTTTTAGCGTTCAGTCTACAAGAGTCTCATAGTTACTTGTCAGATGTTGTCAGTTTTAATCATTTACAGCTGACAGACATTTCCTGATTACAGCTTGTCTATGGCAGAGATATATCAGCTTGCATCTGTTTACACCGTTTCTGACGGTGGAGGCGCCAACAAATGGGTACCATACCGAACCAAAGTGAACCGAACTACTGGGCTTAAGAAGGTTTCCAACACACGTTCACTTAGTTGGGACGAAGAGAAGGGTGTGCAGAGGTACATCAAAGGTATCAAAGTTCTTACTGTATCTTATCCCTTTTAAATGACTTTGACCCTCTCAAATGACAGCCTGGTTTGAATCCATGTTGGACTCTTTTTTTTGCGTAGGGTTTGCATGTTCACCCTGTGCATGCATGGGATGCCGCTGGGGACCACAGCTTCCTCCCACAGTCCTAAGACATGCTCATTATGTTAAATGATTATTCTAAAAATCCCGCAGGTGTGACAGGTTGTCTGTCTATATGTCAGACCACCAGTCTTGGCTGAAACCTCCCTGAAAATTGGATGAATATGTTATTTTAGTACTTAGTGTAACTGATATTGACATGAGGCTGTGACAGAGCTGTAAATTGTTTGTGTGATCGCCTCTTGTCTTTGTGCCATTTTCTCTTCTGCTAAAGAAACTCTTCAACCCCTTAAAAGTCATCCTCACTACTCCTCTCTTAAGGGCTAAGATGATTTGTGCACAACTTTTATACTTTACCAGGATCTACTATTACATTTGAGAGGAAAATTCTTACAAACATCACATCTAAGGATCTTTTTTAATTACAACTAATAGAATAATTGACTGCACACAGGATCACAAAATGAAAACAGAATGAAACTAGCAGTGTGAATAGTGTAACAATTTTCGACATTAACACATTCCCCCGTATTTCTCTCTGCACCACTGCGGTGACTACTTCCCCAGAGGCCACGCAAGGACACTGTGTAATCGTGTCAATCGGGGCCACAGCCGCAGACTTGTCAAATTAACTCTGAATGACCGTCTCCACTTACTCTCTCTTTGTGTGTGTGTGTGTGTGTGTGTGCGTGTGTCTGTGACCTTACACAGGGGACCTGGCCTCAGACGATGAGTACCTGGAAATCCTGTCTATCTCCAGAAACAGAGCGGGGACATACGAGTGCACAGCTGTCAACGATATCGACACAGACGTCCAGACCGTCGACATCACCGTCAACTGTGAGTCCACTGCTCTAACTGGAGACTAAAAACATGTTGCATTTGACTTTCCTTTGCTAAATGTATCAATGTGTTTGTTTATAGAAGCTATTCACTATTTCAAAAGTATAGTATCAGTAAACTCATTGAAAAAAGTCAACTCAACTATGAGCCTGTTCTGAGTCTTATGTGATAGTACAAAGACTGGAGTTGGAAGCTGTTCCTCAGGCATTGGTTGTGATTACAGTATACTTTCACTTATGTCGTCCTTTCTAAACTGTTGAATGTCTGCTTGAAGCTAGCTGCAGGAACCCTGTCATATACACAGCATTATTTAACATGTTTACAGCCTGGTACAAAAACAAAATAGATCTGATTAGTTAATATCATCATGACCACACACTGTATGGGGGGTGATTTTTTTTTAAAATGGCTCTGTTTTGATTTTTAAAACTATACATGTATCCATAGTTAGGAGCATAGCTGACATGACTGACAGGTAGGGGCGGCGTAATGGTTCATCAGCCCCAGCTCTCAGCCTGTCGTTAGATTGACTATAAAAATAGGCTGAGACAGATATCCAGCATGGCGGCTGCTACCGATGAACCTCCAGAGCCCCCCACAGTAACACATGACTGACATCACTCAGGCTTCATCCATTAATATTTACAGTCTGTGTTGTGGGCACGGGCCCTTATCTGGAAAAATAACCCAAGAAAAATGTTGAAGAATCTCTTAGTATCCTATTCTCTAATCTGCAAATTTCAGTTTTTCAAAGGAGATTTTAACCCTTTAAAAATGTTTTTCATCAACTCCCTTGGCTCCATTATTTCAGTTACAGTGAATTGATAGGTTTTTTTTAGACTACTGCAAAATAAAATGTCTTTGAATTTGAATAGTAAGAGGGTTCAACATCTTTTATTGAATTCTAATTCAACCTGCAAGAACAACCAGCTCTGAGTCAAGTACTTGGTACAATTAGTTTTGTTTGAATGAAATTAAATGCAGTACTTGATAGTAAACTGAAAAAAATCTTTCTTTCTAACACAATCTTGATCTGTCATCTTTCTCTCTTTCTCTCTTCATATTCTGAAGCATGTAGTTCCACTAGGACGATAAATACTGCACATCTTGTGAATTTGGAGCAGATCAGAGCTACGAATCAAAATCTTCCAACACAGGAGCAGAAGCCGTGACCCCTACTTGTGATCTCCCTGACTTGCCTTGGAGTGCTCTCATGTGTTTCTGCCTGCTTGTAGATGCTCCAACTGTGTCAGAGGGCAGAGACGTTGGAGTGACTCTGGGCCAGAGAGGAGTGCTGGAGTGTGAGGCTGATGCAGTGCCTGAGGCAGACTTTGAGTGGTATAAAGATGACAGAAGGTAAATCGTTTTACATTTGCATTTAATGTTGGCAAATGCAAAATGCGTTTGCGCTGACTTCCATTTTCACACTTTATGATGTTGATGAACAGTCAGGCAAACAGTCATTTATGTACAAAAAAATCTGTTTTTGTAATGCTCTGGCCAATGGGTAATTTGGCGAATGACGTTAAAAAATAACAAATCATAAAAATGATCAACATGTTGGTGGAGATCACTGTCTTTCATCAACGTTGTATTCCTTCCAGGATCTTCAATGGCTTCGATGGCGTGGAAATCCTGAACACTGGATCATTGTCCAAGCTGATGTTCCGTAATGTATCTGATGGAGATTATGGCAACTACACTTGTATCGCAATTAACAGCATCGGGAGCTCCAACACAAGCTTTCTACTGTTTGGTAAGTACAGGAGTGGGTTACATTGTTACAGATATAGACTCTGTGACTCTAAATGTACCTATGTCTCGAAAGCTTTTACAATTACCTGAATCACATATTGATTGATTTATTCATGTTTGACTAAAAGCTACTCAATGAAGGAGCCATGATATTAGTTATCTACAGTATCAGCATCGAGATCCAATGTAAAAGCTGTAGTCTGTATTTACTATGGTAATGTTTAGATGCCTATATCTCAAGGTTAAACATATAATACTGTACCTTCTGAAAGATCTGTAATGAATCCTGTCAGATTTTTTATGAAGACCACTGAAGTATAACAACGAAGCAAATTCACCTTGCTCTCTTTTACTTTGGTTACATTCTGTAATAAATAACTTATAAACTCTGACAGACACTGGGGCCGAACCAGAAAAAATATCTGACTATGGTACAATTAATGTCCAAATGTTTTGTCACTCTCTGGATGGACACTAAGAATCACCTCAATGGCAGCACATGACTTTAATACAGTGGTTTCTTACGTGAGGGGTTGGGACCCCCTGGGGGGATGATTTCTAAAAGTAGAAAAATAATCTAAATTAAATCAAAATTTATATACAGACATCACGTCTACTGAGTGGTACAGAACATGCAGAGGACTTCTAGTCTCAGAAACCGTGGGCTCTGTGCATCTTGAGGGAGGAAAGAAAAAATGTTATGAAGCTTTCATTAGGGTGAGGAGCGCGGAAGGATGACAAGCACAGAAAGAGCTACACTAAACTACAAAAGTAATAATATCCCGAAGGAGATTAGATGTTCAGCGGCATCGAGACACGGCCGTTTTGAACGCCTCTGTGTTTGCCAGTCAAACCAACAGGTGTTGCAGCAACGGAAGAGGGCAGGTGAAATGGTTGAGCTCTAACTGACTCTACCCGACCTAAAAAGTCTCGTCATTTTTCGAATGTACTTCAGGAGCAGAAACGTGTTAAAACTGCATTAAATAGTTGTAGAAACACGTTTTATTTCACCAATCAAGCCTCTTTATCACATGCACAGACAACAATTATGTACCATGCCTTTAAGAGCTGGTTAAACAGGAAAGTGGTTGTGATAAGGCAAGTCGCATGAGCATTGGCTGGAGGGAGGAGGGGGCGAGGGGGTGACAGCTCTGTCCACTGTTTTGAATTTCGACTGCCGTACCCGTTTTAAAAAACTAGTTGTCGAAGTTACATATTCGTCCTTTAATTCAAAGTGCTAGGTAACATAAATAGTACTGAATAATTAAGGCAAGATAGAATAAATAATCAATGTATACTATTTAAAAACTCTTATCTCAAAAGCTATCTTACTTAGATACACTTAATAAACAGAAGCACAGTACAGTATGTGATAGAAAAAGGAAAAAAAAACTCTGCTTTGATGCTTTGATTTTACGTTGAACTTTATGTACAGAACAATTAATGTTGTTCAACACTGAGTTACTGTTGGTTTAAAAGTTTTTTTGTTTCAATGGACTTTGTTAGCAGACCTACTTTGATAAATAGCTGCTGACATTATCAGGTTGAACTGTGCAGCTGAGGAGTAAAGAACAATTCAGCTTCCTACTTGAGATGCTTTTCAAAAGCGTTGTCAATGATGTGTTGCTGTTCTGTTTCCGTTTGTTCCCCTGGTTTAGTGGTAATTGAACCCACTAGCTCAACACTATTGCAAGGTCAGTAATCCGTACCTGCATGCCGTTTAACTGTCTTGGATAATTGAGGTTAACTGCATGCTGGCATTTATTAACAAACTGAAAGTGAGGCTGCAGTGACACTGGAGTTAAACAAAGTGTTTCACATGATGAGACAGGTTTTTTTCTGAACTTGTCAAGATTGTACTGTACTAGTCAAATAGCTAGGGATGTAAAGATTACATGGTTCACATCGGTACTCTGAAAAACGAATCGCAGTAGTATTGTGTGTCAGCAAAAGTACAGCGGAGGCATTGGTTGTAACAAGCTGACGTTATCATGGCAAGCCAAACCATACTAACAAGAGGGTGTGTAGCACTGCCTGCCCAAATGGACCGAAGAGCCAAAGAAATTACAAGGTGCATGAAAAAAATGAAAGGAATCTTTCAGTCCTCTCATAATTGTTCTTCAGTCTCATTTTATAAAATAAATCGTGAGAGGATCGTATTGTGAACCCAGTATCATGAATCGTATTGTATCAGGAGTTGAGTGAATCGTTACATCCCTATAAGTCACTGTTTGTACTCTTCGAGCATGATTTGTTCAAGCTAATGTGTGACAAACATCTTTGAAGAAGATGAAAGTATCATTTGAAGCTTTGTGAAATGGTCATTGCAGCCTGTTTTTGCTAACCACATTTCATTTTTCTCCTTTGTAAACCTAACCTCCTCTCTGTGTGACGTGGCTTCGTTTTGATTTTTGCATGCTTCTTCTTTATCCACTGTAAGTATTCATCAACTTTAATTTTCACTATTTGTGTTTGTGGCGTTGTGTGTACCTTCATATACGTTCCAACTGGATATCCTTCAAAGACCAACAGTTTAGGCAAACAGTTTTTTTTTTTTTTCATCTGACAATAAATAAACTAACAAACAGGAATTGTTAAGCATGGTTAGAAACACCTTGCTCATCTTGCCACTTAATGTGTCCTTGTGACTGCTCGTTGCAACATCTTGTAAGCAAGCCCACTCCAGTCATATAATTGTGTTAATGGCTTTCTTTTGACTGAAAGTGAACGTCATTATTCTAATTAACCATATGGAGGATTAGGGATAATCCACTGTGGCAGAGTAATTGGATAGATGCCCCAAAGGAAACAGTGGTGAACTGATGGAAATCCTGGGGAAATGAGAAGTCATTGTGTAACAAGCTTCAAAGTAAAAAGTTAAATTGTGTCCCCAATCCTCATACAATACATTCATTTAGTTAGAACTTGACTCATAAAAAGAGCATGATGGAAAGACTATGTGAGTTGGAATATTCCATTTTAGCTTTTCATTTCAAAGAAATCAAAACATGACTGTCCCTGTATACCATAACAGTTTATGAGACTAGAATAATACAGGAGCATTAACCAACGTAATTGGATAAGGTAAAAGAGAAAATGGATATTGTCAACATGTCAAGCCCCTTGTTGAAAAACTTTATCAACCGAATATCTTTTTGTAAGCAATGGCAAGGTTTGATGTTGTTATTAGAGCTTCTCTGAGTAGTAATGTTGCAAAGGCTGAAAGATGAAATGTTCCTGATTATATGCCACAGTGTGTGTTGCAAGCTAACACAATAAGTTACCTGAGATACTGAGGAAATGATCTCGCAGTTAAACACCTTGTCTTCCACCAAAGTTACTGCTCAATAGACAGAACTGAGTACTGCACACATATAACCACCCACTTGCTATGGCCTTGAATTACTGAAAATTATATAAAAGGTTTGAATAAAATTCAAGTTGTTCAATAGAGTTATTCAGAGAGGTTTATTTAAGGGACACAATGTTTGAAATTAAAAAAGGCCCAAGGTTAGAGCCTTGAGTCACTCCACTCATGTTGTCTCTGTTTGGCCTTGTTAGTTTAATCGACCAAACTAACAATCCTTTAATCTTTGTAAATGTGAATGTGAAAAGGATTTTCTCCTTACCCTCTCAGAGCCCCACTTGTGCAGCCAGCAAAGTAATTAGACTGAGGCCACCTGGGCCTAGTCAGACACAGTGTGGGCCATTTCATGTGTCATCAATACAGGTTAAATTAACAGGTTTTCATGACCATGTTTATACTGACAACCTGTGTTGATCTGTTTTAACTTCCACACAAACATTCACCTTCAAGTATTACCATGCCATATTACTGTTCAGTGTTTTACAATGGATGCAGTTGAAATTAAACTTCTTGGTTTTCCTTACCCCCCTACAATGGTTTGCTCCAATTAGAAAATTGTAACTTGTAGAGAGGCTGTTTTTCTTTCAGTTTTTGTAGTTTATATGTGTTCCACTTGTTTTTAGGCAATGTTTCATTAACATATGCAGCTCTATATTTTGCAAAGAAAAATTCCTGCCAAGCAATTCTTCAAGCATCTTTTTGACTTCAAACCAGTGACAAATAGACCAACTTCAATCAAAAAAGGTTTTGAATGTGAAATTACAACCCATGATGCTGAACTGTTGTAATGCTCCATACCTTCATGTCAACACTATCTCCTAAATTGTAAATTACATCATACTCACTTTCATTTACCTACTTTTGGATGGACACATCAACTTCCTCCTCCATTATTTTAATTTGCACAGATTTTTCATTTTTCTGACTCAGTTTGTTCGATTTTTGTGTGATTGTGTAAAACTTTTTTTTTTTTTCAATCAAAACTAAACATTTTGAAAAAATTCAGCTAACAATGTAGGACACAGTTATGCTAGAGCTTTAACAAAAAAAGTACTGTCAGACACTGCCTGTTTGCCAGCTGCTGGCTGAAAACTACCTAATACATTATTTTATTTTATTTTTACTTTTAGAGATACAGATACACTTTTTCACAAAAATATATGAAAATGATTAAATTTATGAATGAAGTAAAACGGGCAGAGAAAAAAACAAATATGTGTTGTTGAGAATTAAAGCTGATTTTTTAAAATGTTTTTTTTTTTTTTCTTCCTCTCCCTCCTGTGTCAGGACCGAGAGCAGTTCAAGACGGCAGCGGCGGAGCATCAGGGATCCACTCACACAGCTGGCTCCTCTTCCTCGCTCTTCTGCCATTCCTGCTTCGATTTTGAAGAAGAATGGAATTGATCACATGCAGTGTGTCTGTGTATGCGTGTGCGAACGAGTGAATGTTTGTTATTTTTTTCTTCTTCTTTTTTTTCAACCAGAACCATAAACTGATGCACTATGACTGTGCATTGAGTACTCTGCTTACATGATTATGTTGACCCACTAAATAAGTAAATAACAAAACATTCTGATTTTGATTTTTTTAAGATTTGAATGTGTAACACATTTTTTCGCATTACAACTGACATGACACGTCTAAATGACGTTATTCTGAATTGTCTGTTTTATTTGAAACTCTTGTTACACAGAAAAATGTTTTAAATGTGGTACCTTCTTTTTCTGATCGATTTGTCTTCAACTTTGGAGCACATTGCATATTCATCTCCAGTAAAAGGCAAATTACAGCAAGTATGCGAGGTGAATGTTAAATACCTCAAAGTCAAACCGAGACAGTTTAGCAGAAGAATCTAGGATACCCAGAGGCTGCAAGTTTGATATTATCATATTTTAATGTAAAATTATTATCATTCAGTCTTCTTGTCTGAAGCAGAATTGTTTTTTGACCTTTGAGTATTTTGGTTCTCAGCATTAGAGTGATATACTTACAGTTGTGTTATGCTAATTTCTTTTTTTATTATGTTTAGTTTTGAATATGTTGAGAAGACAAAAATGAAGTTGTAATTATTTAGGACGATATCCTAGTTTATATGTTTTGTTGTTTATTTTTCTTTACCAGGACCGTTGTACACTAATGGTTTCATAAATAATTGTTATGATTAAACAGTTAAACATGCAGATGGATTTTACTCCACTTTCGTGGAGCTCATATCTGATTTAAGTTACGCAGATGTATTACTGCTGTGGCTACACATGGTTCAACACCATCCCTACAGGGCACAATCGTTTGGTTAGTCGGAGAAATGTTGCCATTAATGATCCGAACCAGCACCAGAGAGGGTTAGAAATCGCTTAATAACATCAGGTTAAAGAGAAAATAAAAAAGTTTTTTGCATGTATTTAGACACAAATAACCCAAAGACCTAGCAGTTTTTACAACATCTCACTTTCTTTTAACGAGTCTGAACACCAAACAAAACGTGGACACTTTTAAAAATTGTGGATTCTTTTCATAAACGTAAGGGGGAGAAGTGTTGATATGAACAAGAGAGATTCTGGGAAAACATAAAATCATAGATAAACTTTTAAACCAAAATGTATAGTTTGTGGTTTCTGACTGTAAAATACTCGTCTGAACACAGTTCCAGATCTTCTTGAAAATGAAAGCAAATGCAGGCACGCTATACAGTATGCAAGACAACTGCAATAAACTAAGGTTGATCACAGGCGTGAGCAAAATGCTCTCATCGCTTTTTTAATATTTCTACGTTTCCAGAAAATACATGAGTTATAGGACGAGTATAAAGATCAGAAGCTGGCATTTTTAGAGGCAGAAGGCAACATTGCTCGTTTTGTTGTATGCGTGAGAACTTTATGCAACAATCAAAACCTCTCAGAACACAATGCCACACCCTCTGGTCTGCCCCCTCCCCCTGAGTGGACATGATAAAAAAAGCCAGCCCCAGGCCACTTATTTAGTAAAATAGGAGAGAAGATGTTGCCTCTCCTCTAAAATGTGTCATTGTATGTGTTTGTGGATGCAAAAATAACAATTTGTTGAATCTTGGTTTCTGTGAGAGTTGCACTTTGCCGTGTTGGGTTGTGTGTGGCTCCAAAGGATTTGGAGAATTCCATTAACACAACATCAAACAGGAGCAGTCTATTAAAACAAATTAGAGTGTGTGTGTTTAGTGGAGGGGCACTGATGGCTTCTTTTAAACCCACAGCTCTGATTGTGTTTTCACATATGGTTATTTTGTTAAGTAAATGCAAGCCTAATCAACAAGGAGGGGAGCTAGAGAACCCATCATCCCTGCACTGTTCCTTTGTATATGTTCCTCTCTGAAGCCAGGCTTAGACTTTAGACTATCTTTGGATAATTGAATCAACACTCTCTGAACTGGATGACAAATCAAAGAGTTCTCATGGCCAACCTTTTCCCCTGACTTTGCATTCATGAACGGAAGCTTCAAAGCTTTTCTATTGTCCAACAGTTGTGGCCAGGGTACATTTCCTTTAAATGAAAGGAATCTGATACGCGTTATGTTTGACATTTTCCAAATCATTCAGCCACAGAAAAGAAAAAGGAGAGTAATCACCACAGATACCTCAAGCTTTTTTTAAAGTAAAACTAAATGTTTGATTTGATTAACAGTAACTGCCACAGGACAGCAGCTAACACAAGCCTTTTTCACGTTGCCCCTCAAAAACTTTTCCTAATACTGTGCAAACACATAAGGCAAAAAACCCAAATCTTTCATCCGACTTGACCTGACATTTTTCCTGCCAGCCCTTCACTAAAACGTCATAAACATTCACAGTAAGCAGGCAAGTGAGGATGATGACGTTTATGTTGTGCGAGCAGTGCTTGAACTGATTAAAGTTACTCCTGAAGTCTGAGCCAGGTCTTAAAGTCCCCATGAAACGGAATCTCAAGAGTATCTAACTTCCATGTTGTGGTGATTTCCAACTGAAACAGGATAGAACCAATGACAAGATAGAAGGCGGGACATAACAAGAATGAACATGATACAATAGGCTTTAAGATGGTCGAAAAATAATTAAACCAACATCTTATAGTCATGGAAAATAGAGATATTTTGATGGAAAAAAAACTCTGATGATGCTTTATTGAAATATATTTGACAGATAAAAGAGCATTTAAAAAAATAGGCATTCTGGGAAAATGTGTTTTTCTTTTCATGGGGATTTTTCCTGTGGCCTTCCCTCAGCTCTTGTGAGGTCCATTGCCCAACCTCATTTTTCTATTGAACTCAGCCCCTTTTTCACTGTTTTGAACATCAAGGCTTGTTGCACCCTGATGTGACAAAAGAGCCAATATCCAAATCAAAACAGCGTGAAACAGATATGGCCATTATTGAAATTGATCGGGGTAATCATCTGCTGAATCTGACAGTCTAATCACGGTTTGTTTTCGCACACAAGACAAAGAGAGAGAGACAGACACTGCAGACAATTATTCATCTGCAGCACAGTGATGTCTGGAAATGACACAATAATTATTCCATCCTGTCTTGAAGGATGGCAGCCCTGATTTAACGTTGTCTTTTTTTTTGTTGCTGCACAGTCATTCTGCCACCAGATTAACCACATTTAAGATGAACTGAAATCCCATCACCTCCCGCAGAGGCTCTGTGCTCAGATCCTTTCAGAAGGGTTTGTGTTTTGCGGCGGCTGTGGGTATTCACAAACATCACAGCCTCTTTTGCTTTTGAGTTCACTTTCGAGGTTAATAAGAAACTGCATGTGAGAGAATAGTTTCCTTGAAAATATCAATTAACTAAAACACATGCCTCACTTTCTCTCCTCCACTGACACACTTCAGACTATACTGGCAGTTCATTTTAAAATGCTGCACGTAGTTTGTCAATTTAGAACAGCAAGCACATGTTTTTTAAAATGTCCCTTTATTCAGTATAATTTCAAAAGTCAAGCACACAGAAAAATGATGGAGCCATGTTAGTAGGAAGCTTTACAATTCTCAACATGCTGTTATACACAGACTTTTTTTATACAGAACATGAAATGTAAAGATGGTGGTTAGGTTGACCCCGGCTAATCTTCCACCTCATAATAGCAATGCAATACAGTCACTACAGCTCATCTGCACAGGATTAGTACGACCTGGAGACCTCTAATAATTTGTTAATTTGCATAATGTTTTTTTTGTTTAGTTTTTTAATACGGTGCAAATCAATCATGTTTGTAATTTGTAAAGTTAAAATCCCAGAGCAATCTACACCACCATATCTCAGCAAAAATGCATTAAAGGCAGGGTAGGTAATTTCCTCCAGATACACAAGTATTGGTTGAAATTGTCTTCATGTCCTGACAGTAATTAAGACCGTATGTGCTCTGAAAAAGGAACAAAGATAATCTGCCTGTAAAAACTTGACCAATGTCAGGTCGACAGTTCGTTTTTTTTTTTTTAAACCAATCAAGCCTCTCTACTACATTCATGCACGAGCCCATACTCAAAGCATGAGCTGAAATCGTCTTCTGGACCAATGGCGCTCATGCATGTAAGTGAGGGAGCACAAAGGGGAGGGGGTGAGTGAATACTGAGAACAGAGAGGATTCTACTTTCAAAATAATGCTAGTTTTTGAAAATTACCGACCCTGCCTTTAAATTACCCTATTTGATGATTTTTTTTTTTTACTATATGTCATTAGTATATATTATTGAGATTTGTTTTTGTTTCTTAACAAGCAACTTTAATTTGCTTAACTTACACCTCTTCTCTATTAATACACACTGTGCTTCTCTGTCCGGCCTCCTACTAGTTATCTTTACCTCAATGTTTCTGAGCTCTTGTCAGTATTCTTTAGCTGCAAATTTTTAAAGTTGCCCAACAAAACAACTGTCATTTTCATGTCACTTAATATTACGCTATCACAAAAGTGATAGATAGGGAAAAAAATGGTACCCCCTGGCTATTGTCTGTGTGAAACACTGACATGAAGGCATTGTCACCTTAAAAGACAAAGTGCTCTGCGTTGCCTTTTTATAAAGAGTTTAAAAAGAAGAGCACAGCTCTTTTTTGTTGTCACTTTCATGCTGAAATTTCAACATTTTCCATCAGACATGTCAGTCAGCCTGGGTTAATTACAGGCTGCTTATCCAGTGTGAATGTGCAGCACCAAACACTAATGTAGGGAGGTAGTTCCCAAATTACAAGAGGTCCCGAGGTTATACTAATCCTTTGAGAATAGGGCTTACATGCATTTCAAAGTTGAGTCACAGCATCGCGGAGCTCAATCCAAAATTGTGCACACTCACCCTCTGACTAGATGCATTGCTAAGAGGAAGCCTGCAGATAGCCTATATCAAATAAGCAAATAGGCTACTACTCTACAGGGATCTGTAGTGCAAAAAAATAAGTAAACTGTGAAAAGCTGATCCGAAGACAAACGTATAACAAATAAGTCAGTCTGAGATCCTGAGGGCATTGATAGTCTGAAAAAAAAAAAAGCAGGCCGCACCTGTCTGACTGTAACTGCAAGTCTCCAAAGATTATGTCCAGAAGTATCGGCCTTGGTCTGAGTAATGTGCAGTAAACACAAGAGTATCATCTTCCTTGGTCTCCACTCCCTGCTGCTCAGAGTGTGCTATAGAAGGTATGTGGAGAGAACAAAAAACTAGGGTGCAGCATCATAAGCTTAATTGGTTGTGTTTTCTGGCCTGAGGCCTTTTTGTATTACATAGCACCAGTGTTCTTGTTGCATTATGGGCCTTAGTAGCCTCAAGGCTAGACAAGCTAGCCTGCATAAGAAATACATAAACACAAAAACATTTCATTTAAGAAGGACAGTGTGGTATTGAATGTTGCACTACTCAGCTATTTGCAACAATGGGGGCTTAATAGTTATGAAGACTCTGATAAGCTCTCAGCTGGCCCTCATGTCGTCATGTTGTTAACTGGGCTCTTCCCTTCAGTGCAAAACTGTGGTGGAAAGCCTTTTTTTTATCAGTGTGATGATTGCAGCTCTAAATACAGCCACATCCTGTTTGTGCACAAAAATCCCATCAAACACTGTACATTGATTGTTTCTCCCGAGGCAGTACGCCTCCAACAGCCGCTTATAGCCTGCATGATGGTCAGGCAAACTGTACACAGCAGGAGTCTCCAATGCATTTCTTCTATGGGAATAATTTGCTCACTCTCAAAACTGACAAACGGAGAAAGTGAGATGATGTAGTGCAGTTACAAAAGCCAGCCTCCACGCTGTCTTGAAAAGAGCAAATCCAGATGATCCAAACTCCCGCCGAGTGTGAGTTTTAAAAGGGATATGCAAGACGCACTGATAGTCCCATTCAAGCCACACTTATATTGATAAAAATCTAGCAACCCAAGGACAGGATCTTGGACTAACACGACTACATTTTTCCTAATCCTTTCCCAAAAGTCTCACTGAAATAACTGCAATGAGGAAGCCTGACTGCACCCAACAACTTCTCTTGTTTCTGTCTGACTCTTGCTCTCTTCGCAAAGGCTCATATTTTGGCAGTGGTGCTGCATATTTATGTTGCAATGACCAGCACCATTGTCTGTTTGAAGAGTGCACAAGGATTGCAGGTTTTATTCTATCGCTCTGGCAAACATGAGTCCAGATGGAACAAAGGCTGAGCCGGGAAGTTTTCCGTGGGTACATTTCTTGTCCTTTTTTTATCCATTTGTGCAAGAGAGCAATCTTTGGAGAAGGTTTGATTCCCATTCAAGAAAAGAAAAAAAAACTTAGGTTGTTTAACACCAACCCTTAAGCATTATTAATTTTTGGTGTTTTTTGTGACATTTGTGTGGTTTGCATTGGAGTCAGGAAGAGATCATTAATTTTGCATATGTACTTTGGTTGGACATACATACTCAAACCATTGTCTCATAGCAGAAGCATGAAGTAGTCTCATGATCTGTTGGGAAATTGTTTTGGATGATCTACACGAATAAGATTCTGCCCTTTGCCTGACTACAACTTTCACAGGGCTCACTTCAGATTGGATTGTTCCCAAGTGGAGCAGGACTTCATGCTATTGGACTCCCTGCATTGTAAAGGATTGTTGGTTCATATGTATTTTCTTGATGGAAAGTGTGTGCTCATATTTAAGACTGACAATAATAAAAATGTTGTATCTTAAAATTCTGTTCTGATTTTTTAAATCAAGTCTTGCCTGCCAATGGCGTTTCCCGAGAGGCACTAACAGCAGAGTTGCTTTCTGTGGCATTTATCCAGGAACAAGACAAACCTATTGATTTTTGGATTCCTCAGAAGTCCCGACCTTGGACTAAGCTCATTGAGGTTTGTCCGCTACATTACCAACAACCGCTAACTGCAGTGCAGTAATGACACCAATGTGTCTTTGAGCCTGATCACAGTGCATTTCTAGGGTTCTGGTTCATCTGTTATGTAGAGCCTCAGCAGGGGGTCTGCCATAACGCTCCGAGTCTGTTTCCCTTCTTCCCCCATGAATGTTAATTGCAGTCTGTAGCTGCATCCGAAAGCTATTTCCTATTCCCATTCATCCGCTCTATAAAGATGATATATGTACCAAGACTCTGGAGTTGTCATTGGCTATAGTGTGTGTGGTGAAGCAATGATTTAGTGTCTGATAGTGATGTCATGTTAATCCATACTTGTACAGCACATACAGTACAGTTTCTCATGTTGTGTGCTTTTATTGCTCTTACTTTTACGGTGACTGAAAGTAATGACCTTCCAGTTGGTACCTCACCGCTCTACTTCAGCCTCAACAAATATTTAATTCATGCAAACATCTGCTCCCTGCAGCTGAGACCTGCTCCATAACACAAACTACTGAATACAGTGACACTTCTGCAAAGAAATAAGTGGCACTAAAATGAACAGGCTATTGTGACTCCACAAAAAAGTCTTTCTGAGACTGTATAAATCTGCACGCTGAATGTAGTTTAGAATCAAGGAATCTGATGAAGAATTGAAGGGAACAAGTTGAGCTGTGCTAATGTCTCTAAGGTGTGTTTTGTCTCTGTGTGTTTAATATTAGCTGAGCTTCTAGGAAATATCACCAAGAAAACATGAATACAATGTAAAGGAGTCATGATCTGGTATCAGCTCTACACCTGGAAACTGTTACCTTGATGAAAGCTCAGATTTGAAACAAATGTGACATGTTGCTAAGTGAGCATGAGGGTTTAAGCAGGGGTGAATCATTTACAAACAGCTACTGCATGTGCTCAACTGTGATTCACACTGTAAAAGTGAGAAAGGGTAGAAGACCAACAGAGGCTATATTTTATATTAAAAATTCATGTTCTGGACTCTTGAAGCCATTGAGATCTAAAAGAGGATCGTGACCCTGATGTCCTTTAGTAAACAACCAAGAGGTCCAGGACAGTAAGTCTGTTTTCATACTGTGAGATGCTTATTTACATGCAACTTAGTTCTGCCTCCTGCTGGCTCCCAAGTCATCAATTTGGATGTTAACAGTGCCCTCCATGATTGCCTAGTTTGAGCTCCAGTAAACAGATAAACTCACCACCTTGCATGATTTCCAGTAAAGTGTGTTAAGTGGTTAGTGCGCGCATCCCCATGTATGTAGGCAATAGACCTTATGCATGTGGCCCGGGTTCGACTCTGGCCAGTATAGCCTCTTTCCTGCATGTCACTCCCATCTCTCTCCTGATCTCCGACACTGTCCCCTGTCTATCTCTAATAAAGGCATGAAAGCCCAAAAATAAATCTTTCAAAACATAAATAAATGATGAAGCCCAAAGTGGTTGGAGCCTCTCCATGTGCCCTCTACTCCACACTGCTGATGATCAGATGCCCTGGATGCACATGCTTCACCAATGATGGAGTCAGATGTTTGCTCAACCTTCTCTTCCACCAGCAGCAGTCAAGGTCTTTTCCATCCACTTTGGATGTTGGACATCCTCCTGAGACCACCCCTCCAAATACTGCAGTAAGTCTCATTAACTCTTCAACATCAGTATAAAGCAGCATCCAGCAAGCATAACCCTTGTATAACTGTATTTTACATGAGGATGAACAGTTAAATTAAAAAGGGCAAGGGGGTATTATAATTCACTTTCATTTCAGCCTTTAAATAATAATAGGTTAATATCTTAAATCTACCTTTTCTACCTCTTGCAGGCTCATGCACGCAAAAGGTAGAAAACAAGCCGGAGGACAAGGAGGCGTGATTGGTCCATCACATTGGTACCTTGAGGCAGACAATGATCAAAGTTTTTGCATGATAACAACTGCCACGGAGGAAGGATTTTCTTTGTTCCTTTTTCAGAGCACATGAATTATTAATTTCTGTCAGGACCTAAAGACAATATAAACTAACATATTTTAATGTGTATCTGGAGAAAATGACCACCCCTGCCTTAAATGGCCAAAAATATGACAACATTTTTAATATTGTAATATTTGTCTGCGATTGTCACCATTTCTGTTATCAATCTGTGAATGAGGAACATTTCAGACAATTCAGACTCAATCCCTTTCCTTAACTGCAAGGTTGCATCACAATTGCAACAAACTTCCATTCTTCTCCTCTGTGTTGTTGAATATATTTTTTGTGTTGTCCTGCACAATATGTAATTTTTGAGTGTTTTTCTTTGTGCCGTCTTTCTCTTTATATCAAACTTTCTCATTCTCAAACTTTGCAAAAAAAAAAAAAGGAGAAAAAGATACCTTTTTATTCAATATTTCTGAAATCACTAGACACCATCTAGTCTTTGTAAAAGAAGCAGTTTTCTTTAACTTTCAAATATTCAATGTATTAAATGAAAAATGTGGTTGCCAATTCAAGCTCAGAAACACTGTTTAAAGTAAATAAATAAATGATATAAAAGATAGTAAAAATGATTGGACTAAACTATCTAAAAATAACTATCTAGAGTTCATCAAAGATGGACACAGCTCTTAATATCTAAACAGTTTCTAAATAATGATTATTCAAAATAGTAACCCCTTATTAAGAAATACCAAATTATGGGCCAGATTTACCAAGATCTCAATTAAAGAGTACTAAATTGCGCGCTCATTGCAAAAGTTTGCACGTTTGGCTTGTGGGCATTTTGAGGGTGATTTACTCAGAACATTTGCGTGAATGACGTCAGGTGCAAACCTTGTGGAGGCGGTAGAATTTCTGTCAGGCTTTTGCGTGTTCTACTGGTTTACGTCACAGAGAGTTTGGACGGAAAGCTGGACGACTGCAGGCGCAAAATAGGTATTAGTTAGAGGCAAATGAACGTCCAGTATTTATAGCAGATAAATATGAATATAACAAAAGGAAAAAGCGGTTTATAAGAAAACCTTTTTAAATTAAACATGGTCCACTCTGGCACTGGTGCGCAGTGTGTGTGTGCCACTCGTGCCATCATTGCGCACCAGAAGCTGGTCAGCGCTGTGTCTGATTGGACATAAATCTCATGGCAACAGGTTCTGAAGTTGGGGGTACAAGCATGGTGAGCCCCCCATTCAAGTGTCCCACAGCGCAGCAGCAGGGGAAGAGGCTGTAGAGTGAAGAGACGAGCGCGCTCTGGAGAAGCGCTCCAGAGGGCACCAGAGACACGCAACCCAAGAAAAGGAAATGCCCATTTTAAAATGTAATGTTGGCGAGAAGAGGGAAATAGGACGACATAATGTCAATGTTGAAATTCTTTAAAATGCAGACGCCTGTGAATGTTCAGTTCACAGATCAGTTGCACACCTTTAGTAAATCTGGCCCTATGTGTTTTCAAATTATACATTTCTATTATTAAATAACCATAGACAAATCTGTGCTGAAATAATGTATTGATGCCAAAAAGTCATGAAAGACAAATCTCAGATCGTATCACGTCGAGATCACTACAAAAACATGTTGTCAACATATTTATAACTAAAAGTTCGGAAAGAAAACCTAAATTTACCTTTGCAAGTATGGCAGCAACACCGTTCCTGTGAGGTTGTATTGCATGGCTGACAAGTGAAAGATGGGCTGGGCCTTCCTGCCCAGTTGTTCGGCCAATGGCAAGGTAGCCACCATCTTAATGAGCTGCAGCAGGAAGGTGTACACAAAAAGAAACATTTGGGACTGTGAGCTACTTCCTGGGAGTTCAGCAAAAGACTGTTCACTGCTTTCTTTGCAACAAAGTTTCTGTTGCGGTACTATCACAGGTTATATGTTATAATAATGAAGAGTCATCCGACATGGAGGAAACCATACTAGACTTTAAACATTGGAATCGAGCAGAGTACATTGGTTCAGAGAGTGACACATCATGGTGCCAGAACAAGGCTACAACAGGTAAGGTCTGTCTCCTTTACCCTAACTTCGGCAGCTGCAAGCAATTATGGCACAGACAGCTAGATGCATGAACGCTTTAGACAAGTATAAATCCCAAGGTTGAGTTTACCTTAACACAAGGAAGAATGACAAAAAATGTGTGACTTTCAATGTAAATGTACTCACTCAGAAACATGAAAACCATCACCATCGAAAACAAAAATCATAGTAGCCTCCTCCCGCCGTCCTGACGTACTACGGTGAGCGTATTGCATCACTTCCTGTTGTGTCTCGCTCTATCGCTACTACCGATCGATAGAGCTAAAGCTAGATTGTTTATCCTGTGTATTTTCTTACATTTGTCTCCATTCACTGCACACTCTGAGTAATCGAAATAATCACCAAGCACCCCTGCGAGCTATCTATAGATCTTTTGTTTGCGTTAAACTACGTACTCTCAGGCTAACTTAGCAGTTAGCTTCTCCTACGATGGCTTCTCTCCCTGCCTCTCCCTCTCCTGCTCTCTCTTGTTCTGTGTGCCAGATGTCTAGTTACTCCTCGTCCTCCTTTACTGATAAAAGTATTTGTATTAAATGTAGTTTATTTATAGCTTTGGAGGCGAGGGTGTCTGAGTTAGAGAGCAGGCTCCGCACCTTTGAGTCAGAGTCACAGTCATCTTACGCAGCAGCAGTTAGCCAGCCTTCTGTAGCCGGTGCGGGCTGACATAGTGTTAAATCTCCCCCGGTAGCTCCCGAGCAGCCGGGAGGCAGTGGCTGGGTTACTGTCCGAGGGAGGCATAGTAAGAAAACGAGGCTCACAGCTCCCCACCAACCACTTCATGTTTCAAACTCATTTTCCCCACTCAGCGACGCACCCGCTGAGACAAAAACTCTGATAATTGGAGACTCCATAGTCAGAAACGTGAAGTTAGCGAAGTCAGCGGGCATAGTTAGGTGTATACCCGGGGCCAGAGCGGGTGACATCGCGGCTCACTTAAAGCTGCTGACAAAGGCTAAACGTAGATTTGATAAAATTGGAATTCATGTCGGCACAAATAACTTCCGACTTCGCCAGTCGGAAATTACTAAAGTTAATGTGGAGTCGGTGTGTAGTTTTGCTAAGACGATGTCGGACTCCGTAGTTTTCTCTGGTCCTCTCCCTAATTTGACCAGTGATGACATGTATAGCCGCATGTCTTCATTCAATCGCTGGCTATCGAGGTGGTGTCCAGCAAACGATGTGGGCTTCATAGATAACTGGCAGTCCTTTTGGGGAAAGCCTGGTCTGCTAGCTAGAGATGGCAACCATCCTACTCTGGTTGGTGCAGCTCTATTATCTAGAAATGTAGCAGAGTTTATTAGTCCCAAACCCTGACAACTCATCAGAGTTCAGACCAGGATGCAGAGCTGCAGTCTTACACACTTCTCTGCGCTTCCTTTAGATCTGTTTACCTGCCACTACAGCTGTCCTTGTGACTGTAAATCTAACTGTAACTCAGTTAGATCTTCTTATAGCTGTAACCCTACTTATACTATAGATACTGTGTCTGTTCTCCGCCCCAGACCTGTCTTAGGCAATTCCAACCTCAATAAAAGAGGCGTAAATCATAAAAAGTTAGTCAAAATCAAAACTAGAAATATGATTTGGCAAAAAAATCTAACAATTAAATGCGGCTTGCTAAACATTAGATCCCTAGCATCTAAATCTCTCCTGGTAAATGAGCTAATATCAGAGAATCATATTGATCTACTTTGCTTAACTGAAACCTGGCTTTCTCAGGATGAATATGTTAGTTTAAATGAATCCACCCCTCCCAGTCATTTGAATGCTCATATAGCTCGAGACACTGGTCGAGGTGGTGGAGTAGCAGCTATTTTTAATTCTGGTCTTATAATCAATCCTCGACCAAAGCTGAATTATACCTCTTTTGAAAGTCTTGCACTCAGTCTTTCACATCCAGTCTCTAGAACTTTTCTGCCAGTTCTAGTTGTTATAGTTTATCGCCCTCCTGGCCCATATTCAGAATTTCTATCTGAATTTGCAGAATTTCTATCACACATAGTTCTTAGCAGTGGTAGAATAATTGTTGTAGGTGATTTCAATATCCATGTGGATGTTGTTAATGACAGTCTTAGCACGGCTTTCATGTCTCTATTGGACTCTATTGGCTTCACCCAGGGTGTAAACAAACCTACTCATCGATTTAACCACACCCTGGATCTTGTTTTAGCCTATGGTATTGAAATTAATAGTCTGTCGGTTTTTCTGGAAAATTCTCTGATATCAGACCATTTCCTAATAAATTTTGATTTCTTTTTACCAACCTTAACTCCTCTTAATAAAAAAGTGCTCTCTAGAAATTTAAATGATAATGCTGTAGCTAAATTTAAGGAAGCTATTTCAGCTGCCTTTGTTTCAGTTCCATCCCCTAACCTAGTTGAAAACTCCTATAATCACTTTAGTCCCTCTCAGTTAGATCAGTTTGTAGATAGTGCGGTGGATTCACTTAGAGTTACTCTGGATTCAATCGCCCCCCTAAAACAGAAGCCAATCAAACGACAGAGATCAGCTCCATGGTACAATTTAGAAACCCGTACTCTAAAACTAACGTCACGTAAATGTGAAAGAATTTGCCGCTCCACCAAAACGATAGAATCTCGTTTAATTTTGGCAAGATAGTCATAATAGTGATAGAATATTAGGCCTCTTTCTGCTTATATTCAATGTGTTTACTGCAATAAAGTTTCATCACCCGGTCCAAAGGAAAGGTTTGATATTTACAGTTTGAATGATGTTCGCTTACATTTATATTATACCAGTTATTTTATCATGTTTCATTCCAGGTTTGTGTGTGTTAATAAAATTGTCATACTTTTCAGTAAGGTGTTTGTGTGAAGAGGGCTTGCAGAAGGGAATGCACATTCCAACATGTGTTTTGGGCCCTTTAAACTGAATCACTCACCAACTTAAACATAGGTTTAGTTTATGGCCCTGAACAGTTAATCACTCACCCACTTTTATATAGGTTGAGTGAGCCTTGATTCTTAATCACCTAAATTGTCTTCTCCTTAAAAAGAATTGGTTACTAGACTAGATGTCTTTCTTGTGATAAGAAACAGGCCAGGCAGGATGTGTCTTCCCCTACAGGAGGTGAAAGGATTCGGGAGTTTGATGCACCAATGAGAGAAGGGGAACCACTCATCCGAAGACGCATAATTTGGAAGTTGCCCCAATCGGAGGAAGGAAACCGCACATTCTTGAATGCATTATTTGGTTAGATATTCTCTGTCTAGTGTATAAAAGGGTTCAGGGAAAGATAGCCGGGGCTCAGACTTCGTGAACTGATCCAGCATCTGTCTGTTGTCAGGGACGCGTGGTTTGAACCCAGAGACTCTGTGACTTCTATTCTTGATTCATCAGGTTAATAAACTCTGTTAACCTGAAAGAGACGCCTCCAGTCATTCCTCTCATCCCATCAAAAGAATGCGCAGAGATTTGAGGTAATTATTTAGAGGAGTCAGATTTATATTAACAACATTTAGGAAAAGGATGAAATAGCAACTTTTATCCTTCAACAATAACTTTTATCCTTCAATAGATATATGAAAGCTCTACGGCAGGCCCGCACTGCCTATTACTCGTCTCTTATCGAAGAAAATAAAAACAACCCTAGATACCTCTTCAGCACTGTAGCCAGGCTGACAGAGAGTCATAGTTCATTTGAGCCATCTATTCCTTTAGCCCTTAGCAGTAATGATTTCATGAGCTTTTTTAATGATAAAATTCTAAACATTAGAGACAAAATTAGCAACTTACTACCTTTACTTAGTGCAGATTCCTCTTATATTTTCGATTCGGCAGAAACGGTTCCAAATTCTGATACTAACCTCGACTGTTTTTTTCCAATTAACCACGCAGAACTAAATTCGATTATTTCTGCGTCTAAACCGTCAACCTGTCTTTTAGATCCAATCCCAACCAAGTTGTTTAAGGAAGTCTTTCCTCTAGTTAGCAGCTCCATACTAGATATGATCAATTCATCTTTAGCAGCAGGTTATGTACCCCAGTCATTGAAGGTAGCTGTAATTAAACCGCTCCTTAAAAAGCCTACTCTTGATTCAGGAACTCTAGCTAACTATAGACCTATATCTAACCTTCCTTTTATCTCCAAGATCTTAGAGAAAGTGGTAGCTAATCAGTTGTGTGATTTTCTCCACAACAACAGCTTGTTTGAGGAGTTCCAGTCGGGATTTAGAGCTTACCATAACACTGAGACTGCACTAGTTAGAGTAACACATGATCTTCTGTTAGCTCCAGACAGGGGACTTCTATCTGTGCTTGTCCTGTTAGATTTTAGTGCTGCTTTTGACACAATTGACCATCAGATTCTGTTACAGAGAATAGAACAATTGCTTGGAGTTAGAGGGACTGCTTTAAGTTGGTTTAGATCCTATTTATCAGACAGATCTCAGTTTGTGCATGTTCATGATGAGTCCTCTTTGTACACCAAAGTTAGCCATGGAGTGCCTCAAGGATCAGTGCTTGGTCCGATTTTATTTACATTATATATGCTTCCTCTAGGTAGTATTATGAGAAAACACTCCATGAACTTTCATTGCTATGCAGACGATACTCAGCTCTACATAGCAATGAAGCCAGAAGACACCAACCAGCTTTGTAAACTAGAAGCCTGCGTCAAGGACATCAGGACCTGGATGACCAGAAACTTCTTACTGCTCAACTCAGAAAAAACAGAAGTTATAGTGATTGGACCTAAGAACCTTAGAGAGACTTTCTCTGCCGATATGACGGCCCTTAGTACTATTAGCGTAGCCTCTAGTACCACTGTTAGGAACCTAGGAGTTCTATTTGATCAGGATATGTCCTTTGATTCCTACATTAAACAAATTTCAAGGACAGCTTATTTTCACCTTCGTAATATGTCTAAGATCAGGCAGTCACAAAATGATGCTGAAAAATTAGTTCATGCATTTGTTACCTCCAGGTTGGATTACTGTAATTCTATTTTAGCAGGGTGCTATGGTAAATCTCTAAAGACCCTCCAACTCGTCCAAAACGCTGCAGCTCGTGTTCTTACTAGAACGAGGAAAAGGGACCACATTACTCCTGTATTGGCTTCTCTCCATTGGCTCCCTATAAAATCTAGAATAGAATTTAAAATCCTTCTGCTCACCTACAAAGCTCTAAACGGTCAGGCACCATCGTATCTTAAAGAGTTAATTGTACCGTACTATCCAACAAGAACATTACGTTCCCAGAATGCAGGCCTGCTCATGGTGCCTATAGTCTCTAAAAGTACTATGGGAGGTAGAGCCTTTATTTATCAGGCACCACTCCTTTGGAATCGTCTACCAGTCGGGGTCCGGGAGGCAGACACACTAGGTACTTTTAAGAATAGACTTAAAACTTTTATTTTTGATAAATCTTATAGTTAGGGTTGGCTTAGGACCAGCTCATAGTTATGCTGCTATAGGCCTAGACTACCGGGGGAACTGGCACCAGGATCTCTTATCTCTCTCTCCCTCTCTCTCTCCCAGCTTTCTTATCTTATAGTAATAAGATATGTCTATAGTGACAAGCAGTAGCTTGTCACTATCTTTATGTTCTAACCTCTCCTTTTGAGCTCTCTTAGGTTCCTTGAGCTCTCTTAGGTTCCTTGGGACTGTTGGTGAGGATGGCCTGCCCAAACACCCCCCCCCCCCCCCCCCCCCGAGGATGGCCTGCCCAGACCCCCCCCCCCGCCCCCCTATCCCATCCTATTCTTCTTTCTGCATCTTGTCCTATCTCCCCCATCCCATTTTCAAGCCCAGCACAGTTTAGCAGATGGCTGTTCCGTCATGAGCCCGGGTCTGCTGAAGATTTCTGCCTGTTAAAAGGAAGTTTTTTCTTGCCACGCTATGACGGATTAAGCTGGGCTCTTGTAATATAGCCATAAGTAAGGTCCTTTACCTGCTTTATGTAAACATAACAATGAGCATGGTCTTGTTACCTGCTCTCTTGTTAATGTTAACAGACAAACAGTAAGGTCCTTTACCTGCTTTTGTAAAGTGTCTTGAGATAACGCCTGTTATGAATTGACGCTATATAAATAAAGATTGATTGAGATTGATTGATAGTATATAGGAGAGGATCCAAAATGCTGGAAACAATGTGGGAGCGAGGTTGCAAAATACTACCATATATATTGATTATGTCCAGCAATTAAAAACATATGTTCAAAAATGCACCAGATATGAAGATGGTAGAATAAGAATAAATGTTAAAATTACAGATCTGAAAAAATTGTAAGTTCAGTTTTAAAGGAAGAATGTGCAAAATTGTACACATCAGTATTGCTCAAATCAAGTATATCCTCTGTCAATGTTTGTCCAAGTCATGACTGATAATGAGTGAGAAGTTTGAGTCCATACAGCTGGACTGTTGTCAGAGCCGCGTTTACATGGACAGGAGGGCCTTGAGTAAGGACTAGAGCATATTCATATTCACTTCTTATTTGGATATAATATAAGTGTTTTAAGATCATGGTCAATTGATGTGCAATGTAAACCCATGAGTAAAAAAAAGGTGTGCTAACACGACAACACTACAATGCAGGCCACAGGCTATCAAATCTCGAGCAAAGGAACAGTTTGTCCATCACTTGCCCTTGATGGTGCTTGATAATGTTTTATTGTAAGTCATGACTCCTTCTTGCAAACAAGAGTGGAGAGGGTCGTGTGCCGCTGGAGGAGAGCAGAGGTTTTAGAATCGCGGAAGTATCGCAAAACAGCAGTTTCTTGTTTTCATGTTTTCATGCTGTTGCTCAAGGGCGACATCTACTGAATCGCTCTGATGTCATGCACGGTCGCCTGCTGTTAGCAATATGCAGCTTTGGCAGCCTGTCCTCTCGTGAGAAGTGGTTAAAACTTTCCAGCCTTAGAGCAATGCTTCACACAGCAGCCTTCAGCAGTCCTGCTTGACTCAATGGTTGAAGCTTTGAGAAATTAGAGGGAAGTGACAGATGATTAAGAAGAGAGCTCAGCAAATACACGTTTTCTACAAGTGGGCTCCAACAGTACTATTTGACTTACAGCTGTGCAGTTGCATTTAGAGATAGTCTGCGAGACAGTCAGTCAGTCTGTGCCGAAGCACACCAAGCCAAAATACTAGATATGTTGTTCTGCTTTTGCATGTCCTGCACTCATTGTTCTCACCTGTGCCTGATTAGTCTGAACTTCCCAATGTATTTAGTCATTTATTCCGCCTCAGGTTCAAGTGCGAACCTTTCCTGCATCTCAAGTCTCTTCTTTGTTATAGATTTCCTCACGCCTAGTGCTTGAACCAGCAGTAGTTTTAGACCCGACATCTTACAGCTCTTACTGCTGCGCGATCAAGGAGAGAGGAGGGGAATCAGAGGAATGATAAACAAGGATACACAAGAGCAGCCTTTACAGGACTCTTTTACTGACCCCCTCTGTACATGAATCATCAGTCGGATGCTGCAGTGGATCTGACTGTCTTGACACTTCACTATATCAACAGTTTCATAACAGAGAAAAGACTTTTAAACGAACAACAAACAGAATCACCTTGAAACTGATTTTCATCATACGCTAGCGTCTGGAGAGCCTGTATTTGATGTCCTGGGGAAAAAAGTTTCAACAAATTATTGAGCTTTACTTTCATGAAAACAATATAAATTCAAAATGACTTTTTTATCTTCAAGTGAATGTAGCCGATCTTCAGTGAGCATAATGTTTTTTCATGTCAGTCTTCTATTTTCTCTGTACATTTAAACAAATACATTATTTCTAGACTTCTGATTGAAGTCTGATCACTTGCAGTAATATACATGTAGATAATAGGTAAATACTTTGTATAACAAAGCATTGTGCTGGTAGAAATGGTTCCTAGATCCCCTTGATCTTGTGTAATTTTGGATTTGTGTGCACACCCTCAGGGCATTACACCCACTTAGGATACATTGAGTTTTCACCATTTCATTTGATTGGCCTTTGTTTTAATGCATAATTTTATTGTTGTTGAAGACCTTTGGATGACCTTTGAATCAGCACAAGGAAAAACTTTATTACCACAGATCATTCAATTCAATAGCCACCTTTTTTTATAATTTGAAGACTTTTCTGTGCCCCTTGCCCCCTGATTCCTGACGCTTGAACTCTGGATACTTCTGTGCTTGCAGTTACAAAACATGCAATATGTGTGAAAGATCTCAGCTTGCAGGTCTTGAGGTATCCTGTTGTGGAAATCTGTTTTTCTCAACTTTTCTATCTTTTCTATCGTCTACACTCTTAAAGTTAGACTTTTACATGTTCTACAAATCCATAAGATGAAAAATGACCACAGAAAGCTAAACTTAATAATTGTGTTTCCTTGTGTTCTTGTTTAGTCTTGTGTTGTGTTTGGATTTCATTTCCTCTTATATTTTCTTGCTTTATGTTGTGAGTTTCCTTTGTATTTTTTATTTATTTATTGATTAGTGTTTCCTGTTGTAGTTTGTAATGCTCTATCCTCACAACTATTGATTCCCTGGGTCTATTTCCCTTTACATGTTGCTGAGTTAAGTCTTTAGTGTTTCATTTTGCAGTTTTTGCCCATTGCTTCTGGTCTAATGTTACTTTCATACTTTGTGTGTTTCCCTCCCTTTTTGATTGCCCTCATTGTCTTCACCTGGGTTTTGTTAATCTCACCTGTCTTTGATTTCCCCCTGTATTCATAGTCTCTGGGTTTGTTCCCTTCTGTGTCTGCTCACTGTCAGACCATGTATTCTTTTGTTGAGTTTCCTTGCAGCGCCTTCTTGTTTTTTAGTGATTTGGATTGAGGCCTTTGATGAATTGATTATATTTTGAGCTTTTGCCTTCAGTTGTCTTTTTTGTTTAAATACACATTATTATTTAGATTCTGTACTTTGGTCCAGTGTACTCACTTTCCACTTCATGACAAAAAAAATGTTTTTTTTTAGACACTGAAGAATGTATATGATCAATGGTAAGAAGTTAGACCACTGATACGTTGATGTATGTTTTACCTTGAACTGAACTCTATAATGGGGTTGTGGTTCTGAAGTTGAGTCTTTTTTTTTTCTCGAGAAATAGAGAACTGTCAGTATTCCATCATGTCACAAATATTTTTTTTGTCACATGATCTATCACACGGTCATTCACAGCGAGGAGTTTGTCCTGCTCTCTGAGTCTGTCTTCTCACAATTGCGCATGGTGAAAGAAAGCTCAATCCACCCAAGCCTTCCCACAGAGAGGTGTGGTGTGATCTAGCTCATTTACATTTAAAGCTACAGACACAGAAACATCCTGTTCTGAGCAGGGTTGTTAAAGAGGGGTTTATAGGCATGATCAAATACAGTAATGAAATGGATTTTTGGTGAAAAACTTCACAGACACCTTTTTGGAGGAGTTCTGAGCCTTTTTTAACTTGTTGACAAAGTATAATATGTGACCTTTAAAACATTAGTACAAATTGTTGTTTTCTTTCAAGCGTTTTACCAAAATCATTGTTCAAATCATCATGCAAATCAATCAAGTGTTCGTATGCTAAAAATAACCTTGAGAAGGATAAAGCTGTACAAACGTCTTGGAATATCCTCCTGAAAATAAACACTTCCACTTGGGCTTTTCTGTTGTTGGAAATGGACATGTATCGCTGTGCTGGTGCAGTAATTAAACAACACTCTTCCTTTCAGCAGAAACAGTTCATGCTAATTGTCAGACAGTATTTACAGTATTTGTGTTGCAAAGCGCCCACTTAGAAGCCCATGACAGGCGTTTAAACACAGGAGAAAAGCCTTGCAGTCTACCGTCTAACTCCCTGTCGGAGCATCTGTCTTCTTTCACACCCGCCTCACTATATTTCAACTTAATTAATGTCAAAATTGAGTAAAAACAATTAAGGATCTGTATGTAAAAGTTTTTCTTTTCTTTTCCCTTCCTCTGCATTCCATCTCTCCTCTCGGCGAGCAAAAAACTCTTAATGGCTGGTAAACATCTTTTGATTGTCTGATTGTCTCTCAGGACTGTGCGCACTGCTGCTGAGGCGAGAGTAGAGAAAAAAGGCAGAAGAAAGAGCGGTGTTTAGCAAAACCAGAGAGAAATAACATCTGTGCTGAAAGGAAACAGGCAGTCGCTTTCTCCCTGAGAATTTAGATAAAACACTGTTTTCAGAATTTCCAAATTAGATGTTGCATTTCTACTCTTCACTTATTGAGAATTGAGGCTGCAATCCTTGTGATTGTAATATAAATAAAGAACCAAGCAGACATCAAAAATAAGTTCTTTATGTATAGCTATTTTATCAAGCTAATTAGCCATTTTCACTATGCGGCTCATTAGTCATTTTGATATCTCTTGTTTAAAAAAAAAACAGGATTTCACACATTTCTTGTTTAAAAAGAAAATGTAAATCTTCTGCTTTATTAAGGAATATTAACGCCTTCTGTCCTTTGTTCTCACTAAAGCACAAGTTCTGTTTATACAATTATCTGCATCTTCACATCTACGGTATGGAAGTCTGATATTTCTAGTTGCCAACAGAAACTGTAAGTGACTGGTTTTGAGAATGGCACTAGTAATGTCACTCTGTCGGAATTAAAAGATACATTCAACAAATGTTGAAACTATAGGTAAGGAGAGTGGTGTCAGTGTGAAACAAGTGTGAATAATAACTCAGTATGAGCTGACATCATTTCTTTGGAGGAACAGCAGCCTGACAACTTTAAAGCATTGGCAAGATGTTACATAACTTAAGCAGAAAACCTGGAGTTGAACAAGGCCGGAGCATTGAAGTGGCATTTATTTGTGGACAGACATTTTAACATAGTTGTTATTGTGTGTTGTTGTGCTTTTTAGGAGCTTGATATGCTTGAAAACTCAACATAACAGGTGAAAAACACCAATGATATTGTACGGCTCAGACTATGCAGCCATGATTCAGAGAGGAAAGGGGTGTATTCAATATGTGTTCATGTTCATTGAATTTTTTGGGGTCAATCTTTGAGAACATTTCATTTATTTTAGATGTCTCTTCAACAGAATGTATACACCATAGTCTTAGTCCCGCAGGGATATCAAGCATTGGTTTCTGAAGTGGTGTTAAGAAGCCCAACGAGGGCGGTTGCCTTTTTGATAATGAACTAATTTTTGATCAATCTCAAAACAAAGAAGTGGAACTGGGTTGGTCCTTAAGGATCCTGGAAAACAACCATAATGTGTCCACCTGACAGCTACTAAGCCATGCCCTTAAGTATGCAAATTAATGAATAACCCTTTATATCAAATCAAATCAAATCAAACTTTATTTATAAAGCGCTTTTCATACTTTTTAAAAGTAGCACAGAGTGCTTTACATGTTAACATCACATTAAAATCACATTAAAATCATTCCCACCCTCCCCCCACCCCCCACGCATACAAACAGTATCACACTCATACTCACAGTCACCCCACGCTCCAACACACACGCGCAGACCTAAACACATACACACACATGCACACACACCAGCATCAATGATATGGACAGAAGGCTGAGTACGGATGAACCAGGTAAGTAAACGCCAAAGAGGAGCCGTCTGCATCGAGAGCGGTAGATCGGCCGCGGCCATCAGGGGCACCATCACAGGGTGCCCAGGGGAGGCGGGGCCGAGACCCCTGACCTCCACCCAGACACCGCAGGACGGCGCCCAGGCAGCCACAGCCCTCCACCGCTCCCGACACAGAGGGCTCCCTCGGAGGAAACACTTGCAAGAGACGTAAAATACATAAAACCTTTTAAAATGAGGCCAAACAATAAACTGAATAAAGCTAAAACCAATAGAATGATGGTAAGATATAAGTAAACATAAAATGCTAAAATCATAACAGATAAAATGAATAAATATTATTTAAAAGCTAGACTAAAAAGGTGGGTCTTGAGCCTGCTCTTAAAAATATGAGCGTTCTCTGCGGCCCTGAGGTCCTCCGGCAGGCTGTTCCAGAGGCGAGGGCCGTAAAAACTGAAAGACGCCTCGCCGTGGGTGTGTGTCCTGACTTTTGGGATGACTAAAAGGAGGAGCGCAGGGACCGCGAAGGCTCATATGGTAAAAGCAATTCTGACAGATAAGAAGGCCCAAGACCATTAATACACTTAAAAACCATTAAAAGAACCTTAAAATCGATCCTGAAAGACACGGGGAGCCAATGCAGTGATTCTAAAACCGGAGTAATGTGAGCCCGCCCTCTGGTCTTCGTCAGGACACGAGCTGCTGAATTTTGTAGGAGTTGTAGGCATGAAATATTCTTTTTAGGAAGACCAGAGAGCAGGGTGTTACAGTAGTCGATACGACTGGTGATAAAAGCATGCATTAGCGTCTCCGTGTTGGCCCGAGAGAGAATGGGGCGGACTCTGGCTATGTTCTTTAAATGATAAAAACCTATTTTGGTGGTGTTCTTGATGTGTGGAATAAAAGTCAGCTCAGAGTCTAAAATCACGCCCAGGTTTTTCACCTGTGTGGATGGATTAAAAGATAGTGCCTGTAATTTGGGTAAAAGTTTCTCTCTCTGAGCCTCAGGACTGAGGACTAAAACTTCAGTTTTGTCCTGGTTAAGCTGGAGGAAGTTATCTGCCATCCAGGATTTGATGTCTAAAATGCAGTTAAAAAGTGCATCCATTGGCCTTGTGTCATCAGGAGACATGGAGATGTACAACTGTGTATCATCTGCGTAGCTGTGAAAGCTGACTCCATGTCTCCTGATGACACTGCCTAGAGGGAGCATATACAAGTTAAAAAGCACTGGGCCTAAAATCGAACCCTGGGGCACACCACATGTGACATCATGGACCTTAGAGGAGCAAGTATCTAGACTTACCATGAATGTCCTGTCTGTGAGATAGGAGGTAAACCATTTGTGAACAGCACCGGACAGGCCGATGTGCTGCAAGCGGGTTAAAAGGACAGTGTGATCTACTGTGTCGAAGGCGGCGCTCAGATCCAGTAGAATCAACACTGTCAGCTTCTGTGAATCATAATTTAATCTAAAATCATTTAAAATCTTTAAAAGGGCCGTCTCGGTGCTGTGGTTTACCCTAAAACCAGACTGAAATTTCTCCAGGACATTATGCGAGTTAATAAAATCATTCAACTGAATAAGAACAAGTTTTTCTAAAATTTTGCTTAAAAATGGTAAGTTAGATACTGGTCTAAAATTATTAAAATCATTAAAATCTAAATTGCTCTTCTTCAGCAGGGGCCTCACCACTGCCCTTTTAAAGGCAGCAGGAAAGACCCCCGTCTGAAGAGAGCAATTCATCATGTTTAAAAGCTCTTCTCTGAAGGATCCATAAAATAATTTAAAAAATGAGGTTGGGATTGGATCTAAAAGACATGTGGTGGGCCTCACTGAGGAGAAAACTTTATCAAGAGTCTCAGCATTAACCAGGACAAAACTGTTCAGTGTTTCCTCCGGTGAAGACAGACACCCAGATGTGCTTAAAACCATATTACTTTGGGAGGATAAAATGTTACATCTGATAGTGTCTATCTTCCCCATGAAGTGGTCTGCAAACTCCTCACAAAGGGAGTCAGTGGCGTTAAAATGAGGTTTGTTAAAATCTGGATTGAGTAGATTGTCTATTGTTGAGAAGAGAATTTTGGTGTTATTTTTATGGCTATTGATGAGGTTTGAAAAATAATTATTGCGTGAGTTTCTTATTGCTTTATTGTATATTTTTTTGCTGTTCGGCATACATTTGATGGTTTATTGTAATTTTGTTTTTTCTCCATCTTCTCTCTGCAACCCTACAATTACGTTTCAGTTTCTTAAATTCTTCATTTCTCCAGGGAGGTATTGGTTTATTACTGATGATTTTTGTTTGAAGTGGGGCAACTGTGTTGATGGCTGACCGTAGTCTGCTGTTAAAATCATCAATAATAAGATCGCAGGGGGCAGGTAAAACAATAGGTGGACATTTTTCTAAAACCTCTTTAAAATTTGCAGCCATTTCAGGGGTTAGATGACGTTTCGTTATAGTTCTCACAGAGGTCTCCCGCTGAATAAAACCAGTGATGTTAAAAAACACGCAGTAGTGGTCCGACACAGCCAGGTCAACAACAGAAGACACCCCGGTGGACAGGCCATATGTGATGACCAGGTCCAGGGTGTGCCCCCTGTTGTGAGTCGGCTGTGTGACGTGTTGGGTAAAATCCATGAAATTAAGAATATTTAAAAACTCATTAGACAGAGGGTCTAGTGGGTTGTCTACATGAAGGTTAAAATCACCGGTTAAAATAATCATGTTAAAAGAACTGTGTAAAATTGCTAAGAATTCTGAAAATTCCTGAATAAAAAGACTACACCTTTTAGGTGGACGATAAAAGGTGACACATAAAATCGGAGGGTTGCTAAAAACAATTGCGTGATATTCAAAGGTGGTGTATTGCTCAAATAAAATAGGTTTGGTGGCAAGAGTGTTTGTGCTTATGGAAGCTGTGCCACCTCCCCTTTTACCACACCTTGTAGAATAAAAGCAGTTAAAATTAGGTGGAGAGGCCTCGGTGAGAACAGCAGGTGCATCCGCACCCAGCCAAGTTTCAGTTAAAAACAGACAATCAAGTTTTCTATCTGAAATCAGTTCATTCATAATAAAAGACTTGTTCAGCAGAGAGCGGACATTGAGGAGGGCCATGTTGATTGTGAGTGGAGACTGATTTACTGTAGGATGTGGTTGAGCTTTGGGAAGAGGTTTGAGATTATTGATGTTAATGGTGGATTTGTGAGGAGGGTTATGCTGATTCCGCTCTCTGCTGATAATGACAGGGATGTGGTGAATTGAGTCCAGTGGAACAGCAGATGGTGTGTGGGAGGGGCCTGTGTGGCGCAGGTGTGTGTGTGGGGTCATCAGTCAATCAAGTGCAGGTGCAGAGTGGTGTGTGTGGGTGCCGAACCTGTTCAGGTGAAGGCCATCTGGCCTGAAGAGACCTTCTACATTTTTCACCACCCCAAGTGCACCACTAAAGGAATGAATAGGTTTTTGTTTTTTTTGTACCAGGCTGAATACATGTTGTGAAAGCTACAACTATAATATTGGCCTTTTATCTATAATCAATATAACTCAACAAACCTCTTTAATAAACACAATTAGTTGTTACTGATACACATACCTGCACATACCTTCCCACTATAACCTTGTAGATATTGTATTTATTGTTGTTGCTGTTCTGTTGTTTGTATCCCACTTTTCAAGCCCAATATAGTTTTGACAGAGGGCTGTTCAACATTTGTCTGGTTTTGCTC
This sequence comes from Symphodus melops, assembly GCF_947650265.1. Lineage (NCBI taxonomy): Eukaryota > Metazoa > Chordata > Actinopteri > Labriformes > Labridae > Symphodus > Symphodus melops. Next base: position 5,473,078 of record NC_136701.1, on the reverse strand, counting down.
GAGGTTTCTGTCTGTCTTTCTTGGCACTGTAACTTAGCTAAATGTTGCTCAGTGCTCATGATGGCTTACTGTTGGGTCTTTGTAGGGAATATAACAAAAAGTAAGGTCTATCACCTCCTCTTTTCTTAAAGTGTCTTGTGATAACATTTGTTAGGAATTTGCAATATTCAAGCAATGATTGATTGATTGACATATACAATGTTAATATGGATATATTGCATTGCTTTCTATCCAATAGGAATTTGGAAACAATTTTTCTTCTGTCAGTTATTTATTTTATTTTTTTGGGACACTTTTTTTTACTTTACATTAACTTTTATTTGTAAAGGGACTGTGTACAATATTAAGCATAAATATTGCCTGATTTCACATTCTGAGTGCAGAACTGCAGAGATCAATATATTTATGCTCAATCATAACCTCATAGGTTTCCTTACAAGGTTGACAATCTCCTTGTTTTGACACCAAATAAGATCTAAAACCTGCAATGAGGGAGACACATCTGAATGTATTCACCTCGAGTTGGTCTTGGGCTTAGGTATGCACAAGCTTCATTTATAATAACTGTTTCACAAAAAGATGAACACGTGTTTTTGTTGTCAGGAGAGAGAAAAAATGGCAACAAGTAGGGACACAATTTATTCAGACCTTATTTTACTGCAACCCAAAAAATAAATGTCCACTGAAACCAAAACCACAAACCTGTGGTTGTCAAATAAAGTTGTATTCAAGGACACATTTGTCCTTGAATAGATTGATTCTTCTTTTTCTTTATGACTACCTTACCTATGGTATTTCTTCATATTTTATCATTGTCTTCCTTGAAAATAGTACATCCACAGAGCTGCTGTGAAATATTGATCACTGACTCAGGCGTCACTTCCAACTTTTAAAATACAAACTTTCATGAAAAGAAGCTAACGTGCTGTTTACAAACCTTGTGCAAAATCTGATTCAAACCATAATATCCAAGACAAAATTGTCCATAATTATGTTTTAAAACAGTTTTCTTGAGCCAAAGACTGTAAATAATAGTGGGTAAAGCCAGATGTAACGCCACCCATTGGTTGCTGATGGGGGCTTTGAAAGCCGGCTGATAGCGGTCACCATGTTGGAAATGCCATGTCAACCTAACTTTCATTCAACATAACGACAGGTAAAGAGCTGGAGTTTTGGCTGGTCCTTCGTCTTCTGATAGATAGTGCCCTGCTGTCAGTCAGGTCCGCTACGATCCTTCTTATGAATAACTCTTAACCTCCAAAAAATCCAAACCAATGAGTTAACAATTATTAAGTGTTTAGGAAAAGATAAATATGTATTGTTCCATTAGACACTGTCAGGATGACTTCATGTTCAGGGAAAGGCTGTGAGGGAGACCGCAGGATAACCTCTGACGGAGTCTAGACATTGGAGGTGGTGGTGATGGATGTAAGCAGGATATCATGAGGAGTGGCTTTCTGAGGCTGCGTCTGAACCCTGCTGAAATAGAATGGAGGGGACCGGGGTGGAGGAGGGTCGCCACGATCACAGTGAAATGACAAGCTGAGTGCAAAAGAGAGAGAACAGATTTAATAATTTGACAGCAGCAGAATGATTGGTTGATAGAGGTTGAGTTAGAATCTGGTTGATTTGTTGCTGAATGAGAAATGTCTGTTCAGTAAATCAGCTGATCACAAGAGCAGGGAGACGGAGGAAAGGGTAGCAAGAGAGTGGCTAAGATGAATAAAGATATATGAATTAGTGTGTGAGATAATATCAACAAAAATCAACAAAAGTCAAAAGCTCAAGCAGGAATACTGTTTATATTCCCTCACACATTTTTTTTGTTTTTTTTGTAGCAGTCTGTCAACATGTTAATTTCTACCATCACGTTAACATTTTCCTGTGGGGTGTGAATGTGACTTCCAGGTTTTTGGAACCAGCCTCACGCGGACAATCTGTGTTTTTATTGCATCTCTGCAAAGGCTTCATTGTTTCAACTGTAGAAGTTGCTGCTTGAGCAACATGGACTGTACCTATCGTAAATGAACTTGAACTTGTGAAGCACTTTTCTTGTCTTCGGACTACTCAAAGGTCTCTTTCAACGCATGTCACAACTTTCCATTCAAACACTGATGGCAGATGTTGTAGAGTGAACATCGGAAGGAATTACTGTATATATGTCGATGATGGAGCAGTGAGAGTATGTGGGGTTAAGTGTCTTGCCCAAGGACTCATAGACGTGGCTTCGGGAACTGGGGATCAATCCCAACACCTTACAGTTAACAGAAAAAGATGACGAACTGAGCCACTGCTGTTTTATCTTATAATCTCTTCATTTGAATTAAATTCCTGAAGGAACGAAAACACAAATTATTCTTTCATCGTGGTTTGATTGTCAGGTCCTTTCAGTTTTTGCTAAAATGAGGTAAAATATGAAGCGCAAATGACCACGTCTGCTTAACTGTGTAGCCTCACTTCTCAGACGACACTCAAGCCGGTCTCTCCTCAAAGAAGTCACACAGGATGTCTTCTCCTGTGGCTCAAATCCTTACTGTACACTTGTCAAGAAGCCTCAGATAAACCAACTTAAAATACAGAATTATCCTTTAAAGAGGGAACTTCAAATTAGTTTTGTAAGTCGACAGTTGCAGCAAAGATTTATTCAAAGTCGGTGAGCATAAAATATACATAATTCAGGAGAGATGTCATTACGTTCTGCGAGTCTTCTTTGAATGCAGAGCAAGAGAGGAAGAGTATGCATCAGCAGTTGGATGAAAACATTTAGCCATAACATGTAAAATACTGCTCCAATAATATTAAAACAAGCTCACAGCAGTCTGAGACAGATCCCCTGACAGCAGCCATGCGGAAAATCATATTTCTGAGCTGCTCAAACATCCAGACAGGCGTCTTGACAACTGAAATAAGTCTCAGTCTAGGATCAGTGAGAAAGAATATTCAAATACCAGTCAATGCAATATTTCAGTTGCTATGTCGACCTTTAATTCATAGAAGCAGAAACATTCATATCATGGCCAAGGAGGAAATTATTTCTCTTCCTTCTTAACACCGTTAAAAAAAAAAAACAGGATGCATGAGATTTCACTCAGGGTGATGTTCTGCCTCCTTTAATTGGGTGTTTGTTTTGCTTAAGATACATGGTTCCTCTCCCATCCTTCTTATACCATATTCCATATAAATCCATTTCACCCTGTAAACTCCTCCCAACCTATCTCTTTATTGCAAAAGATCTTTTGAAAGATATTTTTGAAGATGCTATATCCTAGCCCACAAACAAAGGGAGAGACTTGAAATCCACATCCAGGCTAAGAAAAAAACAAGCTTCCTTCTACATTTGACAGCCTAATGAGTGCTCCTGTCCTGAAGAAGCATTATTTTCATTTACTGAAATTCATATCCCGACTATAAATAACACAGCTTGTGACCTGCCAGATATGTAAATATTTAATCCCATCTTCCAACATCAAGATTGGTCATCTGCTGGCATTTAAAAAGTTATATAATACCGTCAACGTGAACATTAAATGACAACCAATCTTACAGAACGTCCAGATCAGACCAGATCATCAAGGCTGGCGGGGAATCATGGGAGTGACTCTGGTTCTCTCCCATCGCACCCCTGATGAAAACGAGCTCTGAGTTGACCGTAGTCCTGCCAAACTGAGGAACAGAATATGTTTACTGAGGATGTATCCAAGTATAATTTACATGATGGTTTTTTTTGTCACAGTAGCACATACAGCATCAGGCTTTCGTAGCAGTTACTACTTCCTCATTCAACAGTCTTTGATTTAACATCCAGTGTTTCCATCCATCGTTTCTGTCATGGCTGCCACCACGAATAACACGAGGCGTTACAACAAACAAATGATGGTTTTCTCTGGCTTTGAGAACTGTGGGAAAAATGTGAGATCATTTAAGTAATCAAAAAATGTTAATATCATTTTAGTGTAAACATTCTATAAATTACACCTTTAAAATCTCTTTAATGAAACCTCTTGGTCTCTCACTAAAGACTGGATGAAAACAGCACAAATGAACACCCAACATATTATTGTAACAAGGTTTAAACACACTGGATTAAAATGACCAACATTATGGCAGAAAAATTGATAAAATCAATGAAAATGATTGTATTTTTATTTATTTTTTAAATAATGGATTTTTATTTACTGTACTGAACAGTAATGTATGAGTAGTCACAAAAAAATGAGGATACTTTGGATTTTAGTTTTACTCTCACACAATATAGATATATAATTCAATGGTAGAAATCAATTTAAAACTCTTTAAGCTTAAGTTTTTTAGCCAAATCATCCCCCCTGCCTGCTGAGCAACAAAGACAAAACTGAGACACTTTTATATTCTAGAGGAAGAGAAAAAAAAAATCATTTTCTTTTACCTTGTTGCCAGAGAACGGTGACGCATCCTCCAAAGAGGACTCCCCACCCTGAAAATATGATTAATGAGCTGACAGCCATCAACCTTCACAGTCCTCACTGCTTTCATCCAAGGCCAATAAATGAGCAACGAAGGACCGAGTCTTCGAAGCAGTGACACACATCCAAATAGAAATGTAGCTGTGTGTATAATGTGAACGGAAAAATACCCCCTGGGCTGAATACTGCACAAACAAATAAGCACAGATGCATTTAAAGCTTGTTATACTTGCATAGGGATTCAATTTGTTTTGATGAAGTAAGAAATACCTATGGCATCAAGTATAATTATGTGAACTCGAGCTGTTTTAAAGCATCGGAAGGCAAAGGGCTGCAGATCTAAGGCTTCTCCAGAGTTGTTTCATTATTCACAGAGCTTTTAAACACTTTTTGGATTTTATTTAATCCAGTGGAGTTTTGCTTTTTAACTATTTCTCTTGGAGCGGTGCTGAATTCTGTCCAACTTTTTAAATTGTAAATGAGGCGTTAAATGCTTTAAATGAAGATCTTAAAATGGGTTTGACCCTTAAGAAATCAAACCACAAGAATTTTTTATTTTTTTGGTCTAAATAAAGGTAAAACTAATATCTTCTCGCATGGACTGGAAAGGAGCCTTTAGTTTTCTGTATGATACGCAGATCTGTCCATAATTTATCACATAAGCAAAGAGAGAAGGTGTATAAGCTCACTCGTGTTTCATGGCTGACACGAGAAGAAACACTCGGCTGCGGAGACAGGGAGCACTGAGATCTCACTGGGACCCAATGCGTGCTTCGGTTACACATCATTATACTCCTCATCTGTCTCATTAAACAAGTGCACACAGCCTGCAGTGTGTGTTTAACACATGAATACATAGGTGTATACCTCTGTGCTTATATTACACATTATGACATCTAATCAATGTTGAGTAGGAGTAGACAGCTCCTGTCTAGTCCTAGGGTGTCATCAACACAGTAAGTGCACACAGGGAACACAACACCTCTGCACAGGGAGGGGTGTTAACGTCGGCAAAGCATATCTGTGAAAAATCGCAGCATGAGTGTACCAAACCTCTGATATGCCTCATCACAACCTCCTGCTCAAAAGTCAAACAAATACAGGTTGTGATACTGAAAGAAGAACTGCTCCAGTATAGACATTTTATTAATTTCAAGTGAAGTGAAAAAAAAAAAGGCATCCCGTACACTATACAAATTTTATTTTACAAGGTTAGTATAGTTAATATACTTGTGTAAGGGATAATGTAGAGCAGAATGGTGGCTTGGTCAGGTCTGCCTCATTAGATTTTTCTTTTTCATTAGTTCTTGTTTAGTCTCAGCCTTTTTTTCCGGTAGATTTAGATCCTGCTCCGCACATTTCCCACCTGAAGTGTCAGCCTCGCCCTGATGTCTGTTATGCTGCATTCATGTGCTCCCTGGATGGTCTCAGTTTCCGAGTTGGAAAGTCATTATTTTTCCGACTTCAGTGTGTTCACATGCCTTCAGTTTGGAAAGCCATTGTGTTGTAAGAATAGCAAAAAAAACAGTGTGGTTGCTACAAAGAACATGTGTGGAAAGTCTCTGTAACAAATTACATTTTGTGCAAAATGTTAAAGTGCAATCATTATCTTAACAATAACACATCTTATTTTGCCCCCCCATGTGGTGACGAATATGACGTCAAGTCAGACAGCTTATTTCTTTTCCAAGTTTCCAAGTTGTTGTTTAGAGTTGAGCAATTGATAACTATGCAATTTTCATCTCAATGTGTCCCACACAACATGAGTGCAGGGTTAAGTGTACTCTCCCGTGTTTGTTTCTGGCATTTTTCTTGAAAGACATCTTTTGATATCTAGCTGTTTTTTTGGAGCCTGCCTTTTTGCCTTCACCTCTGGAGTTGTTTGCATATTGTCATCTTGCCTTTCTGTGAATCAAAGGATTGTAACACTTCCTCGGAGTCTGCGTGAGTCCATTGTGTGCTTACCTTTGTGCCAAAGTGAACTTTGAAAGCTTGAACAGGACCTCCACACAAAATAGAGGAGTCTCATCTCGCCCTGATGAGGCTCCTTTTGTATAACTTGCTCACTATGGACTATATTATCCCAGTGATCACACAGGCGTCTCACTATGCTGACGAGCACAGATGCCTGAATGAACAGCTTTGGAAATGATCGTTGCAGTGAAATGGTGAGAACATTTTAACATTTCAAGGACACCGTTTTTGACTTGGCATGCTCATGACAGCAGTGTGTTTTTATTTGGACAAAGTTTTTTTAAGAACTTAGATTGTGGACAAGATACATTCTTTGAAACTAAGAAAGGAAAACCTCTGTTTAAAAAAAAACATCCATATGTGCGGACCAGGTCTTAGGGTCTAAGGCTATTTTCTATAGCTTTCATAGCTTAGTGTCAGTATTCAATTGCAGGTACTTGGAAAGGTTGAATGTGGAGTTCACATGAGTGGAGAGTTGATTCTTGCCTGCACATCTATCCGTTATGTTCTTATCTTTTGGGCGCAACATATTTGAAGTAGTGTGCATATCTACAAGTCTCAAACGATGTAATGATTAGAACTGCTTCGAGTTTCGTTTTCCTCCTCCATGAACTTGAGCTGCTCAGGTAAGCGAGCATGAAAAGAAGTCTGTGTTTAAGACAAATTTAATATTACATTAAAGATAAGGCATCAAAGTGATACAAAGATAATAAGATAATTGAATTGGAGTACTTTGGGGGTTTGTACCTCGTGGTTTGGACATGGTATTATAACATAGATGGTACATGACTCCCAATTTTCTCTCAACTGTTTATGCACGTATGGAAAGTTTTAGTTATTGACCGTCACTGAACATATGCATATGCATATATCCATTCCTATTTAGAAACCTTGTATCCATTCACTATCCCCTGTCTCCAATATCAAATCATATTCTCCTCTTGTAGTATGTATTCTACATCTCCTGCCCTCTGAATATGGAATAATTAAATCCTCTGAAATATGTCTCCTGCGTCCTCTGTTCTCTATCTGACTGCTGTAAAGCCTCTGAGAGCACTCTGCCATCAGAGGCCGCTGCCAGGACGACTCCTCAGCAGATCACTGCTCCAGAAGAGATTCTACTCGCCATAATCTCTCACACCGAGCTTGCATGTCAGCGACCAGCTTGGCGCTCTCACCCGTCCCTCCACCTACCGCCACACACACATAGCCCTCACCCCCTTCCTCCTCCTGCCATCCCCTCCCCTGTCTGTTCTTCACAGCCTGTTTACTCAAGCAGCTCCTTGGCCACACTTTTACATCTTCACAGAGCTATATCTTTCCAGCCTTCTCCCTTGGACGAGCAGTCCGTCCTTGCTGCCCACCTCTGCATGAGACAAGTTCCTGATGCACACAGACCAACAACCCTAACATCCCACCACTTTCTTTTGCACTCTTCCTTGCTCTTTTTTCTCTGTTTACTGCTCTGTCTAAGTTTTATTTTCCAGCAAACATTGTGAGCATTAAATTAAAAAAGCTCTATATTAAGGTTTGCCTCTTGATCGATGCAGGTCAAACAAGCTTTCATCTTGAAACGAGAGAAGAGCGACACAATGGGGGATTCATCCCATCCACTGTTGCAGCTTGCTGAGCAGAAAATGCTCTATAGGCAAGTTAACTCCAAATGTATAACTTCCAATTATGTGTGTTTCACATTTTGTTCTGACAATTTGTTCTGGAATCCAGTTTGTAAAACTGGTCTTCTTACCTCCTGCTGTGTTCAAAGAGTGCAGGTTACACACAGCAAGTTATTCTATTGTACTTCAATTTGAAAGTAGAGTTTAAAAAAACCAAAAAAACAAACAAAGAAAACGCTGTGTTGTTGCAGACTGCACCTGGCTGTGGACTTGCTTGACTTTTAATGCTTGACTTTTTAGTGCTTCTTAATACATTTTTTGGCCTTTATTGAAGACAGTACAATGGATACAGTCATGAATTGAGGAAAGAGAGAGAGAGAGAGAGAGAGAGCATGGAGAATGACATGCATGAAAGGAACCCATGTCGGACTGGAACCCATGCAGTCTGCTTGTTAGGACTTCAGCCTCTGTACATGGAGCCCCATCTGTTATCATTATTAAAGTTATACATGCTAATATTAGACCTGTTTTTAATGATTCCTATATTCTTATTCTATCTCAAATTATCATAAAGTACTAAAAACATTCCCACATTCCCATGTAATTATCTGCATGGTAACCTTGACGTTAACCTTTATTGTCTGCTGTGATTTATGTTGTTTTGTGTACCATTTTAACATACCCTAGATAGGATGTATGTTAAGTTATTAAACTACGTAATAGGACTGTCTCTATTTTAAATATAACATTTTCAAATGAATTTAGAACATGACCGTGTTCAGACACATTCATCCCCACCAGCTGCACAGACACAACACATTTTCATGATTTATTTTTATTGTACCAATAAGAAGTCTAAAACTGAAAGCCTGTGGACAACCCAAGAGGTTCAACTCATCACCTCTTTGTTTACAATATTATCTACTAACCAAAAAGAAAGGAAAAAAAACACATTTCAGAGTGCGCAGAGGTTTACACATTTACACAGTTTGCGAGCCAGCTTGGAGAGTTGTGGATATCTCACACATCCTGTGGCTCTCCACCAAAGCAGTGGGTTGCTGTCTGCAGAGAGGCAAGTCTCCCATGTGTTTAAATCCACAGAATTGCATGCTAATTGTTTTGTCAAAAAATTACTCTTCTTTTACTGAGGTCAAGAGTGCATGAAACGGTCAATAAAGAGGGCCCTCTCATGGATCAAACTGCAACCCACTTCAGCCTGCCTGATAATTTGGCTTTTAGATTTTGGTTATTTGAACCACACTGTCAACAAACCATTATATATAACACGTATTCTTTCTTTCATAAACATCACAGTCCTTATTTCCAACTTTTTCTATGAAAAATCGCATGTTTGAAAAACCTTCCAGCAACTGATTCATCCTAAACTTTGGGTAGAGTCTGATATTTAGTCTTTTGTAGTCTGACTTCAAAACAACAAAGACTTCGTGTTTCGAGTTTTACAGTTCACATTCTTCTTCTGAGTTTTAATTAAAAATGAAAAGCTCAAAGTGTTTGAGTCAGAGTATTCAGCTTCTCTTCACTCACACTAGTCATTCTTTGAGTGTCCTTGAGATGGCTGACTAACTGTATATGTTTCCTTCTGAATCTGGTCATTTAAATGTGTGAGATAGAATTGTGGAGACACACGCATATATCTGGCTGAGACTGTTAAGCAGAGCACTGACCCTGAGCCAAATTAAAACTGGAAAGACAATCATGTGGAGGTCTTTGGGAGGCCTTGGTCAAAACCTAGACGTCCTCTTGAGAATTTGCAAAATGAGTCCAGCTCGATCGGGCTTAAAACAATCAGTGAGGGGAGAATGGCTGAAAATCCCAAATCAGGATGTGCCATGTTGATGCACACGTTTCCAAGAAGCCTTGAAGCTGAACTAGCTGTCAAAGAAGCAAGGGATTCAGAACTGAGGGATGAATTTCAATTTTGATAATTTAAAAAAGTAAAAAAGAAGAAAAAAGGGAAAACATATTCCCCTTTAACATCAACAGATAAATAAATAAATACTGCAGGCTGTTTTTTTGGCCGTTAGATTTTGTGCTTGTGTTTTAGATTGTTTTTCCTGTATTGGACGGTTGATCTAAATGTATGGATCTTTTCCATATTGTAATATATTTTAGCTGTTGAAAATAAAAAATCACATTTAATCAAACACACTTCTGTTAAAGTCCCATGTTCTGCTTTTTCTGATTTCATATGTTCTTTAGTGTGGTTTCAAGATGTCTTGTGCATGTTTAGGCACATCTGTGCAAAAATTCATAATACAAGACCTTAAATGTAACCCATTACTTAATATCAAACAATCCATCAATCTGTATTTGTATTGCACCAGTTCATAACAAATGTTATCCCAAGACACTACAAAAGAGCAGGTAGAAGACCATACTCATTTCATATCACCAACAAAGTAGACCTGGGCGATGTGACTAAAGAAATGTAATGATATGCCAGACACCACCAATGGACTGTGTTTTCCCCACAAGCACCGCTGTTAATCCATGACCTCCACCTGTGGAAGTGTGGACAGTAAGTAGGCGAGGAAAACAAAGGAGAAATCCTTCCTGCAAATGATCCCATGTGCTTTTTTGGAAAGCGTCTCGAGATAACAAATTGTATAGATTGGCCCTATATAAATAGTGAGTGATTAACACTTATTTAGGATGTTCTGTCATTTCTTTCCTTGTGTGTTTTTTAACCTTTAATATTTACAGTCTAAGGATCTAACATTGTTTCAAATGGGGAAAAAGTTTTGTGTTGTTGCCTGTTTTATCTGCACTTTTCTTTGGAAGTTTACAGACCACTTTACGTGCATGTTTTTTGTTGGACTGTAAATATCTAAAACTCTTGAAGTTGGGTGTCCTTTCTGGTCAATGATGTTTTCTGCCTGCTTTGAGCTGGAAGGGTCAGTTTTTTCTTCAGTGTCACGATTGCTCACTTCAGTGGTGTTTCCATCCTGCTCCAACCTTCTGTAAGCCTACCCATTTCCTTTCAACATTCTTTTGTTTGACGTCTTTTCTTTTTCTCTTTAATGTTTGCTGACAACTAGTGTTCAAAGGTGCATTAGTGCCCCTCTTTCCCAGTGTTTGAGTGGTGTAATTACAGGTTCAAATCCATCAAACTTTTGTTGAACATTTGTTATATTTATATTGAGAAAAATTATGTAGTGATGATTATCGTTAAATGAATCCATCATGAGCACTTATAAACATTTAGTTTAACCCTAACCCTAACCCTAACCCAAGTTACAGTGACAAGAAAAAAAAATAATCAAAAAAGCACTAGTTAGGATTTTTATCTGAAAATTTGGTTGAAAACAGATTAAATTCCCGTTAGTTGACACCATTTTTCAACCTGCTGAAATATGTTTATCAATGTGTCACAAACACCTTTTTTACCCTCAAAGGATGAATGTTGTTGCAGTTGTCAAAACTTATTTGCAGGGAGGTTTGAAATCCTGTTGACAGAAAGACTCAAGTGTGTCCCTTTTTGGGCTGTGATGTTATCAAGTAGGTTCAGAGACGCCTTAAAAAAAGCACTTATCATCATTCTTATCAACTTGAAAACGTTTCGGAATCCTTTACATTTAAACACAAGAGGGGAAAAGAAAAAGAAACCCTGTCACTGCAGACAGTTCACTGTTGAAAGCCTCACTCTGACAACAAAAATATGCCTGCTTCCATCACTGCTCTATATATATATATATATATATATATATATATATATGGCTGGGACGTAAAAACATTAATCAAATGAACTCAGGGTTTTTCAATAAATTAATCGAAATTAATTTCATTTTAAATGCATCACAATATTTGCCCTGAAAAGCAACAATTCTCAGTGTAAATGGATTTTGGTGGATGAATGAATGCAATGCATCCAATTTTACTTGCTTTGCAGTTTCATAAAGCTGATGGATCTTGTTTGAAATAGTTTTTCTTCACAGAAGCTTGAAAGTTGGATCACACTTTATCTGTAGCACATTTTCTAACCCCTGATCTTCTACCACTAATATTGGTCCAGAGCAATCAATTTAGCAAGTGAATTTGTGAGTTTAGCAGACGTTGATTTACGAATTTTGCAAACGCCTCTTGTTTGTACTTCAATGAGAAACAGTTCTGCGCTGTTTATGAGGCAAACTGTCATTAAATTTGTTTCAAAAATTGGGATGTGGGGAGAGGGTTTGAGATAAAAACCAAGCCATGTCTGTTTTTCCCTTGGTGACTGTGCTGCACTGCTAATTTATAAAACCCTATTAGCTGCTACGAATATGAGCTATGTATTGAAAGAACCCCTTTATTAATAAGTGATGAATCTCGTGAAATTAACAGACTTCTCTGTAAATCTGTATCAAAAGTTGATGTTTAATCAAAGTCTTTGAATAGATATATAAAAACCTTTCAATGATGAATGAATTGTTTTTTTTCCACAGAGGCCATAGATGGTATTGAATTTATTATTTTTTTTTTATTTTATTTTTTTTTAATGAAAAATGGCAACTGGGCTATGTCCCAATTGCGTTAAAGGTCCAGTATGTAAGATCGCTATTGAATTACATCATAATATGTCCCTGATATCATCAGACATTAAGGACACATTCTCTGTTGAAGTGCAGGCTTGTCTGTCAGCAACAAAGCAGCCATGGCCTCCACCTTTGTTTCAATTCTGCTGCTGCATTGCTTATTTTTGTTTTGACCGGAGAATGAGGCGGTTTCAATGCATCCCACGAGATCGTTTACTCCTTGACCCTAGGTTTGCCAGGAATGCTGGCACTGTTGGTATGCAACGGCATACCAACAGGTGTTGCAGTGATGGAAGCAGGCAAGCCGACTGGTTCAGAATGGAGCTAATTTTACCCAAAGTAAAAAGCCTCTCTATTTTCTAATAAACTCAACAAGCAGAAAGGTTGTAAAACTATAGGATAAATAGTGGCAATGCTGTTGAAAAATGGAGAGACATTAGACACCGTACTTTTAAGACCAATACAGAGCTGGTAAACAATTAAGCTTCCAAGGCATTATAGGGAGGGGGGGAGGAGACAGAATTTGGACTGCAGTATCCATTTTAAACGCAGGGAGTCAGAGTTACAGATTGGTCATTTAAGTTGACTTCGTCATGCAGCCAACTTTTGCATACCCTGAAAATGACTTTGTTAATTTCCTTCCTCGCCTCTGTTTTCAGTGAATACACATCATAATATATCACAATTGTGCTACAGTACAAGGATGTCCCAGGTGTCTCTTGTAATAGATAATGTTTGTTAGGACTACAGTGCATATCTTCACAATATTGTGATGGATTTTTAAGGAGTGTAGGAGCTTATGACTCCAAGGGACTCGGGAGAGGAGGATGTTATGAGTGTGGCAAACACGTCTGGGAGTTGTATGTCTTCTTGGCAATAAAGGGAGAAAATAGTTATTATCCTCTAAAGCAGGATGAAAGAGGTTTTACAGTGTGACATCTTGAAGCCCAAATCCTCATATCTGCCATAGCGACATGTGCTTTTACTGTAAATCCAGTGTTGTGAGAAAACCGGTATGAACTGGTGTGGACAAACTAGTCAAAACACATCCTGGAATGAATTTCTCCTAAGGGATGAATTTTTGATGAAACGGTCTGTTGCTCATTCTGTCCAGAGTGACTTCATCTACAGTCCTTCTGCTCTTATTAGTGGAGAAAGATGGCAAAGATCAGAAGCTTGCACATGATGAAACAGAGTGTATGCTTCCCCTGATAGAGATATTTTGTTTTTCTCGTGGAGGCTGAGATTGTTCAGGTGGTTACAGAGAACCTCAGCAGTTGTTCAGGTCTCTGATTCATCCTCTTCCCTCCAGCTATGGCCTTCACCTGTCATTGCATCACACTGACTGCACCCTCAAACTCACTCAATTATCCCAGCAAGTACTTCATCGGACAGCCAATACAACCACAACAAGGCAAGATCATATTCTTGTTTTCTTCACACACAAAAAAATTTGGAACAAAAAACCCCAAACAATAACACATCACAGAAATGTTTTCTCATTCCAGTGTTAATTGTCACAGGTTTTCTTGCTCACCACAAGCTATTGATTGCAGCTTTGATGTTCTTCTTTAGCTGATAGCTGATGACACTCAGCTGGGCTGGGAGGCTACATAGGGAGCTGGAAGCTTTCGGCTCAGTTGGTTGTGTGTCTCCAGAAAGTCATCACCATCAGTTGACTTGCTGTCTTTTTGTTTTGAAATTAAGATCCCAGTTTCGTTTGTGTGTGTTTTGAAAATGTATCTTTCTTATAGATTGACTCCTTCCATTACATGCTTCTGAGTTCTCTTATTTGAATTTAGTGTTTTCCAAGTTGCCTCCTCCACCTGTGTCTTAGTCCCTCCCACCAGAGATGCATGGGGAGATGCACAGAAACGAAGCAGAGAAGAGAGAAACGTGAGGCGACAGCCTTTTTTGATGACATCAGCCCACGACATAAAACTGTCGTTAGATGCGGCGACGCATTTATTGGTAATTCTGAAGCGTGGTTGCGTGAAGAAATGAAAGAAAAATGGAACTTGTGAAAGCATTGGTTTCAACCAGCTTCTTGTTAACTGAAAAGAAGAGCTGCTTCAGATAACTTTATTGATTTGAAAAACTACAATAGGCTGATGTTCACATTCCCGTATCCATTCCACTTAAGAATTGTTGTGACGAGAACATTTAATTGTGTTTAATGTTACAGTCAAAATGTCTTTTACACAATTTAATCGACAAGTTTGATTGGAAAATGTGCCTATTAATGACACACTGTACATTGTTTCCTGAGTAACTGTTTTACCAGCCTTGTAGCCTCATTTCTGCACCATATGTGCATTACTTAATTAAACTAAGTTTTACAGCCTCACTTTGTCAGTGTTTATTTGTCTGGGTCACAAGTACCAGGTTGCACTGGTGTCAAATTTAACCATGTCAGGCAGTAAAAACTCACACCCCACCTTCATGCCCACAATGGACAATCTGGACAAGGTGAAATGGACCTGAAAACTTTTCCTTTTGTCATCATTGTGTACACTACCTGTCAGAACTCACCAACCCTTTGGAATTGAAACTAATAATAATAATAATAATAATAATAATAATAATAATAAATATATATATATTAGGGATGCTCGATATTGGCTTTTCTACCGATATCCGATATTGTCCAACTCTTAATTTCCGATACCGATATCACCGATACCGATATCGCCGATACCGATATATGCAGGCTTTTTACATCAAAACTGTTAGGTAACAACAACATAAAATATCTCCTGTGGAATTAACACATTATGCCTAATTTTACTGTGATGCCCCACTGGATGCATATGTGAATGAAACATGGCTTTCCAAATGTACACACTGAGAAAAATAAGAGAACAACTTAAATTCTGGAAAAAAGTGCCATATTTATTTAGTGTTAGAGAGAAACCTCAACAACAAACAGCCTCAAACAACACCACAGACAATATAAAAAAAAAGGAAGAGGCATATCTTCAGTCCATTAGTTGTAAACAAACATAGTCAATGAATGACTGGCCATAACTTGTCAAATAATATACTCAAACTGGGCTCAATCTCTTTTGAGAGTAACCAAATCCTCTCTCCTGATGCCTCCAGTACTCCAAAGGGCATCCTTTCGAGGGGATGGCTTCTCCTAGGTATGCATGCACCTAAAGAAAGAATAAAAAAGACAGGGAATAAATGTATAATAGAATTCCTCCATTTCTTTAATAGAATTTCTATTATTTATTTTTCTTTGAAGCACTGACTACCAAATGGTTATTGTATTCATTGCATGTAATGTATATTTTTAATGTGACACACGTGTTAAATTTTGTTTGATGATTAGAGTTAATCAATTACTCACCTGCGCTGTCTCACTTGTAGGTGCTTGAGCTGCAACTTCATTCTCTGCAAGGATTTCTTGGTACAAGGATTTCAGTTGACTCTTTAAGCGACAACTGTGTGGTTTTCTTCGGTTTCAGCTGTTGCTTCTTTTCATCACTTTGCTGCGCAAATGTAGCAACTCCGCGTGATTCTTCTTGACATGGGTTATTAAATGTATTAAAGGAAGACACCTTGTTTCCTCCTCGCATAACCGACACTTTGCAGTCATTGCAAATTTATTATCCGTAGTTGACACTTGGAAATAGTTCCAAACCACGGACACCTCATTCACCGGGTGAGCTAACTTGTTAGCCACGAGTCCAGCGTGTTGTATATTGTAGCGTCCGTACGGACGTTAAAGGACGATGAGAGCGTTCAAATAATAACTTTTAATAACCCGGTCACTGTCGGCCGTGACCACGCCGTTTACAGCGGAGAACAAAACCATAACTTGCCGTAACAATCCAACTCTCTCCCCCAGCGTTCTCTCATACAGCCACTCAACACGTTCTTGCTGGTGCATTCACTGACTCTCCACATAATCGAAATTATGAACACATTATCAACTACTGACTTTACAACATGAACCGTTACAATATGTTGTTGTTTAATGTCATCAAGCGCGCGCCCATAAACGTCCCATGCTGCGTTCATGCAGACTCGGAAATTCCAATATCGGTTCCAATATCGGTTGTAAAAATCCGATACCGATATTTCCAAATATTACATTTTTAAGACAATATCAGCCGATAATATCGGCCCTCCGATATTATCGGACATCCCTAATATATATATATATATATATATATATATATATATATATATATATATATATATATATATATACATACATACATACATACATACAGACATACAGACATACACACCTACACATACAACACCCAGGCATTTTAAGACCTCCCTACAACGCCTGGGCATGCTCCTGATGAGGTGGTGAATGGTCTCCTGAGGGATCTCCTCCCAGACCTGAACTAAAGCATCCGCCAACTCCTGGACAGTCTGTGGGGAATTGTGGTGTTTGTGATGTCCCAGATGTGCTCAATTGGATTCAGGTCTGGGGAACGGGCGGGCCAGTCTGGTGAAATTCTTTTTCACCAGTATCCATAGCATCAATGCCTTCATCTTGCAGGAACTGCTGACACACTCCAACCACAGGAGGTCTAGCACGATTGTCTTGCATTAGGAGGAACCCAGGGCCAACCTCACCAGCATATGGTCTCACACTGGGTCGAAGGATCTCATCTTGGTACCTAATGGCAGTCAGGCTACTTCTAGCGAGCACATGCAGGGCTGTGCAGCCATGCCTCATACCACCCACATGGAGTCTGTTTCTGACTGTTTGAGCATTTTTGTGGCCTGCTGGAGGTCATTTTGCAGGGCTCTGGCAGTGCTCCTCCTGTTCCTCCTTGCACAAAAGCTGAGGTAGTGGTCCTGCTGCTGGGTTGATGCCCTCCTACGACCTCCTCCACGTCTCCTGATGTACTGGCCACTCTCCTGGTAGCGCCTACATGCTCTGGACACTACGCTGACAGACACAGCAAGCCTTCCTGCCACAGCTCGCATTGATTTGCCATGTTGGATGAGCTGCACTACCTCAGCCACTTTTGTCGGTTGCAGACTCCGTCTCATGCCATGAGAGTGAAAGCACCGCTAGCATTCAAAGTGACCAAAACATCAGCCAGAAAGTATCGAAACTGAGAAGTGGTCTGGGGTCACCTGCAGAACCACTCCTTTATTGGGGTTGTCTTGCTAATTGCCTATAATTTCCAGCGGTAGTCTATTACATTTGCACAACAGCATGTTAAATTGATTGTCAATCAGTGTTGCTTCTTAAGTGGACAGTTTGATTTCACAGAAGTGTGATTGACTTGGAATTACAGTGTGTTGTTTAAGTGTTCCCTATATTTTTGTGAGCACTGTATATAAACCTTTAGTGGACACATATATTGAAGTGAGGAAGAAGATATGCCATTTACACTTAAACAACTTTTCCGCCGCCATCTCGTTTAGATCCCCCAGATGTGAGGGAGGAGTTTTTATGCCATTCAGCTGAAGGTCTACTCCAGAAAGTCAGGACTAGAGTGTCATCGCCCATCGTCTCTCCTGGATCCTCTATCCTCCTTTCAGTGTAAGAGTTTTGGGACGATCATTAACATGGCGGTTCTTGAACTACTTTCGGTTCGGCAGAGGAGCGAGGACAGAGGAGATAACAAATAAGAGAAGTGAAATGTACCCCCAGTATTCCTAATGAAAATTAAAACAAAATTAATTGTGACCAAAACAAAATGATGTGTTTTGATTCAGGCACAAAAATGCTTTTATAGCCTTAGGAAAAGACCTATGAGTTAGGCAGTATCACCTCTTGAGTTGTGGTTTCATTCAGAACATCAGCAGTGGTTTATTAGAGACAACAGAAGAAAAGGTTTTTAACTTTGACATTTGGTTTTGTAACAAACTTGACCTCGGACCTCTTGTGTGTGATCCCTGTTTGTCATCTTTCACTACCACACCCGCAGTAGTCTTGGCCCTGTATGAAACAACAACTGACTCCCTAAATGCTTCCATGTTAGAGTAAATGAACATCACCTGGAAACACACTAAAATAAACCGGGGTAAATGTCACAAAGGATGAAATGTGTTAATGTACTGTATCATGTATATTTAGTTGTCTGTTTAACAAAAGGGCTATGACTTTTTAGACTTTAGACTTTTTATTTTATTGTCCCCGAGGGGAAATTCTTTTTCAACAGTTTACAGTTTTAAGGGCAGCGTGCCGACAGAGGGTGAACACAGGGAGATACATGTGGGACAACAGGACATACAGTGACAGGACATACAGTGCATATGGTTATGGGGGGACCGGGGATTGGGACTGAAGTGGATTTTTATTGAGGGCTGTAATGACTGTAGGCACCAGGCTTCTGCCGTATCGTGCCCTCCTGCACAACAGGGACCTGTACCTGCGTCCGGAGGGCATGATGGTGAGGTGGCAGTTGAGAGGGTGGGTGATGTCCAGAGCTATTGTGTGTGTGATGCGTGTGATGGCCTTTGAATTGAGTTCTGACAGGGTGGGAGTGGGGAGACCGATTAGTTTGGCTGCAATGTTTGTGACACGGGTGAGTTTGGTTCGGTTTTTGACAGTGAGTAGGTTGAAGAAGCAGGCGGAACAGTAGAGCAGGATGGGCTGGATGATGCTTTGATACAACAGGAGGAGGAGATGGGGGGGCAACATATAGTCCTTCGGGTTTCCGGATGGGGTGCAGTCTTTGGTGGCTCCTTTTTTGAATGTCCATTGTGTGCTGGTCGAAGGTGAGTTTATTGTCTAGTGTGAGTCCGAGGTATCTGAAGCTGTCAACAGTTTCAACTGTGTCGTTGTTGATGAGGGTGGGGGGCTGGGGTGATGGGGTGCCTATTATTATTTCTTTTGTTTTGTTTATGTTGAGATGGAGGAAGTTATGCTTACACCAGTGTGAAAAGTGAGTGACAGTGTTGTGGTAGTCTGTGGTGGAGTTATTGTCTGATCGGAGGGCGAGGATGGCAGTGTCATCAGAGTACTTGAGGTAGGTGGTGGTGGGAGAGGGGCTGGTGCAGTCATTGGTGTACAGGGTATAGAGGAAGGGGCTTAGCACACAGCCCTGAGGGGCTCCGGTGATGGTGATGAGTGGGGGTGATGTGGATGTGCCTACCCGAACAGCTTGCCGTCTGTCGCTGAGGAAGTTGTGCAGGAGGTGGATCAGAATGGGTGGAGTGTTGAGTTTGTGAAGCTTCTGGATGAGCAGGTGCCTTTGAATGGTATTAAATGCGGAACTGAAGTCCACGAAGAGAATCCTTGCGAAGGTGCCTCGGGAATCTAGGTGCTGGAGGACAAGTTGTAGCAGGCAAGCAACAGCGTCCTCTGTGCCCCTTTTTTCCCTGTCGGCAAATTGGAGAGGGTCCAGATGAGGTTTCACATATGGGAGGATGACCTTCAGCAGCAGTTTTTCCAGGCATTTCATTAGTATGGGAGTGAAGGCAATGGGGCGGGAGTGATTGAGGTCGGAGGGTCGTGGTTTCTTGGGTACCGGGATTATTGTTGCGCTTTTCCAGAGGAGGGGTACTGTAGCAGTCAGATATGACTCACAGAAGAGGGAGTGGGCAATAGGAGCCAGTTCTGTGGCACAGGTCTTCAGCACCCTTGCTGGGATGCCGTCGGGTCCTGGGGCATTGGATGGGTTACACCGGCTTAGCTGGTGGCGCACTTCTGCGACTGTGAAGGGGGCAGGCTCATTGGGATCAACTGGGGGAGAGCCTTGAGAGCTTCCCTGCACTCTTTGGAGAAGTCCTGTGTGTCGAAGCGGTTGAAAAAGGAGTTCAGTTCAGTGGGGGGTGGGTGGCGTGAGATTTTGTTTTGTTGTGGGTGGGTTCGTATCTGGTGAGGGATTTTACCATTTGGAAGGCTTCTCTTGTATTCATGTTGCTGAACTTATGCTCGAGTTTGTTTTTGAAATGGATTTTAGCCATGAAGATTTTATTTTTGAGACGTTTGAGTACTTGTTTGTACAGCGGAAGTAAGCAGATGACGTTGTGGTCTGCGAGTCCGAGCGGTGGATACGAGCTGGTCCTGAAGGCGTCGGGGATGTTTCCATAACAAAGGTCTAAAGTGTTCTTCTTCTGGTGGGAAAGTTGACAAACTGCTGGAATGTCAGGAGCGCGGAGTCGAGTCTGCAGGCATTGAAGTCTCCCAGGATGAGTATCGGAGCTCCGGGGTACCTAGCTGCCATGGCGTTAGCATCCTCGGCTACCAGCTCTGGAGCTTGAAGGGCCGTCTCCTCAGTCTGCTTCGGACACCTCCGCGTTTCCCTCTTTTCCTTGGCCGTAGCTCGGGAGGAATAACTGCCGCCGGCTTGATGTTACATAGTGTTGAGCTACGGTGGAGCAGGAGTTCGTCGCGGCCATAGGTGAGTAACCCATTGATGGTGCCGGGTTCCGTCACAGTAACGATGAGTGGTTCATCTTCTCAAAAGCAATGATATAGTTCATGAAGTAGGAACGTTTTTACTGTCAAGTGTTGTGTAAAATGTGTATAATTTGTTAGACTGACAGGATTCTTCCATCCTTATTGTTGTAAGCACTGAATACATCCCAAACAGATACAGTTCTTTCAGGTGATGCTCCATGAACTCGTTAGCTGTATTTCAAAATGTATTGTATAGCAGTAGGTCTGTCCCTGACTAAGGATTTTAACAGTCAAACCTGATTGGTCAGATTTTGCCCATCATAGAATGTTTTGTTATTATTTTGCAATAATTGATCCATATTCTCATTGAGTTTAACCACATCATTAAACATTTTGTCTTAGACATGGAATAAGACTGTATTCTATGATAGGACTTGATCCATTTGTTTTTCTCACTCAATAAGTCGGAATTAATCTGACCTTATAACGATATCATTGGGGCGGCAGTAGCTCAGTCTTTGGGGACTTTGGTTGGCAATCGGAGTGTGGCCAGTTCAAGTCCCGGCAAAGACCAAGTCCGGAAATTGGCCTGGTAGCTGGAGAGGTCCCAGAGGTGCCAGTGCAATTCCTCACCAATCCCCGAAAACTGCTCTGGAGCACTCGCTGTGGGCATTCTGAGACCTCTCCATTTATGCAAGTCCATAGGATCCTGTTTGTGCATGTTCAGCCTATGTGTGTTCATGTTCATTAAAAAATAGTATAAACTAGGGATGTCCGATAATATCGGAGGGCCGATATTATCGGCCGATATTGACTTAAAAATGTAATATTTGGAAATATCGGTATCGGATTTTTACAACCGATATTGGAACCGATATTGGAATTTCCGAGTCTGCATGAACGCAGCATGGGACGTTTATGGGCGCGCGCTTGATGACGTTAAACAACAACATATTGTAACGGTTCATGTTGTAAAGTCAGTAGTTGATAATGTGTTCATAATTTCGATTATGTGGAGAGTCAGTGAATGCACCAGCAAGAACGTGTTGAGTGGCTGTATGAGAGAACGCTGGGGGAGAGAGTTGGATTGTTACGGCAAGTTATGGTTTTGTTCTCCGCTGTAAACGGCGTGGTCACGGCCGACAGTGACCGGGTTATTAAAAGTTATTATTTGAACGCTCTCATTGTCCTTTAACGTCCGTACGGACGCTACAATATACAACACGCTGGACTCGTGGCTAACAAGTTAGCTCACCCGGTGAATGAGGTGTCCGTGGTTTGGAACTATTTCCAAGTGTCAACTACGGATAATAAATTTGCAATGACTGCAAAGTGTCGGTTATGCGAGGAGGAAACAAGGTGTCTTCCTTTAATACATTTAATAACCCATGTCAAGAAGAATCACGCGGAGTTGCTACATTTGCGCAGCAAAGTGATGAAAAGAAGCAACAGCTGAAACCGAAGAAAACCACACAGTTGTCGCTTAAAGAGTCAACTGAAATCCTTGTACCAAGAAATCCTTGCAGAGAATGAAGTTGCAGCTCAAGCACCTACAAGTGAGACAGCGCAGGTGAGTAATTGATTAACTCTAATCATCAAACAAAATTTAACACATGTGTGTCACATTAAAAACATACATTACATGCAATGAATACAATAACCATTTGGTAGTCAGTGCTTCAAAGAAAAATAAATAATAGAAATTCTATTAAAGAAATGGAGGAATTCTATTATACATTTATTCCCTGTCTTTTTTATTCTTTCTTTAGGTGCATGCATACCTAGGAGAAGCCATCCCCTCGAAAGGATGCCCTTTGGAGTACTGGAGGCATCAGGAGAGAGGATTTTGTTACTCTCAAAAGAGATTGAGCCCAGTTTGAGTATATTATTTGACAAGTTATGGCCAGTCATTCATTGACTATGTTTGTTTACAACTAATGGACTGAAGATATGCCTCTTCCTTTTTTTTTATATTGTCTGTGGTGTTGTTTGAGGCTGTTTGTTGTTGAGGTTTCTCTCTAACACTAAATAAATATGGCACTTTTTTCCAGAATTTAAGTTGTTCTCTTATTTTTCTCAGTGTGTACATTTGGAAAGCCATGTTTCATTCACATATGCATCCAGTGGGGCATCACAGTAAAATTAGGCATAATGTGTTAATTCCACAGGAGATATTTTATGTTGTTGTTACCTAACAGTTTTGATGTAAAAAGCCTGCATATATCGGTGATATCGGTATCGGTGGTATCGGAAATTAAGAGTTGGACAATATCGGATATCGGATATCGGTAGAAAAGCCAATATCGAGCATCCCTAGTATAAACCAAAGTTTCCCTTGAAAGATTAAAGATATAAATTATTATTTTATTACAGCTATACTGATGGCTCAGTGTGTGTGCTTAGACCACAAACAAAGAGTCTTTAAACCTACCATGTGGAGATTCACTGAACTCTCCTGATCACAATAATCCAGTGAAAGATTTTATCCAAACAATATATCCATAATGATCCAAAGACTGCTTTTAAAAACCTATGGTATTCAGCTGACCTTTTGATGACACTTCATGAAGACTAATGAGATGTGTCATCATCACATGAGAAGCCAAAACATACTCCATGATTCTTCATAGTATTTTGCTGCTGTCACAACATCATGACTTTCAGAACTAAAATCCCATGAACACACTGAAGTTTGACCACCCGAGCAGCACATGAATACAGCATGAGACTGTCAGCCAACTGAGGCTCATTGGAACGATTCAGATCTGTTTTTATGTCAAATGGTTGTTGAACAGTGTTAATGAGACAGAGCAGAATGATGATTAAGAGAGATGAAACAGCACCTTAATCCAGTTATTTAACAAAAATAATACATTCTTAAAGACTTGAATACTATTGAATGCTGCTGGAAAATACTAGAATAAACTTTCATCCCTAATGAGAACATGTCTAGAAGAATTTAATTGAATTAGAAGTGTACTGAAATAAATATTTAATTCACTACAAATAGGTTTGTGCTGTATTGATAACAACAAAAAACCCTTTGTTCCTTCTCAATCAATCAATCAATCAATCAATCAATCAATCAATCTTTACTTGTATCGTGTCAATTCATAAGGTGTTATCACACTTTACAAAAAGCAGGTAAAGGACCTTACTCTTTGTCTGTTAACATTAACAAAAGAGCAGGTAAAAAGACCATGCTTAGTGTTATGTTTTAATAAAAGCAGGTAAAAGACCTTACTTATTGCTATGTTACTAGAGCCCAGCTTAATCCGTCATAGCGTGGCAAAAACCCCCCCCAAAAAACTGCCCTTTAACATGCAGAAATCTTTAACAGACCCAAGCTTATGACAGAACAGCTGTCTGCTAAAGCTGCGCTGGGCTTGAAAATGGGATGGGGGAGATGGGATAAGATGCAGAAAGAAGGATAGGATATGGGGGGGGGGGGGGGTGTTGGTTGTTTGGCCAGGCCATCCTCAACAACAGTCCCAAGTGACCTAAGAGAGCTCAGGAGCTCCCAGAAAAAGTAGTGTAACTGAAATTTATTAGTAATTCAAAAAATCTGTATTGCACATATTGGTCTTAGATTTAGATTTTGTCTTCAGAAAGGACACAGAGTTGCATCCTGTGGTAGGAACATTGTTAGGGTTCACTGATGGACTCATTGTGCTGTTCAACATCACCTGGATGGAATAAGTTGGATTTCAACTAAGACATGTCCATTTATTCTTTTTCTTATGCCATTAATGCCAAAAACCCAAAAGAAGCCCTCCTTATGTTCTTGGAAAGAGTGGCACTGGAATGTAGTCACACTAGTGGCTTATTAGTTGTGGAAGGGAAACGTATTTATACACCAAAAAGCTTGAGGCAGGAATTTGCATGAATATCTCAGAGATCTGTCACTGGAGTGCATCTGCTGCCATTCATTTGAAAAACACAAAGAGGTAACAGGCAGCTTGACTGACACTGCAGGTAACAGACCTGCCCCGAATTTCTGCTCCTTTCACAGCTTTGCTCTGATAACAAGGTTAGACTAGCAGGAGCTCAGGATCTAACACATACAGATATTGATGTCATTGTGTTGAGGCTTTATCTCCCCATATCAGATCTGACAGCAGAGACGCTGACAACTCCTATTTGTTAAGAAAGGGGGAGGAAAAGTATGATAAATAATAAACTTTAATACATGTAAGTTTTGTTTTCGTCAATTAGACAAAAAGGGAAAAAACAGTTGTGTTGGACTCTGGAACATCCAAAATCCATGCTATTTTCCACTGCTGCCTATAGAAAATGTCCTTCAAAAAACAATCAAGAGAGCATGAGCCTGCCAGACAAAAATCAGGATTCAGGAGTGTGTGTGTGGGCTCTGCATGCTATCTTAATATTATAGACCTTGTAAGACTACAGCTTCCTTTCATTAAAAATATACAGACAGAATGTTCAATTGGTTAATCTGTAGCTTTTCTCTCCTACAATATTGTTATGTTATATGGTGACAAAATTGTAATTTTAAAACTAATTAAATGAACCAACATTTATAGCTGGTTGGTCCTCGCCTTCTGGGTGCAGAAAGTTTTCCAAGCTCATTGTCTTTTAAGAGAGCCCTTTAAATGTGCTTGAAGTTTAAGTAATAGATATATAATTAACAACAGCCTATGAAAGCCAACAGGGACTAGTGCAAGATGAAAAAAAAAATGTGATAGAAGTATCAAAGTCAGAAGAAATGATTGGCAACCTGAATTGACATTTAACCAGTTTATGGACATTTTTGCAATCTCTCATTCAAATGATACCATGACTTTATACCACATCAGTGTCCACTGTATGCTGAACCTCCAGTGAGGTAAAAAACAAAAAACAAAAACATATTTAACAAGTCACACAAGCAGCCATCAGTGGGATCTAACATTGTAAAATCATGTTTTGGAGAAATAAAAAGTAAAAACAGCAGACATTAAAATGCCCAGAGAAATATGCATTAAGGAGGATTTTTAGATAGTTTAATGCATAAATCTAAAATCCTTAAAACATAAACAAAAATAGCAAACCAACATAATAAAAGACCCAAATCAGTGTCATCTGTGGTTCATGGTCATAAGCACAAATAAATCTTAAATTAAATCGTGTCTGTTAATGGGAATTCTAAAGAAATTTATTCAAGATTATTGACATCAATACTTGTCATGTCCTCTCATTTGGGATGGAAAGGTGTACACAGACCCCTCACATGAGCGTAACAGATATCTGATTCTCACCTGTCTTGTTTTTTTGTTTTTTTTCCACAAACCTCGAAAAAAGTCACTGTGACAGTCTGCTGGTCCACCATCATTACAAGCACAAAACTTTACATGAGTACATCAAAAGCATTCCCATGTTCAACAGTCTCCTCATCCCTGTTGTTTAGTCTTCATCACACTTCATCATCGTTATGCACAGAAGTGAACTGACAACAGCAGAACATCACATAATCAATCACTTGTGCTTTTATATTCTTGTCACTGGAGATTTCTGACCGAGGCAGACTAAAATAATAATAAAAAAAAAAAGATCCTTGAAAATGCATCCAATAACCATAGAGTACAACCATCACTTCTCCAGTCTTCAAAGCAGTGTCTGCTGGTTATCTCTGGTCAACCCAGGTTAAAAGCACACATTCACAACACCTGTAAAATAAGTGTCATAGCAGCTGCACAAACATTTATGCAAACTGTTGTTACATGTAGATTTGATATAGAATGGCACTGTGGGCCTATTCTGCAGATCAGAATTTCAAAAATGACTTTATTGGTGTATTTTAATCAAGAATTGAATAAACAACTTTCATCCTGCTCATCCTCCTTTTGAAATAAGAAAATGATAATAAATATCTTCAGACCACTCAGGAATATGAGTGGTCTGCGGGAATATGTTTGCATTTCATCTGGATGGTAAGGCAAATGTATTTAATGAGTCTGTTTTTTGATGCTTAAGTTATTACATTGGTTGGTTAAGCTTTACAGCAATAAGATCTGAAAATAATTGTGTACTATTTATTGAAAGAAACCATGCGAATTGCCATACAATCTAACCATGTCCTATATTTAAGAACACTGTTTGTGTTCCACATGATGGTAAAAATTTGAATTTGTTGAAAGGCTTTTTTTTTCAATGCAGATCTAAGCAGAAGGTTTGTTAATACGTCTGCATGACACAACAAACTCATCCATGGTTATCTCATATTTCCTTTGATGCAACTTTGCTTTCTCAAGTTTCATAAGTGTCTCATTATTTTATCTGCTCCACCAATCATCTTGGTCAGCCCCCTACAAGTACACTGGAGAGGGAGCATTCTTTGCTCAACAGCCTCATCCTTTCCTATTTGATGATAGCCACAATTATAATATGCACCCATCCAAAGACACTGGCACTTATTCTCCTTATTCGTTAAGATTACATTAAGTAAACTAAAACAAACTTCCAGTTTTAACCATAAACTGTATAAAACATGGTCGCCTCAGTGACGACAGTCACTAGTTACTCAAGGAGATTTTGTATAGCCCAATGATGGAGGTAACCAAATTGAAAATGTTGTCTCAACCTAACTTTCAGGTAACTTACAACAGGCAAAGAGGTGGCGCTTAGGCGGGTCTAAAGCCTCCTTGCTAACCGCTACAATGTCCCTCCGAGCAGCCATATTAGACAGATCCCTGTTTACACATAACCTTTGAACTCGCATAACTCACAAGTTATAATGAAAATAATTACCTCACACACAGTGTACTGATAAAGACATGAACTATTAAGACCAAAAGCAGCTTTTTAACATGCATGTGTATATGACTTATGGGGCTTTTTAAGACAGCCTCAAGTGAACCCTTCAGTAGCTGCATTTTATTGGTACTTCTATTTTGGCTTCAATTTTAGTACAGTTCAATTCAGTAGGATGAAAAAATTAATGAATTTCCCCATACACTATTTTATCAACCAGGCGTAATCACACTCATTACATATAACATTTTAATCATGAAAGATCACAATAGGGTTAATTCAGACTAACGTTATTATTATTAAAGGTTTTTAGCAAAAAAACTACAGCTTGCAAATTAGTGGTCAAAATATATTGACAGTATGCAAGCCAACAGATCATTTGCAGAACGTTGAACTTTGATCATGACTTCAAAAGGTTTATCTGTCAACCAAAGGAAAATTACCTGTGTTTATGGAAATCAATATTGTTTCCCTTAAAAATGAAACCTTTTCGGACAGCTTGAACTCTCAGAATCAAAATTGCAACTTTAAATGTATATCGTCTTCTTGGAAAGTTCAGCGCCATATGGAAGATGAGATGAACCTGGTTCTTTGTGAGAGATATGGATACGTGATATCAAATCAATCAGTTAATTCAACCATTTTACAAAAGTGCACACTGACCTGCATCTTTTCCCAACTGACACATCTCATTAATTCCTAAAAATCTCATTTCATGTTTTTAATAGTTAGTATGCTGTGAAGCTGCTATGACACTGTGAATAGGTGTTTAAAAATGCCGTTTGATAAGAGAAAAACAGTGCAGGGTTTTCTGTACACGTGTTCATTTTCTACACACACTACCATGGAAATAAAAATTTGGATGCACTATGCTGTAGGACTTTGCCTGAGAAATCATGGGGTGCTATCTACTATTCTGATCTGTTTATTATGAAGGCTCTGTTACTCGGTTTTGCATACAACTGTAAAAATACAGTAAAATTCAACAATCACATTGCATTTTTTCCCTTTTTTTGTAATTTACTTAAAAAAAGCTTAATGGTATTGTACAGATATTGAACAGGACATGACACAATAATAATCTGAATGTACACTTCAATATTGGGCAATAAACAGTCACCTATCAACAGTTACATGTTTTTTTTTTTTCTTTTTTTCCCTTTCCACATACAAACAAAATGGGGATAATCAAACTCAGTAGCTCTACTACCATCCAATTAGTGCATAAATCAAATTTCCCCATCCTCCAATTAACACCAAGCACTCTTGGGGAACCAACAGAGAGCAGACTGATGCAAAACCATGAAGAAAAAAAGGGAACCTTAGGGTGAACCACTGGCGCATTTCTTTCCATTCTTCTTATGGGACTTAAAGTCTGTTCTTGTTGTTCAACACTGAGAGGCTTTTGAAGGTTGTAGTTACATGTCATATCAGAACTTCAGCAGGTAGAGTGAGGTTACAGTCAGCACGAGACATACTGAGCAACGGTGCAACACGGCAGCCCCGTTCACATCATGCATCGCGCCTGGTCCTGCAAGAAAATGACATGAAAAGGCATAAATAAGGCTGGCATGGTAGACTTACAAAGCCTGTCATTATGACTTTATAAACCTTGGAATGTGATACCTATTGTAGAAATAACACCAGTCTGAAACACAACTGAAAGTCTTAAAACATTCCTTTAAATGTGTGGATTTTTGTAACATCATATTATTAAATAGTCCAAAATGCAAACGAGTTCTGAGTTATTCTACTTAAATTGATCAGGGAAAAATTAGGGCCTGTGTACATTTTTGGTGCTAGTGGGAAGAGTCCCACTTCCTCAATGACAAAGCGCTCCTTGTTAGCACTTTCTGTTGAAAATAAAGGAAGATTATGATTGAAGACATTAACGCAGCAGTCTCCAACCCTTTTTGGAATGAGAACCACTTTCAAAAAATAAAACAGGTCGTGAGCTACTTCTACTCTTTTTTTTTTTTTTTTTGCAATGTATATCAGCACATTTTAAAATTATTATATGACCATTGTAATCTGAATGTAACAGCTCTTACCATACAGGATTATGCTGGCATTGGTGATTCCCATCGTGTTCATGGCAACACAAGTGTAGTTTCCATAGTCCTCTTCTGAGACGTTGAAAAAGACGAGCATGGACTGTTTACCTTGATTCTCTATCTTCACTCCATTTAGTCCATTGAAGAGTCTATAAGAAAGAGAGGAGCAGTTTTTTTTACTGCTGCTGCTGTGTCATAAACAACATAAACGTAGCTAACCCTTTATTGAAACTTTGAAAATATGTGTAATAACTTCACAAAAGCACGGCATTATGCTGCAGCAGCTTGATATCTCTGCTACTTTCTATTTCTAATTAGTCAATTCTTCTTTTTGAGCCAGGAAACTTTGTGTATTTTTGATGACCTTCAAAAGAAACATAATCGATATTATAAAATTATACCAGGGCCTTGTTACAAACATATAGCATAAACACTTAATCTAACATTAGCTGACTCCTGGCCCCTCTGCTGCTTCTCATTTCAATGTTTGTCAGTTATGGGTTAAATAAAACAACATGGTAACGAAAAACTCAGCAAAACGTAGCCACAATCCAATGGGTGGAATCAGGGCGATGGCCATCCATCTATTCTATATGGACAAGACGGAAAATTCACACAGAAAGGCACTGTCCAATGAGGATTCAAAGCAGGAACCTTCTCACTGTGACCATTGTGCAGCTATGTCTCCTGAGATAAAGATTTAGCTAAACAATACTTGTAATACTACGAGACACCACTGACAACAGCTTACCACCTCAGTTTGGTACCTGTTCATGTTTCAGTGCAACAACTTTCCTTCACTCATTTCACGTCCCTTTTGATTCTGATCAGTGCTGTATTTCAAGTTTGAATGTGTCGTTATTTTTTAGCAACAGTTTTGTCTTTGTCAGACACCATTTAACAGTTTACCATAGGCTCTGCTAATACTGTCTCTCAGGCTGCTCAGAAGCATTTCCCTTCTTTCGCCTTGAGTTGGAAGAGAGTGCATTTTCCATGATATCCTCTTAATCTCCAATCCCTACATCCCACTGACATAAACCAATTAAAGTGTGGAAATAAGAAAAGCTGCCTCGATCCTTCTGGCAGCTGATTCCATTCAAGTTTATTTTTATTTTTTTTTATACAAATTTTTTGCTGTTTTTATAGCCATCTAGTGAAAGACAAATGCACAAGCTTATGTATATTAAACAAAGACTTCTGTGTGAAAGCTATCAATTTTTCGAATCATGTAGGCCGTCTAATTGCACACGAACTGTCCGAACCCTGGAGCAGAATTGTGTGTATGATGTTACACTGACTTCAAACAATTCATTGCCTGTAGATATCACAGAGTTCAGATAAGAAACTTGCCTGCGGTCTTCTTTGTACCACTCAAAATCCGCCCTGGGCACAGCAGAGGCCTCACACTGCAGGACTCCTCTCTGTCCAACTGAAGTTCCCGTGCCCCTCGCTTTAGAGATGAATGGAGGATCTAAACAACAAAGGGAAATGCGTTTTACAAAGACATCATACAGATTTCATGATGAAAAGACTTTTGTGTCATACTTTGTAATTGATTATTGGTCTGAGTTAGCGATGTGTTACTACATCCAATGAAACGTCACCATTCCTCAACAAACTTTACATCACATTTTGATTCCTTGTAGCTTTGTTGCAACTATTTAGTCACAGTTTAACTTACTATAAAAAGCATTGCTGACATGGTTATATAATTACAGAATGAAACCATAAAACATAGAGAAAAAGATGTAAAAACACTTGAGTTCCCACAATCAGTGCGTAATTAAGATTATATGCAAGTAATCCACCCATATATGTAATAAATGTGCCCTTACAATTAACAGTGATTTGAACTGTCCTGACGTCAGGGTTTGAGATGTCATTGGAAGCAATGCATTCATACGATCCCGACTGCTCTTTGGTGATGCCTCTCAGTTCCAGATATTCCCCTTCTGTCACAAATTTATGAGTGCCTGTGGAGAAGAAAAGCAACACAGAGAAAGACATGTCAGTAATTATTTCTTGTTTTGAGTTCCTCGCCATCGCAGCACGCATTTGATTAAGCTTTTTTTTTTTCCTAAAGCTGGGAATACACAGTGATCGTTGATGCAATTTTGAAGTCACATGACTTAAAAATGGCAAAGATTCTGCTTGCTCAAACCTTGTTTATCTTGCAATATTTTAAAGGTGCATGAGCACCAAACACAGCCTGGTCTGCTGCTACCTATCGCTCAGAAGGGTTTCTCACATGCTTGAAATGCTTTTGGTACCACTGCATAGTCTTGTGAGAGCAGAGTCACAAACCGATTGCCTTTTCTTCTCCTGATTGTGCCTGTTCTTACTGTCAGACTGCATCTCAAAGTACCATGGCAACTGAACACATGCATGTCTTCAACTTAAGTCAGTGGGAGTTTTAAAAGGAAACTTTGACAAACTGGCAGTGTTCCACAGCGATTTAACACGCTCAATGTGAGCACTCGGGTCATGATTGACAATCAGACCGTACATTGTGAGCACATCATTTCTGAGCATTGGTGATTCCACCACGACACTTACTGTATAAGAGAAACGCATCATCTTATTGACATCAGCGTAAATGAATAAGAGATATGAAATATGTTTCTTCAGTGTTTAGGGGGTATAAATTGTCCTTTACCAGTTTGAGATCAGTTGTTCAATACCCTTTGTTTGTATAATCAAAATAAATCAAAATTAGGAACCACAGCAGCAGTCTTTGTGCCAAATGTGGGATTTCCACTCTGCACAAGGCTATGACTTCTTAGGACATGCACTCATTACACAAAGAAAATATACTAATTGCATCAAAACAAGCACTCTTGAGTAACACCATAAATTAGCTATGACACCAGCAATGTTAAAAGCACGTTTTGGGGACCAAGAGACCTTAAGCTGTTGCCGAGTGGGTGGGAAAATTGATGGGAGCACGAATCCCAATCAGTAGAAATGTCAATCCAGCAATACTACAAAATTAGCATAATACCATCATGTTTTTCTTTTTTTTCTTTTTTATCCTCAGCTGCAGACAAGGTTGCTGGAGACTGGGGATTCACTGAAAAGGTTGTAGGGTAAGGATAATTATCCTGTTGCAGACAGCAAGGGAACTGCAACTCCTGGTAATTACCAGTTTTCTTTTTTAGTTTGGACAACTTTGTCAGGCTGACTAAATCCTCTTGTACTATCAATCAATCTTTTCTTATTAGTATATTGCATATTTTTTCTTAAGACATAATAGCAACAAGTCTAGACAGTTGCTCTTTATGGTATTATTTACAAAATACCACCATTAATCCACCATGATCCACCACCTCAACCCCCAGCTGTTTTTTCAAAGACTGATATTGTATTGAATCAGAAAACATGAATTCAGTCACTGCATTACCTTCTGTACTAACTTAGGTAACATACAGTTGGTAAGCCAGTCAGATACAAATGCATGTAGTATACAAAAAATAAATACTAAAAGTTAGTGTTTTTACTCAATAAATGTAATATAAAACTTTTTTTGTTATTCATAACCAAGATTTGATTGCCTTTACATAACCTTTCCAACCAATTCCTAGTTTGCCTTGTGGTCATTATTGGCACTTTTCATGAAATTAATAAAGTGAAGTGTTCCTCGACAGGAGTTAAACAACATTTTCAGTCAGAATTGAGAGATAGATAGATAGATAGATAGATAGATAGATAGATACTTTATTGATCCCGAGGGAAATTCAAGGCATCCAGTAGCAGTATACAGACAGGCAGGACACAAGACATTAGTTACAATACACACCCGCTGTCCCCCCCCCCCCCCCCCCCCCCCCCCGTATACAAAATCCCCCAAACAAGATATAGCAGCCCCTATGTGACTAAGAATAAACATAATTATATGTTAAACCTGTGCAGTTAGCATTAGCAGTTAGACTTAAAACTAATATAGCATAATGTACATAACCTGTGAGGAGAGAAAAACATGTGTTGGTTAAAAGAGACCTGTAAACAGTTAAAGAGTGTGCCAACAGTCTGAAATATGGTGTGTTTATTTCCATCGAACAAAAAAAAAAAAATTCTGTACTGGTGTGTGGGTTTTTCTAAACTCTGCTAACTCCAACTCAACCCACTGTTGAGGAGGGATGTTCATTATGCATGTGTTTCTGTGTCTGTTCTTGTGAAATGTTTCTTACAGTAACTAGTTAGAATTCAAATTAGAGATCACGGGTGAGTATAATGCAATCAATGTACACTCAACAAAAATATAAACGCAACACTTTTGTTTTTGCTCCCATTTGTCATGAGATGGACTCAAAGATCTAAAATTCATTCCAGATACACAATATTACCATTTCTCTCAAACATTGTTCACAAATCTGTCTAAATGTGTGATAGTGAGCACTTTTGCTTTGCTGAGATAATCCATCCCACCTCACAGGTGTGCCACATCAAGATGCTCATCAGACACCATGATTAGTGCACAGGTGTACCTTATACTGCCCACAATAAAAGGCCACTCTGAAATGTGCAGTTTTGTCTCACAGCAAAATGCCACAGATGGCGCAAGCATTGAGGGAGCGTGCAATTGGCATGCTGACAGCAGGAATGTCAACCAGATCTGTTGCTCGGGCATTGAATGTTCATTTCTCCACCATAAGCCGTCTCCAAAGGCGTTTCAGAGAATATGGCAGTACATCCAACCGGCCTCACAACCGCAGACCACGTGTAACCACACCAGCCCAGGACCTCCACATCCAGCAGGTTCACCTCCAAGATCGTCTGAGACCAGCTACTCAGACAGCTGCTGAAACAATTGGTTTGCATAACCAAAGAATTTCTGCACAAACTGTCAGAAACCGTCTCAGGGAAGCTCAACTGCATGCTCGTCGTCCTCATCGGGGTCTTAACCTGACTCCAGATCGTCGCCGTAACAGACTTGAGTGGGCAAATGCTCACATTCGATGGCGTCTGGCACGTTGGAGAGGTGTTCTCTTCACGGATGAATCTCGGTTTACATTGTTCAGGGCAGATGGCAGACAGCGTGTGTGGCGTCGTGTGGGTGAGCGCTTTGCTGATGTCAATGTTGTGGATCGAGTGGCCCATGGTGGTGGTGGGGTTATGGTATGGGCAGGCATCTGTTATGGACGAAGAACACAGGTGCATTTTATTGATGGCATTTTGAATGCACAGAGATACCGTGATGAGATCCTGAGGCCCATTGTTGTGCCATACATCCATGAACATCACCTCATGTTTCAGCAAGATAATGCACGGCCCCATGTTGCAAGGATCTGTACACAATTCTTGGAAGCTGAAAATGTCCCAGTTCTTGCATGGCCAGCATACTCACCGGACATGTCACCCATTGAGCATGTTTGGGATGTGCTTGACCGGCGTATACGACAGCGCGTACCAGTTCCCACTAATATCCAGCAACTTCGCACAGCCATTGAAGAGGAGTGGACCAACATTCCACAGGCCACAATTGACAATCTGATAAACTCTATGCGAAGAAGATGTGTTGCACTGCATGAGGCAAATGGTGGTCACACCAGATACTGACTGGTTCTGAGTCCCCAGACCCTCAATAAAGCAAAAACTGCACATTTCAGGGTGGCCTTTTATTGTGGACAGTCTAAGGTACACCTATGCACTAATCATGGTGTCTGATGAGCATCTTGATGTGGCACACCTGTGAGGTGGGATGGATTGTCTCAGCAAAGCAAAAGTGCTCACTATCACACATTTAGACAGATTTATGAACAATGTTTGAGAGAAATGGTAATATTGTGTATCTGGAATGAATTTTAGATCTTTGAGTCCATCTCATGACAAATGGGAGCAAAAACAAAAGTGTTGCGTTTATATTTTTGTTGAGTATATTATAGATTACAGTTGAGAAACAGAACAGAGTAAGGTTTACAAAAATTACAAGATAATCTAAGTATTC
Organism: Symphodus melops; assembly: GCF_947650265.1. Lineage (NCBI taxonomy): Eukaryota > Metazoa > Chordata > Actinopteri > Labriformes > Labridae > Symphodus > Symphodus melops. Next base: position 5,437,437 of record NC_136701.1, on the reverse strand, counting down.
TAAAATAAGAGTTGATCTAAACTACTCTGATGAATAAATATAAAAAAGTAATGATTGCTGAATATGACTGGGGATGAATGAACATAATGAAAACAATAACCATTATCATCAACTCCCACATCAGTGGTCTGCAGCGGTGGCCATAATCCAGGCACATCAGTGTCAGTATAGCATCACCGGATGACTAATAGTTGAGCTGTTTATGTACCGGGTGGCAGACGGCACAAATGAGCGTCTAAAAGCACTCAGCGGATCACCTCAGCGATACTCGCCATTAGCTGAAGGAGCTCTGCTGCTCAGACACAGCACTGCAGCTTCTGTAGAGTGATTACTGCTGTCCAATTACAAGCATTACAATATTACTTTCCTTTGTTCCAGTGTTATTTATAGCTAATAAAGTGTCACACTTCCAGAACACTTAGCCTTTTAGTTCCCTCTTTCAAATAGCTGCTTTCAAAACCTGAACACACATGCTTTTCAATATTGCCAAGAGACATTCACATTACACTGGCAATAGGTGGCCCTTATTTCTGTTTATTTCATTGACATCACAACAAAATCCCAGCTCTGAACAGTCTGTCTGTGTCGATAGCTTTAAATACATGCAAACTGTTTCTGACCAAGACCCTCTGGAAGGGCTTTGGTGAGAAGGCAAACACAGAAGAAACACCTAGCTGTGGGAGACTCATATGCCATGGGGATGGGCTACTGCCCTTTGTGATGTCATGAAGCAAAAATCTCTGGACTATTTAGAGCAGGCCAAAGATAGAAAAGATAGACTTTTGTCATAATTTAGGGGTTATTACTGTTCGAAAAACATGGTGAAGTGTATTCTAATAGTAATTTAAGTCATATGTGACCGTTAAACATTTGAAGATCCTTCAAGATCTTACATCAACATGAGCAAACCTGATCCGAATATTTACATGCTTTTTCACTAGATTAAAAAAGATAAATAAAAATATCATGCTTTGAAAAAAACTTGTAGCAATTCTTGAAGCAAATGAGGAGGTCAAGCCCTCAGTGAGGAAGTGCTGCCTCCTCTTACTTCAGAATCAGAATCAGCGTTATTGGCCAGGTATCTTTAACACACAAAGAATTTAATTTCAGGAGACTGTGCTCTCTCGATATAATGTAAACATTGACTATTAACAATTAAGTAAACCATATAAACAAGTAATTAAATACTAATATGTACAAGACTACGTACTATAATAGTGCAGTGGTGAGTAGTGCAAAAGGATGATGAAGTGAACATGGGAGTTATGTTTTTCAGAATTTGCTATAGAGTGTGCATAGATAATCATTTAAATTAAGGAATATATGTACATTCACAGTGACAGTTTAGTTCCAGGATTATTTTATAGCGACATGTCAGACACCGTGACTGTTTAGCATTAACAGCGTGAGCGTTTTAGAGTGACAGCCTGGGGGAAAAAACTGTTCTTATGGCGGGTTGTTTTGACATACAATGATCTGTAACGCCTGCTGGAACGAAGGGGTTTGAACAGTTTGTGTCCAGGGTGTAAGGAGTCTACAGTGATGTTACCTGCCCGTTTCTTGACAGTGGACAGGTAAAAGTCTAGATGGGGGAGAAGGTTGAAACTGATGATAGTCCGTTGCAGTCTGTGTCTGTCCAGTTTGTTTGCAGATCCAAACCAGACAGTGATGGAGGTGTACAGAAAAGACTGAATGATGTCTGTGTAAAACATGATCAGCTGCTCCTGGGACAGGTTGAGCATCCTGAGCTGACACAGGAAATTCATCCTCTCCTGTGCCTTCTTTCGGATTGTGTAGTCTTGCCACAATCTTGAGTGTGTTCAGCTCCAGATGGTTCTGACCGCACCAGAGAGCCAGCCATTCCACCTCCTGTCTGTAGGCAGACTTGTCACCGTCCTGGATAAGACCGATGACAGTGGTGTCATCTGCGAACTTAAAGAGTTTCACAAAAGGGTCCCCAGAGGTGCAGTCATTGGTGTAGAGGGAGAAAAGCAATGGGGAGAGAACACCCTAGGGTCGCTAGTGCTGATTGTCCGGGTGCTGGAGGTGATGCTCCACAGCCTCACCTGCTGCCTTCTGCCAGTCAGGAAGTTGGTGATTCACTGAAAGGTGGAGGCCAGCATTGTGAGCTGGGTGAGTTTGCACTGCAGGATATCCGGGATGATGGTTGAACGCTGAGTTGAAGTCCATAAACATGATCCTAGCATATGGTCCTGGGGAGTCGAGGTGATGCAGGATGTAGTACAGTCCCATGTTGACTGTATCCTCCACTGACCTGTTTGCCCGATAGGGAAACTGAAGGGTCAGCAGCAGGGGGCCTGTCATGTCCTTCAGGTGGCCTTAGCAGGGTAGTGTTGGAACCCAAATGAAGCACACTAGAGCCTAGCCAGACACTTCCTCCAGCTCTTCCGGTGGGACCCCGAGGCATTACCATGCCAGCCGAGAGACATAGTCTGTCCAGTGTGTCCTGGGTCTACCCCGAGGCCTGCTCCCGGAGGGATATGTCCGAAACAAGCCCAAGCCACCTCAGCTGACTCCACTCAATATGGAGGAGTAGCGGCTCTATTCTGAGCTCATCCCTGGTGGCCCAGCTCCTCCCCCATATTCCTAAGGGTGCGCCCGGCCACCCTACGGAGGAAGCCCATTTCAGCCGCTTGTATCCGGTATCTCATTCTTTTTTTCATGACCCCAAAGCTCATGACCATAGGTGAGGGTAGGAACGAAGATTGACCTGTAAATAGAGAGCCTCGCCTTTCGGCTTAGCTCCTTCTTCACCACGTTGGACCGATACAACGACCACACCGTTCCGTCTGTCGATCTCACGTTCCTCCCTCCCCCCACTCGTGAACAAGGCCTCGCCTCCACTGTAACAGAACAGTCAGTGGCATAATTTGAATGTTCACATTGCAGGTACAGGAGTTCAATGTTTTTGGCCTGAAGCCCTATTAATCCAACACAAATATCCATGTCAGCCCTCTACTCAGCTTAAAGGGCTTTTTTTCCTTGTCTGATGACAGCTGCAACATGCCTCTATAGTCAAATACCTTGAACAAAAGGAAGGAAAATGTCTCTACAGTGGTGCTTCCCATAGTTGCAAAGTCTTGGAGGGCAGAAACTGATGCAGAGCCAGGATCCTCACTTAGACATCCTTAAGGCATGGTAAAGGCAGAACAAGTACCTTCAGGCCAAAAAGACCAGGGCCTGGGCATAGACTTCTCTCAGTTCAGAGCGACAGCCTTTGCAAAAATTTCAAAATATTTTTTTTCATGTCAATTATTTTCTTTCGCACACTTTGATGTGATTGAGTGATATTTTAACCTGAGCAGAGCGATTACTTTGTGAGGCATTCATCTGCCTCACTCACTGAAGTCTCCCTCTCACATACGTACGTGCACACAGTCATTTTTGTCTGGCCACGCCGAGGTCTTTCATCTTTTCAGAAAGGCGCTGTTGACTTCACGGGGGCTCTTTTCAAAATGTCTGATATTCCCTGTATATTATATCTTCCTACAGATCGTATCTTGTACCCAGATTGTCTATGCTCCGTGTCTGCTGGGTTAAAAGTATTCTGATTGTTCAAATTTGCAGAAAAGTATTGCAAGGTCGCTCAGAAATTGCGGGGATTGGTTAAATTTGCAACTTCCTGGAGGGACTGGTTGGATCACACGTTATCTGTAGCACATTTTTTAAATCTTATCTTCTATCATTAATCATGTCCTACAGTCCAGATCAATCAATTTAGCGAGTAAATTTGTCAGGGTTACAGAGGGAAAACTTGTAGCCAGGAACAGTGGGCTGAGGTCATTTCCAGGGACAACGACAATGCCGACATGTTTACAAATTATCAAAGATAGATGATTAACATTCTAGTTTTTAATATTTTTATGAGAGAGTGAAGAGAAGAGAGAAGAAAATATGTGAGTAAGAGGACCGGGAAGGCAGAGCCAGGAAGAGGAACTTGAGAAATGGTGTCGAAAATTAAAATATCAAGATTTTTTTTGATTCTTCATTCAGAGTAGTATACGATCAATAAGATTTTTGTGCACTTCTGCTCCACTTGTTTCACACACACACACACACACACACACACACACACACACACACACAAACACACATAGCTGAGTGCCACTGACAACAAAGCCCCCAGATAAGCTACCAATATATCCAGTGTCCATTACGCACACAGTAGAGAATATAGCAAAGGGACCAGCTGCAGAACAACATTATTTTATGTTGAGCAACAAAGAATCAGAAATACTTTATTCATCATTCAGGAGGAATATTCTAATGAAATATATAAACATAGAATACATACAATAAGACATAAATATGGAAATAACTAAAGATCTATTTGAATTTATTTCTATGAAGAAATAACAAAGCAATGGCCAAAAGCACAAATTGAAGCTATAACTAATATTTACAAATATACAAATGCACAGTAGAAGGAAAGTCTAATACTTCAAGCCCTCGCCAGATGGGGGTCAGTGCTTTAAGAGAAGGACCTAAGGTGTCAAAAATAATTTTACGGACTCCTTTGCACAGCCAGATTCCAAAGAAAGTAATGGAGCACATAAATCACATATAACAAATGTATAATGGTGCAAAGGACTTACATTTAGGACTTTCTCAGAGTCAAACAGTAAAGGTACTGATTTGAAAAACATAAATACCCTCCTCTGCATTTGATACAAATGCACAGTGTTACTGTATATCATGTCTGATCCTGTGTGGACGTCTGGAGAGCTTAGAAATATACCATCAATCAGCCATCTAAATCTGTATTAGAGTGTTCTGTGTTTTTAGGTCACAAAGCACTGAGAGAAGTTATGTCTAGTTATAGATAGTCAAGAGCCTGGAACTTTTTTTGGAAAAACATGGTAAAACAACATGTACCGTAAATTCCGGACTATTGAGCGCACCTGGATATAAGCCGCACCGGCTAAAAATAGGTAAAAAAATGTATTTGTACATATATAAGCCGCACTTGATTATAAGCTGCAGGTGTCCACGTTATAACAGAGCTATTTACACAGAAAGACGTGACACAAAGACATTTTTTTAACTTTTAATGAAATACATACTACCGGTAACATCCGCAAATATGAAGCCTACTGTAAATCCTTTATCAAACAGTGTCTGTAACACGGCTGATGAAAAAGATTACCGTAATATATTTCACAGGAAAAAGTCCATCCATTCACTGCCTCAGAATGACTTCATTACTCACTTCCTCAGTCTCTTTTTCGTTGTCGCTGTCAGTGTCAACTTTACGTGCAGCAGCTCTATTTCCTTCTTTGACAGCCAGTTCGATCGTCTTTAACTTGAAAGCTGCATCATATGTATTTCTCCGTGTGTTTTCCATGATGAGGGTGCGTGCATAAAGCGCAAAATGACTGATATTAAGATCCGATGTGACGAAGTCAAATGTTTTTGCGGCACAAGCTCATTGTCCCGCAAGAAAAATCCATAAATAAGCCGCATCGTTTTAAAAGCCGCAGTGTTAAAAACCGCGACAAAAAGTAGCGGCTTATAGTCCGAAATTTACGGTAACTAGTAGCACACCCACCTGCAGGCGCACCTGGTTCTAAAGGCAATGAGAGCTGACACTACGATTGGCATTATTTATGTTCCTACCAAAACACCTTAGTATAATCAAGCCACATAATCCAACCTTTTCATTTCCTGTATGTTACTATTAAAAAAAAAATATTGCCATATGCTTAAGACCATGCACTTTGGAACATTTAAATAGGGCCCTAACGTGTGAACATAATTGGGGAATGTCATTCAAAGAGCTGGGCCCATAGCATAATAACCTGCTAAAGCCTTAAATAGCATATTAACTGTATGACTCATCAACTTATGTATAGTATGAGTGTGAAAGAGTCACTCTATGTGGTCCATACAGTATATTTTACCTTCAAGCTCTTATTTTTTTGTTCTGTTAATCATTGGGAACAAAATCATTGAAACATTTTTGGCCTGAAAGGAAACACTAAAAACAGATGTTATATAACACCTACACTGTCTACACTGTGTAACATTTCATCAAGAGAACAGCGTCTTTGAAACACAACAAGATTCAGGGAGATAATAGTATATGTACAAGAAACAGCTGCATGCAGAATATTTGGCTGCAGAGTAGGATGGTCCGTCTCAATAAACATGACAGGGAGTCAGTTGCCCAAAAAAGACGCTTGATGTGAAGCAGTGTGTCAGCAGTCAGTAGGTAATTCTAGAGTTTCATGGTTTGTGGCCATTTCATAGCCCTGTGGTCATTCTCTAAGCTCAATCCTTCACATATAGCAGAAGGTACTTGAAACAGTCTATGGTCCATTTGATGCCTTGACACTCCAGCTGTCCCGTTGAGCACCGTGTCTCTCTCAGGACTGGGTTCCTGCTGAGATCAGCTCCTGGCCTTTTCTCTTTTCCCTCACCTTCCCGACACATTCCACCAATAACTCTACCCGAGGCGCCGGTCTGTGTTGAAAGTTTAGCTGCATCTGCCATCGTCTTTATCTTGTTTTGACGACCTTGGGCCACCTTCACTCTCCTTTCACGGCGTCCCCTGGGAGTGGGAACATCACTACAATGCAGGAAACAGTGTGGCCATATCCTCTGGCACTGTCTCAAAGGAGGTGCTCAGGTACAACCAATCCTCTTACAGCCTCTTCCCTTCTGCACTGGAAGTACTTTTCCCAGATTACACACTCATTTGTTTCCCCTTTTTTGGCACTGTTAAGAGAATTTCTCACACCAAGTGTAGAGATAGTGTTGAATAATAGAGTCTAAGAAGTCAAGGATGAGAAAATGTTTTTATAGCGCTTGATTATACTTACAAATAAAGACCATTCAAGTGCAGCAAGAACTGTTCAGAAATACTCTTTAAAAACAAAAAAAAAACAACGAGTTTCATTAAAGATGCACATCGCTCCTTGTGTGTGTGGAGTTGATGTAAAACAGAAGCTTGCACAGAAGAGGCGGACATGCTTAGTTCAGGACATGGCCTTTGATTAAATTGATGTATCAGGGTTTTCTTTGAAAGGGTTGTATGAAGTATTTACCAATGAATGGTGTAATATGCACCCAAGCTTCTACATAGAAGCTAAGCTATTTACTGCTGCAGACTGGTCACAAGAAAAGCAGTAGACCTATTTAAGCTGGTAAAAAAAGTCTTACATATTACTCAAGATATCAGCTGAAGTGAATGCTGTTTGTGGATTTTTATTTTTTGCTTTATCTTTATTTAAATGTACGGTGGTAAACAAGGGCAAACTGTAACTGAAGTCCATGCAGTTGAAGGAATCACACCTAGCAGTACCTTAAGCTTGCTTTATTTGCCCAACTTAGGACTTGTGTTAGCGACTTGTGTTACCACATTTGGCTAACACATTTCCTGAGAGCCTGCAGCTGGGCAGAGTCAGCAAAGTGTAGGCCTACTACTTGCTGCACAGCTAACTTGAGCTACACTGAGCAGGGGCTACTTATTCTATCTGTCATACATCATTGCTCAGTTTTAAGTTTTTGTGGATTTGTGTAATGTTAAAAAGCTGTGATTTTGCACAGTTAACAGTAGGACTTAAAATAAGTCCACTCTCTTACACTCTCTTGTCGACAACTTACTGCTCCACTGAGCGCCTCCTGCATGCCTGTAGCTTTTCCTTTATATTTTTTTTAATTTAACAAATTTCTGATTTTGCAGAACATTTTACTGAATTTGCATCATGTTGTTGGACTGTTGCAGAGTGCTTGCCCTTGCCAACAACCATGTGAACCACCGTTTCCTTCAATATTATACTTCTTTCCATTAAAAACAGCCCTTTGTTTCCATCAAGCTATTCAGTGTAACTTATTATGCCATCTGCATGTCAGCATTCTGGGTTAGAAAGTGCCGTGGCTACTGCATGCTGAAACAAACAATCAATATTTATATTATATCAATATTCTTAAGATATCATATTTGGCTCTGGCTGTCTGGTCACAATTATAATGGCACCAGGCAACGCTGTGTAGAAAACTCTGCAAATAAAACCGTGATAATGGTGGTAATTTGCCATGCTTACAACTTCATACAACCTTGTTCCAAATGACCTTAACTATCCCTTTAAAAGGCAAGCAGCACTGGAGGCTGGAAACTGCTATGAAACTTAAATATAAGCTGTATTCCAGTTTTCTCTTGTTTCTGGGTCTCTCTTTCTTTTTTTGTCCTCAGGAACATGACTAATTCGCAACTTAGACAACAGGACTGGCCACAACATCCTCACTAGTGTCCCTGGAGGCTCTAAGGATTACCACAATGCTGCAGAGCTGCAGTTATAACCCTTGTCCCATGGGGTTATGTGTTGAACTACTCTTTTCAGTTTTCTGCTCTTGATTTTTGTATTACCTGAGGAAACTGCTAAAAGCACAGGACTTACAGAAGTAAACTATATTCTTCTTGATGTCATTATGCACTTGCAATTCATGGGTAATAGTTTAAAGCATGATCCCATGTTTTACAATTCTGTGGCCAAAAACAACTGATAAGTAAAAAAAAACAAAACAAAAACAAGTGTTTCTGTTGTATATTCCTTTAAACAGAATGCAGAATTAAAATACTGTGGAATCATGATTTTGGGGTGAAGACGCAGAGCATTGTTGCTTCACACTGTTTCGTGCTGTGTCTCTTACTCGTTTGGACACTAAGATATGAAACAAAGGAATGCAACTGATGCACTTTGCACATTGACTAACACAAAAAGCTCTGATTAAAGTATGTATTCAATTCTAAAAATGCAGAAAAAGCCACAGCTTTTTGGAGAAAGATTTAGCGTTTGTGTCCTGATTTCTCTTGCACTAAAGAATCTGTCATTTCTGGGTATAATTTCTCGACAGGGAGTGTGTACAAATGCATAACGAAAATCTTTATTTTTGTTTCAGAAACAGCATAGCGTTGAACAGAAGAACACGATGTAATCACAGCTCTGTCAAACCATCACTGTTAAACGTTCTCTATAACCTCGTACAGGTACAGGCGGTAGGTGGTATTCATGTGAAGAAAAGGTTGTGTAACTTTGAAGGGGAAACAATACTCAGACTTGTATTAAATCTCAAAGCAAGATGGAAATCATGTTGTCCTAATATGCCATTGTGTTGTATAAAGTTTTCTTCATGCAAGAGCTGATGTTCATTATAGATTTTGTGACTGTGAAACTTGCCTGGGATACAAACCAGTGATAAAAATGAAAAACAGGCTTAGATTTGATTTAGATCCCATTTTCCATGAGCCATTAGAAGGGATATTGACGACTCGGCAAGAAGAAATTGACTCAATGCTTTCAGGAAATCAATCCCTCCATCAGACTGTATTAGAGTTGCTTTAACAATTAGATAAGTCCTACATGTTCTCTTAATGACTCGATGTAGGGTTAGCATTGAAATCTGAAAGAAAAAGGGATTTTTTTTTTTTTTTTTACATAAAGGGAATTTCTAAATACTTAGTTCAAGTTACATAATGTACAAGGATCATTTGCCAAGTATGCAATTTAGGGGCCGGCCAATATTGATAAATGGAGAGAAATCAGATTCTGATATATCGGCCAATTTCTTTCTTAGATACGTTTAATCTGTAGAGATAGCTAGATTTAGATATACTTTATTGCATTTGTTGCTTTATTTATTGCATTGATCCCTGAAATTGACACTGGAGAGTGAGAATGTTTTTTGAATACAATGATATTCAAATAGAAGGCTTTTTTTGGACAGGTTAATAAATAAAGTAATATTGGTGAATATCTACAATGAAACTTGCTGTTACGCTATACAATGGATATGCTAATATTGGGGAATATTATCGACTGGCCGATTAATTGGTTGGGCTATAATGTAGTCCCTGTAAAAAAAAAAGTGAACTTTTTTAAACAGTTGCTGTTCAAGATATTTTGAATGATAAACATTATTCAAATTAAGAAATGCTGTGATGTATAGAATGATGTGTAGTTCTTCTTTAGCCAAAAAGGCGGAAACCTGACTATTACAAATGCATACAGATCCCAAATTATGTAAGTTCATTCTCATCCTTGTGGAAAACTCAAAGTGAGGACAAGGACATAAAGCATTACAAAATTGCTAAACTATGCTTGTGACATGTATCGCCAGCCTTGACACAGCTTGTTGCGTGAGTAATAGAGTTCTGCAGAAGGTTATCTTATACTCAAGATTGTGTCATTTGACTTTAAAAGTCCTGCAGTATACAGCAGCTGTTGTTTGAGTTCAAGGAAAGTAGGGCGAGCATCATACAAAGTAGATCAGTGTGTGCTTTTCTTACATGTCCTGCATAAGTTATCTTCGTTACTGAGACCAACCACAAGCCCTAAAATCATCTGTTAAGAAACCTTGCCTGGGTTACAGTCCCTAAATTATCATCCAGTAAGTGTTAAAACCTCTTGTGTGGAAATTTGAACAGATGTTGAAACCGACTCAAATGAACACGGACGCTTCTTTTATAACTTAAAACAGCAAACCAGACTACCAGCTACCTTTAAATATTCCTATCTCAGTTAATACATCGGGAACAGCAGAATGTGAGCAGACCTTTTACATAAATCAATATGTCATTTTAAGCAATGGAGTCCGTTTAGTGTCAATCATAATTACTTGACTTAAATGTGTAACTGCAAGAAGTAACTATAATACAGCACCAGCTTGAGAAGCTCCCACTGGGCGATCTAAGAGTCAGACAGGTTGTCACCTCTCTACCAGGACAGTGTTCAGTGTGACATATTATGCCAAAGCTGTTTTGTCAGCTAAAAGGTAAAGGAGACATCAGCCTTCTGTTGCTGTAAGACATTAAATTCCTGTGGTGCCATATGCCCTTTAAAGCTCCTGTGGTCGTTTAGCATGCACTGTCAATATCAACCAATGTGGCTTCTCTTAATTAACAGCTGTCTTAAAAAAAAAAAAAAAAGGCCTTAGTTTGTATAGAGTTAGGCAACACAAACAGTTGAGAGATGGATATTTAAACCCCTTTCATTGTCTTCATTTTTCATTTGAATGGAAATGTACACAGACAATGAAAACCTAATGTTCCTATGCATTTAGAGCCGCTGTGGATTAGTGGTAGCGTCGGTCATCTCTAAACCAAAAATTAGGCATTCAATGCCACATGTCCAATGTGCACTGGGGCAAGACATTCAACCACAGGTTGGGCCCGCTACTTTATCAACAGCATATCAATGTAAAAAAAAAAGGATTTGCTAATACTGATGAAAACTTCACACATCAACCTCTACCATCAGTGGGTGGGTGCGGGTGTGTAGGTGCGACTTGTGGCGTGCTTTGAGTAGTTAGGAGCTTTGAAAAGTCCCTATAAAAGCTCAAGTACATCTACCCTTTAACTTATAAAACAGATTAATACAACAGATGAATATTTTTCAGGGAATTAACATCTGTATACACTCCATTATGTGAGGTTATTGCACGCATTGCATCGCATAAATAATTTTTCCCATACCAGAACATTTTCACTTATTTTTGTATGGCAATTATTCCCCTATAGCAACCAAATACTTTTTTAATATATTAATTTATTAAAGAATGTTTACATCAACCTTAATGTGACAACCTGCATAGCTGTTACAAGTTACAAACAAGCGTTCACACTTTACGTCAATGAAGTCAATGAATTACATCACCTGATATCTGCATTAAGTGTCCACCTCTGATTGCTTGCATTGATTGCTTTGAATATAAATAAAGTCATCACATTAATATAATGAATGTTAAATTGATGTAAAATGTTTGATGGGTTGAATAATATAAATGTCCCTAAAACTGAATCTATCAACAGACTGGATAATATTAACGCAGCATATCACGGCCGTGGTTCTAATCTAACAGACAACACTGAGACTCTGTGCAGGCTGAAAGATAGACCATTTAATGTTCAGTGTGGAGCCATTATATACCGTTCAACAGATGTCATATATTCCTTCCCACTTTGGATATTTCTATACATGGTCTAGAGAATCACATCACCTTTACTCTTTCAATGTCAAACCTCTGTTTGAAGAACAATTCCTCATTCTACTGTCAACTGATATGAGGCCATACATTTATACTTTTGGAATACCTCTAATGACATTCTTCTCTTCAAATATGGTCATAGCTTCTCCAAATAGATCATAGTCTGCTAACAGCAAAGTCCCCTCTACAAAGTGTAACCAAACTTAACGTATTCACATTCAAATTCGTACTATCAATGTTGTTGGGTCCAGCCAGGATGACAAAGTTCAGGCTGTGTCCCTTTGGAGAACCATGACAAAAGACTCTTTATTCCAGCATGCCTTGCAGGTACTCCCAGAAGTGTCCGGTGTGTTTCTCTGTGAACTCTCGCGTCATACCAGGTAATAGACTCATTATCAGAAAGACTAGTGTGAACGCCGTCTGATACAAATCCGGCCACTGGCTTCTGGTAGTGAAGTTAACTATGCTCTGAGTTGTGCGTGAGTTCTAGGCTGAGATTGAGCTTTCGAGGTGCGCTCTTTTCTCTCTCGCTCTCTCCCTTTACGCACACACGCACCTTTCGGCAGACGCACACACTTAGAAATCTGTGGCTTTCCAGACGCTGCAGAAACATAGATCAGGCAGAGACAGAGTTTGACACCGTCTCTAGACAATAGACCAGGTTGAGAGACCTGTGTTCTGTGTCCGCCATCACGTGACCACGCGTGGTCACTCTGCCATTTTTGATCTCTCTCTCTCACTCACACGCTCACACACACACACACACACACACACACACACCACACTTGTTTGTTTATGTTTGTCTCTGTAGTTTAGTTTATAACAGTTGTCGTTTGATTGAGTTTCATTGATTAACTTTATGTTTCTTTGTTAAATAAATTCTGTTATAATTTAAAGAGCAGTTGTTTGTGCTTACTGTGGATTTGCTGTGTGACTTAGGCTGGGTGAAAGGGCTTTGTGTTCGGATTTCACACCTTAATAATTAAATAAACTTAATTATTAAATTTATTTTGACAACTAAATTTTACATCATAAAACCCAACCTAATCGTTGGTCAGGTATTCGCTCCTGAAAACCCCAACATAATGGTGCCGCCCATGTGAGGTCCCTACAATGTCATCTATATTGTTTTTAGATCACCACTTTGCTCCAACTTAGAAACATAGAAGATACCCCTATAGTTATATATGACTGAAATTATTTGTCACAGCTGCTGTAATAATTGTATTTCTTACAAGAAAACCTTTAAACACATTCTGTTAGAAATGCTAGTTCAACGATAGTTTCTTTGCTTTGGTAGGAAATGTAATACCTGATATGGTATCAATGATGATAAGCTGGGTGATTCTTTCTTCTGATTTGTAAAAAAGAAGATAAAGTGAAAAACTGTTGAGGTACATTATGTTCGCTTGTTGCTTTACGAGTTTTGGCTGAACTCTTGGATCTTGGGTTTCTATTCTGCTGACCCCAGCTGATGATGTGTTTTATTCTCAGACAGTGGCCTCACCCTTCTCTGACCATACACAGTCAGTAAACAGGTCGAGCGCAGCGATAAAGCCATGTGAGTTGACCACAGGATGTCCGCCTCACTGTCAGCTGCTCGGTCAGGTGTCTAAATTTTTTGCCCTCCTGTGTCTCCAAGCCACTGCATCATCCTAGTAGTGTAGGGTCAGCAAACATACCACAACTTATTCACACTTACTGTTACATCTCTCTGACTATGGTGCAAAAAAACTGTTGTTTTTGCTATTTTTACACAGTGAAAAATAATTTGTCCCAAATCATTGGATTTGGGAAATCCACAGTAAATAATCAGACTATTCAATCAGCAAAATTTCTTTAATTAAATTAGTTTTCATGCTGTCTCTCAGCAGCAGTTTGATTTGAAGCCTGTACTCTGTGTAGACAGCAGGATACCAACATCTTTTTATTTGTGAGGCCGGTGAGGGATCAGACGTCAGCCCGCTTGATTTTGAATGAGAGGTCAAAAAGTACCATATTTCTCAAACTTAAATCCCAATGTCTTTAGAGTCCATGTAGTGAAAAAAGGAAAAGGAGGAAACATAATAAATAGTATTGTTCTAATAAAAACACGTTTATTCTGAGGCAAAAATGAAGTCAAATTAAAAGCTGCCAGGACAGTGTGGAAACCGTCCAGCAACTGTAGCGACAGACATTCTGATTCTAGTGAAAAACAGGGGAGAGAAAACAAACATGGCAGCTGCTGAGGGACTCTCATTATGCAGGTTATATTACATGAACTGAAGTATTTTTCGTTATTGTTCTGTTGGCTTAAATTAAGGGTACCTGCACTGTAAATCCCATGTTGTTGAGGCATAGATAAATGTGTTTGTGTTAGTGCTGTTTGCTAGAGTTCCTGCAGGCGGCTGTCGTGGGAGGCAGCTGAATTCAGACATGATTATGCTGCTGTTATAATATTTGTAATAACAAAGCGTTTGGGTGCCTTAAAGTCCTCTGGGGGCACAGATTAATTAGATTTATCACAACATACAACACAGCTTCTGCAGCTGCGTGGTTGGGCAAGACGCTTAACCCCAAGTTCGATACAAGCTTAAGTCCATTGATTGGTTGTGTTGTTGTAAATCAGTTCATGTTAAGGGGGTGATCTAGTCAAATAGAAATAATACTAACAACTGGCCCGCCAAACCTGTGGATAGGTTTAAGGAGGCCATTTGTTTCTTGACCATTGGCAGAGACTGTGCTTGAATGTGGGAGTGGTGTTTGTGTCATTGTTATTTTTCTGTTTTTGATTTCAAAGTTGTTGTTTTTTTGTGACATGGCCTGAATAAAAAAATCAACGGCACAGTTTGTAGATTTCGCTACCAGGGGGCTTTCAATCAATTGAACAATTACAAAAGATTACATGGAGGCTGGTGGTCATGGGAGTATTCTCTACAAGTCCCCCCCTTGCTGTGCTATGTTTGACCAAAGCACAGCAAGAGTTTTCATTTAGACCACCGTGATTGTTTGAAAAGGTAAAAAAAGGTATGTCTTCTTTAATTTAAACATTATAATACATTTCTACACATTTTATCTTTAACTCAATTGCAATCATGTGAAATGATGCTATACAGTTCCCAAAAGTAAAATAGAATCACCTTAACATTGAGATCTCTGTTCCAAGTAGAAGAAGAACAATGATAAAGAGAAATTCAGTATTTTTTTTTAATGATGGGCCCTCCCGGACTGAAAATATAGATCTGCCATAGTAAAAATTCTGCCCAGTTTGACCAACCCTGTTGCTAGTGGAGAGTACACTATGCCTTTTGACCAGGTGTAAAATGTACTTTGCAGGACTTTTTTTTTTTTCTGACGTTGCCTGAATACGAATGTATTGAGTGCAATGAGGAGCAAGGGCTGTGAAGCTGGAAAATGTGAAATGTAATTACCTGAAGGTTGAGAGTACAGTTTTTAAATAGACACAACTTGAATAAGGGTGAAGAAATGTAGTCTCAACGCCTTTGGTGTTGTTCATTAGACGAAGGAAAAAAAACTAGTTATGTCTGGTCCTAAAAGTGACATCCATCATCACCATCTTTTTCTTCTTCTTTGGCTCTGCTGTTTTCTGGATCCTCTCTCTCTCACTCTCTCTCTCTCACACACACACACACACACACACACACACACACACACACACACACACACAGCTCCACAGTTAGTTAATTAATGCTAACACCCTACAGGGTAACATTTGAGCTATTATTACATTCCCAGGTGCAAATGATTTCATGATAAACCATTGACTGACAATACCCTCAGCCTCTATCTTTCCGAGATGAGATGCCCAGAATAGTGTTTCCTGAGACAAATGTGCTTTCACTGTAAGCAGACTAATTAAGAGCCTGCTGACATTTAATAAGAAAATAATGGGATTGCACGAGGGATTTTATTTTGTACTGCCCTAACAGGCTGCAGGAAAAAATGAACACCTGCAGCTCATGAAAGTTTGATGCTGGTGTTTTATTAATCCCTAAAATGTGCAAAACTCCCACTTCGGAAATCTCTTCAAGATAACATTCAGAAGATAAATAGAAAATTTGAATTAAAACATCACTATGGAAATTACATCCAATTCATGACAGGGATAAAGTAATTTGTTCAACCATAGTTTGTTTAAAAAAGGGAGAATGATGTAATGTAAAGAGAGACCTGAAAAGATAACATGGAATTCAATTCAGCCTCGGATCCACATTAAGCCATGTGTCTGTTGTCTTTGATTTTTTTTATTTCTTTTTTTCCTTGTTTGTTCTTATTTTTTATGGCGTTTGATCAGCTGTATAAAAAATGTACAATGGATGAATTTGAATAAGGGAATCCTATCGGAAATTTTGGCCTTGGAGCCCCCAGCTCATCTAAATACCAATTTCCACATAACCGATGCATGCGACTGTCCGTCGACGCCGCTTACTACGCCACAGTTCGCTGCCACTAATAAAAATGATCAACCCAGACAGGAAGTCAGACAAGGAGCACACAGAGTGTTCGGTCAATTCCAAAATAAAACACATTCTACGGACTCACAATTGTATTGTTTTTCTTTATTCCGTTGATCCATGTACAGCTTCTCTGGGTTTCACTCACACTCAAAAAAAGGACCCAGTGGGCCGCACAAAAAATGTGGAAATTGGGAGTTTTGACATGAGGCACAAATGTTTTGTCATCTCCCGTGGACCATGTTTGAGTACACATTAATAGTGCCTGAGACTACCGCTTCAAGTGCACTTGGACACATAATCTGAGTATGGTATAATGCAGTATGTTGTGTTCACACTAATCAAATGAACCAGACTCTGGGGCCCAGCATATGTCCCAAATGTGAAACCACACGAAGAAATACTGAGTGCTCCCAGGACCCACACAAAAATAGTGATACATTGAATTAAATTTAAAAAAACAACAACATTTATTTGTCATAAGTCATTAAGGAAACATGCTTTGTTGAAGTGTTGGCTTCTCTTACAACAACACAGCAACCAGTATGTCCTCCTTCTAAGGTTTTGAGTGTCAAATTTGTTTTGACAAGAAAAGGAAGCCGGTTTCATGGCACCCCCGACACAGCTGTTTTGGATAATAGAGGTGCAAACTGCTTCAGAAATAATTATAACCATCCTAAAAATCCTCAGCATTTTTCTAATAAGCTCTATGACCATTAACATGTCAAAACCAGGATAATATCTGAGATTCTTTTGAAAAATGGTGAAAGGTTAGAGAGCTGGCTAAACACTGGAGCTTCAGTGTCTTTGATATGACAACTTGTGTGCACATCAACTCTAGGGATTAGAAGCTGGCTAAATCATTGCTTCTTATCAAAGAGAGACCAATCACAGCTCATTCTCACTTGAAGGCAGTCCATCTTAAGCGGACTTTGATCTTACTGATCTCTGTCTCTATACCAATGCTGCAGGTACTTTGCTGCTGGCAAAGCTTTGCCTCCACCACCCCACCTGCCTCCTTTCTACCTCAAGACTTTTGGTTCACCCATGTAGGGGTTTAGTACCGCTTTCTCTGGAAAGCCGTGGCAAGCTGCACAGCTAACCCAGAGAGCATCCTTAGAGCAGAGCGTTTGACGCCAAGCAAAACTCTATTTCCCTTTGTTTTCTCCATAAAATGGTTAATTTCCTGACTGAGCTGTCAGAAATGCATTTATCAAACCGGAATATATTTGTCCTGCAATGTAATATAACATGGCTTTATGTACATGCAAAACTACTGTCAATACTATTGTCAACAATGTTATTAGTGTCAAACTTATCGTACACTCTTACACCTCTACATCTTATTTTTTAGGCATGGTCTCTTTTAGTTTCAGCCTTCACTCAAGTTTCATAACTTTTGTAGTTTATTTATATTTCATGCTCTTTTGGTAAATGGTAAATGTTCTTGAGCTTGTAAAGAACTTTTCTTCTGACTACTCACAAGCGCTTTTACACCACAGGTCACACCTAACACACTCAGGTTTACATGTGAAGTGACCATTAGAACTAATTACATTCATACACATTCATGCTGACGAAGCAAGGGAAGCTACTTGGGGTTAAGTGTCTTGCCCAAGGACACATCAGGATGTAGCTGCAGGAGCTGGGGATTGAACGCCAACAGCTGAGCCGCATTTGCCTTTAATGCAACTTTTTTATACTGTAATTTTGGAGCAACCTGCACTCGCCTCAAGAATTAACGTCTGCCTTTTCGTATCTTATCTTGTTGTTAAATGTTTTGTCATCTATTAATTTGAGTGAACGTTTGTAGATTGATATCCAGAAATATATTGAATATTTAGAAACATCTGCATTTATTTGCAATTTATAGCTATAACATTCAGGTAATGAATCCATTCAACTCCAGATTCGACCACGTGTGTTCAAAAAGACTAACACACACACACAAAAAGATCTTCACCTACAAATAGAGCAATTTGTTCATTGTTATTTGAGAGCATTAGCAGTGCAGAACCAGAAGCGCTACACATCAAAAGTGACGACCAATTGATTTCCTTAACAACCAGGGGGCAAGATTCATTACAAGTGCCATCAGTAAAGAGAACTGACTTCATCCGGCTCTACAACACAAACCCAATAGCCTCTGAGCTTTGATCAAAGGATTTGTGTGTGTGTGCGTTTGCATGCGTGTGTGTGTGTGTGTGTGTGTGTGTGTGTGTGTGTGTGTGTGTGTAGGTGTGTAGGTGTGTGTGTGTGTGTGTCGGGGAAATACCAGTGCAGTTTCTCCATAGTCCAACTATTTGCAACAGTCATAGTGTAAGTGGGTTATTAAGATATTTCAGTTGCAGCAACAGAACAGCACTACCTGACCTAAATCCTAATATTGGAGTAATAAAAAAAGCATGTTAGCTTGATGCTATGATTGTTTTCTTGTCATGCTTTGTATTTATTTTCGTTTGTGTATTTTTTGTTGTTTTATTTTCAAGTGTAGTCCTTTGTGTTTCCTGTTTTATTTTGTTATTTCTAGTCCTTGTGTTTCTTGTCTTGTGGACTTCCTGCCCTTTTCTGGATTCCTTCCAGTTTGATTGCCCTGATTTTCTTCACCTGTGTCATTAGTCTCACCATCAGTGTCTTATTACCTCAGTGTCTGTTTAGTGTCAGTGTTTCTTCCCTTGTGTGAAAGTTTATCCGTCTACCGACCGGTGTTTCTGCTAGGTCTTGTCTCTCGCTGTTTCCAGTAATTCCAGTGATTTCCCTGGGGCTCCTTGTTGTTTCTCTTTTGATTTGGGACTTTTGAAGGATTGTTTTTTTTTTTTTTTTCGAATCCCCTTTACATTTGCTGTCTTTAATTTTTGAGTCTTTTCGCACCACAAGGGCTATTTAACTATCAATTAATCAATCTAAATGTACGCCAGCTCCATTTTGGAAGTGGAAACTACACCCATGGTGGAGCACAAAAGACAAGAGTAACTGGTTTACAGGGTCTCATTGTAAGTTAATTCATAGCTGTAAGACTTTCACAAAGACGTAGATGCACTCGACTCCTGGTTTAGAAGGAGGAGAATATCCTTTAATAAAAAAGGGTTCTTCTCATCAAATGAACACTCTGTTAAAGAGAAAACCCATGTCCCTACAGAATGAGTTACTCCTGGCCCTGTTATTTTAAGATCCCCTTTTCAGTCGCTATTGTTATTGAAACTGTCAAAATATATAATGTTGATAAATGAATAGGCTTTAGTTTGCCCAGATTATTGCATTATTAAATACATAAAATACACAAAGAAATTACATCACAGAAATACCAGAAATAACACCATAAGCCAAATATTTGTGTTGCAAATGGATCAACCAAAACAAAAACAATGCTAAAAATACAGACAAAATATGAATACACTTAAGTCCTGTACATCAAAACTCGCACTCTTAAGGTCTTCTTCTTCCATTTAACTGCACCACCCTCCTGCTCTTCAAGCCTTCAGCTGCTCTGCCACCCGTCTCTGGAACTCTCTTCCGCCACACATTTGTAATATTGAGTATCTTTCCATTTTTAAATCTCATCTCAAAACACACGTGTTTCAGCTGGCATAATCATTCTCCATCCGGTCTCCTGACTCTCCCACACAATGGTTTCCTGCATCCTGTTAACTAGTCTCTTTAATCTTCATTTTATCAATGTATTGTTACTCTGTTGTGTTTATCTCTGTTTTGTAAATTAACCTTGAGTGCTTTGAAAGGTGCCTTTAAAACGTGCTTGTATTTTCATTATTAATAAAACATGTTTTACATTTAAATACATTATGGAATACTGTGATATTTTAATTCATGTTTTGATTTTTTTTTTTTTTTGTATATTTGATGAAAAAACATTTTCTGAACAGTGATCATTATTAAATATTATATTTTTGGCGAAAACAAATGTGAGCTATGACAGACATCTTCCTTGACAGTGAAACTTTTTATACTTTATTCTTTGTTTACCTGAATGTGCCCCTTGCCCAGCATTGCTTAGACCCAATGTCTACAAAACATGCTTTTAGATGAGTGTAATTGTCTTGTCAAGTAAAGTCTCTTTTCTTCTAGCTCTTGAAAGCATTGGTGCCATGGAAACTGTGAAACTACTGCACACTGAAACAACTGCAGAAGAAGTGAATACAGGAAAAGTCTGCCTCAAGTACTGCGAATTTCTATTTTATTTAAAGAAAGATCAAATCAAGAGAAACTCTGACAAGAAAATTTGAAAGGTTTCGAGTTGCAGAGACACTTTGGAGCTGACCTGCTACATTTGAATTGGCATCATGTTATTTGTGACAGAGCTACCATCTTGAAACATCACTCTGTCAGAAATCTGCCTGCCCTTATCACCAGCTTGCACAGAGCGCTGAAAATCTCCAGAAATTAAGTGTGACAGTGGAGTGTGAAATTCCCAAGCCTGTGTTGCACCAGCCTGATAATTCTACCTGATGATAATTAATAACGATCCACCAGCCAGGCATTCATGCACGCCATCTCCGTTGCACCCCTGTGGCATTTGACAAAGCCGGCGTGGAGACACTGGTTACACATGTGAGATGAAAGGAAACATGATGTGAACTGGGAATATGCGTTGCATTCAAGCTTCATCAGGTGTGTGACTGGCTTTATAATTTTTCTTTTTTTTTGGGGTGGGGGGGAGAGACTGGCTGTGCTCAAAAGGCTCGATAATGATCTGATGCACAGGCTTTCGCTGAGCAGATTTTAGGAATCTCTTGGGAGACATCACAAGCCATTAGCCGTTGCTTTGGGGACTAAAGAGCCTGAATCTATTGAACAGTTCATTAATGTTTTTGCTCCTTTGAAACCTACAGGAAGAGTTGCGCAAATATGCCCAGAGGCATTACTATGCAGGTGGGTTGCATTAGAACAAAGGACATTTAGGTTTAAAACAAAGCGAAACACATGAAAAAGGTAACGCCATGTAAGGCAAACACCATTACTTTAGATATCTATGTATTTATTCAAGCAGCTGCAGATTGGATGATGAATTGCTCTCAGGACACGACACCATTATGTTCACTCTGAGGAAAGATTAACCTCTTTGTCGAGGCATTGATGTCACCCGGCTTTAATGATGATGGGCAACTCTTGGCTTCACTTTTCAATATTTCAATTATGCCTATCTGGACATATGTGACGGGCATTACGGCTTTATTAAACACACATTTATCAAACTAGAATCAGTGGGATAAAAGCGTTGTGACATCAAGTGACAGTACTCCAATATAGAGGCCTGTGGAGGAACAGCTATGCAAACAACCTCTGTGTTGACGTTTGACTGGTATTGAAACAGTCTCAGTTCAGTAATGGCATCTCTATATGACCCTGAGAAGCAAAGCTAAACATCCCAGTTGTCTCTAGTTTTAAAATTAAACTCAAAAGCTGTATATCTTTAAAGGAGCAAGAACCAATCTTGAAAAATCCAAACAATGCTGATATGCAAAATCCTGCAGTTCATCGAGTGTCCTGAGGAAACAGGAAAAAAGTACGTTTTTACAGCCTGGTAAAAACACAAAATAGGTTCATCGTCTCCTCACATTGTACGGGGGTGAATTTTCTTATAGCGGTGTCATCTTGATTTTATGAACGACACGTGCGTAGCTGACGTGATTGACAGGTTGGCACAACGTATCGGTTTGTCAAGACGCTTAAAACCTGCCTCAACTCCAGCTCATAGCCTCCTCAGGTAAGGCATTACTATGCAGGTTTGGTGGCTGCCGATGAGCCTCCTGCAGGAACAAAGGGCTCACATTACTCAGTCTTCGTTCATTTTTATTTACAGTCTATGCTGTGGAAAAAGGCCCTTGTCTGGAAAAATAAGCATGATAATTGTTTTAAATACATTGTAAAAAAAAAAAAAAAAAAGTTATATATTTTTTTTTTCTGTTGAGAATAATTGGACCGTAAGACGGATCACAACAAATTGTTTGCCTTTATTATTATAAGTGTTGCAAAACCCAAAAAACAATGTCCTTCACAGCTGCTTTAATCACAGTTCAGCCTCTTAGCTAAGCAGAATTAAGCATTTTATCAACAAGTGGATAACCCACT
Organism: Symphodus melops; assembly: GCF_947650265.1. Classification (NCBI taxonomy): domain Eukaryota; kingdom Metazoa; phylum Chordata; class Actinopteri; order Labriformes; family Labridae; genus Symphodus; species Symphodus melops. The sequence continues at coordinate 5,414,890 of NC_136701.1, read as the reverse complement.
GACAGAGCTCTGGCAAATAATGAGTCTAAAAAGCAAGCAAAGGCCTGTGTGTGGCTGCTAATGGCTCTTAAGAGACAATTTATTCATTAAAACAGACAAATTCTCTCAGGCTGCGTACGTTTTTAGTTAGAAAAAAAGAGGCATGGGCTCTTAATTCATTCATGCACCAACATCTGACCTTCTGAGTTGTCATGGTAAGGCCAACGAACTGTAAGTGATGACTTTGCTCTTTGGGGCTCAATTTTGGATTAAAACAAAAAAAAATCATAATTGGACAAATATAACCCTAAAATGTGTTTATTCCTGTTTGTTTGTGTGTAGTTCGTGCTCCCTGTGCATCGTGTCTCGTCTCCCTCCCTGAGTGTGTGCTTCCCTCCCTTTTTGATTGCCTGAATCAGATTTACCTGTGTCTTGTTAGTCTCACCTGTGTTTGAGTACCCCAGTGTCTAATTAAAGGTGGTAGTAGCTAGAAGTTTTCTTCATGTGATGCAATATGACGCTTTTTTGCATCACATGAAGAAAACTTTAAGGCAAAGAAAAACACATTTTTCTCGTCTCAGGGCAAAAAGAGGGCTGGACTCACAACCATTCAACACTACTACCATGTTTCTAATGATACACAGCTTCATGCAAATGGGTGAAGTATCCCTTTAAGCCCCGTTTCCACCAAGTGGTTCAGTTTGGTTTGTCTCGGTATGGCACACATTTTGTGGACTAAAGACTAAAGCCGGGAAAGATTCTCAAATTACCGATAATTATCGTCCTATTTTTTGTTACCCCTCTGTTGGGGTATCAGTCAGTCCGACCCTAAAAGTTGGAGCTAAACACTGCAATCCGTTGATTGGTAAAAAGAATCATCACTTCCCGTGTGACAGTAGAAACACAAAGCCGCTGTGTTTAAATACACAGCCAATGGTTTATTTGTCTGTATTTCTCTTTGTGGCACACAGCCTTCTCTGAAACAAAGCTGGATTGAGTTTAATAACAAAGCAGATGAAATGCTGGAAGTCTTCCATTGTTGGTTTTGTTTGCGTCACATTTTAATCCTTTGCTGAGTTTATTAGCGGGCTAGCTGTTAGCGATTTGCTGCAATAATGTGACACTATTACCTAGCTGATGCGACTATCAGCATAGTTGAGTCAGGGCACGGTTGGCTGTGGAAATACAAACGGGATCAGGCTTTACAGAACCAAACTGTACTGATCCATACTGGACCACTTGGTGGAAACAGAGCCCCCTCCCCATGTCAGTTTATGTCAACCTACCCTTTTTAGAATCTCAGTGAGCCACGAGTAGAATATGAATTTGCTAGCTTTTTATGCTATCATAGTTTATTGTGACATGAATAAGTCTGGGACTGCTCATCCTCATTTTACTTTTGTTTATTAACTTATGGATACTTCTGTTTTTATTTTATTTGACATTAATTTCTGATGTCCTGCAACCTAAAATTACATGTAAGGTCATATGCCTAATAATTGCCTACTCACAATATAAGCAAAACAATGTTATATTTTATTTCTTATTAAAGCTCAAAATAAAAGAATGGCTACAGTTGATTGTACAACGAGGGATATCCTGAGTTTTTTTTTCTTCTTCACTTTTATTGTCAGTTATTTCAACGCAAATTCACACCGCTCTCACCCTTTCCTTCCAAACATTCATCTTGTAAGAAGAGACTAATCAGCTTCATCCCGGTGACAGGGTGCCATTGATTTCCATCACACGCCCGACATGGTTCTGACATCCTGACTCTCAGCTGCTCCTCAGGCAGACAGCGGCAATGATGATGTGTTAAGCATAATCACTGCTGAGAGACAAATCCACATCCATAAATCTATTTACTGCTGAAAAGCCAAACAAGTTAATATGCCATGATTCGACAAGAGCTTCATACCTCACACATTCAGTCGCCTTTATCGCTGAGAGTTCCTGGTACATGCATTAAAGCGGAATGGGTTTACCCAAAAATTACATCATGGTAGCCATTTTCTTTTTTTTCTAGGAAACTCAAAATTACCTTCACACTAGCATTTCTCACCACAGGGCCAAAACACCAATTAGCTGGCTTAGTTGAGATGTGTCGAAAATCTCTGCAACAGCAAAGAGTCTCATATAATCCTGATCCATCTAATTTAAAGTCCTGTGTTTGGGCTCTCTCCTGCTGGTGACCCACATTCTCCCTGAGCAGAAGAAAGGAAAAAAAAAAAAATCAATTCACAGCCAAGAAAGAACTTCCTCTGTCTTGGCTCAGTTTCTCACACCCTGACAGAATGAGGACAGGCTAATTTGATATATAGCGATAAAAAATTTGCTTTCTCAGCAGAGCATAACAAATTATATATTGAGAAATGGTTACACTTTGTTTCACAATGCCCTAATTATGGCAAGATGATGGCTTAATTATGAAAAAAATTACCTCCCTTAGCCAGTTCGGAGGCACTGTAAAGGTTTGACAAATTACAAACGGATAAACTGAAGTTAAGGGGAAGCCGAGGGAGGAAAATACACTCCATAAACACACTAGCAAACTTGCAGAGCAACATGAATAAAGACAGCATTTTTTTTATTTATTTTTATACCAGCTGGTAGTGCTGAGAGTGAGTCTCTGCAATTCTACTGAGCACAGGGAAAAATGTAGTGTACTCAGCAGTCCATGTATGTAAAACTGTCATACAACAGAGAAAAAATGCTGTTGCACAAGTTTAAATGTCAGTCAAACATGAAAAACATGGGTGGCTTTTATTTGGATAGCTTGACCGCTGACCTTTCAGTTAAGAGACACACTTCTTCCACCTGAACCACCATATATATATATATATATATATAAAGGGGCCATTTTACATTGAGGGTTTCAATGGGGGATTCAGGGACTTTTGGAGCCAGCCCCAAGTGGACACTGGAGGAACTGCAGTAATTTGCACATCTACATTCGCTTCAGTTTTTTTCTTTTTTTACACGTAAGGTTGCCCTTTGGCATACATACTGTTCATGCCCTGCACCTAAAGTGACTACCCTTATGGGTCGAGACAACAACACAAAAATGCAGGGGTCAAAATCATAATCACCTCTCTTTTGATAAAACGTTCTTGTTTAATCAAAAGAGAGAGAAAAAAAGAAAAACACAGCTTATTTAAACATCATTAGTGACCTTGTCTCCAAACTCATGTATTGATGACTCAGTTGCTGCATGGTGATACAGCAAATTTACACTCATTCAAACTTCTCCTGCAGCCTTTTTTGTGTGCAATTCATGAACAATTTCAGCAAAATTCACCAACCACCCTCAACGGGCATCAACATGTAATCAAATCCACTGATTCATATTCCAAATATCAGTCTCCACGAGTCTGCAATGTTGAATAAACGTCAGAGAGTATGGTTTACTTCGTCATTGACATCTTTGCAATGATCTTGCAATTACATTTTCTTGTTGAAAAGTGTTAGCCATCAACTCAGACACCTGCTTTGGCCTTGTGTTGAGTTTATAGACCTATCGGAGGCTTTGTTGCCAATATGAGTCAGCGCTGATCTCAAAGGCTCTTTGTACAGTGATAAAGAAATGGCTGGATGGGTCTTTGCACAGTTGAAGAGCACTTAAATGGGCATGTGCAGTGTGAAATGATTTCTAACAGCAGTTGGTTTTCTGTTCATGGCATCCTTTTATTTATTTATTTTTGCATCAGGCAATAAACTTGAAGTGATGGTAGAAGTCAAACTGTTCAGCAAAGAGTGAGGACAGGAACTGTGTTGTATAAAAACAGGAGCCCCCTTCCACATATGTGTGTTTTTTTAGCAGTTTGGTTTAATTTTTGAGGATATGTTTTATTTACTGTGGCAGAAGGCACTGTCATTTCGGTGTTATTACCCATTTTCGCCAAGAGTGTGCAGCTTAGTAAATGGTGAATGGACCAAACTTCTATGGCACTTTTCTAGTCTTCTGACTACTCAAAGCACTTTTAGACCTCAGGTTACACCTACACATTCACACACTAAAAGCAGAGGTTGCTATGTAGTAAGACCATCAGAAGTAACTGACCACATTTGAATACATTACCAACAGAGCAGTGTGAGCAACTTGGGGATCAGAGATAGATAGATCGATAGATTGATAGATAGATAGATAACCTGAATGTGAAATATACTTAGCAGGAGTAGATGAACATGTGAAAAAAAATAAACAAAAGGAGCTGAGAATAAAACCCCTGACCTTCTGGTTAAGAAAGACCCAACTCACTGAGCCAAAGGATTTTGGGGTGGCCCATCAGATTTCAAGTAGGGTCCCAGGCCACCCCTGCCCAACCCCCTCTGGACACACCCGTGCTGTCATTTAATGAAAATTCAAAAATGTATCTGCTGTTACATAATATCAACACAGTTAGCCATAGATGAAATTACATATGGCCCTGCCCATTGTACTGCTTAGCCACTTTAATAATTCATCAGCTATATAGCTGTGTGTCATGCAACATAAGTATCCACCCTTTAAGCTTACATTAAAAGTCCTCCGAGCGTCTATGAAAGAATCAACACATTTGAGAAGTTTGGGGGAAAAAAACCCTTTGTACCTTTAGTTCACAATGTGCTCTGTGTGTTTGTCTGGATCTGTTCAGTATCCACTCCACTCCATTAAGCGAGGCATAACAGCAGCCCAGAGTGATGATGCCCTCCCACTCCTGTGACAGCAGCCTTTGATGATGGGTCACATTAACTCCCCTGAATGTGCTGTTTATTCCACCTAGAGCCTCCACCACCCCGCCTCACCTGCTGCATCATAATTTAATTGCTGAATATTCTCCCATTTCCCCCCCCTCGCTTGCCTCATTCATTTCAAATGCATGACCTTTCCCGAGAACAATGATCAATCAATGGGTGTTTTCCCTCATCAGGCCCTTTCAAATTAAAACCACTGAGTGAATTAAAAACGCCTTTCGGAGTCAAAGTTATGGAGTGCAGGTATTGTAACTCAGGCTGGGAAAAAGGCCAATCATCAGGGGCCTTTATTCTGGATTATTTGATCTAAGCCTTCAAAGGTTATATGTAATTCATTAGCGCTGGTTGCACATGCTAGGTCAAAGGTGAGCCACTGTATTTACTACAAACAAGCAGATGTTTCAGGAAAGGAAAAAGTATGGTGAGATATTTAACATCACCTTCCCTAAACTTGAGTGTACTAGTAAACATGGAGAGACGTCCTCCAGCTGGGCTCGGAGAGGATCCTCCAAGATCTGCTGCATTATTGATGAGATCTGTTAAAAACACCTGCTTCTGCATCTGGAACCAGTTAAAGTTCTTACAAAGTGTGGCTAGTGTCTGAAACTCTTCAACCCTATCTTCTGCAGCCAGGTAGGCAATCTGCCATCCAATAATGAAACAATATGTGCAAACATGTGTCCTGCCAGTTTGTCCAGTTTTGTGACTCCACTTTACTTTCTACTGTACAGGGTGTTTGTTTTTTTGTATTTTAATAACGGCTCATAGTGAGTTTGGAGCTCTCCACATGTAAAGTGTTCATCTTTTGTCATTTACACAATGAACAATTACAGTCCATCAGCCATCAGGGCTTTTTTTTGTTGTTGTTGTCAAATGCACTAATGTCTGACGGATACATATCTTTGAGGGCACTCACTCTTTCAGCTCTTGGATCGTGGTGAGACAATCAAAGTTATTGTAATCAGGTGTGTGTTGCACTGATTGACTTTGATTAAGCACAGGTGTGGGGAGCTTTAATATATCCTGAGTCTCCAGTTGACTCATTGGGTGGATCCCAAGTGTCTTATTAGCAGTCTCCTCGGTCCTCGGCCGAACCGGAAGTAGTTACAAAGCCACCATGTTGAGGATCGTCCCAAAGCTCTTATAGCGAACGGAGGAGAGAGGATCGAGGAGAGAGGAGGCTGATCCGAGGAGCGATGACCGAGGAGACACAAGAGTCTTTTCACTGACAGACACGCCCCCTTCTCGTATATCACTCATTGATTGGACGCTGCACAGGATCAGACTTCAGTGAAACTTCTCAATATGAGCAGAGTTTAATACGGGAGAAAAGACGGACATTAAAAAGACGCGAAACGGAGCGTCGGACATTTAAACAGATGACGAACATCAGTGAGTTTGTAAAGAGTCGGTCTGTGATGAGCTGGGATTAAAAAGAGTCTGACGAAGAGGAGTCCGTTTTATATTCTCACTTATTTATCTTCTGGACGTTTCATCATTTAGATTCTAATCAATCATTTTCAGTAACCTGACACATAAATATCTGTTTATAAAATACAGAGTTCGTTGTCTAAATACAGGCTAGGTTAAGTCCAAACTGTTTAATAATAATCAATAATTATAGACAATTCAAAATGAAATCTTTTAGTCAGTAGTAACTGTGCTTTTGGTTATGAGTAGACTGCAGGTTGTTCTACAGGTGTTTTAACACTGTAACTGTGTGTGTTTGATTAGAAATAATACAGTGTGTGTGTTTGATGAGAAATAATACAGTGCGTGTGTGTGTGGACATAAACAGCTGTTCGGCTGATTGACAGCTGGACGTGATCAGCTGATGTCGCGTCATGTGACGCTGTCGAGGAAACGACGTCTCATGTGTCTTAAAGCTGATTTCCTCGGTCCTCTCCTCTCCTGCATCTCTGGTGGGCGGGACTAAGACGCAAGTGGAGGAGACAACTCGGAGGACACTCTGTGCAAATAAGGGACATGAGATTGAGCCATTATCTCACCTTCAGAGGTAGTCAGAGGTTCAACCTGTGCTTTTTCAAAAGATTTGTGTGAATATATGTGTAAACACCAACTAATATAATTGTTTGTATTACATTCCAATAGCCTGTGGCCCTGTATGTATTTGGGGTGCTGGTTAGTTTAGTTTTGACTCCAGTCTGTTGTGTTAGGGTCTCTCGAGTAACCTTTCCGTTTTTTTCTTGTTTTCTCAGTCTCCTGGACAGGCTCGGTTTTATGTCAGCTGCTTGGCAGCGTTGGTTTAGTTTTGTTGGGACGTCTCCGTTTTGGTGCAATATTTAGTTTAGGAAGCCTGTTGTGGCTCCGTACAGTTAAGTGTAGCATCCCGCTATACAAGATCAAGTCCATTTTCCATTTACACGATTTTAAAAGGACAATGCAGGCATAGCAGACTAGAAGATTACTAAGAACACAATGATTACACTGGTCTCCCACCAGGTGCCTGACTGTTAATTTACCTCCATATACGGCGGCTGGCTTAACGACTTGCACCCGCCGCGGGCAAGACTGCACTTGGAATTTGTATCACGGTGCAGGACATTCCAGGGAGAGCTGTCGTAAAGTCAATGATTTTTATTGGGAACATTTCTCACACCATTGAAATGAACTATGCAAATCTAGATTTGAATTCTATTAAGACTACAAACTTATATGATAGTGTTCCACGATGTTTTTGATTGCTTCACAATGCTTTGCCATGATTGTAAGTTGAAAACCCTGACTCTGAAATGTCAGTCACTTCATGTTCAAGTTTAAAAGCTCAGGGTAATCATAAAAGATGAAGAAACAATGACTTTTTATTTCTGACAGAATAAACTTCAACGTCTCTGAGCCGCAGCTTTTCATGAAAACATTCTATGTTTCTGCTGAATCATAGCAGACTGAAAGCTTTTTTTTCTTCTCTTTTTAGACAAAACCTGAGGGAAAGTAGGAGACAATAAGTGGCTTGGTGATCACTGAAGCATGTTAGGGGACACTCTGATTAATGTATGCCTCACCAGAAATAGACAGAGATAGATGGACAGAGCCTTGGTGAAGTTGAACAAAGGTGTTGAGGAGAGTTCAGGGTACAAAAGACAGCTATCATCTGGAAATCTAAGATTATGCAGCAACACAGCTTGATTAAAACACACCAGATGATTTAAGAGGTTCAGGTTTCATTTTTAAAAATTACATGTTATCTCTGCATGTGTTCCTTCTCAGATCCCTGCTGTTTAGTGAATGTGAGTGCAACGCATAAAGTAGTTCTGCTTGATTATTATTGCTGATTTTCCTGAGGAGATTTAGAGTAATTTAAGGTCAGCAGTGTTGGTTACACTGTGTTGTAAAATGTCTTCTGTTAATAACCAAATGCCTTGGGGGAAAAAAAGAAGAAAAAAGTCCTGCACAATACTCTTGCTCAGTATCACAATTTTTCAAAACATCAAAGAAAAACCCTGCACATTAACCCTATAAGTTTATTTCTGTCTTTATATTTCTTTGATTGTTTTAATTGTATTTTTATTGTATATTGTTTTTATCTATTTAACTTGTGCTGTCAAGTGTCTTTGAGTCTATAAAAAGTGTTCTATTAATAACATTTATTATTATAGAGTCTGAATAGTTCTGAATAAATGTTTAATGTATAAGATTACAATATCACTGATTATATCTGACCCAAATGCCTTTGCAACTTTGCAGTGACTATAACAGAAACTAAATTGATCCTGTCATTTGTGATTCACTTATTTTGAAATACTTTCAGTTACAGTTCAGTTAACGCGTAACGCTGTAACAATTACTGTTAACTACTAGTATAACGTATCCAGTTATTTCCAGATTCAATATCACTGTTACAGTTATTGACTTTTAAAAGCCTGCATTACTTGTTACTTTTGGCTATGTGATGGCAACGCCACATGAAGGTTCATTGACATTGATTCGACAGGCAAGAATACTCAAACGCTAGCACAATGACAAACTGGAAGAAAGAATGTTGCGCACTGTAAACAAAGGTCTGTGATCATTCAGCTGTGAGCTTTCTGTCTCTGAAATACCAAGAATATTTTCCACAGCTCAAGGTACAGGACAAGATTACAGAACTTTACTGTTGTCTGTGTGCAGGTAAGAAAACTTCTCTCACAAGAACGAAGCAGTGAGCTTCTTAAAAGCTCAACTTTGCAGACATTGGAGACCGAGGTGCAGCTCTGCAAAACCAAGGAGGAGACACTCCATACAACGGCCAGCTTGGTTTAAAACACGAGTGTGTAAGCCAGACTAGAGACTCATACAGAGCTATGTTGTCAGTGACATGTTTTATATCAACTGTTGAGTCTGTTGGCTTCTGAGATCTTGTTCGCCCGGTGTTACAGTTAGTGTTATTTAGATGTGTGAGTTGTCACAGCTCAATTTTACCACAGCAACACAAAATGTGAACATTAATGAGGATGGAAAAACAAATGAACCATCAAGTTTAAGTTTTCCAAGTTACGAGTTACTTTGACTATGCCAATAACTCTCTTAGTTCATTTTTGATGGTAACTTAAATTAGCTTATTTTTAGTACCGTGCCCAACACTGTGTACAAAAAAAAACATTCCCACTTCATTTTACACACCTTTTAAAACAGCATAATGTCTTCATCAGTAACCCATATGTGGCATAATAAGGAGGAAATGGAAGATTGAGATTTTTGCTTCATAAAGAGTGAATTGACGAGACATCAAGTTTAAATTTTAGGAGCACTGTAAACCGGGTGGTTTGGGCACACGCCCCGTCTACAGAAGCTGTAGTCCTCAGGGCAGGCTGTCCAGGTTGGTATTCAATTTCTGGCATGTTCCTAACTCGCTCAAGCCCTGATTTCTGACTCTCCTGTCTCTCCATTGGAGGCACAAAAAGACCAAAAATAAATCTTGCAAATAACAATCTTTCGTGAACATCTTTCGTTGGTGGATGCCTTTGTACAGACACCAAGTTTTGCTTTGCAAGTTACGCACTGAAATTATCTCATGGAATTATGTATACTGTGATGAAATTTAGGATGGAAGCCTTATCTTTCACATGCACAATAAATGAAAGTTTTAGCTATTACATGCGTTGTGTTTTAATTGGTTTAAACGGTAATGTGCTGGAACGCTTCCTGCAGAAAGTGCGATGCCTATAGGGTTAGAGAGCAAACTGCACATTACTAAATAGGCCTTCAAACAACATATAATCGAATGCAAATAAATTGTATCTAATCCCCCCTCCCTCAGGATAAACCGTTGCACAATGTGTGAATTTCAACAACTCATTATGTAGTAATTAATTACTAAACATTACTCCAGACTATCCTTCATTCACAAGATAAGACAGAGCAAAGCCAGCCCTCCCCTCTGCCTGTCTAGAGGAGGGAAACAGGTGTGAGTGCAAATGTCCTCCTAAGACGGGTTATTAATGATTTAGTTTCGAGGGGGGACTACTCACTTTGGTGATTAATGATGGAGGACAGGAGAGCAGGAGCCATTCACTCGGAACAGTCTGCACCTGTCGGAGGGTTTCTGATGGCTTTTACCCACAAAATGCTCCGTATTAGTCATTGCTATGAGCAAATTGGGAGCTCCACGGTTGCACTAATCTTTCCTTTAGCCCACTGTGTCTCCCTCCTGCTCCTCTACATTTTTTCCCCATCCTTCCTATCGTTGTCTTACTAAAATTCTTGCTCTCTTATTATCTTTACATCCTTTTTTTTCTCTTTTTTACAAACACTCTTTCCACGCCTTTCTCACAACCTTTAACGCCTAGTGTGGGTGGTGGGGTGAAACAGAAAGTTTGAGTAAGCCCTCCAGGTCCCCTGCAAAGCGCACACACACACTTACATCAGCATGTTAAGCTCACACATTCTACTACTTTTGCCACCTCTAACAGCCAAACAACACCCCACACTCCCACGCTGTGATTTTAGAAGTGCATTTAGTCAATAAATTTGAAAAGAAAGCTTGCTTGGAGACGTCCCAAAACTGCACAGGCCACAGCGCAGGTTATTGGGAAATGCTTCCCTCTAATGTTATACGCTTTACTTCAGCAGCCAGCGCTGTGTTTAGGCCTGGCTGCTTAACAATCAGCATCTCTAGACGTATTCCCAAAGCTGGACCCAGTCTGATTTATAGTAATTGGTTTACAGTACCAAAGTGATCCCTCTACAGGCGTGACATCCTTGTGTGTCTGATGATTTGCTTCTATTGGTTTAACCAAGAGACAAAGTCCAATAATCAGTTGATTATGTTACCGTCAATTGTTGACACACACACACACACAC